>NC_053446.1:11788160-12473286 GCF_007990345.1 Gossypium hirsutum | reverse complement strand
TTAACCGAGTTTAAATTTCATCAAATTAAAACTTTCAAAATAATTAACATGTTTCTATAACTTTTCACAATATATCCTCAAAATATTATAATCATAATAATTAGGGCCTGCGAGACCCGATACATACTCATGCAATTTATGCTTCATTTCCATTTCATTCAATTCGCAATTTCTCATGCTCAATTTAAATCATATCATGCAATTTCATTTAATTCACGTACATTCAATGACATCAAATTCAAACTAATACGTTTTACCATTTAACTCAATGTTATTGATTATACCATTCAATAACACATTTATGAAATTCTCAATTTAGCAATGAAAATATCACTTTAGTTTGAATAACAACATCGTCCTGATATAAATACACTACCACTTATCCATTTACTTTAATTCTTTTGGGCCATTTGTCACTTACCATCCTTAATCAAATTAGGGAACGGTCACGGAAATTGAGTACTTCACTTTCACTTTGCCATAGTATAACTATGGTCTTACGTATGATCACTTATCACTTGTTCCTGATCAGATAAGTGTAGCCACCTATCACTTTGTTTCTTGATCAGATAAGTGTAGCCACTTATCACTTTGTTTCTTGATCAGATAAGTGTAGCCACTTATCACTTTGTCTCTTGATCAGATAAGTGTAGCTAAAGCTATCACTTATCACTTGTCTCTTGATCAGATAAGTATAGCCGAAGCTATCACTTATCACTTTTCACTTGTCACTTGATCAGATAAGTGTAGCGAAGCTATCACTTATCACTTGTCACTTGATCAGATAAGTATAGCCGAAGCTATTACTTATCACTTTCCACTTGTCACTTGATCAGATAAGTGTAGCTAAAGCTACCACTTATCACTTTGTCACTTGATCAGAAGTACTCAAATCCGGCGTTCCGTCAATTTGATCATTTATTCATATATCAGGCTTACCAACATGTGTTAATTCATAAACCATTCATGGTATTATTTCATGCCAAATCATATACTGAATATACCATACACACATACTATGAAACTTTATTTTCACACATGAGCTTAAACCATGATCAATAATGCACAAAAATAAGCATCATTCATATTTCATCGTTTATGAGTTATAATCAAACATATGACCATTTATACACGAATCATTCATATATTTCTCAATTTTCCTCCTCCTCTCCATTCCACATCCTTAATGTGTATAACACACTTAAACAACATTAACCATAATTTCAATATTCACTAACATGTATATTCAAAGCTGTTTATCCGAGTCAGAGTCACTAAATTATTTTTATCCGGAGCTACAGAGCTCCAAATTAAGATCCGTTAATTTTCCTGAAACTAGACTCACATATCTTCATACCATAAAATTTTCATAATTTTTGGTTCAGCCAAATAGTACAGTTTATTCTTTAAAGTTTCCCCTGTTTCGCTGTCTGACAGTTCCGACCACTCTTCACTAAAAATTAATTATCTCATTGTACAGAATTCGGATGATGTTTTAGCTTGTTTCTTCTAAAAATAGACTCATTAAGGATTCTAACCATATAAACTATAACTCATAATCATTTTTGTACAATTTTTAATGATTTTCCAAAGTCAGAACAGGGGAACCCGAATTCATTCTGACCTTGTCTCACAAAATCTATTATATCTCATGATTCACAATTCCATTGCTCACATCATTTCTTTTATAAGAAACTAGACTCAATAAGCTTTAGTTTCATATTTTATTCATCCTCTAATTCAATCTATACAATTTTTGGTGATTTTTCAAAGTTACACTACTGCTGCTGTCCAAAACTGCTTTAGTGCAAAATGTTGATTTCCATTTTGCCCCAAATTTCACAGTTTATACAATTCGGTCCTTTCTCAATTAACCCCTCAATTAATCTAATTTTCTCAATTAGTACTTTACTAGACATTATAAGTTGTTACACAACTATTGAAATTCAGAATTTCCACATATAACTCTATCTTCAAACTCTTTTACTATTAGGTCCCAAACATTCACTTTCTATTCAATTCTTTCAATAAAATCAGCATATGAACAATTTAAAGCTCTAATTTCATGCTAAATCATCATATACTTCCAGCACATATTCATATCAACTTTTAACTTCTTTCATAAAATCAAAAACTAATGGATTTAACAAGTGGGCCTAGTTGTAAAAGTCATAAAAATACAAAAATTTCAAGAGATAGTCAAGAATTGAACTTACTTGTAATAAAAATATGAAGAACCAGCTTGAAGAAGCCCTTCCATGGTGTTTTAGCTGATGAGAATTCAGAAAAATGAAGAGAAATCTAGATAATTCCACTTGGGTCCTAACTTTATTAAGCAAATTTTGCAATTTTCCAATTTTGCCCTTAATTCTCCTTACTTTCTTGCTGATTTCATGCCTCTGCCGTCCAGCCCAAATAGACCTTGGGTCTATTTGCCTTTTAAGCCCTCTTCCTTTTATCATTTAAGCTATTTAATCATTTCCTAAAATTTTGCATTTGTTACAATTTAGTCCTTTTAGTTCAATTAATTATCGGAACTTTAAAATTTCTTAACGAAACTTTAATACTAACTTTTTAACACTCCATAAATATTTATAAAAATATTTATGGCTCAGTTTAAAATCCCCGAGGTCTTGATACCTCATTTCGATTCTAATTATTTTAATATTTATTTCTAGTGCACTATTCACTATTTCAAAAATTTTCCTAACTTCATATTTAACTTATACTTACTAAAGTAATAATATTTTCTACCCATTTGTCGAATTTAGTGATCTCGAATCACCGTTCCGACACCTCTGAAAATTCAAGCCATTACATTTTTTTTTCGTCGGATTTGTGGTCCCGAAACCACTGTTCCGACTAAGCCTAAATCGGGCTATTACAACTCTCCCCCCCTTTAGGGATTTTCGTCCCCGAAAATCTTACCAGATGGTAGGTTAATGATTTACTTCCACAGTATATTTCAAATTCACACATGATTTTGGATTTTCATATCTTTTACAGATAATCACATAGATTCATAAGAAAATCAGGATAGCGATATTTCAGCATCTGAAGCTACACAAAGTATCGAAAAATTACAATCCATATAGAATGATATCCATTTTGATAACCTGAGTAGTTTTCAGAACTATCAAATATTTCTCTCTTTTATATTGTCCTCATTTTCTAATTCATTCACTTTTCCGACCACATTATTATTCTCCCGTACACGAACTTCTGTAACACTACACTCGTAAGCTTATTCAACCAAAATCTCACAAATTTCATTGTAACATTTTACTAATATGGGGGTGAGTGTAGTAAAGCCTCAAATTTATCTTACACATAAATGCGCATAACACATACCATCACAAATAGCCAATTCATTACTAAGTTCACATTCTCAAAGCATTTAATAAACATTTGCTTTTAATCACTTTTATTCTCAACACAAAATTCTAACTCAAATCACTAATTCACAATCAAAATTTCTATATAGCATCATAATCCAAATATCATAACTCATATGCTTGTATAATTATAACATTCATCAATAAAAAAATGTTTTATTCTTTGATCCATACTTTTATGAGTTTCAACTCATAATCAATACATTTTCACTCAAACATTTTAGTATTTATTTCTATACTATTAGAATTAACTCAGTTGAAAAATATATCTGTCTCATCAAGATAATTTTCGTCATAGAACAATACTGATAAGGGGGTGATGGTGAAGTCATAAATCTTTCAACTTGCTCTCATAGATACATATATATATATATGATTTTGTATTCATCATCAATGTAATACCATCATAACCACGTAATTCATTCCAAGCAAATTAACACATCTATTTATTACAAATGTTTTCTGTCACTCACAATTTCACACAGCGAATTTACTTACTCAAGCTCAACGTTAATATCTATTTAAATTCCAATACTTGGCTTCTATTTTACTTACCGACATTTGCCAAATTAGAGAACGTCTTACGGAATTGTGTACTTCGTTTTCTCGATGCCATAGTCCAACTATGGTCTTACACGTAATCACAAATCACATACCGATGCCATAGCCCAACTATGGTCTTACACGAAATCACATATCACTTACCAATGCCATAGCCCAGCTATGGTCTTACACGGAATCACATATCACACATATCACTTACCGATGCCATAGCCCAGCTATGGTCTTACACGGAATCACATAATCACATGTTCACATGTTGCCATGGTCAAACCATGGTCTTTTCCGTCAATTCATCACATATCACTGAACGAAAGTACTCATTCCTGCGTTCTACTCAATTTGACTTCCAATTCAATTTTTCATACTATTATAATATTCATGGTTTAGACATAAAACAAAATATCTTATTATCTTTAATTTAACAATTAAACATAAGATTCTATCATATGAACATACTAATTTCACTTATTCAAGCAGATGTACATACACACGTTCCATCTATTTAAGTAAATTTGCTTATCATATTCACTTAATCAAATATGTTGAGCACATAGCATTATATAATCACCAACATACTTGGATGAGCTTGTCACAACATAAACTGTTTTTTTAACTTATAGTCATCTCTTTTCATACATGAACACATCCATATCACAAATTTTTATACTTACCTTTCCAAATTCCAACATAACGTGAGCATATTTCATTTATCTCAATATCATTTTTAGCATTATCAAAAATAGCTCGATTGAAAATCATCTCTGTCTTAACAAAGCAATTTCGTTAGAGCCCGGAGATATCACATCATCAAGAGTAATAACGTGGCATGTATAGCTAGGCTCACATATGCTACGTTTGGTCCGAGAACCGACTAAACCGTAGCTCTGATACCACTAAATGTAACACCCCTTACCCGTATCCAACACCGGAATAGGGTACGAGGCATTACCAAAACACATACACTTGTAAACGTATTTAACCGAGTTATAAAATTTCATCAAAATTAAAACTTTCAAAATAATTAACATGTTTCTATAACTTTTCACAATATATCCTCAAAATATTATAATCATAATAATTAGGGCCTGCGAGACCCGATACATACTCATGCAATTTAATGCTTCATTTCCATTTCATTCAATTCGCAATTTCTCATGCTCATAATTTAAATCATATCACTAGCAATTTCCATTTAATTCACGTACAATTCAATGACATCAAATTCAAAACTAATACGTATTTACCATTTAACTCAATGTTTATTGATTATACCATTCAATAACACATTTATGAAATTCTCAATTTAGCAATGAAAATATCACTTTAGTTTGAATAACAACATCGTCCTGATATAAATACACTACCACTTATCCATTTACTTTAATTCTTTTGGGCCCATTTGTCACTTACCATCCTTAATCAAATTAGGGAACGGTCACGGAAAATTGAGTACTTCACTTTCACTTTGCCATAGTATAACTATGGTCTTACGTATGATCACTTATCACTTGTCCCTGATCAGATAAGTGTAGCCACCTATCACTTTGTTTCTTGATCAGATAAGTGTAGCCACTTATCACTTTGTTTCTTGATCAGATAAGTGTAGCCACTTATCACTTTGTCTCTTGATCAGATAAGTGTAGCTAAAGCTATCACTTATCACTTTGTCTCTTGATCAGATAAGTATAGCCGAAGCTATCACTTATCACTTTTCACTTGTCACTTGATCAGATAAGTGTAGCCGAAGCTATCACTTATCACTTTGTCACTTGATCAGATAAGTATAGCCGAAGCTATTACTTATCACTTTCCACTTGTCACTTGATCAGATAAGTGTAGCTAAAGCTACCACTTATCACTTTGTCACTTGATCAGAAGTACTCAAATCCGGCGTTCCGCTCAATTTGATCATTTATTCATATATCAGGCTTACCAACATGTGTTAATTCATAAACCATTCATGGTATTATTTCATGCCAAATCATATACTGAATATACCATACACACATACTATGAAACTTTATTTTCATACATGAGCTTAAACCATGATCAATAATGCACAAAAATAAGCATCATTCATATTTCATCGTTTATGAGTTATAATCAAACATATGACCATTTATACACGAATCATTCATATATTTCCCAATTTTCCTCCTCCTCCTCTCCATTCCACATCCTTAATGTGTATAACACACTTAAACAACATTAACCATAATTTCAATATTCACTAACATGTATATTCAAAGCTGTTTATCCGAGTCAGAGTCACTAAATTATTTTTATCCGGAGCTACAGAGCTCCAAATTAAGATCCGTTAATTTTTCCTGAAACTAGACTCACATATCTTCATACCATAAAATTTTCATAATTTTTGGTTCAGCCAAATAGTACAGTTTATTCTTTAAAGTTTCCCCTGTTTCGCTGTCTGACAGTTCCGACCACTCTTCACTAAAAATTAATTATCTCATTGTACAGAATTCGGATGATGTTTTAGCTTGTTTCTTCTAAAAATAGACTCATTAAGGATTCTAACCATATAAACTATAACTCATAATCATTTTTGTACAATTTTTAATGATTTTCCAAAGTCAGAACAGGGGAACCCGAATTCATTCTGACCTTGTCTCACAAAATCTATTATATCTCATGATTCACAATTCCATTGCTCACATCATTTCTTTTATAAGAAACTAGACTCAATAAGCTTTAGTTTCATATTTTATTCATCCTCTAATTCAATCTATACAATTTTTGGTGATTTTTCAAAGTTACACTACTGCTGCTGTCCAAAACTGCTTTAGTGCAAAATGTTGATTTCCATTTTGCCCCAAATTTCACAGTTTATACAATTCGGTCCTTTCTCAATTAACCCCTCAATTAATCTAATTTTCTCAATTAGTACTTTACTAGACATTATAAGTTGTTACACAACTATTGAAATTCAGAATTTCCACATATAACTCTATCTTCAAACTCTTTTACTATTAGGTCCCAAACATTCACTTTCTATTCAATTCTTTCAATAAAATCAGCATATGAACAATTTAAAGCTCTAATTTCATGCTAAATCATCATATACTTCCAGCACATATTCATATCAACTTTTAACTTCTTTCATAAAATCAAAAACTAATGGATTTAACAAGTGGGCCTAGTTGTAAAAGTCATAAAAATACAAAAATTTCAAGAGATAGTCAAGAATTGAACTTACTTGTAATAAAAATATGAAGAACCAGCTTGAAGAAGCCCTTCCATGGTGTTTTAGCTGATGAGAATTCAGAAAAATGAAGAGAAATCTAGATAATTCCACTTGGGTCCTAACTTTATTAAGCAAATTTTGCAATTTTCCAATTTTGCCCTTAATTCTCCTTACTTTCTTGTTGATTTCATGCCTCTGCCGTCCAGCCCAAATAGACCTTGGGTCTATTTGCCTTTTAAGCCCTCTTCCTTTTATCATTTAAGCTATTTAATCATTTCCTAAAATTTTGCATTTGTTACAATTTAGTCCTTTTAGTTCAATTAATTATCGGAACTTTAAAATTTCTTAACGAAACTTTAATACTAACTTTTTAACACTCCATAAATATTTATAAAAATATTTATGGCTCAGTTTAAAATCCCCGAGGTCTTGATACCTCATTTCGATTCTAATTATTTTAATATTTATTTATAGTGCACTATTCACTATTTCAAAAATTTTCCTAACTTCATATTTAACTTATACTTACTAAAGTAATAATATTTTCTACCCATTTGTCGAATTTAGTGATCTCGAATCACCGTTCCGACACCTCTGAAAATTCAAGCCATTACATTTTTTTTTTCGTCGGATTTGTGGTCCCGAAACCACTGTTCCGACTAAGCCTAAATCGGGCTATTACAACTCTCCCCCCTTTAGGGATTTTCGTCCCCGAAAATCTTACCAGATGGTAGGTTAATGATTTACTTCCACAGTATATTTCAAATTCACACATGATTTTGGATTTTCATATCTTTTACAGATAATCACATAGATTCATAAGAAAATCAGGATAGCGATATTTCAGCATCTGAAGCTACACAAAGTATCGAAAATTACAATCCATATAGAATGATATCCATTTTGATAACCTGAGTAGTTTTCAGAACTATCAAATATTTCTCTCTTTTTATATTGTCCTCATTTTCTAATTCATTCACTTTTCCGACCACATTATTATTCTCCCGTACACGAACTTCTGTAACACTACACTCGTAAGCTTATTCAACCAAAATCTCACAAATTTCATTGTAACATTTTACTAATATGGGGGTGAGTGTAGTAAAGCCTCAAATTTATCTTACACATAAATGCGCATAACACATACCATCACAAATAGCCAATTCATTACTAAGTTCACATTCTCAAAGCATTTAATAAACATTTGCTTTTAATCACTTTTATTCTCAACACAAAATTCTAACTCAAATCACTAATTCACAATCAAAATTTCTATATAGCATCATAATCCAAATATCATAACTCATATGCTTGTATAATTATAACATTCATCAATAAAAAAATGTTTTATTCTTTGATCCATACTTTTATGAGTTTCAACTCATAATCAATACATTTTCACTCAAACATTTTAGTATTTATTTCTATACTATTAGAATTAACTCAGTTGAAAAATATATCTGTCTCATCAAGATAATTTTCGTCATAGAACAATACTGATAAGGGGGTGATGGTGAAGTCATAAATCTTTCAACTTGCTCTCATAGATACATATATATATATATGATTTTGTATTCATCATCAATGTAATACCATCATAACCACGTAATTCATTCCAAGCAAATTAACACATCTATTTATTACAAATGTTTTCTGTCACTCACAATTTCACACAGCGAATTTACTTACTCAAGCTCAACGTTAATATCTATTTAAATTCCAATACTTGGCTTCTATTTTACTTACCGACATTTGCCAAATTAGAGAACGTCTTACGGAATTGTGTACTTCGTTTTCTCGATGCCATAGTCCAACTATGGTCTTACACGTAATCACAAATCACATACCGATGCCATAGCCCAACTATGGTCTTACACGAAATCACATATCACTTACCAATGCCATAGCCCAGCTATGGTCTTACACGGAATCACATATCACACATATCACTTACCGATGCCATAGCCCAGCTATGGTCTTACACGGAATCACATAATCACATGTTCACATGTTGCCATGGTCAAACCATGGTCTTTTCCGTCAATTCATCACATATCACTGAACGAAAGTACTCATTCCTGCGTTCTACTCAATTTGACTTCCAATTCAATTTTTCATACTATTATAATATTCATGGTTTAGACATAAAACAAAATATCTTATTATCTTTAATTTAACAATTAAACATAAGATTCTATAATATGAACATACTAATTTCATTTATTCAAGCAGATGTACATACACACGTTCCATCTATTTAAGTAAATTTGCTTATCATATTCACTTAATCAAATATGTTGAGCACATAGCATTATATAATCACCAACATACTTGGATGAGCTTGTCACAACATAAACTTTTTTTTTAACTTATAGTCATCTCTTTTCATACATGAACACATCCATATCACAAATTTTTATACTTACCTTTCCAAATTCCAACATAACGTGAGCATATTTCATTTATCTCAATATCATTTTTAGCATTATCAAAAATAGCTCGATTGAAAATCATCTCTGTCTTAACAAAGCAATTTCGTTAGAGCCCGGAGATATCACATCATCAAGAGTAATAACGTGGCATGTATAGCTAGGCTCACATATGCTACGTTTGGTCCGAGAACCGACTAAACCGTAGCTCTGATACCACTAAATGTAACACCCCTTACCCGTATCCAACACCGGAATAGGGTACGAGGCATTACCAAAACACATACACTTGTAAACGTATTTAACCGAGTTATAAAATTTCATCAAAATTAAAACTTTCAAAATAATTAACATGTTTCTATAACTTTTCACAATATATCCTCAAAATATTATAATCATAATAATTAGGGCCTGCGAGACCCGATACATACTCATGCAATTTAATGCTTCATTTCCATTTCATTCAATTCGCAATTTCTCATGCTCATAATTTAAATCATATCACTAGCAATTTCCATTTAATTCACGTACAATTCAATGACATCAAATTCAAAACTAATACGTATTTACCATTTAACTCAATGTTTATTGATTATACCATTCAATAACACATTTATGAAATTCTCAATTTAGCAATGAAAATATCACTTTAGTTTGAATAACAACATCGTCCTGATATAAATACACTACCACTTATCCATTTACTTTAATTCTTTTGGGCCCATTTGTCACTTACCATCCTTAATCAAATTAGGGAACGGTCACGGAAAATTGAGTACTTCACTTTCACTTTGCCATAGTATAACTATGGTCTTACGTATGATCACTTATCACTTGTCCCTGATCAGATAAGTGTAGCCACCTATCACTTTGTTTCTTGATCAGATAAGTGTAGCCACTTATCACTTTGTTTCTTGATCAGATAAGTGTAGCCACTTATCACTTTGTCTCTTGATCAGATAAGTGTAGCTAAAGCTATCACTTATCACTTTGTCTCTTGATCAGATAAGTATAGCCGAAGCTATCACTTATCACTTTTCACTTGTCACTTGATCAGATAAGTGTAGCCGAAGCTATCACTTATCACTTTGTCACTTGATCAGATAAGTATAGCCGAAGCTATTACTTATCACTTTCCACTTGTCACTTGATCAGATAAGTGTAGCTAAAGCTACCACTTATCACTTTGTCACTTGATCAGAAGTACTCAAATCCGGCGTTCCGCTCAATTTGATCATTTATTCATATATCAGGCTTACCAACATGTGTTAATTCATAAACCATTCATGGTATTATTTCATGCCAAATCATATACTGAATATACCATACACACATACTATGAAACTTTATTTTCACACATGAGCTTAAACCATGATCAATAATGCACAAAAATAAGCATCATTCATATTTCATCGTTTATGAGTTATAATCAAACATATGACCATTTATACACGAATCATTCATATATTTCCCAATTTTCCTCCTCCTCCTCTCCATTCCACATCCTTAATGTGTATAACACACTTAAACAACATTAACCATAATTTCAATATTCACTAACATGTATATTCAAAGCTGTTTATCCGAGTCAGAGTCACTAAATTATTTTTATCCGGAGCTACAGAGCTCCAAATTAAGATCCGTTAATTTTGCCTGAAACTAGACTCACATATCTTCATACCATAAAATTTTCATAATTTTTGATTCAGCAAAATAGTACAGTTTATTCTTTAAAATTTCCCCTGTTTCGCTGTCTGACAGTTCCGACCACTCTTCACTAAAAATTAATTATCTCATTTTACAGAAGTCGGATGATGTTTTAGCTTATTTCTTCTAAAAATAGACTCATTAAGGATTCTAACCATATAAACTATAACTCATAATCATTTTTGTACAATTTTTAATGATTTTCCAAAGTCAGAACAGGGGAACCCGAATTCATTCTGACCTTGTCTCACAAAATCTATTATATCTCATGATTTACAATTCCATTGCTCACATCATTTCTTTTATAAGAAACTAGACTCAATAAGCTTTAGTTTCATATTTTATTCATCCTCTAATTCAATCTATACAATTTTTGGTGATTTTTCAAAGTTACACTACTGCTGCTGTCCAAAACTGCTTTAGTGCAAAATGTTGATTTCCATTTTGCCCCAAATTTCACAGTTTATACAATTCGGTCCTTTCTCAATTAACCCCTCAATTAATCTAATTTTCTCAATTAGTACTTTACTAGACATTATAAGTTGTTACACAACTATTGAAATTCAGAATTTCCACATATAACTCTATCTTCAAACTCTTTTACTATTAGGTCCCAAACATTCACTTTCTATTCAATTCTTTCAATAAAATCAGCATATGAACAATTTAAAGCTCTAATTTCATGCTAAATCATCATATACTTCCAGCACATATTCATATCAACTTTTAACTTCTTTCATAAAATCAAAAACTAATGGATTTAACAAGTGGGCCTAGTTGTAAAAGTCATAAAAATACAAAAATTTCAAGAGATAGTCAATAATTGAACTTACTTGTAATAAAAATATGAAGAACCAGCTTGAAGAAGCCCTTCCATGGTGTTTTAGCTGATGAGAATTCAGAAAAATGAAGAGAAATCTAGATAATTCCACTTGGGTCCTATCTTTATTAAGCAAATTTTGCAATTTTCCAATTTTGCCCTTAATTCTCCTTACTTTCTTGCTGATTTCATGCCTCTGCCGTCCAGCCCAAATAGACCTTGGGTCTATTTGCCTTTTAAGCCCTCTTCCTTTTATCATTTAAGCTATTTAATCATTTCCCAAAATTTTGCATTTGTTACAATTTAGTCCTTTTAGTTCAATTAATTATCGGAACTTTAAAATTTCTTAACGAAACTTTAATACTAACTTTTTAACACTCCATAAATATTTATAAAAATATTTATGGCTCAGTTTAAAATCCCCGAGGTCTTGATACCTCATTTCGATTCTAATTATTTTAATATTTATTTCTAGTACACTATTCACTATTTCAAAAATTTTCCTAACTTCATATTTAACTTATACTTACTAAAGTAATAATATTTTCTACCCATTTGTCGAATTTAGTGATCTCGAATCACCGTTCCGACACCTCTGAAAATTCAAGCCATTACATTTTTTTTCTCGTCGGATTTGTGGTCCCGAAACCACTGTTCCGACTAAGCCTAAATCGGGCTATTATAGCAAAAAAGTAAGATTTGGGTATTTAATTGAAGGTCCTTACAGTTTGAAAATAATCAAAAAGTAGTCCAGCAACTTGCTATTGAAACCATCCACCCTATGGCTATTAATAGCCTTGGTTTGAATTCAAAATGAGGAGACTAAGTCATCCCCTTCTCCTTGAAAAATGGCCGATCATGTGTGATAGAAAAAGAAAGAATTTGAAATCTATTTTTAGCAAACTCTACCCCTTGCCTTCACCTATAAATATCATGCATCTATCACTTTTCAAATCATCTCTCATCCCTCACAACTAATTTCTCTTCTCTTATTAGCATTTTCTCTACATTCCATTTCTTTTTGCTTTCGCTTGCATAGTCGCCCATCTCACTTCCATCTTCTAGCTGCTAAAGCTTTGTCAAAAACATTCTTTGGCCGACCACTTTAGGAACTCGTTAGCAAAATAAGCATCGAGCAGAACTGAGGAGCACATAAGTTAGAATAGATCCAAAAGACTGTTGAACTGAATAGAGTTTACTCTTTCCTCTTGCTATCTATTTTAATTATGTTTGCTTTGAGTTTATTTTTTTGACGTCAACAATGATATTTTAAATCCTATTTTCTAGGATGGTTATTTTAATTTAATAAGATCTATTTTATTCATGTTAAACATGTTTAGGCCTCAATCAATCATGTTTTCAATTAATGTCATGATGCATTTCATTCATACGTGATTGGGTGCACTCAGATTAGCTGAGCGATCCTAACCAGACGACGGCTAGACACATAATTGAAAAGTGCAACTAAATTTAGATCCTTAAACCCGACTAAGATGAGGTTCGTAATAACTTTAGTTAGTTTTATTACCTTGCATAGTTTTTAGGTTTATGTAATTAAGCTGTTGCAAACGTAAATGTCCCTGTGACCTTATATAAATGCTAAGAAACCCTTAGTTAATATGATCAATAAAATGCATATTTAACTGAGTAAATGACTCTGAAAAGACTTAATTTGGTTTCCAAACTCATGAAAGATCGAGTTACCGTGGAAGTATTTCCGAACATTTTTAAGCATGATAAACTAAATTAAATTGATTAATATAATTATCCTAGCTGGTGTAACTGAAGATGCATTAAGGTTGAAGCTGTTTTTGTACTTATTGTGAGATCGAGCACGAGCATGGCTGAATTCATTGCCACCAAGCTCAATATCTACATGGAAAGAATTAGCAGAAAGGTTATTGGTTAAGTATTTTCCACTGAGAAAAAAATGCAAAGTTGCATAATAAGATAACTACTTTCCAATAACTGGATGACTAGTCTCTATATGAGGCGTGGGAAAGATTCAAGAAATTACTTCGTATGTGTCCTCATCATGGGATTCCTCATTATATCCAGTTGGAGATGTTTTATAACGGTCTCAACGCGCACACAAGATTAATGGTAGATGCTTCTATGAACGGTGCAATTTTGTCTAAGTCTTATAACGAGGCTTACAAGATCATCGAAAGGATCGCTAGCAACAATTGCCAATGGTTGAAAAATTGAGTAGTTTTAGGAAGACGAGTAGCTGGAGTGCATAAAGTGGACGTACTAACCTCACTCTCTGCTTAGGTATCTTCTATTTCCTCTATGTCAAAACAATTTACCACTAATGGTTTAAATAATTTTGTAGTTCTATCACCAAGTCAGTATGATGTTGTTTCTTACGTATATTGTGGGGATGGCCATTCTTTTGAGAATTTCCCTTCAAATCCAAAATCAATTTATTATGTAAGGAACCGGTATCAAAATAGAAGTGGATAAGGACCACAGTCCAACTTCTACAATCCTTCGTGGTGGAATCATCTGAAATTTTCCTAGAGTAACCAAGGAAATGAACCTAACAATAATCAGATGTAACATAGACCCAACCAAACCCAAGGGTTTAACTAACAATCCCCAAAGCCACTTCAAGCTGAGTCATCAAACAGTTTGGAGGGCTTGTTGAAAGCATACATGGCGAAAAACAATGCTTTGATCCAAAGTTTAGCAGCGACGCTGAAAATTCTGGAGAACCAGATGGGTCAGTTAGCTACTAAGCTTCGTAGTAGACCGCAAGGAGCCTTGCCAAGCGATATAGAAAATCTGAGAAATTTCAGTAAGGAATATTGCAAAGTGGTAGAGTTACGAGGTGATAAGATTTTGGAACCTAAGAAGGATGTGGTTGAAGATGAGCCTGTTGAAAATAATGGAAGATAATCAACGATTAAAGTTCCTAGAATGGAAAAGTAAGATGCTGAAAAATCTGATAAGGTAAACTCTAAACTAGTGAATTCCAAAAATCTAACGCCTTCTTTTGTAGATTTACCTCCTCAGAAAAGTTACCCATATCAACCTAGAGTTCCATATCTTCAAAGACTTCAGCAGAATAAGTAGAAACAAAAGGTAGAATTCAAGAAGTTCTTGGATGTTTTAAAGTAATTACATATCAACGTTCCATTGGTGGAGGCTTTAGAGAAAATTCCCAATTATGTGAAGTTTATGAAGGATATTATGTCTAAGAAGAAATGACTTAGTAAGTATGAGACTGTCATTTTGACGAAGGAGTGTAGTGCATTCTTGCAGAACAAGCTACCTCCGAAACTAAAGGATCCTGGAAGCTTTACGATACCTTGCAACATCGAAAAATCATATTGTGGTAAAGCTTTGTGCGACCTTGGAGCAAGTATCAACTTGATGCCCAAATCTATTTTCAAGCTGTTAGGAATAGGTAAAGTAAGACCTACTACTGTGACACTTCAACTAGTGGATCGATTGTTAGCATATCCTGAAGGGAATATCGAGGATGTTTTGGTAAGAGTTGATAACTTTATTTTTACTGCTGATTTTATTGTATTGGATTTTAAATAAGATAAGGAAGTTCCAATTATCCTTGAAACAACTTTCCTAGCCACGGGAAGAACATTGATAGATGTGCAAAAAGGTGAACTCAACATGCGAGTTTGAGATGATAAGGTAATGTTTAACATTTTGAAGGCCATGAAATTTCCCGATCTGACAGAGGAATGTTCAGTAATGGAGGAATTAGAAACCTTAGTTTCTATGGAATGCAAGAGCAATTTTGAAGAAGACCTGTTGGAAAACACTTTAAGGTCTAAACCATTCGAAGATGTAAAAGGTAATGACAGTTTGGCTTTGATGGAAGCCAATCTGAGGAGTTATGATCAACCATTGCGGTTCAAACCTCTAGAGTTGGAAGTTCAAGAATTTACACAACCCAAGTTGTCAATCGAGGAACCGCCTAAACACGAACTAAAAACACTTCCGTCCCTCCTCAAATACATTTATCTTGGTAATAGTTCTACTTTGTCTGTGATTGTTTTAGCGAACTTGACATAACATCAAGAGGAGCAATAGATTGCTGTTTTAAAGAAACTTAAAAAAGCAATTGGTTGGACCATAGCGAACATACGAGGTATAAATCCTTCCTTCTATATGCATAAAATTATTTTAAAGGAAGGTGAAAAAGGTAAAATTGATGGGCAAAGGAGACTTAACCCTATCATGAAAGAAGTAGTACGAAAAAAGATGATCAAATGGTTAGATACAAGAATTATTTACCTCATCTCAGATAGTTTTTGGGTAAGTCCAGTATAATATGTACCAAAGAAATGTGGAATTATGATTGTCGAGAATGAACAAAATAAATTAATCCCGATGAGAACTATCACGGGTTGGAGAATCTGTATGGACTACATAAAGTTGAACAAAGCCACTCGTAAGGACCATTTCCTGTTGCCTTTTATGGATCAAATGTTTGATCGACTGGTAGGTAACGAATTTTACTGCTTTCTAGATGGATATTTAGGATACAACCAAATAGTTGTAGCCCCGAAAGACCAACGTAAAACTAATTTTACCTACCTATACGGTACATTTGGTCTTTCGGCTTATGTAATGCACCTGCCACATTCTAATGATGTATGATGGCAATTTTCACTAATATGGTTGAAAATCATGTTGAGGCTTTCATGGATGATTTCTCTGTTTTTGGTAACACTTATGATGTTTGTTTGAATAATTTGACTAAGATACTAAAAAGATGTGAGGAGACAAATCTTGTCCTTAACTAGAAGAAATGTCATTTTATGGTTGAGGGAATTGTCTTAGGACTTAAGATTTCCAAAAATGGGATTGAAGTGGATAAAGTAAAGGTGGATCTAATTGAAAGATTACCACCTCCAGTTAGTGTGAAAGGAGTTAGAAGTTTCTTAGGCCATGCTGGTTTTTATCATAGATTTATTAAGGATTTTTCAAAAATTTCTAAACCTTTATATTATGTATGCTTTTAGAAAAAAAAGATACTGTTTTTTATTTTAACAAAGCATGTTTAGAAGCTTTTGAAGAATTAAAAAGTCGATTAATCTCAGCCCAAATAATTGTTACACCTGATTGGAACTCACCTTTTGAGTTGATGGTGATGCAAGCGGTTTCGCTGTTGGAGTTGTGACGGGTCAAAGAAGGAACAAAGTCTTTCATCTTATCTACTATGCAAGCAGAAATTTGACAGGAGCCCAAATCAATTAAACGGTAACTGATAAAGAACTCTTTGCTATATTTTTTACTTTTGACAAGTTCTGTTCATATCTTATAGGTACCAAAGTTATAGTGTTTCCTGATCATGCTACCATTAAGTACTTACTCATGAAGAAAGATGATAAATCGAGGCTAATTCGATGGATACTTTTACTCCAAGAATTTGACCTTGAGATCCAAGACGGAAAAGGTGTTGAAAATCAAGTTGCTGATCATCTGTCGAGGCTGGAACAAAATGAGGTAACTTCTTCACTTGTTCCAATTAATGAGAATTTTCTTGATGAGCATATCTTCGAGGTAAGTCAAATCTATGAAATACCTTGGTTTGTTGATTTTGCCAATCATTTAGCATGTGGAATAATTCATCGAGAAATGACTTACCAAAAAAGGAAGAAATTCCTTTATGATAGTCGGTACTATTTCTGGGAGGATCCGTTTTTGTTTAAACAATATGAAGATAATATAATCAGGAAGTGCGTAGTTGGAAGTGAGATTGATGAGATTCTGTACCACTGTTATTCATCTCCTAGTGGTGGACACTTTGGTGGTTCCCATACAATAGAAAAGATTTTACAAGTTGGATTCTTTTTGCCTATAGTGTTTAAGGATGCTTATGCATATGTGTAAAAATACGGTCAATGCAAAAGAACAAAAAATATATCAAAGAGGAACAAGATGCCCTTAACAAACATTCTAGAGGTTGAGTTATTTGACGTATGGGGCATTGATTTTCTAGGCCCTTTTTCTTTTTCCTATGGGAACAAGTTTATTTTGGTAGCTATGGACTATGTATACAAGTAGGTTGAAGCCTAGGCCTACCCAATCAATGATGCCAAGGCAGTCATGCGATTCCTACATAAGCATATGTTTACACGGTTTAGGACTCCTAGAACTATAATTAGTGATGAAGGATCTCACTTTGTAAATAAGTGGCTTAAGTGGTTGCTTGACAAGTACCATGTGAAGCATAGAATTGCTACTGCCTATCACCCACAGTCAACTTAACAAGTTGAAATGGTGAATTGAGAAATCAAAGCCATTATTGAGAGGGTGGTGTGCCCTAACAAAAAATATTGGTCTTAAAGGCTTGATGATGCTCTCTTGGCCTATCAAACTACTTTTAAGATGCTGTTAGGAATGACTCCCTATCGGCTAGTTTTTGGAAAGACATGTCATTTGTCGCTCGAATTAGAGAATAAAGCTTACTGGGCTTTGAAGAAATTTAATTTGGATCTTAAAAAACCCGATGAGAAAAGGATGTTACAACTTGATGAGTTAGAAGAGTTGAGGTTATTTTCATAAGAGAATGCCAAGATGTGTAAAGAAAAATATAAAAGATGGCATGATAGTCGTATACAACCTCCTGAATTTGGAGAAGGTTATAAAGTGTTGTTGTTTAATTCAAGGCTAAGGTTATTTCCGAGAAAACTCAAGTCCCAAGAGAAAGGGCCTTATACCATCCACAAAGTTTATCCATATGGAGCTGTAGAATTGTACGACAACCAATGAAGTACGTTTAAAGTTAATGGTCAACGTCTCAAGCACTAATGGGATGGTGAAGTTGAGCGAATTAAAACCTCATTCAAATTATTAGACCTTTAATTTTTTATAAACCTACTTTTTAATAAAAGGTTAGAAATCATTTTCTTAAATTAGTACATTTAATTAATTCTGTCTAAGGATATTGGAATTTAAGCGGGACCATTGTGACCCCTCCAACCTGTACTGGGAATTAATTTAATGTAATTTTTTAGAAGAAAATTTCTAAGTAATTTTAAAATTTTTATTTTAAGTTTCATTTTTATTTTCCATTTTTATCTTTGCCTTTAATTTTAATTTTAATTTTAATTTTAATGTAATTTGTTTATGTTTAATAAAGGGGGTCACATTGGCCCAAGTACTAATCAGTTTATTTATTTTCAATCAATCTAGTTTTTAAATACCGTTTGGGCTTAAGGTCTGAACAACAAAGAGGAGAAATTTACCCATTGTTGCTATACATAAGGGTTCCCTAAAACCCTAATTTTGCCATCAATTTTTCCCCCCATCTATCCTTGTCAGCCAAGTAACTTAAAGTAGCTAAAATTTTGCTACAAAATTTCCATAATTCACCACTATATAAACCCCTCTCTACCACCACAATTTTCACAACCCTTCAAGCAATTAACTTAAACCCTAACCACTCATTCTTTTTCCTCTTGCCGTTGGCCTAAATCTCAAAAATTTTCCCTAAAATCCTTTCCTTATCTTAAAACTTTAGTCTTGTGACCGCAAGTTTTTTGCCGGAGCAACCCTATCGCCGTCGCACTCCTATAGCCACATCATCCTATCGCCATCGCAAGTTTAACGCTACTGCAAATCCCTTGCTTCATCCATTGCTGAATTTTGCCTATTTTTTAGGAAAAATCACCATGTCTGGTAAAAGAAATAGATCTTCCAATACCTCTGTCGAAAATCCCATTTTGATTCAAGACGAGGAAGTAAAAGAAATGTTTGATTTAATATTAAAAAATCAACCTATGATGTCGAAAAAAGGTTTCAACTTGGAAAGAAATGATAATATGGTTGTGCCTTTGCCAATTCGAAAGATAATTGATGCTCTCAATTGGAATTATTTTTGCGATGCACAATCATTACCCAATGAGGAGTTAGTTCAAGAGTTCTATGCCAATTTAACTAAGCCAGATGCTATTAAAGTTCTTGTTCGCAAAAAGAAGGCACCCTTAACTTCTAAGTCCATTAATGATTTGTTTAACCTACTTGATGTTGAAGAAGATGAGTACTTTGCCATGATGGCAAATATAAATTGGGATTTTCTTCAACAAGTGCTTAATGTTGTGACAAATTCGAGAGCCCAATGGATTATAAGAAAGTATGGTAGTCATTCTTGTCGAAGGGAATATCTAAAACCGTTGGATAATGTATGATTTTACTTTGTTCGATATAGTTTCATGCCTATCTTAGATAGTTCTACCATCTCGATGAGGCGAATTCTTTTATTAAATGAAATTATGATAGAAAGGTTTACTAATATTGGGAAGGTCATTCTAAAAATGATCCACGATTGTGCCAGAAATAAAATCAGAAGTGCTTACTTCCCATCATTGATAACTTCACTTTGCTTAAGGGCCCAAGTTAAAATAAAAGCAAACCTGAAGGGACTGTATGTTCAAGGTTGCATCATAGCCCATGATCTTGAAAGGTTAATAGAGAATGTCCATGAACTAAACCCACCTGAACTGAGTGAACCAACAAGATTAGAAACTGATGAGTCATTGAACGAATCTGAAATGAAGGCTAACTCAGTTACTGAGATAGAAGAAGCAGAATATGAGGAAGAGCCGAACAATCCATAACCGATAAAGGAACCAGAAATCACTGAACTAAAAGAGGAGCCGGATGCTGATGAGTCAGTTGAACCAAGTGTTGATCCTGAGTTGACTATTCCTATGCCTACTGCTTCAAACACTGTGAAAAAATCAGAATTGTCAATTATGATGGATATGATAAAATTTATGCATAACCAACAACAGACTTATTGGAAATATGTAAAAGTTAGAGGTGATTCTGTAAGAAATACTTTTAAATATATATCTAACAATTTTGTTCTTAAGTTCTCAAATTATATATTCAAGTCATGGAAGAAAGATAAGAATGTCAACAAGGATGAAACATCAAAGGAGGAAGACAAGGAGGATAAGCCAAATAAATAAAAGGGTGGAATTTCTTATCTTTAGTTTTTATTTCTTTTTAGGTGTTTATTTTTATTTCATAGTTAGAATTTTGCTTTCACATAATAAAATAACAAGAATGAATAGTATAAGCTCAATGCCTCTTCAATAGAAAAAAAATAAAGTGATTGTGGTAATGGGAATGAACATGTCTAGGATTGGATTGTTGAGAAAGACTTGGTACTTAAGCAGTCTTTATGACTCACCTCTCTTTTGTTCCAACCCTACTTGGTGTTCGGTTTTCATTCATTACCTTGTTTTTGCAATGAGGGCATTACTTCTTTTTAAAGGGGGTAAAGCATTTCGCGTTAATGTTTAATAAGGTCTAAGGCATTTCGCATGAATTTTAAAGTATGTTTCAATCTTTTTACTTAAGAATGTTGAAATAAATGAATGTTCAGAAGAATTTGTGTTCATAAGTTTGTTCAAATGCAAGCCTGATTTTTTATTTTATCTAAGTTATTCATATGTTATCTTAAGTGGTGGAATGCTTGTATGATCTTCAGTCATGAAAACTTGATTTCTTTAGAAATAGACATGTATGAAGGTTTAAGTCTTTAGAATTGACTTAGTAACTTTCTTGAGGCAAAATCCTAGGAGGTATAAGAATCTAATATGATATAGGCACACTTTCTTTGGATTATTTAGGCCTTTCAAGCCGACCTTATTAAATTAACCTTTGCAACTTAATTTTTGAGCTTAATGGAATGTTTATTGCAAAGTACCTACATTATAAGCCACATTATCATCTTTTTTAATTTTATCCTATCCTTTTGCATCTATCTTAACTGAATTTGTCTTAGGGATTAAAGTTTGAGGAAAAATATGAAGAGATGTACATGCTCTTCACATGTTTTAAAAAAATGAATGAAAGAACAAAGATAAGTTGTTCAAATGAATAAAAAAGCAAATAAAATATTTCTCAAATTCTCAAAAATAAAGAGAAAAGTTTGCTTAAAGTCTAAAAAGTAAAGGTTGAGCATGAGCTCGAAATAAGTTTGGAGGTGTTCCAAAGACTATTTTATGAAGGTTGTGACATGAAAAGATCCAAGAAAAGTTAGGGTTAAGATTGTTGAACCTCAAAATTCACTTCTCTTTATCTTTATCTTTAGCCTAGCCCCATTACAACCTAATAAAAGATCTATTGATTGGATGATTATATCGACTACATTAGTTGAGAGGAATTACTAAGCTCAACTTATGAAGAACACTAATTAAGCCTTGGGACTACTATTTTTAGTTGATAAAGAAAGCATATTGATTGGTGAATATTATGCATGACTTTGAAAATGCATGCAAACTATGATTCATGTTGATATTATGGTGTGTTTAGTATAAAGTTTGGAAATAATATTTGCATTCGAGCTACTTATTAATAAAAATTATTTTTTAGCATGATTTTGTTTATGCATGATTATGTGCGAAGATTGATGTTGCTTTATTCATTTTTGCAAAATTGCCTTAACAAAATTTGTGCTGTGCATGAACATTACTTGGGACGAGCAATGGTTTAAGTTTGGGGGTGTGTAAATTCGAAATTATATAGGGTTTTTCTATATATTTTTGCCACCTTTTTACTTAATCAATGTATTAATCTTGAGTAATTATTATAAAAATAAGTGAAAATTACTTGATTAGTAATATTGGGCATGAATTTATAAAGTACGTGAAATTGTGCTTAATTACATGATTTTTGTACATATTTTATATTATTTCATGTTAATTTATTAATATGTGATTTTTCACTATGTAGGAAGACCATTGAAGATATGATTAATGTAAATGAAATATGGGCATGCACAAATCAATTCATGTGGATGGCAAGACCATGCAATTTGGGTCATGAGGTCGATAATTTGACCCAGTAAATGAGGTGCTAAAAGATGGATATGTCTTCTAAATTATTGGACTGAGAAATTGTCCAATAGGAGGGAATTAAAGCCCAGTTTCGGCACAAGTATATGGCTTCCCAAAAGCAAGCTTTGGGGTATTTAATTGAAGATCCTTATAGTTGGAAAATAATAAAAAATCAGTCCAACAACTTGCTGTTGAAACCGTCCACCCTATGACTATTAATAGCCTTGGTTTGAATTCAAAATGAGGAGACTAAGTCATCCCCTTCTCCTTGAAATATGGTCGGCCATATGTGATAGAAAAATAAGGAATTTGAAGTCTATTTTTAGCAAACTATACCCCTTACCTTCACCTATAAATATCATGCACCTATCACTTCTCAAATCATCCCTCGTCCCTCAAAACTCATTTCTCTTCTCTCATTAGCATGTTCTCTACATTCCATTTCCTTTTTATTTCCCATGCATAGCCGCCTATTTCCCTTCTATCCTTTATCCGTAAAAGCTTTGTCAAAAGCATTCTTTGCCCGACCACTTTAGGAACTCCTTAGCAAAAGAAGCATCGAGTAGAATGGAGGAGCACATCAGTCAAAATAGATCCGAAAGGCTGTTGAACTGAATAGAGTTTACTCTTTTCTCTTGTTATCTATTTTAATTATGTTTGCTTTGAGTTTATTGTTTTTGAAATCAATGATGATATTTTAAATCCTAGTTGCTAGAATTGTTATGTTAATTCAATAAGATCTATTTTATTCATGTTTATCATGTTTAGGCCTTAGTCAATCATGTTTTCAATTAATGTCATGATGCATTTCATTCATACGTGATTGGGTGCACTTAGGTTAGCTGAGCGATCCTAACCAGACGACGGCTAATAGACATATAATTGAAAAGTGCAATGCTCAATTTAGATCCTTAAACCTGACTAAGTTGAGGTTTATAATTTCTTTAGTTAGCTCTATTACCTTGCATAGTTTTTAGGTTTATGTAATTAAACTATTGCAAATGTAAATGTCCCTGTGACCTTGCATAAATTCTAAAAAATCCTTAGTTAATATGATCAATAAGATGCATATTTAACCAAGTAAAAGACTCTGAAAGGACTTATTTTGGTTTCCAAACTCATGAAAGATCGAGTTGCCGTGGAAGTATTTCTGAACATTGTTAAACATGATAAAATAAATTGAATTGATTAATATAATTATCCTAGCCCATTTAATGTTGATTATTTTTGTTGCTAAATTCATTCATTCATGCATTTAGGTAAGTTGCATCTAGATTAAAATTGCATTAGGAATCAATCTTTGCATTTATTTTATTTAACCATCACTATCCAAAATTATTGAATTTTTACATCAAATTGTGAATTTATAATTTTGAAATTAATTGGTTAAGCTTATACAGTCATTGTGGACTCATTTTACTTATTACTTGAACGACTATGTACACTTGCACAAATCACATTACACTTGCACATTTTTTTCATTCCAAGTTTTTGGTGCCGTTGCCGGGGACTGTTTTAAAATATTGTGAAATTGTTAATTTTGCATTTTTGTCTATTTTTTTCTGTTAAATTTTAATTGCAATATATATTTTTTGGTGTTTATTTCAGGTGTTTATGAGTATTGATCAAATTAGACTTACTTCCCGTAGATCCTGAAATTGAAAGGACTTTCACACAAAAGAGAAGACAAGTGAACCAAAGAAGCACCGAAGAGATAAATTTCAAAAATCAAAAAAAAAATTAAGGAGGAGCTTAACTTATAATTCTCACAATCCAATCATTGTTGTTGATGACAGAAATTGCACCATTCCTCTATTCAACAAGCTTAATCCGAATATTGTGAGACCCGAAATTGAGGCACTACAATTTGAACTAAAGCCAGTCATGTTCCATATGTTGCAAAATATGGGCCAATTTAGTGGGATGCCTACTGAAGATCCATATCTTCATCTTTGGCTATTCATGGAAGTGTGTGACTCATTCAAACTAGTCAGGGTAACCAAGGATGCATTGAGACTGAGATTATTTCCATACTTCTCAAGAGATAAAGCATGAGCGTGGTTGAACTCCCTCCCGTCAGGTTCTATAACTACATGGTAAGAGATGGTTGAACATTTCTTAATGAAATACTTTCCTCTATCTTTGACCACCAAGATCATAATTAATCATTTCATATCAGCAACTTGACGAAGAATCTTTATATAAGGCATGGGAGTGATTTAAGGAGTTATTATGAAAATGCCCTAATCATGGCATTCGTTACTACATTCAAATGAAAACTTTCTATATTGGTCTCAATATTCATACTAGAATGATGGTGGATGCTTCAACAAATAGAGCCCTTCTTTCTAAGTCTTATAACAATGCTTACGAGATTATTGAAAGAATTGCTAGCAATAACTATCAGTGGCCAACCAACCGAGTAGCCTCAAAAAGACGAGTAGCAGGAGTACATGAAGCAGACACACTTGCTTCTTTGGTAGCCCATGTATTCTCTATGTCTTTCATGTTTAAGAACATAGTTGTTAATGGTTTCAATGGTAATCTGATAGGTCAGCAGTCGAACCAGTTCGAGAATATTTCTTTTGAATACTGTGGAGATGACCATTTCCTTGAAAATTGCTCATAAAATCACGAGTCAAAAAATATTACATGGAAAATCAGAATTGGAATGGTCCGC
Source organism: Gossypium hirsutum (assembly GCF_007990345.1). Taxonomy (NCBI): domain Eukaryota; kingdom Viridiplantae; phylum Streptophyta; class Magnoliopsida; order Malvales; family Malvaceae; genus Gossypium; species Gossypium hirsutum. The sequence goes on along the minus strand of NC_053446.1, from coordinate 12,447,663 downwards.
AATCAAATTCTTACAACTCTTTGTGTCAGAATCATCCAATTTCTCCATGGAGTAATCAATGGGCGAACCATAACGACTATTCTATGCCATTTTGACCAAATTATCTGCCAGGATATTCTCAACAAGTGCAAAACCCCCATAAACTAAATCTTCAAGTGATCTTGAGAATTTTTTAAAGGCATATATAGCGAAAAATGATGTCACTTAAAGAAATCTAAAGAATCAAATGGGCCAGCTAACCAATGAAATTCAAAATAAACCCCAAGGAGCTTTGCCCAGCGATACTGAAAATCCAAGAATTTCGGGCAAAGAACATTGCAACGTGGTCAATTTGCCAAGTGGAAAGACATTAGAGCCCAAGGTGGTTGAGGGTCAAGATGAACTTGTTGTAGCTCAAGACAAAGAGGAAGTTCAACTATGTGTTGAAACTCCTATTTCACAGAAGTCAGATTCAATGATCCTTGATGAGGTAAACTCTAAACCAGTTAGTTCTGATTATCTAAGATCTTTGTTAGATGCAGAAAAATTTCCACATAAGAGTTGTTCGGTTAAAGCTAAGATTCCACCACTGCCATATCCTCAACGATTCCAAAAGTAGCAACATGATACTCAGTTGAAAGAAATTTTTGATGACGAGGTAACTTTTAATGACTTCGATTCTGCTAAATCCCTAGATGTAGTTGAAGTCTGCTCTGCTATTTCTAAAATGGAATCATTGGCTTCTATAGAATTGGAGCTCAATTCTCTAGATGATCCATTAGAATATATTCTATTAGCAGATTCTCCAAGTGTTGATGAAGATGAGGAATATTTGGCTTTGTTAGAAGCTAAAACGAAAGGATTCACTCAGGAAGTTCCACTGGAATCATAAGAGTTATTATCTTAGGAGAACACACAACCAAAAGCGTTGATTGAAGAGCCTGTTGAATTGGAACTGAAGATTTTGCCTCCTTATTTGAAATATGATTATTTGGATCTATCTTCGACTTTATCTATCATGATTTCAATTGATTTCACCAAGAATAAAAAAGAAAAGTCACTTGTGGTTTTGGAAAAGCAGAAGAAGGGTATCAGATGGATTATTGCAGATATTTGAGTCACAAGTTGGAGGATTTGCATGGATTACATGAAGTTAAACAAGGCCACCATAAAAGATCATTTCTGGTTTTCTTTCCCAAATCAAATGTTGGACAAATTTGTTGGGCAAGAGCTTGATTACTTCCTAAATGAGTATGGTTGGTGTGAAAGATGGCCCTTTGGCACTGTCTTAGCCAATGAATATTTTGAATAAAATAGAGGGAGTTCTCTTCACTTTTTCTATCGTTATTTTATATTTTTAGTTTTTTTTTCATTTGAATAAAATGGTAGACTTAGATAAAATTTTCTTTAGGTTATTACATTAACTAAAATTCTGTCTAGGAGATTGGGACTTAAGCGGGACCATCTGTGACCTCTCCAGTCTTTCATAAGAGTTTAATTTAATGTAATTTTTCAATAAATATTTTTCTAAGTATCCTGAAAAATTTAAGCATTTGTTTTGTTAAATAAAGGGTCAACTTTTGACCCAAGCACTATTCTCTTTAAGTTTTTTTTTTAGTTTACATTCAGCTCAGGAGCTTAGGATCCAAAAAAGAGCTGTCATTAGGGTTAAGACACTGCTACGAAAAGAAATATTCAACCTTATTCCGCACACGCTTGTAGCCCTTTCCTTGCTCCAACGCTACTCCAAAGTATCCCTATAGTCCATCTCCCTGAACCCTTTAATGTCACAGCCCTTAACTCCCTAAATCACCACCCCAAACCCTAAACCATACTTAAAATTGCCACCCTTCCATCTCTAAACCTTATCATCGGCTACTCACCCACCTACCCAAAATCGAAACCACCTTTACCATATTTTTTTAACTCTGACACCAAGAGTCCCTTCATCGAGCACCATTCCATGAAGTGAACGTTCTGCTATAATGGATATGCTGCAACTTATGCAGTGGCGACAACAAGCTTATTAGAGATACTCAAAAATACAAGATGACTTAATTAGAGATGTTTTTAAGAAAATATTTCATAACTCGTTTGTCTTTGTTCCTGAATTTCTAGACTTTATAATTGAACCATGGACTCCAATGTCAAGGAAGGAGCGAGGCAAGTTGAGTAAAAAAAAAGGACGATGAAGCAAAAGATGGGTCGGATTCAGAAGGGTCTACAAATAAATAAAAAGAGGGGGATCTTGTATTTACTTTATTTTTCTTTTTAGGATATTTTAAGTTTTTAGTTTTAAATTCTTTTAGGATATTTCTATTTCTCGCATAATAAAACAAGAGGTTGAAATCATAAATAAAAATTGAACAATTTGCAAAATAAGAAGTGTGGCAAGAGATATGTATATGTCTAGGACTAGATTTGGCAAGGAAAAGTTTGGTATTTAAGCAGTCAAACTTGACTCACCTCCTTTTCCTAGGGTCCTACCTGGTGTACAGTTTCTATTCACTTTTATATTTTTGTTCTATTGTTTTTAACAATGAGGACATTGTTCATCTTAAGTTGGGGAGGGACCAAAAATTGAATTTTTTTTTCAAGATACGTTATTCTTATAAGTATGATTAAGTTATATTTTGTTCAAAAATTTGATTTTTTTTAAATTATGCTAACTTCTAGTATAAATAAAGTTCTATTATCTCAATAATTGTTATGTTAGCTGAACTATGACATAATCTTACTCTTAATAAAGTTTGTAAATCATACCATAAAATTTTTAATTCCTTAGGAGAGCTAGGCATGCATGAAAGTTTAAGTCTCTAGAATTGACTTGGTAATTTCTTGAGGCGAAATCCTAGGAAGCATGAAATTTTTGAAAATGACTTAGACAAACTTTTGTTTGGACCATTTGAGCTTTTCAAGCCAACCTTAATGAATATTTATCCCTTAAAACCCAACTTTGAGACTATATGGCCTGATTTTATTTGAACCATTGCAATATTAAGCCATCACTTTTCTCTTAATTATCTCTAAATTGCCCCAAACACTAGACTCAATTTATCCAAAAGATTATTTGAAAATAAGTTTGGGGGAGTTGAAAAGAAGTATCGAATGCTCAAAAAATTTTAACACATACAATAATATGCTCGAAAAAAAATATGTACTCGAAAGAAATAGATGTACAAAAGAGCATGTAAACTCAAAAGCAAAATGAGTTGGTGTGTTGAAGGTATTTAGGGCCAATGCAAGCTGAGTCTAGGGTTTTTGGCTTAAATTTTTTTTATCTTTTACTACCCCTAGCCCAGCCACCTTACAACCTATTTAAAAGGCATTTCTATTCAGATTTCTATGCTACCTACATTAGTAGAGAGAGATTGCTAAGTTCAACATATGAAGACATAAGTTAAACTTAGTGATTGCAGTTTAGTATTAAATAATGGAATAAAAATTATTTGGTAAGAATTAACATATCTTTATTGAGAAAACATTTAGTCTATTATTGCCATCATGATAATGATTGAGAATAATTCAAACAATATGAATACTTAAGTTGCATGATTTCAAAATTCTTGTTCTTGAGCATAATTACACTAAATTCATAGTTATGGGGGAAATACATCCTAAAGATATTTTTCAATGGTGATTTCAAGCACTTTCTCTTTAAAAATTGTGCATTACTCAGGAGGAGCAATGAATTAAGTTTGGGGGTGAGGAAACACAAAAATATATAGAATTTTTAGCACATTTTGAGCTCTAATTCATATAGTTTCGTAGTAATTTTTGTCAAAATTCATACTTTAATTATAAAATAATTAATTTGCACTTAAATAATTAAAATATTGAATTTTAATTATTTTTATATTAAATTTTCATAAATCTAGTTTATTTTTGACAGTTTTACACAAAAAGTAAAAGTTGGCTCGGCAGACACCTTGAAAGGCTTGAACTATTAGGGTAATTTGTGTATCAAGTGAATCAAGAGCAACGCTAATTATTTTTCCAGCCAAGCACGGTACAATAATTATTATTATACATAATTTATATTTAATTTTAATCCAACATTGATTGGGTTAAAAATTAATATAAAGTCTAAAGAAGAAAGTGGCCCAATTTTGTTAAATTAAATAAGACTGATCCAACATGAATGGGGCAGCCCAAACTGTCCATATAGCTGACCTAATTAGCTGATTTTATTTGATTTTTACACTTTCAAAACAGCCCTTGTGCTTCTCCTAAATGCCATTCAAACCCTTCCATATTTCGTGCTTTTTACTTTTTTCCCCAAGCTAAAAATAGTAAGTTTGAGCCATTCAAACTTGCATCATGCATGACCGGCTAAGGAAGAGGGAATGGCTGATATTTATTTGTTATTTTTAGTAGTCATTGCCACCTATAAATACCCCTCTTCCCTTCCTCATTTCACACACCACAACATTAAACACATTTCTCTTACTCACTTTCTCTCTTCCATTCCCTTCTTGCTTTCCCATTTTCATTTGTTTCTTTCCCTTGCCGATTTCCCTCTTGAAAAAGAGCTTTCATCCGCCTTGAAGTAGCAGAATTCAAGTATTCATGAAGGCCTTGGATCGATAGAACAAGTAGAGAAGGAGAGGAGCGCACTAGTTTAGCTTTAGAGAAATATTGGATTTGCTTTCTAATTCCCTTCTTTTTAATTTTCCTGTTTATGTTGTGATCATGAACATGAATAATTGTTGTGTTGTTGTTCTTGTTCTAATTTAAATGACTTAAATCTAATTCGTGTTAGATGGATTGCATTCTATTTGCTTTCTAATTCCCTTCTCTTTAATTTTCCTGTTTATGTTGTGATCATGAACATGAATAATTGTTGTGTTGTTGTTCTTGTTCTAATTTAAATGACTTAAATCTAATTCGTGTTAGATGGATTGCATTCTATTTGTTTTAATTATTAAAATAATGTTTATGTTGTTATTAGGCCTTGGTAGATTGATCAATTAAATAAAACCATGTTTATGTTATAGTTGCATTACATTTGTAAGGTATTGAATGAATTAATTATTAATAGTATTGAAATTTTAATTAACTGACACAGTATCTAATTGGTGCATGTTTAATCTTCTAAGGTTGCTGAGGGTTAAATTAGCGACAGTATTAAACGATATATTATCCTTGCATAACTTGCAAGATTATTGTGATTAAATTGTTTCAATGTAGAAATATATTGTAACCTCACTTAATCTTATATTTGCTTATGAAAATTGATTAATTGTTTGAGTTGAAATAGTAATATGTTCAAGAGATTAATTGGTTTAGTAGGCTTGCATGTGCATTAGTTAGCAAAATACCAAGTTGCTGTGAAATTATTTGTATGTGCATTAGTTTATTAATTTTAAGTTAAAGAATGTAATTGATCTAACACAATTATTTCATATTGATTAAACCTCATCTTTGAGAAATCACACATTGGATTATTTTACTTTTTATTTACTTAGTTAAATTAGTTTTAGTTTTTAGATCACTTCAACAATTGTTTTCATTACCATAGTGTTTAAATTTACATTTCATAAATATCTTTCTTGCACTATCCCTGTGGGTGCGATAACTTAACATTTACTTGTCACTTTACTACTTGTAACGATTGTGTACACTTGCACATTTCTGTCATTCCACCTTCCCGCGTTACTTCCTATCTTATGAGAGTCGTCCATGGCTAGTTATTATGTCTCCAACTAAGGAACTGTTTGGTTCTATCCTAATCGAACCAAAATTGGATCTCACCTATGTCCAATTCATTTTCAAGCTATCCCATTTCTTCCAATATATGCCGCCAACTTGCAGTCTTTTCCAATTTAGTTCCTTAATTATTCTTATTGCTGGGTTAATCGGAAACTAAGTGTTATAAGACAGGTTAAACACCACCAGTTTTAGACAAAAAGAACTAGGAAAACAGAGAAAGGAGAACTAAAGTCCTCTTTCCCTCTCTTCTACTATTATATATAAAGGAATTATAGCACAAACAAATCAACGTTTTTGGCCGGTTACCAATCAGAATATGTGCATACACGAATCCACTAATCAGGTACAACAAATGAAACTCACTAAGTGTCATGCACAATTACACGTTCCTACCTAAGACTTGACGTGTATGCAATACGTATCCACCACTAATAAGTGCTAAACGTAACATGTTTTAATCTCATTCTTAATGTGTTTTGGGTGATTATTCGATGCTAAATTAGAGTAAGGTATAGGGACCATATGGGCTGCCACACAACTATATAACAGGCTATGTCGATTTTGTGAATTGGCACTCTGAACTGCGAAAAAACTCAATTTTTAAGTTTTTCGAAAATTCTAAGACACATATATGACAAAAAAAAAAAGATAGGAGAGAAACTTCATAGAATTCTAAAGAAAACAACTTGAAAAACACCATTGAATTCAATTCTGAAGCATATTTTCATCAAGATTGAAGATTCCCAATTGATTTCTTACGGAGTTATCATGAGTTTCTTTGTTTCTGTCGGTTATACTATATCTTGGATGTTTTTATTTTCAAGCATGATTTAATTTTCTAAATAACTAGGGGAGATGAACCCTATGATGAATTCTATCGTTTGATTTTTATTTTACGCAATAAATTCTTTGATAATAGGAGAATCCATAAATCGAGTTAATGCGAGAATAGGAGTTTTAATTAGAAATAAATTTTAATTAATCAACCTAAATTCAATTGCTCTTGTCGAAACCATTTTTTGAAAAACAAAAATTTAGTTGTCGATGAAAATTTGGAGTCGCCACCAATCTTTTATTAAGGTGTGATTAGATCACCTAAAACGACTTTGGTTTACGAGTTTTTAAAAAAACCGGGTTCAAGAGTCAGTTACGTTCGAGGAAGGATTAGCACCCTCGTAACGCCCAAAAAATTGGTACCAAATTGATTAATCAATGTTTTAATGTCGAGAATTAAAAAATTCAATCATTGATTAAATCAAGTTATTTATTAAGACTCTCTCATTTAGGAGAAGAAATGTCACACCCAATGCGTTAGGGCACGACATTTCATATCCTCAAAAATGAGTTTGTCCTAAAGACTTGTGTAATAAAATTTAAGAAAATATTTAATTGTTTAAAATTTATGAAGAAATCGTGGCCCAATACGTTAGGGCACAATTTTTTAAAATCCCAAACATTGAATATTTCCTTTATTTTTACAAAAAATCTTTATCTCGAGAAGTCAACACGTCACATCCAATGCATTAGGACAAAACATATTGAATTTCCGATAACAAGCTTTTCATTTTATTTTTGATTAAGGAGTAATTCTCAATTGTTAGATTTAACGAAGAAAATTGGAACCCAATACATTAGGGCTCAATTTCCTTGAAAATCCTAAATACGAGTATTATCTCTATTTTGAAAATTTTCTATTTTTAAATTCGAGTAAAAAGATGATGTAATGTTATATTGAATGCATGTATAAATGTCGCAATAACAAATAACAATAATAAATACAACAATGGCATAGAAATAATATAAACAAATAATTAAACGAAACTAATAAACATAAAAAAAATAAACAATGACAATGCAAGAATATCAAATAAATGAGAAAAATAAAAAAAAACTATTTTAAAATATAAATGAAAACATAAATCAATAAACAAATGAAGGAAATAAACAAAAAAAAATATAAAGAATAAGAGATACATAACATATACATTAAAATTATGAAGAATACACATGAATTCACATATAAAATTTGGATTATAAAAATTTATATAAACAAAACATATAATGCATTTGTGAAAAAAAAGAAAAGTATGAAAAAATATATATATAAATTATAAAATATATGTTAAAATAAGTAGGTATTTAAGCATTTTCGAAAAAACATAGATTTATATACGTGTTTATATAAATATAAAAGAATATTCGTCAGGAAGAAAAAAATAAATACATATACGTACATATAAAAGAAAAAAATATATAGATTAAAAATAATTAAATAATCAATACATTATCGAAATTAATTTTTTTTAAAATATGTATATATATAAATATGAGAAAAATATTCGTTAAAAAAGAATAAATATGTACATAAAAAATAAAAATACATATATATAAATAATTACGTATATAAAAATAAAAATAATTACATTATTTAATTAATTTTAAAAAAATATAAAAAATAAAGAAAAAAGGACTAAATCGAACTGCGAATAAAAATCTGGGGCAAATCTACAAATAAGTAAAGATAAAAACACTAAATTGAACACGCAAACAACAAAGAGGGGCTGGAAGGGAAATTTTCCTTTCTCCTCTAAAACGGCGTCGTTCAAGTAGGGCTAAATTGAAATTGAAAATAAATTAAAGGGCTAATTAAAAAAATAAAAAAAACCTAACTGTAAAATATTAAAAAGGCGGAGGGGCTGAAAGCGCAATTTACCCCTCCACTCAAAAACATGCGGATCCTAGGCCGGGTCGAGTCGGATTCGGGTCAACCCATGCCCAAAATGACGTCGTTTTAGTAGGCTTATTTAAGCCAAAATCATTTCAAAAAAAAATCATTTTTATTCTTCTGTAAAAAAACAAAAAAAATCCTTCAGAAACTCTCTCCCCTTCCCTAGTCGTCCGGCCATTAGTTGGTCATTGGCCGGTCAATGGCCACCGCACCGGCCGCCGATCTCCGGCGCCGGCACCGTCGTCTGCGGTGGCCGAAAAAGGGGGAAACTTCAGAACCGGCTCCTTCGAAGCCCTTAAACCCATATTTGGACCCAAAACCCTCAAAATGCCGCTGGAAGAATACCAAATCTCCAAGAACCCTTTCGGTTTCCGGCCGTTCACGGCGATTCTGGGCACCACTCAGGTCGTTTCTTTCTTTTTTATTTTTTTTATTTTATTCGTTTGTAGAATAAAAATAAAACAATAGAAAAAAATAAATAAAAATTACAAATATCAACCTTTTTGAATCGATTTATGCCTTTCTCCGTATTGAACTCTCTGTTTTTGTAGTGAAAAATACTTTCTTTTTTATTGATTTTTTTCGGGTCCCCATTATAGTATCTCAATGGCTTTTTTATAGCCATAATAAAATAAAATATAGAAATCAAATCTGTTCTCATTGATTCGATTTTCAATCTTTTGATTTCCTTTCCATTTTGCTGTTTATTTCTTGCTGTGCAGGTATGGAGATCGTGCTGCGGTGCTTGGCTGCGGCGCTTGAAGATTTCCTAGAAACCCTAGGGCTTCTGACTATTGTTTTGGGCCTAGTTAATTTTGGGCCTCTGTTTAGTTTGGGCCACATAGGCCCGTTTGTAATTTTGGCCCTTTTGACCTGGGCCAAAATAGGGTATTACAGTTGCCCCTCTTTGCTCGTTATCGTGTAACGAGAACGGAGCAAAGACTTTAAAAATGCCCAATTTTGCTCGGTCGTGTTGGACCTTGGTACTCTTCTTCTTCAAGTAGCCTCATTCCTTCCTACTGCATCTTCAGAGGTAATCTATTCCACTACAATGCCAAGGAGATAGGATTCGTTCATTGTAGTCTCTCAAGAGAACCAAATTTGCCATCTTCAATCTGCTTCACTGCAACTTCAGGGAGACAAGACTTATAGCTTTCAACTTGATCTGCTGCAACTTAAAGATGAGTTTGATGCGATCTGCTCTTACTGTAATTTCAAAGAGATAAGATCCATCACTCTAATCCACTCCACTACAACTTTAGGGAGACAGGATTTGTTTATTTAGTCTGCCCCACTACAATTTTAGGGGGATAAGACTTGCTTTCTTGAGTCTGCTCTACTGCAACTTTAGGGATATAAGACCTGCTTACTCATTCTACTCCTCTGCAACTTCAGGGAGATAAGATTTGCCATCTTCAGTCTTTTAAATTGCAATGTTGGGGAAACAAGATTCGCCATCGTAGCTTCAATTTGTTTCACTACACCGCCAGGGAAGTAAGATTCGCCGTTTCGGCTTTAATCTGCTCCATTGTAATTCCAAAGAGATAGGATTCGCTGCCCACAGCTTCAATCCGCTCCACTTCAGCTAATCCAAGTCTTAACGCCAGGGAGATAAGATTCGCCGTCGTGGCTTCAATCTGTTCCGCTACAACGCCAGGGAAATAAGATTTTCCGTTGCGGCTTCAATCTTTTAAATTGCAATGTTGGGGAAAAAAGATTGGCTGTCGTAGCTTCAATCTGTTCCATTACACCACCAAGGGAGTAAGATTCGCCATTGCGGCTTTAATCTAATGCACTATAATGCCAAAAAGATAGGATTCGCTGCCCACAGCTTCAACCCGCTCCACTTCAGCTAATCCAAGCCTTAATGCCAGAGAGATAAGATTCATCGTCGTGGCTTCAATCTACTCCGCTACAACCCAGGGAAGTAAGGTTCGCCGTCGTGGCTTCAATCTTTTCCATTGCAACTTCAAGGCGATAAGACTAATGTCTTCGATCTGCTTCACTGCCAGCACAGGAAGGCAAGATCTGCTATCTTCAACCTACTCCACTGCTGCTCAGGGAGATAAGGCTGAAGTTTCACCGGTTTGTTCTCTGAGGCACATGACCTATTCAATTCATGAACCTATTTATTCCTAGCGATTAGGATGTCATGATCAAAATGAATCAAATGCTCCTAACTAGACATGTATGAATGACATTTGAATGAATGCAGAATGTCATTTTTTTCGAGAATGATCCCTCATTATAACTCAAGTTATCATTACTCAAAGTTTATTAAGGTTTCATCGCTGACGTGCTACAACGCCTTTTTGCTAGGCTGGCATCTCCAAAGAAACACTTAATCAAATTGCCCTCACCGTGAACTTCAAAGCTTAATCCACTGGGACGCAAAAAATTTGTACCATCTTTCTTCCGCTGTGACCCAAGGGTAGAAAAATTTGGCTTTTCCTCAATCTTATCGTATCTCAAGGATGCAGATCATGAAACACCTTGGTTCTTTACACCCTTCCCCGGGTATCATACTAAATTCTTATGTGCAAATGAAGAATTTCTTTTCTAAAGGGAACTTCTTTGTATCCCTTGAAGCTTTGTCACCAATCAAGATTTCTTGTTGTCTCGTTCAATCAACATTTGGACAACAAAATCCGAAAGAACAGTTTTAATTTAAACTTTTCCTTCTTCGACACTTCAAGTTTTAGACTTGGTGCATTCTAAACAATAGTATTGTTTCAGGTTACTAAATTATTTAGAAGTTCCCAGAGTAATATACAAAACTTCTTTTGTGAAAGTTTATTAGTCCATTAATCATTATTCTAATGTAACATGCTTGCACAAAGATCATAATACTGATTAAGAAATGAATTAATTCGAGGCATAACTCGAATAATAGAAAAGGAATTTATTGATAGCAAGTGTCTTGAAAAGAAAAAAGTATTCAAGATCATCAAAGAATAAAGTATTACAAGAGCAAACAAATTAAGTACAAGTAATATGAAGACTAGGTGCCTTGGATATTACAGCTTGAACTTCTCCGTACAAACTAAGGACCATTTTGAATTTAACATGTGTTTAGGAGATCAACAGAACTCCGTCGATGCCCTAAGATGTCACATATCCTTTTCTGCTGATTTAGGTATAGCAAGATCACCACATGCCCCAATCTGATCAATGTTTGAGCTGCTCTTTTTGGGTTGTCAACTCTCTAATCCCCTTTGGTCTCAAGGCGCCCTTTGCGGGTTTTTACCTTGGCTTCTCCTCTCTTTTTTTGCGTCAAAGTGCCCTTTACGGGTTTTCACTTTGATCCCTCATTCAAGTGAAATATTTCTTTATTGAATCTGAATTTACAGGATTCAGCAAACTCTTACCATCCATTTCACTCAAAATCAAAGCACCTCCAGAAAAAAGCCTTTTTTACAACATAATGTCCTTCCTAGTTTGGCATCCATTTCCCTCTGAAATCCTTTTGTAAAGGGAGGATATTTTTCAATACCAAATCACCCTCATGAAATTCTCTAGGATGAACCTTTTTGTTATAAGCCGCATCATTCGTTTCTGGTACATTTGACCGTGACGAATAACTTTTAGTCTTTTTTCCTCTATCAAATTCAACTGATCATACCAAGATTGGATCCACTCAGCCTCATCCAATTTTAACTCAGCCAATACCCAGAGAGAAGAGATTTCAACTTCAATGGGTATAACTGCCTTCATCCTATAAACCAAAGAAAAAGGCGTTGCCCCAGTAGAAGTTCTGATAGATGTTCGGTAAGCAAGAAGGGCGAATGATAACTTCTCATGCCAATCCTTGTAAGTTTCAGCCATTTTCGCCATAATTTTCTTGATATTTTTGTTGGCCGCCTCCACTGCACCATTCATTTTTGGACGATACGGAGATGAATTATGGTGTCTGATATTGAACTGGTTGCAGACTTCTGCTATTGTGCTGTTATTCAAATGCAGCGCATTGTCAGATATGATCCTTTCAGGCATTCCATAACGACATATGATTCTTTCTTCAAAAAATTACTGACTGCTGCCTTTGTGACATTAGCATATGAGGCTGCTTCTACCTACATAGTGAAGTAGTCAATAACCACAAAAATGAAACGATGTCCATTAGAAGCCTTCGGCGATATTAGCCCAATGACATCCATCCCCCATATGGAGAAAGGCCATGGAGAAGTCATAACATGAAGAGGTGAAGGAGGCGCATGCATTTTATCCCCATAAATTTTGCATTTATGGCACTTCTTGGCATAATTGATGAAATCTCCTTTCATGGTAGACCAGTAATATCCGAATCTCATGATCTGTCTAGCCATGGTGAATCCATTGGCGTGTGTTCCACAAATACCCTCATGGACTTCTTCTAAGATTTCCTTAGCCTCTACAGCATCCACGCATCTCAAAAATAATCGATCCTTTCCCCTTTTGTATAGAATCTCTCCATCTAAGACATAGTTAATAGCTAGTCTCCTCAATGTCCTCTTATCATTCTCCGTTGCCTACTCAGGATATTCGTGATTCTTCATATATAGCAATATATCTTGGTACCAGGGACGATTATCATTCTCCACTTCTTCAATACTGTAGCAGTGGGCCGAGATATCATAAATACTAATTTGAATGGGCTTCATGTCCTCTAATTTATTCACTTTAATCATAGAGGCTAAAGTAGCAAGAGCATCAGCCATCTGATTTTCTTCCCGTGGGAGATAATAAAAGGTAATGTTGTCAAACTCTTTAATCAACTCCAGAACCAATCTCCGATAACGGATCAACTTGGGGTCTCTCGTTTCCCATTCCCCTTTTAGTTGGTATATTACCAATACTGAGTCTCCATATACTTCTAGTGTCTTAATTTTCGTTCTATGGCTGCTGGGATACCCATGATGCAAGCTTCATACTCAGCCATGTTATTAGTGCAATCGAAGTCTAGTTTACTAGTGAAAGGATGATAATCTCCATTTGGAGATACCAGGATTGCCCCAATCCCATTGCCTAACGCATTCAAAGCTCCGTCAAAGTTTAACCTCCAAGAATGATTTTCTTGGGGATCCTCTTCAGCATTTGCCACACACATCAAGTCTTCATTCGAGAAGTCAAAGTCTAGAGGTTCATAATCTTCTAAAGCTCTGCTAGCCAAGAAATCTGCTATCGCACTCCTTTTGATGGCCTTCTGACTTACATATACTATATCGAACTCGGAGAGCAAGATTTGCCATCTAGCCATTCTCCCATTCAATGCCGCTAACTCTATCATATACTTTAAAGGGTCTAATTTTCAAATTAGCCAAGTCGTATGGTAGAGTAAGTATTGCCTCAACCTCTTTGTCGTCCAAATCAAGGTACAACATAATTTTTCGATAGACGAATATCTTATTTCACAATCAGTGAATTTTTTACTGAGGTAGTATATCGCTTTTTCCTTCTTTCCAGTCGAATCATGTTGACCCAACACACACCCCATGAAATTGTCGAACACCGTTAAATACAAAATCAAGGGTCTATCTGAGCTAGGTGGTGACAGCACTAGAGTATTGGATAGGTATTGCTTTATCTTTTCAAAAGCTTCTTGGCATTCTTCATTCCAAACACCTGGATTATGTTTCTTTAGAAGACGAAATATGGGGTCACATTTCTCGGTCAACTGAAATGAACCGAGCAATATAATTCAGTGGTCCTAAGAAACCTCGAACCTCTTTCTGAGTGCGCGGTGGCAGTAAATCTCGTATTACCTTGACTTTGTCTAGGTCAATCTCGATTCCTTTTTCACTGACTATGAAGCCCAACAACTTTCCTGACTTGGCTCCAAAAGTGCATTTTGTTAGATTAATTTTGAGCTAAAACTTTCTTAGTCTTAAGAACAATTTTTTCAGGACCTGCACATGCTTCTCCTCTGTTCTGGATTTGGCAATCATATTATCAACATAAACCTCAATCTCTTTGTGCATCATGTCATGAAACAAGACTACCATGGCTCTCTGATATGTTACTCTCGCATTTTTTAATCCGAATGGCATTACTTTGTAGTAAAATGTTCCCCACAAAGTAATGAATGTAGTCTTTCCCATATCTTCAAGATGCATCTTTATCTGATTATATCCTGAGAAACCATCCATAAAAGATAACAGTGAATATCCCACCGTATTGTCCACTAAAGTATCGATATGTGGCAATGGGAAATTGTCTTTTGGGCTAGCTTTGCTCAAATATCTATAATCCGCGTACATTCGTACTTTTCCATCTTTTTTAGAGACTGAAAAGATGTTGGCTACCCATTCAGAATATTTGACCTCCTGTAAAAACCCAGCATCAAACTGCTTCTTGATTTCCTCTTTTATTTTAAGCACAATATCGAGCCTCATTCTTCTTAGCTTCTGTTGGATTGGCTTACAATCCTCCCTTATAGGTAGGCGATGCACTACAATGTCAGTGCTCAACCCGGGTATATCTTGGTATGACCATGCTAAGACATCTTTGCATTCTTGGAGTAATTCAATGAGGTCTCGTCTTGTCTTTGCAGAAATCTCAGTTCCAATTTTCACCTCTTTCCCTTCTTCCAAGCACACAACTTCTATTGCTTCCTTGTGAGGTAGAATTTGTTTTTCTTCCTGTTCTACCATTCTCAACAAGTCCAAAGATAAACCACCATCTACGTCACCTTCAAGTCCTGTGATCCCTCTAAACACATGTTTCGTTCAAGAGGAAACTCTGAGTTTGTAACAGCATCATTCATGTCATTGATATACAGGGATCTAATATGGTTACAAAAGAATGTATGAATTTATGTATAATTATTTGTGCAATATGATTATAAATGAAAGAATAATTTAATGTATTTACTCGTATGGGAAGAATAAAAGAATATTTGCTCAAAAGAGTTGTATTTTATTAAAATAATGATAGTTGAACATAAGCCTTTTCACAAAAGAGTTCTTATTATTTCTAGGCTAAAACAATAAGTCTGTTCTAAATATTACTCTGAGACAGTTCTAAAGACTTAAGGTATTTCTTTCGCAGTCCAATTATCTAGAACACTCCCAGGTTTATAAGGACAAATGTCTAACAAACTCCCTCCTTCATTCGCATCCTCATTTATGGCATTGATGTGCATATTTTCCAATGTCTCTTCGATGCTTTCCTCAATTGATATCCTTCTCTCAGAATGAATGATCCCTCTAGATACAAAGGTTTTGGATATTTGGGGAATTATCATTGGCTCCCATTTGATTTCTTCCCCACTTAGACGCGCCCTTCTTCTTTCCTGCCTTCTTTCCAACTCCTTCTTTCTCTATCCTCTATCTGGCTCATACCCTAAGCCAAAGTGGTCTTGTTTCTCTCTTAGTGTTGAAACCTCAATTTTCCCTTGAAGGTATTTCCCTAATCCTCTTCTGGGTAAAGCTCCTTTCCCTACAAACAACTGCAAACCCATCTTTGTAGTTTTAGATATTTTAGGCACCAACATTTTGCTCCACTCAGGAATAAATGTTGCATTTACAAACTCTAGAGATCGAAAAGAGCATTCCACTGACTCGTCATTGGTCTCCACATACGGTGCCTCATTGGATACAGCCGCTATAATATCCTCTTCGGCGTTCTGATACTAACTTCAACTTCTGATGTAGTGATGACGGTACTGCCCCCGCCGAATGTATCCATGGTCTCCCTATTAAAAAATTGTAGGAGGGTTTGATTTCCATCAAAAGAAAATCCACCTCGTACACTGTTGGGCCAATCAGTAGAGGTATCTCAATTCTTCCCATGACCTTTCTTTCTGTATCGTCAAATGCCCTCACTATATTTTAGCATGTTTTTATGTGCGAGCTGTCTATGGGAAGCCTGTTAAGTGTGGATAATGGCAACACGTTCAAAGCTGATCCATTGTCAATCAACACTCCTGGCAAAGTGTACCCCTTGCATCGTGTAGTGATATGCAAAGCCTTAGTAGACCCCATGGCCCCAGGTGGTATTTCATCATCATTGAAGAATATGAAATTATCAACATTGATATTATTGACCAACCGATCTAATTTGCTGACAGAAATATCGTTGGCCACATAGGTCTCGTTTAGCACCTTCATCAACGCATTTCGGTGTACTTCTGAATTCAAAAGTAAGGCTAGTACAGATATGCGGGCTGGTTGTTTATGCAACTGCTCGACGACATTATACTCACTATGCTTGAAAATTTTGAGGAATTCCACAGCTTCTTCCTCCTTCACTGGCTCATTGATAGATAGCACAGGCCCAGCTATTTTCCTTTTTTGTTCCACTATTATGGCCCTTCCTTTCATAGGTTCTGGATAAGCACTTATACCCTGATCCTTTGTAGTCTCTTTTCTAGGGACGATTGTATTGCACTCGTAATTCCACGGAACCTTCCTACTATCTTGGTAAGAAAAGGTTACAGGTTTCTTTATTATGATCCTTGGCATTACTGGCGTTCTGACTTCATCATTCTTTTATCGCGAGATGATGACCACAGGCTGAGTTACTTTTGGAACCTTCGTGGATTCAAATGTACAGATACTCCCTTTTTCCTTAACTTCTTCGTAAAACTCCATTTCCTTGTCATCCATCATGCTTTGAACCAAGGCTCTGAATTCTATACATTCTTGAATCTCATGTCCCTCATCGTGATGGAACTCACAGTAGTTTTCCACCCTTTCAAGCTTCTCTCCCAATCCAAAACAAATAACCCCCTTTCTATCATCTTCTTCCAGACCCATTTTAAAGGAATTTTCACTTCTGCAATATCTTCCTTGATTTTTCTACCCATGTTCCCACCTATCATGTTCACTCCATTATGATCAGGTAAAGGATTCTCTGTACTAGGTGAATCATCCAACTTAACAACGCCCATGCCTATGAGTCTTTCAACCAGCTTTTTGAATGTCGTACAATGTTCAATGGAATGCCCCACGATCCCCACGTGATAATCGCATCGTGCGTTTGCATCGTACCACTTGGGGTACAGAGGCTGTAGAGGTTTCAAGTAGTAAGGTGAAACCACGTGTGCATTGAATAGATTCTGATACAGCTCCCTATACGACATTGGAATTGGCGTAAATTGAAGCTTCTCTGTGTTTTGTCTTATGTCAGATCCGTGCTTTGATGATCTTTGTTGGTTAACAGCCACTTTTCCGGGCTGATTCACCGTAATCGTCTTTGAATATCCCTTGCTATATGAACTTGTGTTGTTGACCTTATTTTTTTTCTTCTTCGAGGCTGACCTTTTGCTACTTTCTCCAGCATCAATCTTCCCGCTTCTGATAGCATTTTCTATCATTTCACCATTCATAACTATGTCAGAAAAGCTTTTTGTAGCACTTCTTAACATATGTGTGATAAATGGGGCTTTCAATGTGTTAACGAAAAGCATTGTCATCTCTCTTTCTAGAAGAGATGGCTGAACTTGGACGGCAACCTCCCTCCACCTGTGTGTGTATTGCCTAAAGCTTTCACCGGGCTTCTTTTTCATGTTTTGTAGAATGATTCTATCAGGTACCATATCGGTTACATGGTTATACTGCTTTATGAATACCTGTGCTAAATCTCTCCATGAATTAATCTTGGTACGACTCAGTTGATTGTACCACTTGGATGCTGCCCCTGTGAGGCTATCCTGGAAACAATGTATCAGCAGCTGATCGTTATTAACATACCCAGTCATCCGTCTCCAAAACATGGTAATATGGGCTTCGAGGCTACTAGTTCCATTGTACTTCTCAAACTCGGGCATTTTGAATTTGTAAGAGAGTACTAAATCTGGAACCAAGCTTAATTCTTTAGCATCAATCCTATAATAGCTCTCAGCACTTTCCATTGCTCTAAATTTCTCTTCCAACCATTTATACTTTTCTTCTAGCTGTTTTGACAATTCATCCTTGATTTTCTCTTTGTCAACTATTTCGTCAAAGTCAGGGATAGCAGGATTAACAAGGTTGTCTCCTGGGTTAGAGCCTGATCCAGCTTGAAAATTTATTGGTGTTACAGCACCGGCCTGAAACTGCTGAGGCTTGATGGTGACAGAAGATTTACGCGGATATACCTCAACATGCTGAGGGGTAAAGCCTGGGGGATAAACAGGTCCCTCACTGTCTCCTTCTTGAACATTGAGCACATAGCCCTTTCCTTTATCAGTTCATTCGGTCAACAACTAAGTTAATCGAGCCATCATACTCCCTTGAGATTCCATCATTTTTTTATCATTTTTTGCTGAATTTTCTCAAGCTGTTCATTCATTTGTTGTTGAAGATGATCCTGCATCTCCTTTTTGAACTGTTCTAGCCTTTCCATCATTTGGTTTATGTCCTTAGTTTTTGATCGAGTACCGTAGCGGTGTTTGGTAGGTTGGTTGGTTTCCAGATTAACTGAGGAGTGATTTAAATTAATTAGAATCTTTTAATATTTTTTAATACATATGAAGCAAATGCAATTCATGAAATGAATGCAAAAAGGCGACAATTTCGATTCAATTCCATTTAAGAAAACTTTACTAGAAATTAAATTTCTTTACATAAAGTGAATTACAAATAAAGCTTTGCCCTATTACTCAGAATTCTAATTTTCCTAAATAAAAAAGCTAACTCTTGCCCCCGATCCGATTCTAATTCATAGTTCACACTCAGCATGTCAGCCTGCACTGCTAAAGTCTGTATGTGATCAGCTACTTCTCGAATCTGGATCACAGTTTCCTCCATAATATGATCTCTGCTCCTAACTTAATTCTGAAAGTAGTGGAGCTATTCATTATTACGATTTTCATTTGCTTCCAAGCACTTGATCCGGATTTTATAATTTTGCAACGCCGTTTCTAACTCCTCAATCTTGCTCAAGCTTGCCCTCAATTCTATCGCAAAGTTTCGATTTCGATACTGAAGAAGGGATCTTTCCAACTCGGTCACCCTGTCCTTTAGCTCACTTTTTTCTTTTTGGCTTTCTGAAAAACTCTTCTCTAAAGCTTCATTTTGTGTCTGAACCTCTTGAAGTTTCTGTTCCCATCTATCGACTTTTTCCTTTTCTTCTCAAATTTCTGCTCGCCACTGTTCTGAAATTTTTCCCAGCCCAGCAGTTCTTATTGACAGGCGCAACTTTTTATAATCTGCCTTCAAACTATCCAACTCCTCCTCAACCTTGTTTTTCCCTTTTCTTAATTTCTCAGTTTCGAGCTTTTGCACATCTATGTCTCATCTTTTCATCTTCTCTTCCTCCATTTGTTCTATCTTCCTTTCTAACTCTGCATTTATTCTTTCAAAATCTTGTCTTATGATTTGCAACTCAGAAGGGACTACCCGCAAATATTCCTCTATTGATTGGTTGTTTTCCTGACTTATCTTGGGTATATTGTCGTTGATTCTCCTAACCCACCATTCATTATACTCAGGAGTTGTCATCGGACCCACAACTAACCTCTTCATTCGGCAAGTCTATTTCCATGCATTAGACATCTCTTGAATCTTCTTTCTATAACCATCATCTCTGTACGAAAATCCACAATCAGCTATCCCTTGGGTCGCAGGTATAAATTGCTTTGACCTATACTGCCTTAGCACCAATAATGGGGCATATCCAACAGCTCCCCAAATTCCAAGCAGTGGAACCCAATCGAAATTACCACACCTATACAGGATCTCATCTAGAAGCAACCAAGGAGCTCTCCACTCGATGTCCTCTTCTTGAACATTCTAAAGAATTCCCATCCACTTTTCCTCCGAAATATAGTCTCTCCTCGGTGTGGCTATAATCTCCTTTAGTGGCGAATAATTTTTGGAGAAAACCCGGTACGAAACCCTATCAACCTTCCAAAAGTGATTGTGAAACCATGCGAGTAGGAGCTGTGCACATCCAATTGCTTTCCGGCATGCACTCAATGACTTGAAAGTTTCTGCCAAAATCATTGAAATTGGTGTAACCCTCTTATCAAGCCGATCGAATAAATCGGTGGCTGCTTCATCAACATGCCCCAAGGCTTTGGAGAAGACAACCAAGCCATATATACTTAAAGCAAAGACATCTAACCTCTTCCTCATGTCTGGGTGCGTTAGAATTGCATCTTTCAAACTTCTCCAAGGAACGCACTTACTATTCCCCTTTTGATTAATCTGTGCAGCAACTCGCTGCTCACTCATCCCTGTTATACTCATCAGCTCTTCGAAAAGGTTGGCACATTTATCGCTCTCGAGTAGACCTTGTCCACTTGAAACTTTGAACATCGGAGTAAAGCCACATATTCTTCTATCGTAGGCACCAAATCGACCTTCCCAAATGTGAAGTAGCTGTAAGCAGGATTCCAAAACTAGGCGAGGGCTCGAAACAAATGCTTGTCTATCTTCACATCAAGCAAATAAGGCAAATCCTCATAATTATTATAAAATAGCTGTCTAACCTCGTCATTCCACTGATCCTAAATTTCCTTCAACTCTTGCAAATTGTTTTGAGTTACACTGATGCGAGTAAAATCCCATAATTCCAATGCATGTCCGTCAGCCAAACTATCACCTTTCTCTTGCTGTGTCGTTTCAGACCAAGTTCTGACAACCGCATTATCCTTCACTTTATCAAGAAACCCTTTTTCCATGATAAGCTTTCTATCTAGCAATTGAATATGAACCGACACATTTTATAATGAAATGAAATGCCATGTAATGCAACCAAAATAAAACACAAAAAGTCAGTATCATATAAGAACATAAAATATAATCAAGAAATAGTAAAACACCTAATTGGATATCTACTAGGGTTCAGTATAGTTTTACCTAAGGTGGATTCCTAAGGTTCACTATATGAAGTTCGGCTTCTAGGGCAAAGGTACCCGAACCAATAGATTCCTCGATCTTCACCCATTATAGACTCATATAGATCAAGTTCGGTTCAGGGGAATACATTTTCCCTATGACTATACGGAGATGAAAATCTCACGAAGGCATAGGTACCGATGTACTCCGAAAGCGATCCACTATCCTATACGGAGGTGAAAACCTCACGAAGGAATAGTTTTTCACTCCCACTTAGAAGGGTAAAATCATTCAACTCATGTAATGTGTAATGCAAACAATACTTAAATCAATTAAGCAAGAAAATAATGAATTCAAAAGGATATCATGAATTTTTTAAAATTTATTTTTTTGACCATAAGACAAAAATTAATCAACTTTGTGGCTCGACTCTCTTATTTTTTTTAAAAAAATTCCCCAGCGGAGTCGCCAAGCTGTCGAAACCATTTTTTGAAAAACAAAAATTTAGTTGTCGATGAAAATTTGGAGTCGCCACCAATCTTTTATTAAGGTGTGATTGGATCACCTAAAATGACTTTGGTCTACGAGTTTTTAGAAAAAACGGGTTTGGGAGTCAGTTACGTTCGAGGAAGGATTAGCACCCTCGTAACGCCCAAAAAATTGGTACCAAATTGATTAATCAGTGTCTTAATGTCGAGAATTAAAAAATTCAATCCTTGATTAAATCAAATTATTTATTAAGACTCTCTCATTTAGGAGAAGAAATGTCACACCCAATGCGTTAGGGCACGACATTTCATATCCTCAAAAATGAGTTTGTCCTAAAGACTTGTGTAATAAAATTTAAGAAAATATTTAATTGTTTAAAATTTATGAAGAAATCACGGCCCAATACGTTAGGGCATAATTTCTTAAAATCCCAAACATTGAATATTTCCTTTATTTTTACAAAAAATCTTTGTCTCGAAAAGTCAACACGTCACATCCAATGCATTAGGACAAAACATATTGAATTTTCGATAACAAGCTTTTCATTTTATTTTTGATTAAGGAGCAATTCTCGATTGTTAGATTTAACGAAGAAAATTGGAACCCAATACGTTAGGGCTCAATTTCCTTGAAAATCCTAAATACGAGTATTATCTCTATTTTGAAAATGTTCTATTTTTAAATTCGAGTAAAAAGATGATGTAATGTTATATTGAATGCATGTATAAATGTCGCAATAACATACAACAATGGCATAGAAATAATATAAAAAATAATTAAACGAAAATAATAAACATAAAAAAAACAATGACAATGCAAGAATATCAAATAAATGAGCAAAATAAAAAAAAATTATTTTAAAATATAAATGAAAACATAAATCAATAAACAAATGAAGGAAATAAACAAAAAAAAATATAAAGAATAAGAGATACATAACATATACATTAAAATTATGAAGAATACACATGAATTCACATATAAAATTTGGATTATAAAAATTTATATAAACAAAATATATAATGCAGTTGTGAAAATAAAGAAAAGTATAAAAATATATATAAATTATAAAATATATGTTAAAATAAGTAGGTATTTAAGCATTTTTCGAAAAAAAACATAAATATATATACGTGTTTATATAAATATAAAAGAATATTCGTTAGGAAGAAAAAAAATAAATACATCTACGTACATATAAAAGAAATATATATATATATATATATAGATTAAAAATAATTAAATAATCAATACATTATCGAAATTAATTTTTTTAAAAAAAATATGTATATATATAAATATGAGAAAAATATTCGTTAAAAAAGAATAAATATGTACATAAAAAATAAAAATACATATATATAAATAATTACGTATATAAAAATAAAAATAATTACATTATTTAATTAATTTTAAAAAAAATATAAAAAATAAAGAAAAAAGGACTAAATCGAACTGCGAATAAAAATCTGGGGCAAATCTACAAAAAGTAAAGATAAAAACACTAAATTGAACACGCAAACAACAAAGAGGGGCTGGAAGGGAAATTTTCCTTTCTCCTCTAAAACGGCATCGTTCAAGTAGGGCTAAATTGAAATTGAAAATAAATTAAAGGGCTAATTAAAAAAATAAAAAAACCTAACTGTAAAATATTAAAAAGGCGGAGGGGCTGAAAGCGCAATTTACCCCTCCACTCAAAAACATGCGGATCCTAGGCCGGGTCGAGTCGGATTCGGGTCAACCCATGCCCAAAATGACGTCGTTTTAGTAGGCTTATTTAAGCCAAAATCATTTAAAAAAATTCATTTTCATTCTTCTTTAAAAAAAACAAAAAAAAAATCCTTCAGAAACTCTCTCCCCTTCCCCAGACGTCCGGCCATCAGTCGGTCATTGGCCATCGCGCCGGCCGCCGATCTCCGGCGCCGGCACCGCCGTCTGCAGTGGCCGAAAAAGGGGGAAACTTCAGATCCGGCTCCTCCGAAGCCCCTAAACCCATATTTGGACCCAAAACCCTCAAAATACCGTTGGAGGAATACCAAATCTCCGAGAAACCTTTCGGTTTCTGGCCGTTCACGGCGATTCTGGGCACCACTTAGGTCGTTTCTTTCTTTTTATTTTTTTGTTTTATTCGTATGTAGAATAAAAAATAAAACAATAGAAAAAAAATAAATAAAAATTGCAAATATCAACCTTTTTGAACCGATTTATGCCTTTCTCCGTATTGAACTCTCTGTTTTTGTTGTGAAAAATACTTGCTTTTTTATTGATTTTTTTCGGGTCCCCATTACAAAATCTCAATGGCTTTTTTATAGCCATAATAAAATAAAATATAGAAATCAACTCTGTTCTCATTGATTCAATTTGCAATCTTTTGATTTCCTTTCCATTTTTGCTGTTTATTTCTTGCTGTGCAGGTATGGAGATCGTGCTGCGGTGCTTGGCTGCGGCACTTGAAGATTTCCTTAGAAACCCTAGGGTTTCTGACTATTATTTAGGGCCGATTTAATTTTGGGCCTCTGTTTAGTTTGGGCCACATAAGCCCGTTTGTAATTTGGGCCCTTTTGACTCGGGCCAAAATAGGGTATTACAGCTCTTACTCTCGAAAGAGATATTGACATAATTTAAGGATTTCTACAGATCAAGATACTAAGTAAATAAATTGCGTAATTTAGATTGATAGTGACAGATGAAATCTAGATGAATTCTTTTTTGGGTATTGTTTTGCTTCTTGGTTGTTAACCGGTTATTTTCTTATTTTGTTATTTTTCGTGTTTGTTAGTTAATTAATTTAGTTAATTTTAGTTTTCAATCAATCACTCGAATTTATCGGTTAAATAATAGAAAGACGATAATTACTAGTACTTTTAGTCTTCGTAGGAACGATATCTGTGCTCACCGTAGCTATACTATTAATTGATAGGTGCACTTATCTTAGTCAAATTTTTAGTTAGTTTCGTAGAAATCAACCACATGAGGGTTCCCAATGGAAAAACAAGTCCGCCACAGAAAGGTTTGTCACAAACATGTTCACCAGCGCAAGAGCTCGCCAAATTGAATGGGAGTCCGCATGATGGAAAAACACCACGAAACAGTTCGCCCGAGGCAAAGCGACAAAAAAAAAAAATCAGTCCAACTTAGCAAATTAAACTTAGCTCACACACAAATTCTTACCGGTCCGACTTGATAAATACAAGTCTCCAAACTAGGGTGTGACAAATTTGTATCAACAAACAACTTAAATTATGAAAAACAATTACAGTTAAAAATAATAAAAATAATTTTTATTACCAAAAAAACAATAAAAATAGGATTAATTTTTAAAAAAAGTCTTATAATTGCAATATACTTATAATATTTAATTAATGTTTAAAGTAAATTATCTAATATAATTTAAAATAGTAAATGAGTAATTTACTTAAATTAAAAATAAATACGAACTGCCGCATGTTTAAACATGTAATGTGAATATGTTTATTTACTTTTATTTTTCGATATTTTGTAATATTATATATATGTATATGTATATATCATATTTTCCTATTTGCAAAAATAAAATTGTGAGATGATATTTTAATTTCAAATCTCAAATGCTCAAACTAGGAGCATTAACAACAGGATATTGATTGAATTAGAGGAGATTCTTATCTAAAGCTAACTTTATCAAATCTTGAATAATACAAAATCCGTAAGAAAAGGAAAAAAAAGAAAAAGAAAACACTTGATAACCAAACATAAAGATTCCAAAATAACAGGTCGAAATAATATTTGAACCAACCAACCAATGTCGAAATCTGTCTACGATTAAGGGTTGCTCTCACTCATATCTTGGCTTGATAATGCTAATTCTCTAAACTTCTTCATATCAGCATCATATGAACTTTTGCTATAATCTGTGGTTCCCCCCAAGGCATAGATTGAGCTATGGCCTGGCTTTACACCCTCATTTAGGTCATCCAATGAAGAGTTTCCTTCCAAGGTACGTACAATCTGCTTTCCATGATACATTGCTTGTAAAATCTAATTTTGTTATAAAAAAAAAGGTAAAGAAAAGGGAAATTCAAGGATCGATTCATTGCAAACCTGACTCATTTTAGGGCGCTTTCGAGCTGAATGTCTGATGCTAGCTGCGGCGCAGGCTACCATGCGTTTCATTTCTTCCTGGTTGTAGTTATTCTCCAAACCTGGATCAACCAAGGGACCAATGTTTCCATCCTCTAGTCCACGAGTCAAAAGTGGTCGAGCCTATTTCATAGATAATATTAACTCACCATTCTCTCTATATGTAATTTTCTTATAATGGTTAATGAATCTTATGTTTTCGGCAGCTAATGCATTGACTTTACATACCCAATCTACTAAGCTATCTTCCATTGCACTAGTTGGATCGACAGGTTGCTTTCCGGTTATGAGTTCTAGCAACATAACCCCAAATGAGTAAACATCGGATTTCTCAGTCAGCTTGCCGCTTGATGCGTATTCCGGAGCCAAGTACCTACATTACAAACCCTATAAGAAATGTTGTTTCATTTAAAAAATATACGAACACATTATGGATTTTCTTAGTTTTTCAGTCTTTATTTTCTCTCAAATATGCTAATCAAATATAGCTATTTACAGTTGTTCATAGTTACCCGAATGTTCCCATCACACGAGTTGAGACATGGGTGTGGTTATCAGTAGACAACTTAGCCAATCCAAAATCAGCCACCTATATAATCATATGCTCGGTTAGTTAATCCTTTTGCCAACATAAAGTTTTTTTAAAGCTGATATATACCTTAGCTTCAAAGTTGTAGTCAAGGAGAATATTAGCTGATTTGATATCACGATGAATAATGCGAGGATGGCCTCCATGTATAAATTCAACAAATAAATGAAATCTTTAGAGAAAGATGAAGTGGCAAATGAATGATAGATAGAAATACAGATGGGGACTTTGATTCCTCACAATCTTCATGAAGATAAGCAAGCCCTTTAGCAGAACCTAATGCAATACGAAGTCTAGTGGGAAAATCCATGACTGGTAGGTTCTTTTCTGCAATGAAAAAAAGGAGGGGAGAGTTGGCTAGTTTCTAATAAAGAAAGACAAGCTTGCAACGTAAAGATAGATAACAAGTGAATTATGAAAATTCAATTTACCATGGAGATGATATTCTAAGGTTTTATTTGGAAGAAATTCATAGACTAACATCCGTTGCTGTCTGGCAATGCAATATCCGACTAATGACACGAGGTAGCGATGATGGACACGGCTAATTATTTCAACTTCTGCCTGGAATTCTCTTTCTCCTTGTCCACTACCACTTTTTAAACTCTTAACTGCAATCTCCTTTCCATTTGGTAACACACCTTTATGCACGTATCCGAACCCACCTTGGCCGAGCAAATTGGCTTGAGAAAATCCTCCAGTAGCAGTTGACAGCTCCTCATAAGTGAAAGCGCCAGTGTTTACTCCAAGACCAATATTTGGTGATGGAGGTGGCAAAGGAGTATGTTGTGGGCCTGAGGACATGGAGCTTACTTCACCGCTCAAAACTTGTCCTGGTATTGAGGATTGTGCACCCCATCCACCTCCACCACCAACAGCACCAGCAGGTGGCACTGGGGATGGTGTACCCCATCCACCTCCAGGTGATGGGGTTGTTTTAACACCATCCACCCCCCATTGACGATTCATTGAGGAGTTATAATACTGATCACCTCCGCCAGCTGCATAAAGCACATGTAATAGAACTAATTTATGAGCCATGCAAACTTTATTAGTCTTAAATCTTAAAATAGATATTAAAGCGAGGTTCAAGAGTTGTAGGAGATAAATGAAAAAACATGCATATTAGGTTTCTTCTCTTCATTGTATTTTTAAAGCATATTTGTAAAATTTTAGCCTTTCTGTTTCAAAATTTTCATCAATGAAGAAAGAGAGAATTTGAGAAAGAAGGGTATTGGTTTTTTATCACCTTTAGCTTCTCTAGGTTGATAGTACTGGATTTTCTGATTGCTTTTCTTCTTTCTTCTTCGACAGCAAATTACTAAAAGAGTGACAAAAACAAGGAGAAATAATCCTGCCCCCACAGCTACTCCAATAAAGACAATTCCTGAGTTATCATTTGACGGAGTTGATGGTGATGACTTGTGAGAATTGTTTGACTTGGAACTACCACTTTTGGTAGGAGGTGGTGGAGAGTGGTCGGTACTACTTTTAATGGGTGGAGGGGGAGGAGGATGACGAAAAGAAGTCAATGGAGGAGGCGGAGGAGGATGGCGTACAGGACTTTTATTAATAGGTGCAGGTGGGGGTGGTGATGAAAGTTTTGGTGGGGGTGGCGAGGATGGCGGTGGCGTTGTTGGTGGTGGCGGGGGTGGGGAGCTTTTTGAAGGTGGTGGTGGTGATGGTGATGGTGATGATGATGATGATGATGATGATGATGGTGATGATGATGATGAAGCTGGTGGGGAATATTCTGATGGAGAATTCTCAGGGGATGATGACATTTTGCATTAGCTTTGCAGAACTTCCAACCAAGAAACACCACCCCTCCTTATATGCTTGGTTGAAACAATAGAAGAACCCTGAAAAAAATGGTAAGCTGAAAATCAATCAACATTTTTTATACAAGTGCAACTCATCTAGGATCACATATAGTGGCCGATAACCATGCAAAATTCTATATATCTATGTAAAAACAAATCCCTCTTGAAGAACCTTTTAACAAATCTGTAATAAAAATCACGCGATATACATTCATCTTGCGTGGTAATAATATTTTATGCCAGAAATGTTGGATTGTTAATCGTTTTGGTCTCAAAGGTGACCCTTTTAACCCCTATTAAAGCTGACAATTCTTACATCAAAATTAAAAAAAAAAAATACCTGAAAGAAGAAGAAAGATGGGGGACGCTGTAGTTCCCCGATAGCTTCTTACAAAGCGCGTCTTTAGATTTTTCCTGTCTTCTTTTTTCTTTTTCTCTCTCGAACTTTTAGTCTCAGCCTTCTTGATTTGATTCAATTGGCTCCTCTTTTTAGCTTTTTTTTACTACTTTTCTTGCTTTGCTTAGGCTTAGGTGAACTATTATTGGTTCAAAAACAATGCTTTAACAGTAGGAAAAAATAGAAAAACTTATCAACTTCAACTACAAAACTTGTTCCACTTCTCTCCAACATCATCGCTTCTTTTCACACTTGTAACAAAGAAAACCTCATACACAAACAAAGAAAAGTTAAAAGCTAATGCTTAATTAGTGACCAAATATTAGTTACCACCTAATGAAAATGATAATTTAGTAACAAAAATATTAATTTAACATTAAATGATATTATAGGAAAGAAAAAGATAAAAGATCTATATATACCATATAAACATAATTATTTTGTATTTTCACAATTTAGTCTAAGTTTACTGTAAGACATTTGATGGAATATAAAATCTATATTATTCAAATTTGAGCATAAATGTTAGATAAGTAATTTTAAAAAAATTATGCGTTTGAAATGTCTTATATGTCATAAACTTCAAAATGAGTGTTATACATTAATATTATAGAAGTAAAAATTTGTGCAAATATCTGAGCTTCTTTTTCTTTTGGCAATGAGGGAAAATGGCAACTATAAGTTAGTATTACAGTTTATTAAACTTCTGCATAGAAGTATGGTAGTCGGTTTTCTCATATTCTTTTTTGTTTATTTGTTTATATTTATTACGAAGTGCATGAGATAATGATCGATTAAGTTGGTACTTAATATGATTTGTTGATTATACGGTCCTTTAACATGAATTCTAAGTTCTATTCTTTTTACCATTACTTAGATCATCTGAAGAAACTACAATTTGGAGTAAATGCAACAACAATATACCATATCATACACTAAATTATAAAACTTGTAATATTAAAAATAATTCACATTTTATCAACATTATGCAATGTTTCATTTTTCTTAAAGAATCAATGATGAACACATATTCAGGCTTAGGTAAATACATCGAAAAACTTCGTAAATCGGGAATACTATGTATAATAGATGCCTATTGTTGTGTAAATAGGGTAAAAAATAGTAAATTATTATGCTAGAAAATCATACTAGGTTCAATTTCCAAGAAAGATTGGAGGGTTCACAAACGGTCTCCCTTAAAACCTAACCTGCTAGACAAAATCTCCCTACAATATAATTTAATAGCATAATATATCACTACAACTATACCCTACTAAATATTGAAAGATGAATAAAATAATAAAGAACACTAGAAATTTAACAAGGTCTAAAAAATTATGCCTACGTCTTCAGACACTACCAAATATATTTCACTACAAAAGATACAAGTGAAAAATTACAAATAGAAAGAGAGAAAAATTGTCTTAAGAAGAAAATGACAAATTTTGGAATGATTTAAAGGTAGAGAAATCACCTCTATTTATAGTAGTACAAACACTCCACAACCTTGTATCTTTTAGATGTGAGATTGTGCAATTTCAACAAATCTCTAGCTTAGCAAATTTCCACATCTTCAATCTCCTTGCAAAACAACATTTGATAGTGTCTTCAAATTTCAACCTTCAAGTTTTAACATTGATGAAGTCCAAACATAGTTGGAACTTGACCTCAATCAAAACCTTAGTCATCATGTTAGCAGGATTCTCAGTGGTTGAAATTTTTTGGATCTTTATTCCACCTTTTTCCAGAATATCTCGTACAAAATGATATTAGACATCAATGTCCTTCGTCCTTGCATGATAAACTTGATTCTTTGCTAATTGAATAGCACTTTGACTATTGCAATGTAATTTGACCTACTTCTGTGATTGCTATATACTCCACTTTTGTAAAAGGTAAAGAAAATGTTAACTATAAAGTAGACTTCCAACTAACTGGTGCCTTTGCAAGAGTAAATACATAACCAGTAGTTAACTGTCGTTTATCTAGATCACCTGCATAGTCTAAACCACAATATCGAACCATACCCTAATTATCTTCCTTCTCAAAAATCAATCCAATATTCACTGTATTCTAGATGTATCATAAAATATATTTCACATCTTGCCAATGCTCCTTTCCCTTCAATGAAACTATGGCTCAAAATGGTTCAAACACTAGAAATAGTTAGGAACATGACATTGTTCCCTTTCTCCTCCAATTTTATGTTTCAAGCTCACCTCCTTATTTCCCCTTCTCTGACATTCTTTATCTCTCCGAATATTAGATATGAAGACACGACAAAATATTCATGAATATATTACCGTAGCAAGTTTTAGTGCAATATGAATGAAAATTGTCTTAATCATCCATTACGATTTTTTTATTTGATCACATTCTACTTATTTCTCTTTTCCACTTACATTAATTTTAACCCTTACAATATTTTTGTTCACTCAACTAATTTTTCATTTTAAGCACAAACTTGTAAGAGTCTTATATTCAATATATTGTACCATTTCTTACTTTTTCCACTCAATTTTATTTTGAAACCTCCAAGATGTCTCTACTTAAATCCTCAATATTTATGACCTAATGTCTATTTCATTATACAAAATAGGACCAATGATAAGGACAAGTTCAAGTTTTTACTTAATTTGGGCTCACGGTTTCATTATTATTAGTTCATCAAGAAGAAGTCATTAGGCTCAATTATGTGAACTAGGGATAAATAACATAAAGGTGGGTCATTTATTTACTGGCTATTCAAACAATGTCTTAAGTCATCCCTAAGCATCCCACAATACACAACTTTCTTTCATGCTTTGAATTAAACCTAAAGAATAACAATCGATTTAATCATTAATGTATCTACAAGTATCTATAATGTTTATATCTCATTTGGCATAAAATCAATTATTCTTACATAGGTATTTCTAATCTATTATGTAATTTAACTAAGTAACCTAATTAATTTTCCTTTAAGAAAAATCAACTTATCTCATATCAATAAAAAAAATTCATTCTTGGCAAAAATCATTACATACATTATTATTTTCAACCAATTTTTCATAGTAATAGCATAATCCAAGCACCATGTAAATTAAAACAAATAAAATATTTAAAACATATATTTGATTTGTCGTAATTCATTGTAGCAGATTAAACTAGTTTTCATACTTAAAGAGCTTGAATATGAGCAATCCTGTTATGTTTTAATTATTTTTTCTATTTTAGTTTCAACTCAATAAAAAGTGTAATTTGAGTCGTTTTATGAGCTTAGGGTCTGAAAGAGGCCTAAGGGAGGACTAACATACTTAGTGAATGTGCAGGACACCATTCAAAGGCATAAGGGCTCGAAGCTTTTCGCAATGTTGCAACACAAGAGTCCAATATCGCAACATAGTGGAAAGAGTGCCAAAATTCCAAGACTACCTTTGGTGTCGTGACACAACCAGTGGATGTCGCAACACACCCCTAAAGCTGAACCTGAAGCCAACTAAATTGCCTTCAATGTCGTGACACCAACCTTGTACATGAAAGCATTACCGAGCTAAGGATGTTTTCATCCGCACAATGAAAATTAATGTAAAAACATCAGCCGAATTAGGCTAAGGATGATGATCAACCCTAACACTATAAATAGACTCATAAGACACTTGAGAAAGGGTAGGTTTCATAACTTATAATTTTCTTTGTAATTTAGTTTTCAGTTCTTTTTAGGCTTAGGATTTATTTTTAGTTGTTTCATTTGTGTTGATCGGAATATCTAATTTTTAGATTCAACACAAACTTTGTGGATTTTTGCACATCAATTATTAAATACAATTCAGGATTCTTATTAAACCTTTACTATTGATTCGTTCTTTATGTTTATCTTATTTATCAAGTTTACCGTGTTTATGGAATCTATGAGAAACTAATCATCTTATGGGGGATTAACCCAAAATTGCTATTGTCTATCCGTAGGGTTTTCTTAGTGGATCAGATGTTTGAGATAGGAAGAACTTAAACCCTAGGCCTGACAACCTTAGGAAGTCATCTAGGTGGGAATTAACCCAAAATTGGTATTGCCTATCCTGAACCCCTTACCCTAATCCAGCCTGGAATTTGAGGTCGAGAGATAAGTAGTTATTGCCGACTCATTAGTTATTGCCAACTCATTAGTTTAATGGAAGATTGAGTAGAAACCTGAAATAGGAATTAGTTACGACCACTGAAGCGAGCTAATCACCCATGCTTTAGATTTAGTTGATTTACATCTTAGTTTTTTGTGTTCATTCTAATTTGTATATTTATTTCTTTTCTTATAAAACCTAAATTCTTTTATTTATGTTTAATCTTAATATAATTTATTTAAAGTACTAATTAGATATATTTTCGTTTAGGTTAATATTAATTTAGTACTAGCCTCCCTAGGGTATGATCCTCGAAGTCCTTACCGACTCTGTTGTAAACTATATTACAACCTGACTTGTACACTTACGGACACCACCTCAAATTTCATATCTTTAGTTGCAGTATTCACACTCTGGACGTTAGCACGTCCGGTGGTGGTCAATATTTTTTTCGTATATAAAATATAATAAATAACACACAAAACATAAAAAAAAAACTTAAAACAATCCTATGTACTCCCCACACTTTAGAATATACATTTCCCTCAATGTAAAAGCATTAAAGCACAAATAAGAAAACTTCCCTAAAAAGGCAAAATCTTTGTTATTGTATTGGCATTGGGATTCGTGTGCTCCAAGCGACAGAAAAATACATACACAAGCACTACGAAAAAATATGAGTATAATACTATGAAAATAAATAGAAAAGGAAGTGTTGAATATGGATAAAAAAATGTCTAAATAAAGAAATTCGGATGAAAATCGGCCCTTCAATGTTGCGATGTAGCGTTTTGTCTTGGATGTCACGACATTGAGCCCAGTTTCTAGCTTCTTCGATTTTTTGGTTCTGTCACTCCATGGTATTTACACCTGCAGTGTGAAACAATTAAAAATAACTACATTAATACTAAAAATACTAAAAGTAAAAATTAAAACAGAAAATAGAAGTCTTTTTAAAAATCAGGACGATCTGTATCATCGTCATAGAAGAACTTCTAGCTAGTTCTCAACACTTTGATCCATCATTTATTCCACTCTCGGTGTATACAAAACAATGATACATGTACAGATGGGGTGAAATTTATTAAACTCTATTCACCGAAGCTGTTAATTTTCAAGCTTGGGAAATTAGCAGATTTGCGATGACTTTTTGGATGGGATCCTGGCATTTCTAGGTTGACATGTCTGCATAGAGTTTAAAGATCTATCTCTTATCTTTGAAATGCACTTTGAATCACTTGATTTTTAGTTCGGGAGCTCAAGTTATGATCGTTTTAGTGAAGAATACACGAGTAGGATTTCTAAACAGGATTATGTCAGGAATTACGAGTTTCGGGCTTTTAATTCGAGTTTAAATCATATTGGGTTCAAGTTTTGGGCTTAATTTTTATTATTAACGAGCCCAATATTTTACTTATCAGTTCTTATTATTTTATTATTCCAAATTTTTAATAATTATTAAGTAGTTTAAGTTCTTTAGAAGTTTTATGTCAACAAGAAAGTTTAGTATAAAACTACTTCTTGTTTAGATTAATTAGAGTTCTAGTATACTTTACAGTTTTATTTAGATTTATTTAGCTAGCATATATATAGGCCTTTACATTGTACACAATTCAAATAATTGATTATTATTCAAATTCTCTTTGAATTATTCTTTTCAAGAATTGTTCTTGAGTTTCTTTTAGAAGAGTTTTAACAATCTTTTTAGATTGTGGGGATCATCTTCAAACATTTTCTTACCAAGGTTTCTATCTTGGAGGGGAAATTAGAGCCGCTTGAAAGGGGTTGTGGATTCTTCGTGTTTCCAGTGCTTCTTAGGACTTCTACATATCATGTTCTATCTTTTCCATCTATCTTCTTTATTTCCTTCTTTATTGTTCCAATATTTGATTTATTGTTCTATTTAATTATTTAATTATTTAATTATTTTTTATTTGACTTGGATTTTATTGTGTTTCAGGTTGTGTCAAAATCGAAAGTTTCTTTCCGAACGTCTAGAGCCCTAAGTCAAATCTGTGACTTGAACAAATTTTGCAATCCACTTCTTCAATCATCAACACTTCATTTCGTATCAACTCGCAGGTAGAAGAAGAGTAGTAAGAGGATGCAAAAAGAAAATAAGGGAAGTGAAATATTGCCATGGCAATTGGTAAGATTGATTTCCAACAGAACTGCCATGGCAATTTTGGGAAGATGACTCAACACTCTATCCACGTCACTCTCAGCCAACTGGACATGTACTAGAAAAACCAACATGAAAAAAGGAATGAAAATGTGTGCTAAGGTGGGAAGAATCTACCCAATAAAAGAAGGAAAGAGAAGAAGGAAGAAAAAGAGGAGAATTAGCATGAGAAAGGGACTGGTGACAACAATTCTCTCTCTTTACACAAGGAAGAACTCTATTGGAGAATTCCAGAGAAAGAAAGGGTAGCAAATTAGAGGAGAGCAGAATATAGACGTGAGAAAAGGGAAGAGAAATCATTCCTGGATTTACGTACAATTGAAAGATGAAAGAGAAGCTGGAGTGTGGAATTAACTTCCTGTAGTTCAACATTTATTTATCTAGATTGAATTTTCCGTGATTCGAAATTAATTGAGAAATGTTAATGAATGATTCTATTTTGATGTTTACTTTTCCACCCATGAACTAAATCTTTTCTGGTTGGAGTTGTTTGGGTGAATGTTTTATCATTTTTAATACCTAGGATTTGAGATTATCTATATCACTGTTATATTCAATTCATGCTTATTTTAAATACATGCACGCAAGCTTTAGACATAGTTGAATGTATGTTGTGTTCTTAGGTATTTTTAATTTTAAAAATTTTAAGAATACTAAATCTTGAATCGTTTGATGCAAGCGAATACTCAACATAATATTCGTAGCACTCTAGACATAGATGTTGCAAATTGTACAAATAGGACGTTCATTGCAGTTATCAATCCTTAGATTTGTAGACGTACATGAACTTAAATTTTTAACTTAAGATCTAGATATCGAAAGAGGCAGGTCACAATAGCAAATCTTTTGGTAGTAGATTAGACAATATTTTTTCATGGCATTATATTGATACGAACATTTCTCCTGAATAAGTCCAACCCTATTCATTCAACAATAGAAATACTCTTAATATTCTGTGTGAATTGCCATATCATTTTACTTGCCATATCAATTCTTTGTTCTTTATCATTTAACTACAGTAATTCATTATTCTAGTTTCTTATTCACTCTGAGATTATTTCCTGATATTTTTGTATAATTAACAATATTATAATAACATACTCAATTTCTTACCAATTTTTGATCAGTGTGGAGACAATACTTACTTATCACTTTATTACTTGAATGACGTGTACACTTGCACAATTGCATTAGTTATTTTACACACAACAAATTTTTGGCACCGTTGCCTGGGATCGCAACATTGGTGAAAATTTGAGTTCTTATTATTTTTGTTATTCTTGTTAGAGAAGTTAATTAGAATTTTATTTGATTTTTCAGGTTTGTATTAATGCATGAGAAGAAGTATTCAAGAGGATACAAAACATTATTTTGATCCCAAAGTTGAAAGGACATTAAGGCGAAGAAGAAAAGAGTTAAAAGAAATGGAGAGAATAGGAATGATCCAAACAGAGAAGATCAGGTACTCTAGATTGAAAGTAATGCTGATATTCCTCGAATTATAGATGATAGAGGCAGACCCATCAGAGAATATGTAGTGCCTATTTTGGATTGTCTAAATCCAGGAATCGTTAGGACACATATTCAAGCTCAACACTTTGAATTAAAACCAGTAATGTTTCAGATGTTGTAGACGGTAAAGTAGTTTAGTAGTCTACCTACTGAAGATCCTAGATAGTACTTAAGATTTTTTCTTTAAGTCTGTGATTCATTTAGGCAGCAAGGTGTTCTTGAAGATGCCCTTAGATTAAAATTGTTCCCTTATTCATTACTAGGTCGTGCCAGATCATGGTTAAATGAGTTACGGTGGCATCTTGGAATGAACTGTGTCAGATATTTCTACTTATGTATAATCTTCCCAACATGAATGTCAAGCTGAGGAACGACATTACATCATTCAAGCAATCTGAAGATGAGACATTATATGAAGCTTGGGAATGTTTCAAGGAACTAATTAGAAAATGCCCGATTCATGGTTTTCAGCATTGGTCACGGATGAAAATGTTCTAAAATGGATTAAATGCTTACATGCAAATGGTGGTGGATGCCTCTGCTAATGGAACATTGCTCAAAAAATCCTACAATGAAGCATACAAAATTCTAGAAAGAATAGTAAATAATGATTATTAGTACCCTACTACCAAAGTTGGTACTATTAAAAGAGTTTTTGGAATAATGGAACTTGATGAGATCACATTGTTAACAGCTCAGGTATCATATTTAACAAATATGATTAAAACTCTAAAAAGACCCTTTGCAGTGCATGAGATGAAGGTTGCAGAACTAGCTTGCGTATATTGTAGAGAAGATCATGTTTTTTATGAATGCCTATCCAATCCTGCCTCTATGTATTACATGGGGAATTATAAGTGTAGCAACAATAATCCCTACTCCAATACCTACAATCTAGGGTGGAAAAAACATCCAAATTTCAGCTGGATTAATTAGGGAATGGGAAATGTCAGTAATGTTAATCAACAGAATGTGACTAGTGTACCACATGGATACAGTCAACCAACTCCGAGAAAAAATGTGCAACAAAATTCGTTATCTTCAACATCAACTATGGAAGATCTATTGAAGGAGTATATGACTAAGAATGATGCAATTATTCAGAGCTAGGCAGCTTCCTTAAGAGATCTAGAAAATCAAGTGGGACAAATTGCCACTGCATTAAGTTCTAAAAAACAAGAAGCATTGTCTAGTGACACAGAAATTTCTTGATCTAAAGGAAAGGAATAATGTAAGGCCATAAAACTCTGGAGTGGCACTCAGCTGCCAAGAGTTGTGACTGATGCCTTTACTGAGGAGGAAAGTTGAAAAGTTTCTGAAAACACGAATTTCGAGTCAGTAGTGGAACAAACAAAAAAACATGGAAGTAAACAGAAGCATACAGAATAATATTCATCTTACCAAGCCAATAAATGTCATGGCAAAGCAAACTCAACAAATGGAAGGAAGGCCACCGCCATCTTTTGCCCAGCGTTTCCAAAAGTTAAAACATGATGTTGCACTCAAGAAAGCTCTTCAGAAAAACTTCACTAAGGCAATGCCTATATTTCCTATGTTTCTTGAAGAACTTTTATCTGATGATAAAGAAGAAGATGAAGAACCTGCCAATGCACACAAGCATACCAAAGAGCCCGCAAGAGATGAAGAACCGACAAATTTTGTACACATTGACTCTGACAATGAGGACGATGACCGACAGCACACTTTTACACCAACCGCCACTGCTAAAGCATCACAATCCAAGGCACCAATGACTAACCAAGAATGTGAACTCATAAAATCAGATACCGACCATGATGAGGAAGAAGTGCCCGTTAACCAATTTAAGAGGAAAAGATTCAAGAAGTTTGCTTGTGAAACTGTTCAAGTTGATAGTGATGACCAGGACAAACCACAACGTTGCAAGAGAATTGCAAGGAAATCCACACAACCCAAGTGAAGTAATTTCCTTCCCCTCCAAGCTTTGATTTTTCTATTTTCATGATCATTCAGTTTGATTTTTATCTATTTCATGCATTAATGTAACTTTTATTTATTTTATTTTGTCATGTTCATACATTGAGGACTATGCATCCCTTAGGTTTGGGGGTGTGTTGTGCATATAGACTGCATTGCTAATTGTGCATAAAGTCCTTTTTCCATAATGTTCAATTGCCATTCAACTGTCTACTTTTGTGAGATATGGTTATCAATGATGTTCAATGAGGCTAATAACTCTTCTTTGTAAATTTAGAAAAAAAATTGTAATGGTTGTTTGAGCATGTTTAGCTTAAGACAGTTGTTGAAATGGGATTTCTAAAAGTAGAATAATTTAAATATAAATGCAATTAGGCTATAGTAGCATTCTTTGAATAAATTTACGACTTCTTGACTTAATTTTAGTATAGTAATAGGGTATAATTTTTGTCATGATAAAATAATATGAATACTCCAATGTTTGAACCTGTTGAGTAGGTCAGTAATATTTTGTTTGCTCCAGTATATTGTTGACTAGAAAAATGAGTTCAGATATAAGTGTTTGTTTAAAAAAAAGTGTATATATTTTAGGGACACTCCACTAAATCTTGAGGTTAAATTGATAAGAAGGTAGTTGTTTGCTCCATCCATCTTTTTAGTTAAAAGCTTTTCTTTCATAGGTGGTTTATATTCAAATTGTGACATGATTAATACATGGTAGTCTAGTGTATGCTCTATTGAGGTTGTCAAGTATAAAATCATATGACAATATGAATTCCCTAGAAAAACTTTGTGTTGGAAATTGAATAAATGTCTAAAATATATATAATAAATAAAATAGAATAAAAACTGAGTTTAGGAGAAAGATAACCTAGGTATATTCAGAAGAAGTCTGCTAGAGTTTTAATTGCTGAAATATTTAGAAACATTTACTTTTAGGAACCATTTTCTGTACTTTATTTGCTAAATAAGGTTACAAGAACTGTAAGTAATTTTTCTTTTTTTCAGTAGTAGATTGCTAAGAATAGAGGTACACAATATGCTCATTATGATTTGGCACTTTCATGCATTCATGCATATTCATACATTATTTGCTTGAGGACAAGTAATAATTCAGGTTTAGAAGTGTGAGAACTCTTGAAAAGTGTTATATTTTAGGCCTCTAGATAGAATCAATTGTTTGAAATTAAGTAAATACATCTGCATTTCTAGGATAATTTTAGAACATTGCATAAAAAAGCTTAGATTGCGCTACATTGGTCATTATTTGTTACTTTTATCACTTGGGGAGGAAATGTGTGGTTCTGTGTGAACACAAGTGCAGGTAGAAGAAGAGGAGTAAGAGGATGCAGAAAGAAAATAAGGGAAGTGAAACATTGCCATGATAATTGTTAAGATTGATTGCCAATAGAACTACCATGGCAATTCTGGGAAGATGACTCAGGACTCTATCCACGTCACTCTCAGCCAATTGGACGTGTACCAGAAAAACCAACCTGAAAATAGGAATGAAAAATGTGTGCTGAGGTGGAACAAATCTACCCAATAAAAAAAGGAAAGAGAAAAAGAAAAAAAAGGAGAATTAGCGTGAGAAAGTGACCGGTGACAACAATTCCTTCTCTCTGCACAAGGAAGAACTCCATTAGAGAATTCAAAAGAAAGAAAGTGTAGCAGCTTAGAACATAGCAGAATACATGCATGAGAAAGGGGAAGAGAAATCATTCCTAGATTCATGTACAATTGGAAGATAAAAGAGAAGCTGGAGTTTGGAATTAACTTCCTGCCATTCTGCCTTTATTTTTCTATATTGAATTTTATTTGATTCAAAATTAATTGAGAAATGTTAATGAATGATTCTATTTTGATGTTTACTTTTTCACCCATGAACTAAATCTTTTCTTGGTTAGAGTTGTTTGGGTGAATGTTTTATCATCTTTAATACCTAGGATTTGAGATTGCCTATATCACTGTTACATTCGTTTCATGCTTATTTTAAATACATGCATGCAAACTCTAGACATAGTTGAATGTACGTCGTGTTCTTAGGTGTTTTTAATTCTAAAAAGGTTAAGAATATTGGATCTTGAATCATTTGATGCAAGTGAATACTCGACAGAATATTCGTAGCACTCTAGACATAGATGTTGCAAATTGTACATATAGGACATTCATTGCAGTTATCAATCCCGAGATCTGTAAACATACATGAACTTAGATTTTTAACTTAACATCTAGCTATCGAAAGAGGTAGGTCACAGCAGAGAAATTCTGGGCAGTATATTAGACAATATTTATCCATGGCATTATATTGATATGAACATTTCTCCTGAATAAGTCCAACCCTATTCATTCAACAACAGAAATACCCTTGATATTCTCTGTGAATTCCCACATCATTTTACTTGCCATATCAATTCTTTGTTCTTTATTATTAAATTACAGTAATTCATTATTTTAGTTTCCTATTCACTCTATGATTATTTCCTAATATTTTAGTATAATTAACAATATTATAATAACATACTCAATTTCTTACCAATTTTCAATCCTTGTGGAGACAATACTTACTTATCACTTTATTACTTGAATGACATGTACACTTGCACAATTGCATTAGTTATTTTCCACGCAGCATAAATCTTTTACTTAGTAAGACATGCATTTTACTGATCATATTAAACTAAGGTTTCTTAGGATTCATGTGAAGTAATAGGGACGAGTTAGGTTTGAAACAATTTAATCACATAAACTTAAAAACTATGCAAGATAATAGAGCTCATTAAAGTTATTGTGAACCTTTAATTTAGTCGGGTTAGGATCTAAATTAAGCACGCACATTTCAATTATTGTCTCCAATAGCCGTCGTCTGCTTAGGATCACTAAGCTAATTCTGATGCATCCAATCACGTATGAATGAAATACATACTTGAGTTTAATTTAAAACATGATCGACTGAGGCACAAAGACTATAGATATGATTTAAACAAACTTTATTAAATAAATGCAATCATCTTAGCTAAACATAATTAAGCTACCATTGTTGATGACAAGATAATAAAACACATTGCAAACATGATTAAAATCAAAATAACAAAGTAGAGGAAGAATAAAATTTGTCAAATCAACAGTCTCGTGAACTCTAATTGAAGATGTTTTCCTTCGATTCTTGTATTGCTCCGTTGCGAATGGCTTCTCAAGGTGGCCGACCAAGAGATAATCTTATCAAGGTTTTTGGCTGTGAAAGAAAATATGGGATGCTATGCGTGGAAATGAAGAGAGAAAATGAGAGAATAAGAGAATGAATGATGATTGAGAGATGTGAAGAATGAGGGATGTAAGGATGAGGAATCATCGAAATGGGCAATAAGTGGGGGTATTTATACTTGAAGAAGATGGTAGAGTTTTCTAAAAATAGGGATTGGAATCCCTCCATTTTCTCCGTTGCTTGGCAGACCACATTTTATGGAAGAAGGTGGATGATGGTTCCTTTATTTAATCATAGAATCATGCTAAACTTAGGCATGGGTTGGACGATTTCAAAGGAAATCTTTGTGTGTTTATTTCAATGATTCTCCAAATGTAGGGACCTCTAGTAATTATCCCAAAATAGATTTTTTATTTTTAAGTAAAAAAGGTGGTAAAAGCTACTAGAAAAACCTATATAAATTAGAGTTCACACACCCCCAAACTTAATCCATTGCTCGTCTCGAGTAATGTTTCATATAAAGCACAACTTTTGCTAATGCAAATTTTGCAATAAGTTTAAGCTGCATCAATCTTTACATATAAGCATGCAACAAAAAAATCATGCTCACAAACTCTTTTTATTGATAAGTCGCTCATATGCAAAAATTATTTAAAAATTTTATTCTAAGTGCGGAAAAATGCTAGCATCGGTCATAGAGTGCAAGTTTTTCAAGGTCATACATAACATTCATCATTCGATCAAAGTTTCCTTATCAACCTAGCAAAGCAATCACAAGGTCTAATTAATGGTCCTCATATGTTGAACTTAGCAATTCCTCTCCACTAATGTAGTCAGCATAATAATCCAAATCAATAGGTCTTTTATAAGGTTGTAATGGAGCCAGGCTTAAGGTAAGGATAAAGAGAAGTGAATTTTTAGGTTTAGTAATCTTAATCCTAACTTTGCCATGGATCTTTTCAAGGTACATTCTTCCTAATAATGGGTTCTTCATCCCCCAAACTTAATTTTGAAGCATATGCCCAATATTTCTCAATACTTTGAGTATTTATTTTGCTCTTTTTGCTTGACATTTTAATAGAGCTTTTTTTTTAACATAAGAAGAACATGTATATCTTTTAGAATTTTTCCTCTATCTTTCCTCACCAAGACAAGTATAGTTAAGATAGGTGCAAGAATAAGATAAATTTTAAAAAGATGGTAGCATGGCTTATGATGTAGGTAAATAACAATAAAATAGACTTTAAGGCTCAAATTAAGGTTTCAAGGGTCAAATACATATGGTAGGCTCGAAAGGCTCAAACGATCTAAAGAAAATGAGCCTAAATCATGTTTAGATTCTTATGCCTCCTAGGATTTCGCCTTAAGAAAGTTACTAAGTCAATTCTAAGGACTTAAACCTTTACGCATGTCTATTACAAAAGAAGTTCAATTTTCATGGCAAATGGCAAAATAAGACCTAAGAACATACAAGAATTCCATAACTCAGGATAATATAAAAAACTCAAATAAAATCAGAAATCATACTTGCATTTGAGTTAACTTATGGACAAAAAATTCCTCTAAACATTATTCTATTTTAGCATATTCATGCGAAAGCATTGAAATCTACTTAAGAAAAAAAATTAAAATTCATGCTAATATTGCCTTACCCCCCTTTTATAAAGAAGTAATGTCCTCATTGTGAAAACAAAATAGTGAATGAAAACTGAACTCCAGGTAGGGTTGCAAGAAAGAGAGGTGAGTCATGAAGACTACTTAAGTATCAAGTCTTTCTCAATAATTTATCCTAGTCGTGTTCATTCCCATTACCACATCACTTTGTTTTTTTAATGAAGAGGCCTTAAGCTTATTTTATTCATGCATGTAATATCTTATTTATTATGTGAAAGCACAATATTAACTATGAAATAAATATAAATGCTAAGCAAAAACATTTCCCCCATTTTTATTCGTGTCACCTTCCGTGTCTTTTTCCTTTCCCCCATTTTTATTCGTGTCATCCTCCATGTCTTTTTCCTTTCCCCCTTTTTGTCGTACTTGATCCCACAATCTCCTTTTTCCCTGTCTCAAAGATATGATTTGAGAACTCAGGAACAAAAGTGTTAGAGATATTCTTAAAAGTAGTTAGAATGGTATCATCTCTAACTTTTGCATATCTCCAGTAATCTTGTTGTTGGTTATGCATGGATTTCCACATATGCATCATAGTTGAGAAGTTTGATTTATTCATTGCATTTGACAAGATAGGTATTGGAATAGTCAAATCAAAATTAACACTTGGCTCAATTGGTTCAGTAACATTTGGTTCCACCCTTAGTTCAGGGCTGTTTGGTTCCTCTTCAATTTTTACTTCTTTTATGGCATTTGTTGAGTCAGCTTCCGATTTAAACTTAGTTGATGACTCGTCAGATTCTGGTTCGTTCGGTTCATTTGGCTCCAATTGGTTCAATAGTCCAATATTCTCCACTAACCTCTCAAGATCATGCTTTGTTATGGAACATTGAACATATTGGCCCTTCAAGTTTTCTTTTGATTTCACTTGGGCCCTCAAGCAAAATGAAGTAATCAATGATGAAAAGTAGACACTTCCTGCCTTCTTTCTTGCACAATTTTAAATCTCTTTGAGAATAATTCTCCCAACATTGATAGACATTTCTGCCATAATCACATACAACAAAAGCATTCATTCCATCGAGATGGTGGAACTATATGAGCTAGGCATGAAGCTATATTGAATAAAGTATAACGATACCTTAGCCATAGGATTTAAATATTCTCCTCGGCAAGAATAACTACCATACTTTTTTATAATCCATTAGGATCCCAGATTTGTAACCGCATTAAGAACTTGTTG
Organism: Gossypium hirsutum; assembly: GCF_007990345.1. Lineage (NCBI taxonomy): Eukaryota > Viridiplantae > Streptophyta > Magnoliopsida > Malvales > Malvaceae > Gossypium > Gossypium hirsutum. The sequence goes on along the minus strand of NC_053446.1, from coordinate 12,403,275 downwards.
AAGAAAATCTCAATTGATATTTTTTATCATGGCAGAGTACTCATCTTCTTCAACATCAGGTAAGTTAAACAAATCATTAATGGATTTAAAAGTAAGGGGTACCTTCTTTTTACGAATAAGAACTTCATTAGTGTCTGGTGTGGTTAAATTGGCATAGAACTCTCGCACTAAATCCTCATCAGACATTGATCGTGCATCACAAAATTGTTCCTAATTTAAAGCATTAATCATCTTTCGAAGTGACAATGGCATGATTATTTTTTCATTTCTCTCAAAACTGGAATGTTTTTTCGGCATCATGGGTTAATTCCTAAAGATAGAATCAAATCTTTCCTTTGCTTCCTCATCATGAAAAATAATTAGATTCTCGTAATAGAATCAAATTTATTTTTCCTGCTGACTATGTTATTCTAGAATTTGAAGCAAACAAAGAAGTGTCAATCATCCTAGGAAGACCATTCCTAGCCACTAGAAGGACCCTTATTGATGTGCAAAAGGGTAAGCTTACTATACGTGTTCAAGACAACAAGGTGACATTTAATGTTTTTAAGTCTATGTCATTTCCTGACACAATTGATGATTGATCTGCAGTATCTGATTTAGAGGAATTAATCATGGAACTTAGGGAACTTAATTTTGTTGAGGACCTGTTGGAGAAAAATTTGACATCAAACCCTCCAAGTGATGAAGAAGAGGATGAATACTTAGCTTTACTAGAAGCTAATCAAAAGGGATTTAATCTGCAATCCCACTTTGACTCTTTGGAGTTAGAGAATAAGGATTATGCACAATCAAAAGCATTAATCGAGGAGCCGCCTAAATTAGAACTCAAGGTACTTCTTTCGCATTTAAAATATGTTTATTTAGGTAACGTTTCTACTTTTCCTGTGATTTTTTTTAGCGAAATTAACCGTTGAGCAAGAAGAGAAACTCATCCTAGTATTGAAACAATTCAAGAAAGCTATCAGATAGACCATAGTCGATATTCGAGGCATTAGTCCATCTATATGCATGCACAAGATAATCCTGAAAGATGGCGAGAAAGGGACGATTGATGGACAACGAAGTCTGAACCCCATCATGAAAGACGTGGTAAAGAAAGAAATCATCAAGTGGTTAGATGCGAGTATAATTTACCCCATCTCAAATAGTTCATGGGTAAGTCTAATCCAGTGCGTGCCAAAGAAAGGATGTATTACGGTCGTAAAAAATTAAAATAACGAGTTGGTATCGACTAGAACGTTTACAGGATGAAGAATTTGCATCGATTATCGGAAGTTGAACAATGCGACAAGGAAGAATCATTTTCCTTTGTCATTCTTGGACCAGATGTTGGATAGACTTCGGGGTGAGACTATTACTATTTTCTCGATGTATACTAGGGGTATAATCAGATCACAGTAGCACCAGAATATCAACACAAAACAACGTTTACATGCCCGTACAGTACATTTGCATTTAGACGCATGCCATTTGGTTTATGTAATGCACCTGTTATATTTCAAAGATGTATGATGTCTATTTTTACTGACATGGTTGAGAAGTACTTGGAAGTGTTTATGGTGATTTCTTAGCCAATCTAGCCAAGGTGCTAAGGCGATGCGAAGAAACAAACCTCATATTCAACTGGGAAAAGTGTCATTTCATGGTATGAGAAGGTATTGTTCTAGGGCATTGGATAACAAGACATGGAATCCAGGTAGATAAAGCAAAGGTAGACGTTATTGAGAAACTCCCACCTTCAACATCTGTAAAGAGTGTTAGGAGCTTTTTGGGCGACGCTGGTTTCTATCGAAGATTTATCTAGGACTTCTCCAAAATTGCTAAAACCTTATGCAAATTATTGGAGAAAGACGCGACGTTCAGATTTGATAAGGAGTGCTTAAGAGCTTTCACAAATTTGAAGATTTGTTTAGTTTCGGCACCCATAATCGTCACACCAGACTGGGATTTGCCATTTGAATTGATGTGTGACGCAAGTGACTTCACGATAGGAGCTATCATGGGCCAGCGAAGGAACATAGTTTTTCATCCCATCTACTATGCAAGTCGAACTTTGACAGGATCTCAACTGAATTATACTATAACGGAGAAATAGTTACTTGCTATTGTGTTTGCTTTTGATAAGTTTTGATCTTATCTTGTAGGTACCAAAGTGGCTGTCTATACGGACCATTCGAAAATTAAGTATTTACTTTCCAAGAAAGACAACTGATCCGATGGGTACTTCTACTTCAAGAGTTTGATCTAGAAATTCAAGATCGAAAAGGGGTAGAAAACCAAGTAGCAGACCAGTTGTCCAAATTGGAGCCACAAGAAGGTAATCCTCCACTTATACCCATTCAGGAGACATTCCTAGATGAACACATACTAAAAGTAAATCATGTCCATAGTACCCCTTGGTTTGCTGATATTGCTAACTATTTAGCTTGTGGTTTGATACCGATTGATAAGACGTATCATCAAAAGAAAAAGTTTCTTCATAATGTGAAGTACTATTTCTGGGAAAAACCATACTTGTTTAAAAAGTGTGCAGATAAAATGATCAGGAGATGCGTTGCAAAAGATGAAGTACATAAGATTCTATATCATTACCACTCAGCTTCGAGTGGGGGACACTTTGGAGGAACACGTACTACGACCAAAGTATTGCAAGCTAGATTCTTTTGGCCAACACTATTTAAAGATGTGTATGCTTATGTAAGGAGCTGTGATCGATGTCAAAGGGTTGGAAACGTCACCAATAGAAATGAGATGCCTCGAATAAACATCATTGAGGTAGAATTATTCGATGTTTGGGGTATTGAATTTCTCGATCCTTTCACTCCGTCTTTTGGTCATAAGTACATATTAGTAGTAGCAGACTATGTGTCTAAGTGCGTTGAGGCCGAGGCATAACCGACGAACGATGCTAAGGTTGTGATGAAGTTTTTGCAAAAGCATGTGTTCATAAGGTTTGGAACCCCAAGAGCTACCATTAGTGATGGAGGATCCCATTTTGTGAACAAATGGTTTAAAAGGTTAGTCGAAAAACATGGAGTGAAGCACAAGGTTGCCACAGCTTACCATCTGCAGACGAATGGGCAAGCTGAACTGGGAAACAAAGAGATCAAAGGCATACTCGGGATGGTACTTTGCCCGAACCGATGAGATTGGTCCAAAAGACCAGATGATGCTTTATGGGTCTAGAGGACAGCATACAAGATACCTTTAGGGATGTCACCCTATAGGTTGGTCTTTGGGACATTTTGTCATTTGCCCTTGGAGTTAAAGCACAAAGCTTACTAGGCTCTCTAACAACTCAACTTGGATCTTAAGCTTGCTAAAGAGAAACGGATGCTTCAACTCAATGAGTTAGAAGAATTCTAAATGTTCTCATACGAGAATGTCAAATTACTCAAGGAAAGACTTAAGAGATGGCATGACAAGCACATTCAAGTTCAAGAATTTGAAGCAGGTCAGCAAGTCTTGTTATTCAAGAGTTGTCGAACTTTAAAGTAAGGAAGGTAATTTTTGAGTCAATGCTCAGCACTTAAAACATTACTGGGGAGATAAAATTGAATGGGATCAAATCTCATTCATTTTATCAGATATTTAATTTTTCTTGTTTTTCTTTTCAAATAAAAGATTTAGGGTATATTTTTAGGATTAGTATGTTTAAATAATTTCTATCTAGGATATTGGAACTTAAGTGGGACCGCTTGTGACCCCTCCAATCATTCTTGGGAAATTTTAACATAATCTTCCGAGAAATTATTCCCTAAATGGCAAATTAAATTTTTAGTTTTTCAAATAAAAGGGTCAATTTTGATCCAAGTCTTAATTGCAACTCAATTTCAAATTTTCCTTAAGCCTAGGTACTTAAATGAATTATTTTCAAATTTTGGTTGCTCTTTTTGTAAATATTAAAAATTAGATGTCTCTTTTTGTAACTATTTTCAAAAGGCATCTAGAATAAATGTTTTTAATTTGATTTAATAAATAAAATGATAATAACTAGTATATAATTATATTTATTATAATATATATTAATTATTATCAACTTTGCATAGAATTAGGATTAGTTTAAATTTGATAATATTTTATAGTTTTTCAATAAATTAATAGAAAATAATAATTTAATATGCATTATATTAATTATTAATTGTTGTTAACTTTGCGTAGAATTAGAACTTAGAATATTTTACCTATTAAATTGTTCTAAGAATTCTAATTAAACTCCTACCCTTTTTCCTATAAATTCCACGAACCTTCTCCATCATTCATCACTCATCAAACCAACCTTCATTCACCCATTCCACCATCAATCCTAGCATCCAAAACCACCAGCAATAGCATCGCCTAGCAGCCCCATTCGGCCAACAGCCCACACACTTGGTGCACCTAGCTAGCAGTTCACCCCGCACGTTGCTACTACCGTACGCACTTTCCTCCATCCCGCGCCACTGCTGCCCTGCACGCCCTGCTTTGCACGCATTGTGTCGTCCCTAGCTCCAGCCCGCGTAAGCCAGTCTTGTTGTTCGCTCAACAATGTTGCTTTCCTGCTGCCCGCACATCTACTCAAGCCAAGGCGTGCTCTGCCATACCTTCCTTGTGCAGGCACTCCCTTGCACAACACTTCCACCCCACATTTAGCCAATAACCCTCGAACCATCCCTAAATCGACATCTTTTGATTTATGTTTATTTTCTTTGAGTTCTTAATTTTTATATAAAGTGGTAAGACAAAATTTTCTCCTAAATTTAAATTTTATTTAATTATTTAATTTTTCAATTTATTGAATTATTAATAATTTAAACTAATTAAATTGTTGAGAAAATATTTGTTTCCATCTTATGTTGATGTTAATCATGCCTCGCAAAAGAACTCGTGCCTCTGCCCAAATTGACGAATCACAAAATAAATTCCACTATGAAGAAGCCAAAGTGAGATATGAAATCGTTTTCAAGAATGAATAGATGCACCCAAAAAAAGGCTTTAAGCTGAAAGAAAGCAACTATATTGACTTCATAGCGCACATTCGACAAATTGATGAAGCTCTCAATTGGGGTTATTTTGTGAGAAAGACCTAGTGCAGATGAGGAGTTAGTTTGTGAATTTTATGTAAATTTGACCTCAAATGAATTAACGGAAGTTTCCATTCGTAGAATTAAGGTACCAATAACCTCAAACGCTATTAATGAATTCTATGAGTTACCTGATTTCGAAGACGACGAATATTCTTCCTTGATGAGAAATATTGAGTCTAAAAATCTATAAGAAATTCTAGAGGAACTTACAATTCCAGGTTCTAACTGAACTATGTCAAAGCAATGAATTCACACTTGTCACAGAGAATACTTGACACCGCTAGCGAAGGTATGGTTCTATTTCATTCAATTCAGCCGTATGCCTATTTCCCATGGGACTACAATTTCATTAGAACGAATGGTCTTATTATACTCGATTTTAACTAGAAAGACCATTGATGTGGGAAAAATCATCATGAGAGAAATGTAGAATTGTGCTGTTAGACGTTCTGGCCTAGTTTACTTTCCCTTTAGGATAAAAATTTTGTGCTTGAAAGCTAAAATTCTTGCAAACGTAAAGAAGACAGGTTATAGCCAAGACACAATCACAGATTTGGACCTTTACCGAATAGTCAGAAACTTTATTCTACAGCAAAAAGTTGAAGAAAGCGAGGATCCCAAAGAAGAACAAGATCCCATAAAGATCGAACTGATGCAATCAGCTAAAATCCCTTATAAGGCAGAACCAATGGAGCTAGTAACCAAACCTGACATCGCAACTTCAATGTTCAGGACTCAATCTCTTCACCCAGATCTTCGACATGAGCTGTCAAAGTTGATGGACATAATACAACATATGTAGTGGCAGCAACAAGCTTACTAGAGATATTCAATGTTCCGTTTATATTTGTGCTTGAGTTTTCAGATTTTATATTTGAACCATAGAGTCCACTATCGAAGAGGGAGTGAAGCGATGCATGAAAAAACAAAGACGATGGAGAAAAAGATGAGTCGAGTTCGGAGGGATCTGCAAATAAATAAAATGAGGGGATCTTGACTTTATTTTACTTCTGTTCTTAGGTTATTTAATATTTTAGGATTAGATTTTATTAGGAATTTTTATTTTTTGCATAATAAGACAAGATGTGGAAATCATAAATAAAAATGAACAAGTAGCAAAGTACAAAGTGTGTCAATGAATATATACATGTCTAGGATTGGATCTAGAGCGAGTTTGGTATTTAAGTAGTCAAATTGAATCACCTCCTCTTTTCTAGAATCCTACTTAGTGTATAGTATCTATTCACTTTTAATAATGAGGACATTGTTTATCTTAAGTATGGGGGCCAAAAAATTGAAATTATTTCCTCTCAAATTAAATTTTCTTTTAGTTATAATTAGGTTATATTTTGTTCAAAAATTTGAAATTTTGTTAAGTATGCTAAACTTCAGTATGAATAAAGTTCAATTATTTCAGTAATTATTATGTTAGCTGAATTATGACATAAATGTATTCTTAATAAAGCATGCAAATCATACCATAAAAGTTTTAGTTCCTTAGGAAAGTAAGGCATGCATGAAAGTTTAAGTCTCTAGAATTGACTTAGTAGTTTCTTGAGGCGAAATCCTAGGAAGCATGGAATGTTGAAAATGATTTAGGAAACTTTTGTTTGGATCGTTTGAGCCTTTCAAGCCAACCTTGATGAATTTTTATCTTTTGAAACCCAACTTTGAGACTATATGGCCTAAATTTATTTGAACCCTTGCAATATTTAGCCATCACTTTTCTATTAATTATCTTTAAATTGTCCCAAACACTAGACTCAGTACTATTCAAAATGCTCTTTCAAAATAAGTTTGGGGGAGTTGAAAAGAAGTATCAAATGCTCAAAAAATTGTAGTACATACAGCAAAATGCTTGTGAAAAAAAAAGAGAAGAACATATACTTGAAAGAAAATAGATGTACAAAAGAGCATGTAAAAGTAAAATAAGTTAGTGTATTGAAAGTAAATATTCCGAAGGTCCAATTCAAGTTGAGTCTAGGGTTTTTTTCCTAAATTTATCTACTTTTACCTACTCCTAGCCTAGCCACGTTACAACCTTTTTAAAGACATATTGATTCAAGTTTTTATGCTACCTAAATTAGTGGAGAGAAATTGTTATGTTCAACATATGAAGGCATAAGTTAAACTTAATGATTGCAGCTTAATCTTTAATAAGAGAATAAAATCAAATTGGTAAGGATTTAACATGTCTTTATTAGGAAGCATTTAGTCTATTTTTTCTATCATAATAATAATTGAGATTAATTTGAATAATATGCATACTTCAATAGCATAAATATCAAATTTCTTGTTCTTGAGCATAAGTGTACTAAAATCATAATTTTGGGAAGAATATTGTTCTGAAGGAATTTTTCAAAGGTGTTTCTAAGTAATTCTTTTCAAATTTGTACATTAGTTGGGACTAGCAATTAATTAAGTTTGGGGTGTGGAAACACTAAAATATATACACTTTTTCATTCCTTTTTTAACTCAAATTCATGCAATTTCGGTAAAATTATTGTCAAAAAATATATAATTATTATAAAATAATTAAATTGTACTTAAATTATTAACATGTTGAATTTTAATTAATTTTATAATAAATTTTTATTAATTTTGATCATCTTCGACAGATTCGCACAAAGGGCGAAAAACAGCTCGGTAGACATTGCTAGAAGCACAAAATCGAGAAGCACAAAATCGAGAAGCAATTTTGAAGCATCAAGGAAAATTTATTTTTCAGCCTAAGATGGTCCAAATTATGTTTATTAATTCATAATATAATTAATTTTAATTTTAATCCAATTTAAATTGGGTTAAATAAATTATTGTTAATTAATTATGAAAAGGGGTCTAGTTGAGCTGAACCGAGAAAACCGATCCAACCGAGCACTGGGCAGCCCAAAACCATCCCACATGCTGACCCAATCAGCTTGTTTGGATTATTATTTGGCTTGAAAAATGGCCCTTGAAGACTCCTTCAATTTGCATTCAAACCCCTCCACTATTCATGCCTTTCAAGATTTGCCCCTACCTAAAAATAGCATGTTTGAAATCTTCAAACATGCCACTTGTGTAGCCAGCCATGGTGAGGAGTCTTTGGCTGCTGATTTTGGCTATTTTTAGTAGCCTTCTCAACCTATAAATACCTCCATTGGCTGCTCACTTCAAACACATCTGAAAATCATTAATTCTTTACTTCTCTCTCACTTTTCTCTATTTATTGTTCTTCATTTTCTTCCTCATTCCCTTGCCGATTTCATCTCTTGAAAAAGAGTCATTCAACCACCATTTGGAGCAGCATTCAAGTGTTTGTGGAAGCCTCGATTCAACAAGAACAAGTGGAGGAGGAGGAGCGGAGCAAACTAGCCAAGCCTTGGAGAAACACCGGTTTTGATTCTTGTTCCTTATCCTTTTAATTTTATTGTCATTGTTATGAACATGTCTATGAATATTTGTGATGTTTATGTGTTTAATTTAATTAATATGGCTTAACTTTAATTCGTGTTAGGTTGATTGCATTTCGTCTACTTGAGTTATTAAAATTGTGTTTGTGTTTTTATAGGCCTCGGTAAGATGTTTGATTAAGTAAAACCATGACTAAGTTATTCTTGCATTACAATTTTAAGGTAAATAATGAATTAATTATTTAAACAGATTGAAATTGTAATTAATTGACACGATACTTAATCAGTGCATGTTTAATCATCTAAGGTAGTCGAGGGTTAAATTAGCAACGGTATCTAACAATACATTAGCCTTGCATAACTTGCAAGATTATTGTGATTAAACTGTTTCAAGGTAGAAATACATTGTTAACTCACGTAATCTTTTACGTGCTTATGAGATTGAATTAATTGCTTGAATTGGCATAGAGATATGTACAAGAGATTATTTTAATTTCATAAGTATGTATGGGCATTAACACATTTTCTTATTAAAATTTGTTTAATTGGTTGAATTTACATAGAGATATAGTTAAGAGATATAGGTAAGTATGTTCATAAGTTAGCAAATTACAAAGTTGCCATGAATTTATTCATAACAACATAAACATGTGTTTAATAATTCTAAGTTAAGAAATGAAATTAATCTAGCACAATTATGTCAACCTGATTAAAATCATCTTTTGAAGTCATGCATTGAAACTTTTATTTTATTTTTATTTATTTTACTTAGTTAAAATCCTAGTTTTTAATCACCTCCTCAAATCAAAATATTTTTCTTCACCAAAGTGTTTTTAAGATTGCATTCATAAATAATTCTTTTCTCAGTCCTTGTGGGTACAATAACTCGACATTTACTTGTCAGTTTATTACTTGTTGCAATTGTGTACACTTGCACATTTCCGTTGTTCCACGCGGCAAGGTAAGGAGGGAAGGGAAAATTGGCAGCAGAAATAAGGTTTTTAGGGGCTCTATGGACAACAATGATGGCTAATTTCCTCCTCTTTGTTGTTTTAGGCCTTAAGCCCAAACTAAAATTATTTGCTATACTGAAAAATTAAACTGAATTAGGAAAATAAACTAATTAGTACTTGGGGAAAATTCACCCTCTTTATTCAAAATAAAGACAATTAAAATTGCAAAATTAAAATTAAAATTAAAAACCTTTGGCTTACTTAGAAAATTCCTTCTCGAAAAATTACATCAAATTAATATCTGATGAAAGTTTGGAGGGGTCACAAACGGTCCTGCTGAAGTTCCAATCTCCTTACTTAATTTAATGTATTAATTCAAGAAGATAATTTCTAAGTATGGACTTTATTAAAAATAAGAGCATAAAAATTAAGGGTCTATTAGATTGAACGAGGTTTCAACTCACCCAACTTCACCATCCCAATGGTGTTTGAGACGTTGACCATTAACTTTAAACTTACCTCCATTGTTGTCGTACAATTCAACGACTCCATATGGATAAACTTTGTAGATGGTATAATGTCCTTTCCATCAGGATTTTACTTTCCCAAAAATAACTTTAGCCTTGAATTAAACAACAACAGTTTTTGACATTTTTTGAATTCACGAGGTTGTATACGATTTTCGTGCCATCTTTTAGACTTTTCTTTATACATTTTGGCATTCTCGTATGAAAATAAACTTAACTCCTCAAACTCATCAAGCTGTAACATCCTTCTCTCACCGGCTTGCTTAAGATCCAAATTTAATTATTGTAAAGCCTAGTGAGCTTTATTTTCCAACTCAAGTGGAAAATGAGATGCCTTTTCGAAGACTAACCAATAAGGAGTCATTCCTTACGGTGTCTTAAAAGTTGTTTGATAGGTCTATAGAGCATCATCAAGCCTCCAAGACCAATATTTTCTATTAAGTCGCACATCCTTCTCAAGGATTCCTCTAATCTCACGGTTTACTCATTCAACTTGCCCATTTGACTGTGGCTGATAGGTAGTGGCAATTTTGTGTTCACATCGTACTTTTCAAGCAACCACTTAAGCCGTTTTTTACAAAATGTGATCCTTCATCACTAATTATAGATGTAGGAGTCCTAAATCGTGTAAACACATATGTAGGAATCACATGACTACCTTAGCATCATTCATTGGGTATGCTTCAGTTTCAACCCATTTGGATACGTATTTGACAGCCACGAGGATATACCTGCTACCATAAGAAGAAGGAAATGGGCTTAGAAAATCAATGCCCCATTTTTTAAATTATTTTGCCTCTAAAATGTTTGTCAATGACATCTCATTCCTCATTGATATGCTTTCAATCCTTTGGTATCCATCACAATTTTTCACATATGCATACGCATCATTGAACACCGTAGGCCAAAAATATCCTGCTTATAAGATCTTCGTTGTAGTGCGGGAACCACGAAAGTGTCTCTCACTTGGAGATGAATGGCTGTGGTACAAGATCTCATCAATTTCACTTCCAGCCATGCACTTCTTGATTATATTATTTGCACATTGTTTAAACAAAATGGATCCTCCCAGAAATAATACCTACTATCATGAAGGAATTTCTTCCTTTATTGGTATCTCATCTGGAAAAATTCTCATTGATAAGAATAAGTGAGTGAGTTACCTCGTTTTGTTCCAACCTCGACAAATGATCATTTTCTTGATTTTTATCATATTTTCTATCTTAGATCTCAATGTCAAATTCTTGGAGTAAGAGTATCCATCGAATTAGCCTCGGTTTCGCATCTTTCTTTGTGAGTAAGTATTTAATGGCCGCATGATCAGTAAAACTGTAACTTTGGTACCTACAAGACATGAACGGAACTTGTCAAAAGCAAAAACTATAGCAAAGAGTTCTTTTACAGTTATCGTGTCATTAAGCTAAGCTTCTGTCAAAGTTTTGCTTGCATAGTAGATAGGGTGAAATACTTTGTTCCTTCTTTGACCCATCATAGCTCCAATAGCGGAATCGCTTGTGTCACACATCAACTCAAAGGTGAGTTCCAATCAAGTGTAAAAATTATTGGGGTTGAGATTAACTGACTTTTCAACTCTTCAAAAGCTTCCAAACATGCTTTGTCAAACTCAAAAATAGTATCTTTCTCTAACAACTTACACAAAGGCTTAGAAATTTTTGAAATGTCTTTTATAAACCTTCAGTAAAATCTGACATGGCCTAAGAAACTTCTAACTCCTTTCACACTAACCGGTGGTGATAATTTTTCAATTATTGCCACCTTTGCTTTATCAACTTTAACTCCTCTTTTGGAAATTTTATGTCCTAAAACAATTCACTCCTTAACCATAAAATGGCATTTCTCCCAGTTAAGGACAAGATTTGTCTCCTTTCATCTTTTAAGTACCTTAACAAAAATTGAAAGACATTCGGCTAAAAGAAAATATACTGTATGGGCAAGGAAAAGTGGTTTTGTGTTGATCTTCTGGGGCTATAAATATTTGGTTATATCTCGAATATTCATCTAAAAAATAGTAATATTAGCTACCTACTGGTCGATCTAACATCTGATCAATAAAAGGCAACTAAAAATATTCCTTCCGAGTGGCTTTCTTCAATTTTCTATAATCAATACAGATTCTCCAACTCATGACTATTCTTATCGAAATTAACTCGTTATGTTCATTCTTAACAATCATGATTCCATTTTTTTTATACACATTGTACTGGACTTACCCATGAACTATCTGAGATGGGGTAGGTAACTCTCGCATCTAACTATTTGATCACTTCCTTTCGAACTACCTCTTTTATGATAAGGTTGAGTCTCTTTTACCCATCAATTCTAGCTCGCTCGCCCTCCTCAAATATAATCTTATACATACAGAAAGTAGGGCTTATACCTCGAATATTAGCTATGGTCTAACTGATTGCTTTTTTAAATTTATTTAAAACTTCGATCATTTGCTCCTCTTGGTGTTCTGTTTAATTCTGCTAAAACATTCACAGGCAAAGCAGAACAATTACCTATATAAGCGTATTTTAAATGGGAAGGAAGTACCTTAATTTCAAGTTTGGATGGTTCTTCTATTGACAACTTGGGGTGCACAAACTTCCGAACTTCCAATTCTAGTGGTTCAAACCGTGTTGGTTGAACATAATCCCTCAGATTGACTTCCATCAAAGCCATGTTTTCATTACCTTTTCATATTCCAATGGCTCAAATCCTAAAGTGTTCTCCGCTTGGTCCTCTTCAAAATTATTCTCCCATTTCATAGTAACTAAAGCTTCTAACTCTTCCATCACTGAACATTCCTCCACTGAATTAGGAAATTTCATAGCTTTAAGAACATTAAACGTTATCTAATCATCTTGAACTCTCATCGTGAGTTCTCCTTTTTGTACATCTACCAATTTTCTTCTCGTGGCTAGGAAAGGTCTCCCTAGGATGATTGGCATTTCCTTATCTATTTCAAAATCTAAGACAATGAAATCAATAGGAAAAATAAATTTATCGACTCTTACCAAAACAACCTCGATCTTTCCTTTGAGGTATGCTAAAAATCGATTCGCCAGTTCAAGTGTCACAGTAGTGGGTCTTACTTCGTCTATTCCCAATAGTTTAAAAATAGACTTCGGCATCAAGTTGATGATTGCTCCTACGACGCACAAAGCTTTACCACAATAAGATTCTCTTATATTCTAAGGTATAGTAAAGCTTTGAGGGTCTTTCAGTTTCGGAGGAAGCTTGTTCTATAAGAACGCACTACTCTCATTCGTTAAAGTGACAGTCTCATACTCACTAAGTCATTTCTTCTTTGATAGGATGTCCTTAATGAACTTCACATAATTGGGCATTTACTCTAAGGATGTTGATGTGAAGTTGCTTTAGAATGTCCAAAAACTTATTGAATTGCACCTTCTGTTTATGCTTATACGGTTGGAACTTTTGAGGATATGGAGGTGATAGAACTTTAGGTTGGATTAGACAACTTTTCTGAGGAGATAAATCTGAATCTAAAGAAGATGTTAGTTTTTTAGAATTCACTAGTTTAAGTTTTACCTCATCCGACTTTGTAAGTTATGGCTCAGCTGCTGTAGGACTTTCAATTATTGGTTGACTTTCCTCCTTCTCAACAGGTTCATCTTCAATCACAACCTCTTTAAGTTCCAAAGGCTTACCACTTCGTAAAGCAACTACTTTGCAATGTTTCTTACCCAAATTTCTTGGATTTTCTGTATCGTTTGGTAACGCTCCTTGCAGTCGGTTACGAAGCTCCATAACTAGCTAACCCATTTAGTTCTCCAAATTTTTAAGTGTTGCTACTTGGAATTAGATTAAGGCATCATTCTTTGCCATGTACGCCTTCAACAAGTTCTCTAAATTGTTGGATGACTTAGCTTGTTGTGGGCTATATTTGTTAATAGGCAATTTTGGTAAACGCATACCATTTTGTCGTGTGAATACTTGTCCAACTAGGCCCATTTCCTGCATCCACTATATTACCCACTTCATGTTTGAGATATCACTTCCCTCGAGTCATTTTCGAGCTGTTGATGTTGTTTTTCTTTTCAGGGATGTCGGGACATCAATTTTCTATTTCTTGCGCTGGTTTCAATTGTTGATTTGCTTCTGATGTAGCTCAACATTTTGACTATAAATCGAGTCTCTAATTAAGCTCTTCTTTAGCCTCATGAACTATTTGTTTGTTTCCATTGGATCATCTACCTTTTTTTATAGTGCCTTCACTAAGTGAGGAAAGAAGACCCCGACCTTATGGTTGTTTATGTGCCACTTCATACTATGGTAGATCCACCTCTCGATGCATACATGTTTCTTCTATAAAATAGAATATAACAAAATAACTCAAAAAGTATTAACATTAGATACGTTTAAAGTGGGTGTAAGCCGGGTGCATAAAAACTGCATCCACAATTTTGCGATCGGGAACATAATTGCTTGGTTAAAAGTAGTTGGGACATTGGTACTTGGTCGGTGTTTCCATTCACCTCTACCCTCGGTTAAAAAAACTCAGGCACATAGTATGGTACATTGTAGAATTCACAAATTTCCCTAAGGGTGATGCGCACCTCTTGACCTTTAACTGTTATGTTTTCCCAAACAACATCATAAGGTCTCCTAGATTCTTAGTCCCTAAATGATGCGTAAAATTCATGTACTAATGGAATAACAGCAAGCGCTCCCACCCATGGTACCGAACTAATGCCCAAATTTCTTTGCAGAAGTGCATCGATGGTTTGAAACCCCTCTCTTGTATGAATGTCTTCCCTTGTAGTTCAAGAAAAAAAATTCAAGGGTTGAGTTGGGAAGGTTAGAGGGATTTACGCTCACTGGTGCTTCTTTTCATTAGTTCTTCTAGTTTTTCTAAGAGGCATATTTCCAATATTTTCAACTAGATAAACTAAGTATCAAGCAATGTATTAAGCAATGTAACAACAAAATAAAAAAGGAACCCTTAACCTTGTTACACCGAATGCTTTTCATTCCACTTTTCATTCAAGTTATACCCTCTCTGTGAATGTATAGATTTTCACCTACACAAGAGAACAAAAGAAAAGCAGAAGGATTGCAACAAGAGAGAAAATAAAAAAGAAGTGAAGATAAGGGTTTGTAAAGGCTTTTATGGAGGGTTTAAGGTTAGAAAACTTAATATGAGTTTTTAAGGGTTAAATAATCTTATATAGGGGTTTGTTTTAAAGATAAAATCGAGTGAAATTAGGGTTTTGGCAACAAGTTGGGCATGGGTCGAGTTAAACGCTGCAAATTTTTATAGCGATGTTGTGACACAGGGTTTCCATATCGTGACACCCCTTACAGTTTTTCGTTTTCACGACATCAGGGTTCGATGTCAAGACACACATTGAGGTTTTGAGGTGCTGAGGCTACTTTCTTCAGTGTTGCGACACGGGGGTACCCGTGTCGAGATATTGAACTAAATTGTGCAATTTCTCAAGTCTATGGTCGGTGTTGCGACACCAACCCTTTCTGGCATGGTTTCTTGATTTTCAAGGTGTTGGGCACATCCATACCCTATTTCGATAATTCTAATATAATTTAGTTCTAATATATATACGTAGTCCTAATTTATATCCTACTCCTATTTAATCAATAATGTTCAAGTTATGAATAATTAAATTATAATAAATTACAACATAATAAATATATTGTCTGTTCATCAAGTATGGCTTTCAGATTCATCCGTCAACTCCGTAATTCTGTACACTGACGTCTTATCTCTCGGTTGTCTATCTAAATTCATCCAGCGTCCATCACGCTATTCCACCAAGCTCATTTTGTTTTGCTCCTTAAGTTTACTCTTTCGACTTGTACTTATCACAGAATGCACCCTTCTCGGATCAAGGTCATTACAGATATTTACAAACATTTCATAGCATTTATTCCCTAAAGCTTCCTCACATCCCTCATTTTTTAGGTTACCACATTTAAATGTTTCGGTCTGTGACACCCCTAACCCGTATTTGTCACCGAATTAGGGTTATGAGGCAATACCGGACCTAACAGGATAAAACATAATCATGGAACACTCTTAATCACTTAATCATGAAGTTACTTTTATGACTTTGACAGACATAACTAATCACAAATAGATTCAATTACAAATCAACACTAATAAAATTTATCATTTATTCCATACTTAGTAGTTAACTTCACTGAAATATACTAAACCATCAAAACAATTAACGATGCAAGTATTACCATCACAATCGAATTCTAATACTCATGGCATATTCGGACTTATATACCTTTCATATAAATTTACAATTTAACTTATTACCAAATTCATATATAGATGTGCAATTCATTTGAGTCAAATAAATAAAAGCAAAACATCCACATATAATACGTTATGTCAAATAAATATATTTATTCACAAAAATCCAATAACTTATCAATTAACAACCACACCATCACATATTCATGCTATTATATCAAATAATTTTCCATGACATTTAAATTTCTCAAATATATGAGCCATAACTGAATGCATGTAGTATTAAAATGATAGATATGTCATGCTTAAATAGCCAACAAATTTCATATAATTTATACACATTTAATCATATCATTTAACATATTCAAACCTAATATTCATCCAATCCACGTATATATATAACATTATTTAACCATTTAAATACATATCATGTTCGAAAATATAATTTCTTTACACTTAGACTTATAACAACCTATAAGGCCGAACATTTATAGGTGATTACTCATCCATTAACTTATCTATTAACTTGTCACTTTACTCATATTTTCTTTTAAGCCTTAGCTTAATAGAAACATTCCTTAGTAGAGCATATTAACCATATCACATCCATGATACAGCTTAATCGGAATCTTACACAAACATGTCCATAGCAACTATAATTCACGAATTAGTTCCTCAAAGCCAAAATGATATAATCCGAACCTAAACCTAATAATCTAATCCATAAACAAACCTATACACTTTCAAGCGTATGATAAATCTCATAACTACATACAACAAATCTCAACCATAAATATCACTTACATATATGAACCATACAAGTTGCATCATCAACTATGAAATAATATTCAATTCATGAACCTATTTCTAAGCCAAATAAGCTTAACCAAAGCATCATCTAAATCCAATATGTCAAAAGCAAGAGTACTAAACTTTACCCATGAAACATATTTGACTCAGCCAAATATATACATTACCTAAATCTAATTAACCATGCACATGATACATAAGCATATACTCCATATTGTCCATTAGACTATATGTATCAAAGTCAAATTCAAACAAAAATAGATAGGCCATTTTTGCATGGCTTTTAAATACACATACACATTGGTTCCAAAATCAACATTTTAACTACGCTATACATGCCATATATTTGAAAACAATTTAGCAAAGTACCAAAAGAAAATGTTGATAGTGTGATGGGCTTAGCTGACGATCCCCGAACACGTAGCTATCACCAAAATCTATACATCAAAATAATTATCCAACACATTGTAAGCTAATTTAGCTTAGTAAGTTACAAGCAAATAAACTCTACAATTTAGCTTGATATCTCGAATAATATTTAACCACTTCATACTACTAAATCATCTTACCTTTAGCTTACCATAAGCATTTCTTCAAATTTAAATACAAGGCCAAATACATTATGCATTTCATCATCATGTAATATAAAGAATCATCTCTTATATATATGATTCCAAATATAATCACCACATAGGTTTAATACTTACAAAGCTTAACCTTAAATACAACCATAATGGTTATTACTCAAGAACTCCAATTATTTACTCATTTTACTAATCATGATTTCTCAATAAGTCAAATACTCAATGCTAATAGTTATTCGAAAATATTTAATAAGTTTGCACATTTAGTGCTTAATAATCAAACTCACACACTTAGTGCTTTACCATTAAACTCGCACACTTAGTGTCGAAAGTCAACAACTCAATACATCTTATTTCAATAATTTTATCACTACTTGTATATATATATACACACCATTCAATTCAGCATAATTACATAGATACTAAGATGATTTAAAATGATACAAATATATATGCTTAATAACTTACCTCGGATGTCGTCGACTAATAGATCGGCTACTCAACTACTTTCGATTTCCCCCGATCTAAATCTGATTTCTTGGTTTCTTGATCTAAACATATTCAAATAAATCTCATTTAAACATATTTTCATTCAATTTAGTCTAAGAACACATAGATGGACAAATTACATTTTTACCCCTAATATTTCACATTTTTACAATTTAGCCCTTTTTGCTCAAAACACAACATACACAAAATTCGACTACACTCCTTAAGGGCCGAATATTCTTAGTGTCCATACAATCCCACACATTTTATTCATTTCACATTTTAGTCCCTTAAAATTTTATTTTTACAATTTAACCCTAATTACTCAAATTCATCAAAAATTCAAAGACAAAGCATGTTAATCTTTCACATATCTTTCATATTTCATCATCAACTATAACAAAGCTCAAGCATTCATTAATGGCATTTCTCAAAATCATCAACAATTCAAAAAATTAAGACATGGGTTTTGAAGTATTCAAAGCAACGATCTCAAAAACGTAAAAATTATCAAAAACTGAACTAAAACTAACCTTGAATTAAGCTTCGAATTGGCCGAATATTGCTTGGCTTATTTTCTTTTTCTTTTGCATGCATTCGGTTAAGAAAGATGATAATAACCTTTATTTTTTTATGTTTTTATCTAACATATATTATAATGTATTTTTAATTTACAAATTTAACCTTATACAAATAAATATAACATATATATATTAAGGTTAAAATTGTCCTTAGCCGTCCAATAATATTAGCTATGGCATAATTTCAACATAAGTGCATCATATTATAAAGACAAGTTCAATTAGGCAATCACACATTTATCTATCAAATTTTCATTTTACGCGATTAAACCCTTTTCTCAAATTAAGTACTCAAACAATAAAATTAATTTACGAAATTTTCACACATGTCAATTCACACATAATAAACACGGAATAAAAATATTAAATATTTTTTTCAAATTCGGATGTGTGGTCCCGAAACCACTATTTCGATTAGGGTCAAAATTGGGCTGTTATACGGTCTCACCATTAATTTTCATTATTAGTTCATTATTTTCTAAGTCAATGGTGGACCGATATGTGCCTAGAAAGGGTCTCCTTAGCAAAACAGAATCTCACAGCCTTCTTCGAAATCTAAAATTACGAAATCCACAAGGATGATAAAATTACGCACTTTTACTAACACTTCTTCAAGCACTCCTTTCAGTTGTACCGAAGATCTGTCAACCAACTGTAGTGTGGTGTTTGCGTTTTTAAGTTCCCCTAACCTGAGTTTCTTATATATTGATAAGGGCATTAAATTGATACTGGCTCCTAGGTCACATAGGCCTTGCTAAACTGTATGTCCCCTATCTCTATCCGAATTGTGGAACTCTTTGGGTCTTTTAATTTTGGGGTATCTACTTAGTGATTACCGCACTACAGGATGCATCTATGTTAATTTGGTCTCCCTTTTTAAGTTTACTATACCCATCCATTATCTCTTTTAAGTACTTTACCTATTTGAGGTTGTGTGACAAGGTTGAGGCCGTGCCGGGCTATCACACAACTGTTTCTCTAAACCATTCAACAACTTGATTCCGTGCAATCCAGAGTCACATAGTCGTGTCACCAAGCCGTGTAACAAACTGTGGTCGTACGAACTAAAAACCACCCTGAACGTGTTTAGCACACAACCGTGTCATCCAACTATGTGACACACACAACCATGTGGTTGCCCCTATGCAACAAAAATTGAGCAAGTTTTAATATCATTACTTCAAGTGACCTATGATGTCATTTCATGTTATTCAAACCAACACTAAAGCATGCATATTTCAAAGTCAAAAAACCAATTCACCTAACCATTTTCACATACAACTAATATGCTTTCATTGGAACCAACAATTCAATAAACTCAATTCATGTCTCAACTATTTCATATCACAACTCAATCATACCAAACATAAGCATTTACTTAACACAACCAAATTCTATAGCCATTTCAGACAACCATCATAAACATATGTATAATTCCATTCAAACTACCAAACTTGACATATACCAAACCTCCAATAACCAACCACAAACATAGGTTTATATATAAAAGGATATTATTCCAAATTTCATATTATCTTACAAAATATAATCCAACCTAAGTACATGCCACAAGTAACCAAAATGAAATATTAAAAGTCTACTGAATTGAGATACAATAGGTGTGAGCTTCTCGATGATCCAATTTATACATTCCGAACGTCCAAAAATCTGTAGAAAAGTAGTAATACGAGTAAGTATTTAAAATACTTAGTAAACTCAAACAATATAAACATTTACTTACCTTAATCACTTAACACAACACACAATTCATTCTATAATTCAAATATACCTATAAAGATTTAAACAACGTTGATTTATAAAATTTTGAGCTCAATCACGTATATAACCCCAAATGTTCTCAATTTCATTTCAATATAACTTATCCTTTATATTCAATTCATATGTATAACTTAGTCAACATTCAATGGCACAACATCTCTTTTTAATCACAATAATACCCAATGAAACTTCCTAAAAGAACTCTATACAGAGGTGAAAGTAATAGTGTTTAGTAACCCATTCGGGTTAAACCTACACAAATAACAAATCATAGTGTCTAGTCACCTATAAGGTGTAACACCCCTAACCCGTATCCATCGCCAGAACAGGGTTACGGAGCATTACCAGAGATTACAGATTAAATATCAGACATTTCTTTTAATCTAGCATTCATATCAGAAACCAATGAAAATCAATTATATTGTCCCTTAGGTGAGCCCTCGAGGCTCACGATACACATTGGAGGTAAGTTGGGACTAAATCGGGAACTCTAAGAATTTTTCAAAAAATATCAAAAATTTTATTTTTCTAAAGTGCAGGGGACAAACACCCGTGTGGTCAGGCCGTGTGGTTCACATGATCAAGCGACACGCCTGTGTCTCAGGCCGTGTAAACAATTTGAGCATACTGACTTGAGTCACACAGCCAAGTCACATGCCCGTGTGCTAGGCCATGTGAGCATTCTGTTTTGTGCAAATTTAAGATACAGGGGACACACGGCTGTATCACCTGGACATGTGTCATACACGGTTGAGACAAACGCCCGTGTCTCTAATCGTGTGGACGAGAATAGGTTATTTTACGTGCCATTTTTCTTACCCAATTATGTGTCAACCTACAATCAACATTGTACTTATCATCAAGCCATAATTAGGCATCCAAAACAAGCTAAAATAAGTGGTTAATCTCAACAAATTACATATAGGCCAACATTAAACAAGTTACATGTACATGTCATTATAACCAAAATCAAAACATTCGAAAGTACCGATAGAATCGATGGATAATGTTATATAACTCCAACAAGCTTCCAACCCAATCGAGCTTCTGATAATCTGAAAAGTAAAGTAAAACAAATACGTAAGCAATAAATGTTTAGTAAGCTCGTATAAGCTTTAATCATATCCATTCATTTCAAATATGAAATTTATAAATATCAAGAATAATCTAATATTGATACCACAATACTCATGTGGCTATATTCATCAACTTACCAGGTAAATAAATCCATAACATCACTAATACATATTATCCCTAGCATAGTAGGATTTTAAACAAACTTTAACTCTTCCAAATTTCTTTATATCCATTTGAATTTCTTTAGTTTCTGCACTCATTCCATATGTATAACGCACTAGTCATAACATATCATTCAACCATAGCCACAAGCTAATGCATTTAAACATAACCTTTTTCGAATTAATCATATAATAAGTCGTTTCATAAGAAATTGCATAACTTAAAACTTACCACTCTTTCATGAACACAAGCATATTTTCATTTGAGCATTTACCATTACCATGCATCTAATAATTAAACATATTACCATTCAACCAATAGCTTGACACTTGCCTAAGCATCAAACAGCAACACTTGTTAGCTTACTTGAACATATTCATATAATTTCAACATCGATAACCTTACTATCTCAACATGTTACACTTGAGTTTATTTTTCATCTCAACTTATATGATTTCAATGTATCAACATATCAAGATATTGGTATATATATATCATAATACATATCATTCTCTTACCATTTCAGTAACGCCCCAAAATATAAGTTTTTAATTTCTACATGTTATGACACAAATTGCTTGTTTGCTTTAATGGCTAAGTGATTTAGGTGTGTATGGGAGTGTTTGAGAAGTCTGGGTTCAAGCCTTGGCTTTTACAGAATTTTTAATTTTTCTCTTAAATGAATATGGACGCTAGTATATAAGCTTTAAAAAAATAGTGTTTGTTTATGACACAAAAATAGCTTGTGTTCTAGTGGCAATGTGGCGTTTGTATAACTGTAAGGTCTGAGGTTCAAGTCCTGGGCTGCATAGTGGAGTATTTATTTTGCTGCTTGAGCTGGGTAGGTGGTGGAGTTGGATTAGTATACTGCTAGTCATGGAGGGGGTTGGGAAGGATTTGATGGAGAAAATCAAGGAGGGATAACGGGAGGGATTTTAGGATAAAATCAAGGAGTTAGTGAGAGAGGAAGAGGGTGTACCATTTGAGGGGAATTCCAACTTGGAAAATCGGCTGGGGAAGGGGTTTGTTCATCTACCTTTTCCTACTCTTCCTTTTTTTTCTTTTTGATTGGGGTGGCCGAATAATTTTTGTATCCTCTCTATCAGATCCTTTTTCCTCTTTCTTCTTCTTTTTGTGCCAAATATTCTCTTCTCATCTCTTCTTCTCATCTCCATTTTTGTGTTGCAAGTATTGTCGACTACTGGTAACTGCTACTTTTCACTCTGTCCTCTTCTTTTCTCTTCCTAAAACTGAATAGCCTCCTCCATAATACTTTGATTTCTGACTGCTGATGTTTTTCTCTTGATACACTAATTGTTGCGGTGTTAAGGTTTTCCTCGAGGTGTGGTGCAGTGTAAGCATTGTAAAGTCGTCGAAATCTCTCTCATTCCTCGATCAAGGTAGGTAGGCTAGCCTTCTTTTATCTGATGGCCGAATATTCTATGGTTCTGCATATAATCATGTGTGGTTTCCAACCACATGAATACACAATACGGTTTAATGAGTGGTTGTATTGCAAATATTTGTCAGCAAGGTTGAAGTCGATCGTCATCGGTTTTAAAAGAGGGTTGAGCCATTTTTGTTAGTGAGGCAAGTGTTAGTTTAGTTTTTGGTCAAGGTTGTAAAAGAAGGAGTTTAGCCTTATGTTTATTGATTAATGGAAAACGTGTTTGAATACAGATTTTGGGGTATTCACGAATCTTAGTGCGTTTTCACAAATAGGTGTGTAATCACACCCTCTCTAGCAGGAAAGCCGTGAACATGGCGTTCGAGACCACACGGGCGTGCGAGCGCTCGAATGGTAAGCATAATGTGTTATTCATGGGTAAAATTATCGAAATACCCTCGAAAGATAAAATTATCGAAATACCCTCAATGGGTAAAATTACCAAAATACCCTCGATGGGTAAAATTATCGGAATACCGTCGAAGGGTAAAATTACCAAAATACCCTCGAAGGGTAAAATTATCGAAATACCCTCGAAGGGTAAAATTTACCGAAATACCCTCGAAAGGTAAAATTTACCGAAATACCCTTGATGGGTAAAATTACCAAAATACCTTCGAAAGGTAAAATTATCGAAATACCCTCGAAGGGTAAAATTACCGAAATACCTTCATAGGGTAAAATTACCAAAATACCCTTTAAAGGTAAAATTATTGAAATACCCCCAAAGGAGAAAATTATCAAAATACCCTCGAATGGTAAAATTATCGAAATACCCCGCAAAAGATAAAATGACCGTTATACCCCTAAGAGATGAAAGAACTATTAAGGCCTTATGCTATGTATGACCGTTTTACTTTATGATAATTACATGATTGTTACTGAGTATGACATATTGTATACACGTATGATTTATGACATGACATACTGCATAGGGTTGGGATGCTGATATAGGGGAAGTGTACTGTTCTGATGACTTTGCCACAAATACTGTGACTGGAAACTTTGCTGCAATACTGATACCGACGGCTCTGCTGTAATACTGTTATTGGCAGCTTTGCTGCGTTACTGATACTGGCACCTTTGCTGCGATATTGGTGTGTCGGCTAGGTGGGTCGATTTTATGCCCACATGGTGTGTTGGTGGTACAGAGTGGTGTGTTGGCTGGATTGGGATGGGTTGCATTACTGCATTTGTACTGATTACTATTTTGGGATAAAGCCCACACTGTTACTGTATTGGGCTAAGGCCCACACTCTAATACTGTATTGGCTATGGCCCACACACTGCTATTGTATAGGGCTCAGGCCCAGACTGATTCTACATGTTGCATGTTGATTGTTTGGTAGAGAATTACACACTAAGTTTTCGTAAACTCACCTCTCTTCTAACTGTGCAGGTAATCTTCAGCCTTAGGCGGTTCAGTGCAGTGAGGGACTCGGAGGTGGCCACACAATCACTGTTGTACACCTTAGCTTCTATTTTTATTTTAATTAATAAGATGGGTTTTGGTTTTTGTAATAAGGCCTTTTAACTTGGTTTTCAATTTTTAATTGGGTTTTTACTTTTATAATTTATACAGCTAATTATTTGAAAATAGATTTTCAAAATAATTATTATTTTCAAATACAAGAGCTTTAAACATTAGAGTTTTTAAAATGCTTCCGCGTTTTAAATCAACTTAATATAACAAAAAGTAGTTAACAAGGCAAGCATATCAATAAGTGCTCCGTTGTTTAATAATAAAAGGTTTCCAACAATAAGTAATGAGTTTTTCATCAAGCCAAGTTTTCAAGAGACACTTCAATGTGACACATCAGATACAACCATAACGTCTAGGCCGGGTTTGGGGTGTTACATTTAGTGATATCAAAGCCAAGTTGCAAAACTCGACTGTGGAATGTGTTTGAAAATATCTGGGAGTTTTGGAAAACAGTTTTGAATTATTCTTAAAGGCTACACGTATGGCATATCGAGTTTCTAACACCGAATATGTAAGTTTTTATATACTTTAGACTGCTTAAACTGGAAAATATTGAGGGATTACAATAGATAGTAGAATTGTACTGAAACTATTAATATTAGAGTAAAACTATTACCGTAAGAACTGAAAACTGTAGGGAGACCAGGTTTCGCGAAAACAAAACTCTGATTACTGCTCTACATAAGACATTTCTTAATAATTACTGGAATTTCAAACTGATGCATAAATTTCTTAAAACAGATAACACGTTATCTGATATGAGAACTAGAGGTACTCGCGGAAGGGGTACACAAGCCGCAGCAGAGGCCGAGGAAGTGGTAGGGCTGGGTCTTTGGCATCGAGCCATATACCTAATATTGAGGCTAGGGAAGCACCATCTTCCCCGATGACTGAAACGGGATCATTTGATCAATCGGCTGGGGATGATGCACTATCCCAAGCCATGCTTCGTATTCTGGAAAGGGTCGCAGGGACAAGTACTAGGGCTGTGGGCTGTGGGTCAATTTTAGAATGACTCCGGTTGAATGTAGCAGAAATTTTCTAGGGTGTTTCTAGAGTAGCCCCCAATGTGATTGAATATTAGTTGGAAGCCACGGAAAGAATAATGGATGACCTCAACTGCACTTTGGAGCAGAAGCTAAAAGGTGCAGTGTCTTTACTGCGATATGAAGCCTATCAGTGGTGGCTTACTGTAATTGAAGGTACTCAGGCCGATCAGTTAACGTGGGATTTCTTTAAGTCGGCATTTCAAGGTAAGTGTGTGGGCGCAAGTTATGTGGACGCCCGAAGAAAAGAATTCTTGAATTTGATTCAGGGAAACAAAACTGTGGCTGAATATAAGGCAAAGATTTTACGACTAAGTCGCTATGCTCGTGGGATAGTGGCGACTGAGTATGAACACTGTGTGCAGTTTGAAGACAGTATCCAAGATGAGTTACGAATTTTGATAGCTCCGCAGAGGGAGCGAGATTTTGCTACCTTAATGGAAAATGTGAAAATCGCCGAGGATGTGAAGCGCTCTGAGTACTAGAACCGTGAGAAAGATAGGGGCAGGTTTAAGAGGGTTTCAGGGGCCTCAAGTTCTTTTGAAATGCCTAAAAAGAAGGCTAGGTTTGATGGGCCAGTCCGAGCTGAGGTTTCTGTTGCAAGATCATAGCCTTGTGTTGATTGTAGGAGACATCATCTGGGTGAGTGTTAGAAGAAGATTGGGAAATATTTCAGATGTGGGTCTAGGGAGCATCAAGTTAAGAATTATACTCAGAGGCCTACTCAGATACAAGCTACAGGTCAGGGTTTTGCTCAGCCAGTGAGAGGTAGTCAACAGCCACTGAGAGGTCGTGTGAAAGTTAGAGGTGTAAATGGTGTGGGACGAGGTCGTGAAACGTTTGGAAGAGGGGTTGGTAACATTGAGGCGAGGCGGCCAGTAATGCTTTATGCTACTCGTCGCCGAGAGGATAGTGACACTTCGGATGTTATAACTAATATGTTCTTAATTCATATCGTACCTTACACTGATTTGATTGACATAGGGTCTACGTATTCATACATTGCATGCACTGTGTTTGGCACTTTGGGTATCATGTGTGAGAGTACTGCTAATGAAATGACTGTGTTAAGTCCACTGGGACAATCGGTAAGGGTGGACAAGTTATTTAGAGATGTGCCCCTAGAGGTTCAAGGAGTTGTATTTCTAGCGGATTTGATGGAGCTACCGTTTGGTGAATTCGACCTAATTTTAAGGATGGATTGGTTGGTAAAACACTGTGCTAATTTAGTTTGTGCTGCTAAGTGTATGGTATTAAAGACTATTGATGATGATAAAGTGGCTGTGATTGAAGAGCGAATGGACTTTCTGTCTAATGTGATCTCTGCATTAAAGGTTGAAAAACTGATTCGCAAGGGCTGTGAGGCGTTTCTAGCCTATGTTAATATATCTGAAGCTGATGATCCTTCTGTTGGAGATGTTAGAACTGTTAAGAAGTTTCCCGATATTTTTCCTGATGAGCTCCCTGGGTTGCCTCCGAACCGCGAAGTTGAATTTAGAATTGAGCTTCTACCTATAACAGATCCAGTGTCTATCACCCCTTATAAGATGGCATCGAAGGAGTTGGTGGAATTAAAAGCTCAAATCCAAGAACTGTTGGATCGAGGTTTTATTCGACCTAGTGTGTCTCTGTGGGGAGCACAAGTGTTGTTTGTAAAGAAAAAGGATGAGACCATGCGCATGTGTATCGACTATCAGCAATTGAATAAATTGACTATTAAGAATAAGTATCCTTTGCTGAGGATAGACGATTTATTTGATCAGTTGCAAGGAGCTTCGATTTTCTCCAAGATAGATCTTCGTTCTGGGTACCATCAGTTAAGAGTTAAGGAGACTGATGTGTGTAAGACTACGTTTAGGACTCGTTATGGTCATTACGAGTTCCTAGTGATACCGTTTAGGATGATGAATGCACTAGTTGCTTTCATGGACCTAATGAATCGAGTATTTCAGCCCTACTTGGATCAGTTTGTGGTAGTCTTCATAGACGATATTTTGGTGTATTTGAGAACCGAGGATGAGCATGATGCACATCTTCGAATTGTTCTACAGACTCTAAAGGAGAAACAATTGTATGCTAAGTTCAGCAAGTGTGAGTTCTAGCTGCGAGAAGTGACATTTCTGGGTCACATGGTGTCTGCCGAAGGGATTAGGGTTGATCCTCGAAAAATTGAAACTGTACTGGATTGGAAACCACCTAAGACCGTATCTGAGATTCGAAGCTTTTTGCGTCTAGCAGGTTATTACAGACGCTTTGTTGAGGGGTTTTCCTTAATTGCTGCACCTCTGACTAAGTTGTTCGTAAAGGGGTACCGTTTAGTTAAACTGATAAGCAGCAAGAAAGTTTTGAGAAATTGAAGAAAGTTTTGACTGAGGCCCCTGTCTTAACTCAACCAGAGTCTGGAAAAGAATTCACTGTCTATAGTGATGCATCACATGTTGGTTTGGGTTGTGGGCTAATGTAGGAGGTTAAGGTGGTTGCTTATGCGTCTCGTCAGCTTATGCCTCACGAGGCAAATTACCCTACTCATGACTTAGAGTTAGCCGCGGTGGTTTCCGCATTAAAATTTTAGAGGCACTATCTCTACGGTGAGAAGTGTTCTATTTACACAGATCACAAGAGTCTTAGGTATCTCCTCACTCAAAAGGAGTTGAATCTTAGGCAGCGAAGATGGATAGAGCTGCTTAAGGATTATAATTGCTCGATTGAATACCATCCTGGTAAGGCTAATGTGGTAGCCGACGCATTGAGCCGTAGGGTTGTATCTGATTTGAGAGCGATGTTTGCTCATCTCAGCTAGTTTGATGATGGTAGCTTGTTGGTTGAGCTACAAGTTAGACTGACGTGGACTGAACAGATTAAGGGTAAACAGTTGTTGGATGAGTCACTAGTTTTTGGGTTGAATAATGAAGGAGTATTATGTTTCCATGGAAGAGTCTGTGTACCGAGGGATAATGATTTGAGGCAGTCTATTCTGCGAGAGGCTCATAGTAGTCCTTATGCTATGCATCCAGGCGGGAATAAAATGTATCGAGATCTTTGTGAGTTGTACTGGTGGCCTGGACTGAAACGTGAAGTAACTGATTTTGTAAGTAAGTGCTTGACATGCCAGCAAGTTAAGGTTGAGCATCAGTTACCTTCAGGGTTACTCCAGTCAGTTAAGATTCCACTTTGGAAGTGGGAGAGAGTAACCATGGATTTTGTGAGTGGGCTGCCCTTAACACCTACCAAGAAGGATTCGGTATGGGTTATTGTAGATCGATTGACTAAATCTTCCCATTTCATACCAGTCCGTACTGATTACTCTTTGCAGAAGTTGGTTAAACTGTATGTTGTTGAGATTGTAAGACTACATAGGGTACCGATTTCTATCATATCAGATAGAGATCCTCGTTTTACGTCTCGATTTTGGATGAAGTTACACGAGGCTTTGGGTACAAGATTGGACTTTAGTACTGCGTTTCATCCCCAGACAGATGGTCAATCTGAGAGGGTGATTCAAATTTTGGAGGATATGTTAAGGTGTTTTGTATTGGATTTCTGAAGCAACTGGGAAGATTATTTTCTGCTAGCAGAGTTTGAGTATAATAATAGTTACCAATCTAGTAATCAAATGGCACCGTACGAGACGTTATATGGTCGTAGGTGTCGCACTCTTACTTATTGAACTAAGCTAGGCGAGCGGCGAGTTCTGGGGCCAGAGTTAGTTTCTGATACCGAAGCAAAGGTAAAATTGATTCGAGACCGGTTGAAGGAAGCATCTGATAGGCAGAAGTCTTATGCAGATCTTAAACGTCGAGAGATTGAGTGCTCTGTGGGGGATTTTGTATTTCTCAAGGCTTCTCCTTGGAAAAAGATACTAAGATTTGGACGGAAGGGTAAGCTTAGCCCTAGGTTTATTGGGCCTTTCCGTATATTGAAGTGTGTGGGACCAGTCGTTTATCAACTTGAGTTGCCTCCAAAATTAGACCGGATTCACGATGTGTTCCACGTGTCCATGTTAAGGCGTTACCACTCTGATCCCACACATATTGTTCCAGTTGAGGAAATCAAGGTTAGGTCAGATTTAACTTTGGAGGAGGAACCAGTGCAGATTTTTGACCGTGAGGTTAAGGTTCTAATGAAGAAATCTATTCCTCTAGTCAAAGTGCTTTGGCTTAGTCGCAGTTCAGAAGAAGCCACATGGGAACCCGAAGAGGCGATGCGAAAACAATACCCTCATCTATTCTGACCAGGTAAATTTCGAGGCTGAAATTTTGTCAAGGGGGTAGAGTTGTAATGCCCTAAAATATAAGTTTTAAATTTCTGCATGTTATGACACAAATTGCTTATTTGCTTTAATGGCTAAGTGATTTGGGTGTGTGTGGGAGTGTTTGAGAAGCCTAGGTTCAAGCCTTGGCTTTTGCAGAATTTTTAATCGGGTTTTTACTTTTATATTTTATACTGCTAATTATTTGAAAATGGATTTTCAAAATAATTACTATTTTCAAAGACACGAGCTTTAAACGTTAGAGTTTTTAAAATGCTTCCGCATTTTAAATGAACTTAATATAACAAAAAGTAGTTAACAAGGCAAGCATATGAATAAGTGCTCCGTTGTTTAATAATAAGAGGTTTCCAAAAATAAGTAATGAGTTTGTTATCAAGCCAAGTTTTCGAGAGACACTTCAATGTGACACACTAGATACTGCCATAACGTATAGGTCGGGTTTGGGGTGTTACAATTTCTTCATATACATATATCATTCAAGATAACTCCCGATATTTTACCTTTCGAAGAATGACTTACAAATTTGAGTACATCATTAACAGAAGCTCGAAAGCTGAACAGAAGCTCATGAGAGCTAAATAGAAACCCATAAAGGTTGAACAGAAGCTTGTAAGAGCTGAACGGAAACCCATAAGGGTGAAACAGAAGCTAAAAAGAGCTGAACGAAAACCCATAAGGGTTAAACAGAAGCTCAAAAGAGCTGAACGGAAACCCATAAGGGTTAAACAAAAGCTCAAATGAGCTGAACGAAAACTCATATGAGTTAAACAGAAGCTCAAAAGAGCTTAACAGAAAGTAAAGCATGAGAGTTCACAATAAATGCTAAACCTCAATTTACTTGGGTAATTTGCGGTCAGTTTCCTCAAATTTCATCAATACGCCAAATCACGAATGTACTCAAATCCCGCGTTCAATCGAAACTGAGTATTAATTTCGATAATAATTTTCAAAAAATAATTCAATTCCAACAACAGAACATATATACATATTACAAATCACCAATTAACATTCACTTTAATCAAAATTATACAGAATACAGTTCATACGAACTTACTTGGTTAAATTGCAAAAATACCAACATTTAAGGGAATTTTGGAAATTTTCCATTTTCCTCAATTTTCCACTCAACCTTGATATAAATTAATAATTTCATAAAATATATTAATTTAGACAATAAAACAATCCATTTCATGCAATTTGGTCATTTTGACATTTTTACAAAATTGCCCCTAAAATTTTACTTTTATTCAATTTAGTCCCTAAGTCAAAAACATGCAAATTAATCATTTTTAATGCAAACCCATGCTATCTAAATATTCATGGCATTCAATACAGCCCATTTTTATGCTTTTCTATCACTACTAAACTTAAAAATAACATAAAACCTTAACATCCATACCTTATTCTCTTGAAACCAAACTTTAACTTAACTTTCTCTCTCCTCCAGTTTCTATTTCTTGAATCTAACTTGATATTATAGCTCCCCATAGTCTCCTTATTATCTTTCTCTCTTGGTAGCTATAGAAATTCTTTTTATTTCTAAGTGAAAATGGTGAATTTTTGGTGAAAGGACCAATTTGTAAAGAAAAGAAAATTTCTTTCTTTCTTTTCTTCTTCTCACGTTAGTAGCATGGAAAGATGAAAATAATTTTTCATCTTTCTTTCCTTATATACTAAACAAAAATAAATAAATATAAATAATTGTCAAATCAACATATTAATAAACTAATATTTATTTATTTATTCTAAAATATCATCAACATCATTATTACTCTTCAAAATTATCTTCCTTGCTAAATAACCATTTTGCCCCTTATGATACTTCAAAATTCCTCCATTGATTCATCACTCATTTCAGTAAAATTGTGATTTAACCCCTCATACTTTTCCACTTATTCAATTTGGTCCAATTCATCCATTTTTCTTAGTTTCTAGATACTTCCACCCTTAAAATATTTGCACTATTGGTCCTTTAACTTTTTTATATTTACCTTTAACCCCTAAAATTTTGAATATTTGCTCTTGGGCCACAAAACTTTTCTCACTTTTTTAATTTAGTTCTTTCTTGAATTAATATATCATAATATACTTTCCAAATAGATTTTGTTAACATAACTCAAAATTTCCCTTTTAGTCACTTTATTCATTTATTTTACTATATCAACGACAATATCTCACTTTCTTGTCCGTTAGGGTTGAACCTACAAAACAAATTGTTTGGCGAAGGCTTAATAAACTTGTATTCTCGAGTCCGCAACACATGCTGGAGCTTGGAACCTAAACCTATTTTCTCAAGTCTACAACAATTGCTGGAGCTCGGAACCTATACATGTACTCTTGATTCCTTGAAACATACAGGAACTCAGAACTTGGGAAATAACCCATAACCTCATATAAGAGACTTTTACTAATTCCATTCGGGATTTATCTTACATTATAACACAGTTTCAATTCACCAAAATTCAATATTAACAGTTCAAATATAACACATTAGCATAAGCAATTTAAATTGCACTATATGAAAATACCTTACAAAACGGTAACACTTTAGATACTATGGACTAATCGTCAATTTTCCCTTTTTCACCTAAGTTAACAACTTGATCTATATAATTGTTAAAATTCAAAATATCAATATCAATCTCATGATAACACTCAAATTCATGTTTATAATCTTTTAATTTCATTTTACATAGTTTCCCTAATTTTTTATATTTTATTCAATTTAGTCCCTAAAACCAAAACAAGTATAACTTTCACAATTGAGCTTCGTTTTTCATTCCAATTTCAATTATGTCCTTCTACAACCCTCAAAATCCAAATTTATAGGACTTAAATTTTACTTGTAAAATATTAACAATTTAGTCCCTAAATGCAAAATTAACAAAAATTACTTCATCAAAAAATCCTTAAACATTTCATAGCTTTCAAATAAACCATTTTCTATCAAAAACATCTAAAATTCATTAATGGAAAGTTTTCAAATCTTTAATAATTTTAAAAATGGAGATACGGGTTAGATAGACCTAGATGCAATAATCTCAAAACCATAAAATTTATGAAAAACAAACTAAAATAACAAACCATGCAAAGCTTGGAAGCTTGGCCGAAGCTTAAGTTTTCTCATCGATGGAGAATCAGTGATGAAGGGGAAAGAAGAGAGATGATAATGTTTTTTCCCCTTTTTTAATGTTTTATAATATTTTACTTAAACATTTAATTTAATTTAATTTAACATTAAAATAACATATAAATTAATTAGTAACAAGCATTGACCGTCCACCCACATTCAAAAGATGGTAAATTACTACTTTAAACCTTAAACAATTATTAATTAAACATGTAAGCTAATAAAAATATAAAGCAATTAACTTTTACAGTTTTTAAAATTTAGTTCTTATACCTAAATTAACTATCAAATCACTAAATTTTTCTAACCAAACTTCAATCCACCTATATAACAGCTTTGTAAATATTTAATAAAAATATTTACGAGCTTGGTTTACAGAAACGAGGTATCAATACCTTAAATTTCCAAAACCACCAACTTTTGGACCAAACCACTTGTACTTTAATTAACCAACCAATTATCAAAATTTTTTAAATCAAAATTCACTATAACATTGTACTTGACTTGTAAAGATTAAATAATAAAATTTACAAACCCACTCATCAAAATTGTGGTCCCAAAACTCCTATTTTCGACGCCACTAAAAAACGAGATTTTACACAGGTGATTGCCATATATTCCCTTATATATCTCCCTCATGACGCACTTAGCTTCAGTGGGAATGAGGCATATCAAAAGTGGTTGGGAGTAACCCTTTTTATAAAGTACACCCTCTAACATAATATATCTAAAAGTGATAGATCGAACAATTTTAATTGAATGAAAGTTAAATAACTTGCAGATACCAGGATGCATTAAATGTAAATAACAACATCATACATTACAGTTTTATGTTGTACTTTGGCTAACTCTTTTTTGTTTAGCTGTTGGCTTTTTCCTGTAAGGCTTGTATTATGGGAGTCATCCATGTTTGTTCTTGCTTTAGATCAAGCACTTGTTGACTACCACAGCTTGGGTGGCTCTATGTTCTAACAGAATTTTCCTTCTTTGCTCAATAGTTATAGAGGATGCCAACTTAGATAAAATGTCAGCTTTGGTGTTCTTTGTCTTGGATAACTGTCTGACTTCTGCCTTACCAAATTGAGTAAATAGTTGGGCAACTATGGCATGGTACTTCTTTAGACTACGCTCGTTTACTTCATATTGTTTGTTCATTTTCATTCCTACCAACTAAGAATCAGTGTATATTATCAACTCTCTTGCTCCTAACTGTCGAGCTAGTTGTAGCTTAAAAATTAATGCTTCATATTCCGTAGCATTGTTAGATGCCTGGAAGCCAAATGGGAATCCATACTACCATTCATTATCATCAAGGTCTATAAGGAGAATGCACACTCATGATCCCGTCTTTGCTATTGAGCCATCCACATAAACTGTTTAACATTTCGACTTCGCGACTAGGCTAGTTTGTCCCAATAATGATTTTGTATAGTCAACATAGAAAAAAATTAGAACAAAATGTATATTTCTAATGAATTTTCATGAGGAAAAATTAGTACTTGTGAAATAAATTTTCAATAAATTATGTGACATACTATTATATCATCTATGTGAGCAATAGTGATTCAAATTAAAGAGTTACCTATAGAGTCTGGCGATCTATCAAAAAAGAATTCTACCATGAAGTCGGCTAAGATTTGAGCTTTGATTTTTGTTCTCGGGGCATCCTCTATTCCAAATTTTTCTAGCTTAATTCCCCACTTAGTCATTATTCCCAAAGTATCTACTATAGATAATGTCTTCGAAAGGTTGGTTTGTCGTCACTATCACAAGATTAGCTTGAAAATATGGTCGCAACTTGCGAACTGCCACTACTAAGTAAAAATGAGCTTCTACGTCTTTGAATATCTCTACTCACCATTATGCAATACTTTTGTAACACCCTATACCTAGCCTAGTAACCAAGCCCAAATACAGGATGCCATACCACCGTCTCATGTAATATACAACGAGTGAAAGTTCATTCTAAAAGAAACGTCTTTCATATTATCATTTGT
Source organism: Gossypium hirsutum (assembly GCF_007990345.1). Taxonomy (NCBI): domain Eukaryota; kingdom Viridiplantae; phylum Streptophyta; class Magnoliopsida; order Malvales; family Malvaceae; genus Gossypium; species Gossypium hirsutum. Next base: position 12,368,229 of record NC_053446.1, on the reverse strand, counting down.
ATAGGTTTTACGTCAATAATATTTGTTATTTATTAATGTTACATGCTAACCACTCAACAAATAGTCGTACAATAATACTTAAACATGCGTCAGGTCTATTTAACAAAAGTTCCAAAACTGGTCCGTAGGTATCGATACTGACACTTGGTATTGATATTTTCCCTAGGTGGTGTCGATACCACTTGGAAAAACAATACCAAATTTGCATTCTGTTTCTCAACCAAAATCCCAAAGTCTGGAAAATTATCTGTATCTATCATGCAATATCAATATTTTGACACCAAGTATTCATACTCGAGCAAAGGTATCGATACCAAATCTCTAATCTAAATTCCTGCACGTTTCAAAACATATAGGTATCGATCTTACAGCACGAATATCGATACCCCTACTCCAAACCTCAAAAATACAATATATATAAGCAAATAATCTATTCCCATTTAGTTTCTAAACACCATGCACCATATACTTAGAAAAATAATTATCTAATAGCTAAAATTCGATAGTTCAAAACGTTAAAAATATGTCCGAGATAGGAACACAATGGCATCATCAATGTTTATAACCTAAGCATAACCATAACTCTTAAACCTTATAAACAAAAGCTATAACCAGCATAATGTCTAGAAAATAACATGTTCATAAACATGTCTATCACAATGCCTTTTTCCCAAAATATAAATAAATAAAAAACACCTACAAAATAACACAAAACTGGCTTGGATCACCTCTCAGAAACCATACCGCTCACACCGACACACAACTAATCTACAATGGGTAAAGAAGGGAGTGGGTGAGCTTAACAAGCTCAGTGAATGATTAGAATAACCACATCGCAAACATGTCATCATGCATCCTCAAGGCAACCATTTATAAGTACAATTATAATGTCCTACATCTAGTATCATTGAATACCTATCCATGCATTATCTACTGGTTCACCTACACAACATTTACATACTCATGCAAACATATATCATGTAACACATATTTAATCAAGCATATATCACATTTCACACAAGTCACATATAATGATAAATTAGCAATATAGCACATGCTCCATTAAGCATACAACATGTTCCTCGCAGTTACATATAATATGTTAGATTGGCACTTGAGTTATGAAATATATAGTGAGTTCTACTATCACACATCAGATACACAGATCTCCAACACACCAAACATAGAGTCAAACATGTCCCAAAAGTGTAGCATAAAGCTAACACTCTCTTTATTTCTACTCACATGTTCTGTTGAATGGAACTTAGCTCACATTCCCTTATCCTTCCAACATATCCCAAGGCCTCAACGCCCAAAATCATTGTACATATAGTTGAGTACTCACTATCCTATAACATGCCAACTATATCCAATGGTTTCAAAATCACAAGGCCAACATATCTGAAACTAAACACATAACACTTACCTGTTATCCGTACACTATCACTGCATGTTAGCATCATTTGGAAAACGCTATCACTATCATATAACATATATACCATGTATACATTTGCACCTTTCACAACAATTACCATATCCATATATCACACATTTGAGCTTCTCATCACCATGTACAATTTCATACTGATCTAAGCACAAAGCCATAAAGTAAATATAGATACAAGAAAAATTACACTCAGAATTTAGAGTAGGGGTCTAGACTACTACTAAATTCCCAAAGGACACAAGACTCGTGTCTACGAGCAGTGATTCCAAACACTTGCCACTATGCTTTCGCTGAGAAGTCGATAGCTCAAACTAGTTCTTCCTTTAACTTGTAGAAGGCTCCAATGAATCCGAGGCTTTAAACATATTAACCATACAAAATTTACAATCAGATAGTAGCCAAGGACTCACTTAAACCAACTAAAACATCAACCTATTCTAAATTCTCATGTAACCAAAATTTAACATAATAAACTTAGAATGATCATAACTAGATCTACGCTTAACCTTTTTACCTAAAACGAATTATGCTCACCTAATTAGTCATCTACGCCTAATCCTCAACCCTTAAACCACTAAAAACTACCCAATTCATGGTATCAAAATCTTTCGACATCTTTTCGACAATTTTCCCAAAATTTATTAAAACATAAGAAATCATTAATAAAACTTCAGGGTAAGTTTAGAAACCTTCTAATCATGACAAAACGAATTTAAAAACACTTAGAAACCATATTTTTACTCAAAATCCTAAAATCCACCATTAATGCCCCAATTTTTGGCTTTTATTAAAAACTTGCGATTCATTGACTAATACTTCAATTTTAAGGACTAGATATCATGAAAAACTCATAAGAATTTGAAACATTACCTTTCATGAAAGCTTAAATGAGTATTGATGCAAATCCGAAAAACCCACGTTTGGAGAGAATGATGAAATCTATGGATTTTTGGGTGTTTTTAAAGTCATTCTATGAATGTTTAAGGCTTGGGTGTTGAGAGAAATCAAAAGCTTATAGTTTGGAAATAAAAATAAAGTGGTTTAGTGTTGGGAGAATAAGGGACAGCAATAAGAGAAGGGAGAGGATGAAACTAACGTGAAACCGCTATTGGGGAAAGAAATAGGCTGAAATTTTAAAATCTGGGCTAATTGCCTCTTAAAGACACCCAGTTTTGCCCCTTTTAGAAATCAGTCCCTAAGCCCAAATTGAAAGACTTTTAAAAATTATTTTCAAATTTGGATTTAACAACTAAGATGTCATAGTCGAATATAATTCTGATTTACCATGCTACTACATCCCAAGCACTCTAAGGCTAAAATTCCTAAAATACCCCTAAAACTCTTAGGTCCTATTTTGGAGTGTTACAACTTTCATAACATAGTATACTGGAAAATGGCGAACCCCTTCTATCTTGACCAAGATAGCTGTAACTATTTATTCAGAGGTTGCCAAATAAAGAGAAAGAGTCTCCCCCACTTGCGACAACATCAGTAATGGTGGAGATGTTAATTACAATTTAAGTTGTTCAAAGGCAGCTTGACATTCCTCTGTCCAGCTAAAGTAAGTCTTCAAAGCCTTCAAGAAAGGCAAACACTTATCTGCAATTCTAGAAATGAACCTATTCAATACAACAACCCTCCATGTTAGACATTCAATGTCTTTAATAGTCTTTAGGGAGGCATATCTAGAATAGCTCGAATCTTTTCAAGGTTCGTATCTACATCTCTTTCTGAAACCATGAAGCATAAAAATTTGCTTGCTCTTACCCTAAAGGCACACTTCTCAGAATTCAACTTCATGCTATGCGCTCGCAGAACAGCAAAGGCTTCAGAAAAATCCTCAATGTGCCCTTTTAAAGTAGTACTCTTTACTAACATGTCATCCACATAGACCTCGACATTACGACTAATATGCTCTCTGAAATTCTTATTAACCAACCTCTAATATGTTGCACCTATGTTCTTTAATCCAAAAGGTATAACCCTATAGTAGAACAAACCTTCCTATGTGATAAAGTTCTTTTTTATCCTAGTCCTCTAGAGCCATAAAGATTTGATTGTACTTGGAGAATGCATCAATGAAGCTCATAAACCGACACCCTAACTAAGCATCTATCATTCTCTTAATAGAGGGTAAAGGAAAATTGTCATTTAGACTCGCCTTGTTAAGACTGGCAAAATAAATGCACATTCTCTATTTACCAGTAGCCTTTTTCACCATGACAACATTTGATACCCAGTCTGGGTATGCCACTTCCTTAACGATCCCCACTAATAACAATTTGCCTACCTTTTGTCTGATGACTTCCACAACCTGTGGAGCAAACCTTCTTCTTTTTTAGTTGGTTGGTTTCACCTCGAAGGACACATTTAGCCAATGGAAAATCACCTGAGGATCTACACCAGGTATGTCCACTGCTTACCATGCAAAGACATCTGAGTTCTCTCTCGATCATTGCACTAAGTCTTTCTTTTCTTCCTCTACTAATGTAGCTAAAATCTTTACCAACCTTTCTGTGTCATCATAAAACAATTGCAGGATTTATGCGACCTCTGTTGCTTCTGGCTTGCGAACTCTTTCCTAGCTTCTAACATCCAAGCTATCCCGATCTAAAACCTGACTAGTCATCTCTACCTGTTGCAAAATTTGTCCTTGTGCCTCCTGTTTGCGAGTCTATTTAACTGACAACATATGGCACTATTTGGCTAACCGCTAGTCAGATTTTAGAAAACTTATCCCCATCCTGGTAGGGAATTTGATATTCATACAAAATGTGGCAATCATCATTCTAGTCATTCTCATAATAGGACGCCCAAAAATGGCATCGTAAGTCATAGGATAGTTTACCACAAAAAATTGAGCATACTCTGTGGTGCTATACTCATCATTCCCAAAGGTAACAGGCAGAGTAATACACCCTTTTACTACAACTGGATAATTAATGAAGCCATATGAAACGCTCGCCTTCTTCAAAGCTTGCTTTTTTAGCCCCATCTTTTGATAAGTGTCCCAAGTTAAAACCTCTACAGCACTTTCACTATCAACCAAAATCTTTTTAACCTCGAATCTTACAATGGTTTCTGTCACAACCATAGGGTCATTTCCCTTTTTATCACACACTGAATCATCATCTTCCTCATTAAATTCCACCATTTATTTCTTTTGTTAACATAACCTTTTAGGCGAACTAACTAACATCACGCTCTTAAGATGAGCCTTTCTTTTCGTGTTGAAGTTCGCCCACTCCTCATTTGTACCAATTATGTCATGTATCGTGTCTTTGACTTTTTGTTTACCTTTATTAGCACCTCTCGAGCTTTGACCTAAAAGTGAAGCCTCTTGAGCCACAAAATCTCTCAGCTCATCATTTCTAATAGCCTCATCTATAATATCCTTCAAAGAGAAACAATCATCAGTCTTGTACCCCTTGACATTGTGGAAACTACATATGTCCCTTGAGTTAAATCTTAACTGACAGTGTTGCACACGTGATGGGCTCAGCAAAATGTCCAAACTTCTAACCTGATTAAGAATGTAGGTACTAATCTATTGTAATTCAATGTAGTAGATTAAACTAGTTTTCGTACTTGATGAGCTTGAATCCAAGCAATTTTATCATGTTCTAGTTAAGTGTTTATATTTTAGTTTAAATTCAATAAAAAGTGTATTTTGAGTCTTTTATTAACCTTAGGGGCCACATGAGGCCTAAATGCGAGCTAAAATATTTAGTAAATGAGCAAAAAACTATTCAAAGGCGTAGGAACTCAAAACTAGTCACTATGTTGCAACAACGAGGAGTTCATTGTTGTAACATAGGGAGAAAAATGACAGAATTGCTATACTGCCTTTGGTGAATGTCACGACACACCCCTAAAGCTACCCTTGAACCATGCAGACTGTCTGCGATGTTGCGACACAGGGATTAGGGTGTTGCAGCATCAGCCTTGTATAGGAAACATTTACAAACTAGGGGTGTTTTGATCCATACAATGGAAATTAAACACGAGAACGTCAACTAACCTAGGGTTGAAGGCGACGACAACTTTAACTTTATAAATAGACTCTTAAAACATTTTTTGAGGACAGCTTTTACATCCTAAGTTTTTCTTTGTAAATTTAGTTTTAAGTTTTCCCTTTATTTTAGGCTTTAGTTTAATTTCAGTTGTTTTCTATTTGTGTGCTTCAATCAATACAATTTAGGATTTTCATAAAAATTTCTCTTGATTTTTTATTTATCTTTATCTTTATCATCAAGTTTATTGTGTTCATGAGATCATGAGGAAATAATCCTCTTATGGGGGATTAATGAGTGGAGGTGTGATTAACTAATTACTATGTAGGGTTTTATTAGCGGATCAGTTGTTTAGAAGAGGAAGAACTTAATCCCTAAGCTTAACAACCCTAGAAAGTCATTTAGGTGGGAATTAACCTAAAATTGGTATAGCCTATCTGTGAACATCTTATCCCCAAACCGGTCTGGAGTGTGAGGTCAAGAGATAAGTAGTTCTTATCGAATCATTAGTTTAGTGGAAGATCGAGAGATCCTACTAAGGTAATGACTAGTTGATTGAGTAGAAACCCGAAATAGGAATTAGTTATGACCACCAAAGCGAGCTAATCACTCATACCTAGAATTGATTAAGTTTATAAATTAGTTTTTCGAAGTCCTTTTTATTTATGTTTTTGTTATTTTTATTTCTTTATTTATAAAAACCAAAAACTCTTTATATATGTTTATTTGTAATATAGTTTATTTAAAGTATTAATTAGATCTATTTGTTTATAGGTTATAATTAAACTAGTAACTCGCCTCCCTTGGGTACAATCCTCGGAGTACTCACCCACTTCGTTGTAACTATATTACAACCTGACCCATACACTTGCGAACACTGCCTTGATTTCATATCTTTTAGTTGCAGTATTCATACTCTAGTCATTAGTACGTCTGGAGGCGGTCAGGTACAAAAAGCATTTAAAGGAGTGTAAGCTTCAAATTTTCCATAAGGAACATACGTTCTTATGTGCTCGCCCTAAGACTTCTGGAATGCCCTTGGTGATTCATTCTAGGAATGATTCCTCTATTTTTTTCCCCCACCTTGGACCTGTAGACTCTAAGAAGGAGAACCTTGCTGGCCACGCGTAACCTAGCGACCCCTAAACTGCTTATCATTCCTCTAAAAGGTACTGTGAGCTACTCTTTTAATTTCTTCCGCCACAACAAACTTATGTGCCCTCTCATATAATTTTGCAAAACTCTACGGTCTATTTTCAATAAATGAATATTGCACGTGCTCATTTTGAACCCCCATAATGAAGGCATCAATAGCCCGTTGGTCTTCCAAATTCTTCGTGTTCAACGTGGCTGCATAAAATTGTTTCACATAGTCTTGCAAAGATTCTCCATCTCTCTATTTTAGTGACATTAAACCCATTAGAGTGTTCATTATTATCCTATGAACACGAAATCTACGTAAGAACATCTGACCTAACTACGAGAAGTTCTCAATGGAACATTGTGGAAAGGATAAGTAGCAATCTTCTACACTTCCCTTAAGAATCATTGAAAAATCCTACACTCTGCCACATTTGAGGCCCTTAACACATTCATATAATCATTATACTACATAAGATGTGCCTTGGGGTCCCTTCTACCTTCGAACATTTCTTTCAGTACTTTGAACTTGGATGGTAGGCTCACAGTTGGCACTTCTAGAGACAAAAGGTTGTTAGAATAAAACAATCAATCCATATCTTGCACATCAGGGTGTAATCCTTGAACTTATCTACGCAAAGCATCCATCTCATTCTGTTATGGCTTTGCATGTGGCTCCACAATCTCCTCTTGAAGAGGCGCGACATTGCCTTGAAGATCAGAATGGTGGAACTATATCTTTCTTCTTAATTCTTCGTTTTGTACCAACTCCTAGTGAAACAATTGATGTTGTTCAAACCTGATACTTCGTTGAGTCATCTGTTCTTTCATCAAACTTAGTTGTTCCTACAAACCAAACAATTGTTGTGGCGATACTCACTGATCAAAAGGGAAGGATAGCCCTTAACTAGAAGGGGCATTAAGATCAAATGAATTAGAAGCACCTCATTGACCTGAGTTGACTAAGAATTATTAAAAAAGCCTACACTCTGCCACATTTAAGGCCCTTAACACATTCATATAATCATTATACTACATAAGATGTGCCTTGGGGTCCCTTCTACATTCGAACATTTCTTTCGACACTTTGAACTCGGATAGTAGGCTCACAGTTGGCACTTCTAGAGACAAAAGGTTGTTAGAATAAAACAATCAGTCCATGTCTTGCACATCAGGGTGTAATGCTTGAACATATCTAAGCAAAGCATCCATCTCATTCTACCATGGCTTTGCATGTGCCTCCACAATCTCCTCTTGAAGAGGCGCGACATTTCCTTGAAGATCAAATGGTCGAACTGTATCTTTCTTCTTAATTCTTCGTTTTGTATCAACAGCTCCTAGTGAAACAATTGATGTTGTTCAAACCTAAAACTTCGTTGAGTCATCTGTTCTTTCATTAAACTTAGTTGCTCCTGCAAACTAAACAATTGTTGCAGCAATACTCCCTGATCAATGGGGAAGGATGGCCCCTGACTAGAAGGGGCATTAAGATCAAATGAATTAGAAGCACCTCATTAGCCTGAGTTGCCTAAGTTTTCTAGCCGATCAATAAACCAGACAGCAAAGAGATCCATCTCTTAGGGTTGGTTACCAGTGTCAAAACCTCCTGTCTGGTCCGATGGGAAGCTACTGGGGAAATTCTCATTAGGGTGAGTCATCTTGTTTTTCTGATGATCGGAAGTTTGTCCATGCTCACTACACCAAATTGTTGAGTATTTTTATGTGTTTGTCCTTCAAAGAAGCTAATTTTCGTTTTTATATGATACCGTCCCCTAGATGTGACATCCTAGGTAGACCCCCATGTACGTCAACACATACCCTACTCTAGGATAAACATGTGTTCCTTAAACATGAGTTCGCTTGCATGATGATACGAACCCATCATGGGGGATGCGAACACCTCACGTGCAAACTCATGTTAGCCAATTATGCAAGCTATCATAACTGGATCGAGTTGGTCCCAATTGGGTACCCAAGTCACAAGTTGATAATGGTGTACACCATAACTATTAATATATATTTGCATCTTTAAAGATTAAACCAAAATAAATATATAGAAATATGACGTAATATAATATTTTGTATTTATATTAAATAAATAAGGAATACGTAAAGGCAATTTGGATAGTTTAACCAAAGTTGATTGATTTTGTTTTAATTTTTAACGTATGTCATTTACAAATATTTATATTTATATTTTAATAATTGAGAGTGAAGGATAATGTTATTTGAGATTAATCGATTTTCATATTTCACAGCATAATACTCTTGTCTTGTCGTTAAGAGGTTATTCATAAATATTTTTAATTTTAAATGTTAACCTTAATTATTACTCTAAACTTTTCAGTAGTAGATCTCTTAATGTAAAAATTGTTCCAATCCCATATTTTGAAAATAAAATTGTCCAATTCGATTGTCGCTGGAGCTGGTAGGGGTGTCGCGGTTCTAAAATGGAAATACTAACATTTGGTTTTTTATAATTTGTAAATTTTTAAGGTAATATATGTTAAATTATCATTTAAAATATAAAATTTTAATTTAATCCTTTAAAAAATATAAAGGTATAGGCAATTAAAATGTTAAAATTTTATTTTAACTCTCATAAAAGTATATAACTTAATTTTGCCTAAAAAAAATATTAAGTTTCACCCTTATTCCATATATATAATATTATTATATTTGCATATATTATTTTGTGTATTAATGCATTTTATTGTATTAATTAAATGTTCATCAAAAACCAAATTATAAGTCAACGAGTACACCTGACATGTTCTGATTTGTTACTTTTTTTTTTCTTAACACCGTTAAAGGTAAGGGTCAAAAAGTGTAATGAAACTATAGTTCAGGTACTTAAAATAGAACAAAAAAATTTAGATACCAATATAGAAAAATGAGTATAATTCAAAGACCAAATAGTAAATAAATCCTTAAATATAATATAATATGATTAATAAGAGAAGGCAGGGCTATATTTCTAATATGCAAATACTTTAAAATTGTTGTTATATCGTTTGAAGTAAGCATTTAGTTGTGGTACTTTATCAAGTTGATGTTCAAGATGTACGGGGTTCTTGATTGGATTTTCTTTTTCTAGAAACTCATCAGGTTCGTCTCTCTTCAATGATGACCAAACCAGATTTCTTTGTAATTTTGTAATTAGTCTTTCGATTATTTCCTGCTTATTTTTCTAACTCGTAACCAGAAGCTGTCCTTTGAACCAAAGAAGTTATATAGCAAATGAAATTTGAAATCTGTTACCAAAATATAGCATTTACTTTAGTTAGATAAAGGCCAAAGGAAAATACAAATAGATGATAATAACCAAGAAAAAAAAAAGGTAAATAGTAGTAACAGCATTTAGTATTACACCAATGGGATAATTAGTTTTGTATGGATTGTTTTAGGTGGGGAACTAGGCTAGTCTCTCAGCAACTGAGGTCTCTAGATGCATATATATATTCATAGTCTTTGATTCTTCAGCTAACCTGAAAGACGAGAAGGACAAGTTAGTCTCTAGAAACGGAATTTATTGATTTGCTCCTGTGAAAAAAACAAATGCAGATAATTAAGATAAAATATGTTGGAAATGACAAAAGTACCATCGGCATGTTATCCAAAATCCAAAAAGACAAAAAGAGTCGAAAGATTTGAGATTAGGATTAAGTAATTGTAAGGAGTTAGGTCTATAAGAACATTAAATGTAAAAGACCACAGAAATTAAGTGATAGACCACAGAAAGAAATGGCGGGGGGGGGGGGCCACATGAAGATTCCCTACTTTTCTGGATTTTCTTTTATGGACCCACTTGGGTACTTCAGAGTTTTCAATGCTTAAGGACTTTGGGGTTGTGGGTGTGTGGAGCTGGAAGGACAAGGACGTCATGGATATGCGCATGTATGATAAATCTAAGAACCACGTTTTCTTTAAATCCACAACTACATCAACAAAAAAGCTTGACAGCTGCATTTTTAGGAATGTGATTCATGCATATGAAAGTGGCCTTCACTTCTTGGTTATCTATAGTGATTGTGGATAGGTAGTGAATAGTAAGTAGTAAACTCACAGCGCTTTAGTTGGTTGGATATGGATAAGGGTAGCGGCCAGACTCAATGTCTTTGAGATCCCTGACTAGGATCTCATAGTGCAGCTTGACTTCCTCAACTGACTTTCCACCCACAGCCTTGGCAATGTTATGCCAGCGGTCAGGAGTGTCTTTGTCATATTTAGCCAGAGCCTTCTCGAACAGTTTGTTTTGCTTTGCCGTCCAGGAGGAGCCAGAGGTACGTGAGGAAGTGAGAGAATTAGATGCCATTGGTGAAAATCTTAAGTAAGAGAATTATAGGGCTGAAAAAGTAAAAGAAGTATGCAGGTGCCTGAATGTGAAAGCAAGGTGATGGAAGGGACTCTTAAAAGAAGATTTTATTTGAAGTTAAGGGAGTGGTATGGGAGGGATACTATGAAAGGAGCTCCTTATAAGCAGGAGGAAAAGTGAGGTGAGGTTGAGACAGTTGGGCGAATATATCCTCCAAAAGGACAGATTATAGTGTGACCCGTCCCCATGTGAACCACAAGACGGAGCAGCACAAGGAACAAGAAGAAAAGAATAAATCTCAAAGGGCAATCTCTTGCTTTTTTTTTTTTTAAATCAAACCGTACGTTATTCCTTGATGAGGTCAGTGGCAAGTGGAATTTGCTTTCTTAGTTATTGTCAGTGAAAAGAAATATAAGAGATGTAGATACTATAAGCTGGAGCAAACTCATCCAGTATTGTGTTCTTAATGATGCATCTGTTAAACTAACTACTCCTTAATTAGCTGAGGATAATTTAATCCATTTTCTTTGGTACGAAAGTGAAAGGTTTTCCTTGGCAAGTACAATAATTACTTTATCATAGTTTTGTTTTTTATTTATCCTATTCTTGTTTCACAAGCATGTGAAGAAATATTCCACTCTTGGTTACCCTTTGCTAATGGTTCTACCCAGTTTTCAGGAACTTACAACCCATTGGCATTGTTCCACGAGTGTCTAGACTAATCCACCTAAGAAATAATGCAGACAACATATTCATCCAATAAAGGAAAATGTTAAGATGGTGATATAGCTGTTGAATTATTTGCTGTGCTAAGGCTGTATAGGGGTAGTTTCGTTATCCCACCATTTCCCAGTAAAGATAGCTAATACGCAGTTGACCTTCGGATAAGTGGCAATCGGTCTCACTTCTTTACAACTGACCTCTTTCTTTTCTTGCTTCCCTCCGTCACTCGTATTGTAATAAATGCAAATGCAAATGAAAAATGAAAAATTTATAATTATTTAAATATATATTTATTGAAAGTTGTGTTAATTTTTAATAGATGTAATTAATCTAGTTAATTTTTAATAGATGTAGTTAATCTAATAAGCATTATTGGATAGTTATATTTTCAATTTTCGTTTATTTTGTACACCAAAAAGCTTAGGAAAAGTTTCTCCATTCTCCAAAGATTATTCTAAAATTCTTTATAAAATTTGATATTAATGTCATGCTCCGGTTAATATTTAATAGACTATTTTTGTTAGTGTAAAACGTATATAGTCATTGGGTTTCATTGTATCTTCGAGATTTATTTGTTAGTAACTCTTTTGTACACCAAAATATAGGTTGGGTGAATAGAACCTTAAAAATAGTAGCATAGTTACACGTTTTGAAGCCTTTGATTAATTTCTTATAAGTGTATTTTTATCCCTATATATGCACCAACAATTGTAAGGTTCTATTTTTGCAATTTTATGAGAAATTAAAAAAGGAGTGTCTTTTCACCGCGCATTCACATGCCTCTATAAGTATGATATTATGATATGGCTATCAACAAATGTGGTTGGATCGAGGTCAATGATCTTATTAAATTTTGATTTAGAAGATATCTTTATTATGAGAAAAGATATGTTAAATTTATTATTTTACTAGCGTTGCATGAATTATATTTTAATGGTTAAGTTATATTGATATTAATTATATTATGCAAAAGTATGGTTGTCTCATGATTATTTATTTGATAAAAATCGAATCTTAATTTATCATATGCATGATATTTTAACATGCATAATTATTATTGGTATAAAATTATGTAATATATATTATATACCATACAAGAAGGAAAAAAATATGGATAAAATGCAAATGCACGATTGAGAAAGACTCTATTATTGGAAAAAGTAGTACTTTTTGAACGGTGATGTCATTGTTTAAACATTAGTTAAACAGGCTTCTATCTAGTAGAAGTATTATGACTATTCGGGTGAGTCTTCTCAAATCAAAAAGTTTTTCACTAGATCCAATATATACTTTTAAAAGATTGGATTGGAATGGTTTCTTGAATCCAAAAAGTACAACTTGATAAGTGATGTTGTTTTAAAGAGTCACTTAGGCACCTATTAGTGCATTATAAATAGACAATAAGTTATTTGTCAAAAAAAAATAGACAATAAGTTTGGATAATTGAAATTTAATTAATTCTATTCAATTTGTGAGTGAGACTTTTTAGTATAAAATTATTCTTTCTTTTTCATGATATATATTTAATTTGATATATGAAATTATTTGTTTATTCAAATTATGATATAAGTAACCAGCATTTGGATGTTATTGATGAGACATTATGTTAAGTGTATTCATTGCTATAAATGAAAATTTGTAGATCTATCATATAATATGAATAATCTTGGTTGGTTTTAAAAAATAACCATTATTCTAAAAAAACAAAAATAATCATAAGACAAATGAGTTTTCTATATGATTGCACATATTTTAGTCTACGTCACAAAAATTGGACTAAAAGTGGTTTTGACTAGAAATGAAATAAGTCGTATGTAATATGCATGGTTATTTCTAGTCAAGGTAGAATAGTGGAAAACATTAGCTAAGATCACAAAATCACTATTTTAGTATGAAATCTTCTAGTAAAAATGTGAACTTGATAATTAAATATTTGAAAATCGAGATCATATTGGTGCACATGGTATTTATATATATATAGCTTGGGTATGATCTATAATCTTATGGTTATATAATTTTGAGGTATAGTGAAAATTTGAAATTCACCCATGAATCAAATATCTCGAAGGTAATAGCAATATTAATGTTAGTTGACCCATTTAAGTGGTGTACATAGTTTTGACCATAGTCACAAATTGACTAATAATGCCCATAATAAATGTTGAATAAATACGTGATGTTATAATCAAATGATTGGACGATTGATGGCTTTTTAATATAACTATGCTCTAAAATAATATATAGAATGCTTTTGTGTTGAAAAAAATAATGCTATTTGAGTTTGCATATGTGATAAGTTTTAAAGATCATTCATTGGACATGAAAAGAAGCTATGAAAAACAACAAATATATTTTCTTGTTTCATTAATGGATTTGAGGCCTCTTTACAACAACTTATTTGGTGAAAAGGACATAATGTATAGTTCCATATTGTGAAATTAATTTCTTGGATATCAAGATATAAATAATGTGGATAAATATGAAATAATCATGATAGGAAAAGATAAAAGTGATCACTGCAACTTTATAAAAGTAGAAGTAATATCTTTCATAGCATTTTTTTTTTTTTGTGAAAGAATAGATAATTGAGCATGGTGGAGATATTGGTTTCATGAACTTTCAAGATACAAATAAATAGGAAATTTCACCATGTAGTGTTAATAATTAATATAGACATGTTGGAAATTTGAAAATTTAGGGATGGAGTTCAAGCCCATACTATTTGAGTCACCCATGATGGAAGCTTGACTTAATACTTGGTATAACATCAAGTCTTGAATTTAATGAGACAAAGTAATATCATTAGTATGTGGCTGCTAGCACTATAAAATAATATATCACCCAGGATAAAAAGTGTTAGATATTCATATTGTAAGGAAAAGGATGAGTAATATATTCTTAATAGATTTATAACATAAATGTGTTAGAGTGTTATAATTACGAAAATATTCTTGATGGGATCTACCTATTTGAGTAAAAGTGTGATCGCTTCTAAGAACTCAAGGGTTTGGCTCTAACAGCACTTATGAAAAGAAGTTACAAACGCATAGCCATAATAGTATCCCTGGATACTATGTATTAATTGGTGTTGAAGTCGCCTATGAGATGTGCTTGGTTAATTATATCGAATAGTTAATTCAAAGTCTATTATGCAATTTCGATTAATTTTAACATGTTTTCACTAAGTGAAGGTTCAATAGTAAGACACATTCATTTATGCAATTGATTTTCAAGATTATCAAAATCTAGAATATTTTTAAAATTGAGGGAGATTTTTAAAACATTTTCAAAATATGTATATTGTTTCAATAGTTGCAAATGAAAAGTTATAAGTAATCAAAAAGTTATGTTACTTTGTTATTAACCAAGAGTGCCACTATTTAAAATCATGAGTTATGTTTCTTAAATACTGAAAGTTATGTCTCTTGGTTAATTGATAAAAATTGTAACTATTCAAGTATATATCTATTGACTATCCAAATAAACATTTATCGGATATTAATATTTTTACAAAGAGACATGAGAATTCCTATAAACAGGAATCAAATTTCATTTGTTTCTACATCAAAAAACTTAGAAAAAGTTTCTTTGTTCTCCTCCATATTCTAGTGTTCAAAGATTATTCTAGAATTCTCTATAGAATTTGATATTCTTATTATGCTCCGCTTAATGCTCAATGGATTATTTTCGCTAGTGCAAAACGCAGATAACCATTGGGTTTCACTGTATGCTTCAGGTTCATTTGCCAATAACTCTTTTGCATACTAAAATATAAGTGGGACGAATAGAACCTTAAAAATAAGTGGTATAGTTACATGTTTTAAAGCATTTGATTAATTTTTCATAAGTATATTTTTATCTTCATACACCAACAAAAATGTTGAGGGAAACCATTATTTCATTATGAATTTTCATTTAAATATGATTAATTAGATAAGCAGAATTAATATGTAACATAACCATAATATTAAAGAAATAATTAAAATATGATAAAAAATACTACATAATTATTATTAATTTGTCAAAATTTATATAATATATAATTAGCAAGCTTCGCTCTGTAACAACTTTGCTTTCAAGAAGTGTTTGAATCATCAAAAAGATCTGCCTTCAATCCATAACAATTTTGCTTCAAGGCAAGCTGAAGTCATAAAAAAAACTTTACCTTAAGGTAAGTCGGAAAATCAAAAAGCTTTGCTTTAACCTGCTCAGCATATTTCTACTCTTCAAGACATGCATCATCTTTTTGGTCACTTAGCCTGTTTCAGTTTTTTTAAACACATAGTTTTGTTAGGATCGTCCACTCATTTATTAAGTCAAATATATATAAAAACATTATTTCTTAAAACCATCCAAGGCCAGCAGACGCTAGCTTCTTCCATGGAATCAGGACTGTGCATATAATGTAGCTTCATTCTTAATTACTCGTAAGGTTTCCGGTTATACATACAAAGGCATAATTTTGGTTAGATTTGAGGTCCAACATTAAAAAAGCAAGGTGAGTAGGGAATTTATCAAAGGGTGAGCATCTTACTGGACTGATACCAAATCTTGGTAGATCTCGCTAATGAATGTTGTCATTTTGCGTCTTTTTTAGTCTGTCAACAGAGTGTGACCTTTGATTCTTCCACTCATTATTATTGCACGCAAGATATCAATCCAATTAGTACCGGAACACAAATTGTTGATTAGAATGTGATGCATATCGATTCTCAACCACTGATAATGTCTTGATTTACTATGCAGAGGCCTTTTTCAAGTGGAACCTTGATCATGCGTATGTTTCACAATCACAGCTAGATTCCAGGAATTGCTTTCGGAGTATAGGAGGTACAGACATTTTTATTCGGTTTTTTGTACCGTTTTTTAAATTCGCAGAATAAGAAAGTACTTGTTTGTCTTCACTTGCCTCTCACTTTAACACCAGTACTGGACCAGTAAAACGAGGTTCCGGTAGCCATGGTTGTGAGAATATAGTTCTCTTTTGCTGCACAAAATGCTATTAGTTGGCGTAAAATATAATAAGAATATAGTTCTTTTTACTAATCATTGGATGACAATGGCTTGGGTAAAGGTGTAGAGAAGATGCACTTATAGTGTTTTAGTATCTCCTCTTGTTAAGATTTGTAATCCTTATCACCTCATGTCTTGTAAAGGAAACACAGATGGATTCCCAATTTTCCCTTGCTAGCTATTGTTCTCATTTAATGATTGTGACTTTGTATTTACATAAAGAAGATGCCTCGATAGCCGTTTGGTTTCTCTTGTTGTTAGATTCCTTACTCAAAGGACTGAAGATGCTTGCAAACCCGTTTTCAAATTCAGTCGTTTATATATACTAAAGTAAATCCACTACTTTTGCCTAGTCATAAGCATGGAAACAACTCTTTTTTAGGACAAAAGAACACATGGTTTAGGAAAATGTTAATAACCAGTGATTCTGATCGAGGAAGCAAACGAACTTTCAATTATCTTTCTTGCTTTACAAAGGATACATAAAAGGCGTATGCTTACGGCTATTCGGTTTAGAAAAAGTTTAGATTTTAAAAAATTATTGTGAAAAAATGGGTCAAAATATTATGGGAGTCCCTATACTACATTCTAGATTGCATTTTATTCCCTCTACAAAAAAAAAAGTAAATTGTACGTTAGATGAAAGAGCAAAATAGTCCCTCCATCAAAATTTAGTGTTGAATGTTTATTTTGGTATTTTATATGAGGCATAATAATAATTTTACCCTCAAATTTTACACTTTTAATCAATTTAGTCCCTATTCTTTTATTTTGACTAAATTGGCCTTAATCTTTTGGCACTATTTTATTTTATATATCATGTCAACAAATGGCTTAAATTTTATAAAATAAAAATAAAAAGTTTAAAAATCATAAATAAATAAAAAGTTAATTCCAATAATGATGAAATAAAACTATTCAAAACTAACAAGAGATTATAGTCTCATTTTCCAGCAACAACAGTGATATTGTAGCTATTTTCAGAGATGATGAAAATGATATGAACAGATCGGATCGATCCACAGGTATTGGCACAGTATAGTTATTTTCACTGCTAGACAAAGAATAGGTGGTAGATCTAGTTTTAAATTGGGTATTGGTACATAGATGAGCAATTGAAGTTTTGTAGGTAAACTTGTTGGAATGGAGTATCAAAGGGATCAAATCCTTAATGGAGGCGTTCTGCAAGGCAACTATTTGGATTGCTTACCCCAATATTTTGTCCATAATAGTCGATCATTCCATGCTGAAATTACCCAAATATGGAAATGTGATGATGGTTTCTGTATGTCTGTTGCATGCGTGATCCAAGCCTAACGAGGTTTTTTTTTCTCAAATTAAAAATTAAAAAATATTTTTTTTGAACTATCACAATGATCTTTTATATATTTTTCTAATAGTAATTCTCGGTACTCTTGCTTGTAACATGGGCTTAATGATTCTAAAACCTTCAACGATCAGTGAATCCACGGATCCAGTTGTAACTCCTTTGGAAATATTACCTTAATGTTATTTCTTTCCTGTATTTCCAATACTTTGTACAGTACCTAACAAGTTATTGAGTGTTCTTTTAATGATTTCAATACCCGCGAGACTATTAGAAGTACCGTTTTTGAAAAATGTTAATAAATTCCAAGATTCATTTCGTTGTCTATTAGAGACAATCGTTTTTTTTTTATTGGTACTATAGCAGCCCTTTGGTTGCGCATTGGAGCAACATTACCGATTGATAAATCCCTAACTTTAGGTTTTTCTTAAATTGAATCAATTAAAAAATATATCATGATGTGCTTATCTAGAGAGTAGTCACTTCAAAGTCATATATGCTTTTTTTGGCATAATACTTAGAACTATCCATAACCCCTAAATAAGGGGATAATGTGCTTTAACGCACTTGAACCCAAATTCTCCTACATTTGCAGCAACATTCATACCAATCAAGCTAAGACTCAATGAAATGTTTTAATTTTTTTTAAAAATATATTCTAAAGATTTTACTAATACTTTTATAAAATTTATAAAAATGTCAAGTAATGTCTATTAAGGTAATATTAAAAAGCAGTGCATTCATTTATTAATATATTCAATTATAATTTTCATAAATATAATTATCATTATTATCATTTTTCCTATTTTTCATCATGTTTGAAAATAGCATTGCTATTACTAGAAAAATGACTAATTGTTATAAAATAAAAAGTCAGAAAGTAAAGAACAAAGAAAATAGGAGAGCAAAAGAGATAGTGTATTTTATTAATCAATCGGAATATTTACAAAGCTTTCTCTAAAGTCTCTATTTATAAGCATAAGAAGTATAAATGAAGTAGAGATCTACTTCAAATCACTATTAGAATTTAAAGCACGTCAAAACTTATTTTGATCTTGATGGACATTCACTTAATAAAATATTCATAACTCTCCCCCTTGGATGTCCATTTTGAGATAATGTATCTCGTTAAAACCTTACTAAGATAAAAACCTTATGGGAAAAAATAATCCTAGTGAAGGAAAAAGAGTACACATAATATGTTGTCTCATTAAAAACTTTACCAGGAAAACCCAATAGGACAAAACCTCAGTTAAGGGAAAAAAGGTACAACGCGTATTTACTCCCCCTTGTGAAAACATCACATACTTTCTCATATTCAATGTATTCAATCTTGAATACTAGTTTTTCAAATGACTATTTGAATGTATTTGCTAAGCATTTATATCACCATTCTTTTGAAAGAAATGAGTGAGGGAAATTTTGGGGGAAATATATTTTGATCTCTTCAGGAGTTTCAACAATAATCATAGCAAACTTTAATCGTGATTCTTCTATAAAAACACAAATAGGTATTTTGGATCATTTTATAATCCTCCTTCAACTATTATTCACTAAGTCAAATTTACCACATATGTTCAAATTATTTCAATTCATATAAATGAACAATTTCTCGATAATTTAATATGCTTTTGACATTCTAAATCCTTCAAGGATTTTTAAATATAAACTTTACACTATATAATAATCCATACAATGTTGTAACAACGACCATTACACGCAAGTTAAATATTTTATGAACTGTTAGTTTAATAATATATCTAAAGGTTATTGTATCCACCACAAAAGAATACTATATCTTTTCATAATCAATGCCAGGGCTTAGCGAAAAACTTCATAATTTTATTCCGCTTTTGCAAAACTACTTCATTTGTACCCTTACTGGCTTTATACATTTAGATATTTGGACTACTGGTCCAAAAACTCCATGAATTTAATTGTACTAGAGTAGCATCTTTTTATTTTGACCAATTTATTCCACATCTATATTTCTCAATAGATTTATTCAAGATCCTCCTTTTTTTTCATTATTTCAACAATAATATTGCATGCAAAACCATTGTCGACTAGGTTATTTATTCGGTCCACATTTTCTCGAATTGACATAATTTATCGAGATTTCTTTATTTTTATTACTTTAATCTTCAGTTTCAGGTGCCTGAATCTCTTTTGGAGTTTTACTTATTAGTTATGTCTTGGATCTCTTATGAAGCACTCGCCTTCACTATATGACCATCTAATAGAATTTTTATCTTTGGAACCGATCAATCTATTATTTATTATAACTGATTATCCTACTAGGACTTTGATTCAAATTAAAATATTAGATGGTATATAACACTTGGTTATTCTCATTAAGTTTGTAAATACATCTGACAGTTAACTTATAATGAGCCATCCTTGTTAAACTTCTGGTTCAAATTACTGTCCCCCTAACTCATTACAAGTTATTATTTCTCTCCCCCTAATGGCCTGCCACACGAGCGTGTAGTAAACTGTGTGCGACAAACGGCCTCGCACACGTGCATGGGAGAAGCGAAGGATCATCGCACACAGCTTGGACACACAGGCTTGTCTTAGGCTGTGTGGATACTAGCTGTATTTTTATTCTCTTTTGAAGCATCACACGGACTAAAAATGACTCACACAACTGTGTGAGGCACACGGTCTGGTCACACAGGCGTGTCCTAAGCCGTGTGTGCCCTGAAGTTTAATTTTCTTTAAATTTTGATTTGCACATGTGCTGATAAGGCACACACGGGCTATAGACACGGTCGTGTGGCCCAACATGGGCCTATACAGAAACGTGTCATTTCTTTAAAACTAGGGTTTTATTTTTTAAAATATTTTATTGTCTTCTTCTAGTCATGTCGTTTGCCCCCTTTCTAAACCCTAATCGTCGTTGTGCTTTTCAAACCTCGTCACCGATCGCCCACCGTTCCTTGGTCGGCCTTTTATGACTGTTGTTTACACCCTCGTGTTTCTCCATTCAAGACTCCACAAATGCCCATCATCAGCCTTCTTTGCCCGTGCCCCTTATCTATCTTCCTCGATTTTGTCATTCCCTCCGTTCGACCACCATTCATCCTTCTCCCATTGTGAACAGCCCTTTCACCTCCCACTTCCAAACCGACACTGCAGTCGAGTCCCCTTTCCCTTAAACCCCTTCCAATTTCACAAATGAACAAAGATCAAGCCCGTAGCAACACCCAAAACCCTGATCACCCCCCGACGCAAATAACCACCCTCTCCCTAAGTCACGGTCACCTACACCAACCCTACCGATGCGTACGACCTCAGTTCTACCAACGTCCTTCCCTTGTCCTTTCCCTTTCGTCGAAACCCCAAGTCCGATCACCATTTTCGTAGCTCGTCTCCGCCTACGTCAACAGTACCTACCCCAACCACCGTTCGGTCCTTACCATTTTTTCTTTTGTTATTATTTTATTTCTTATACTTAATTATTTTATTGTTACTGTTATTTTATTATATTATTATTAGATTTGGTTATTACTTTATTGTTATTAGCTTTAGAGATAGTAGTATGTATAGTGTTCTACTTTTCATTATTCTGCATGCTTGGCTTATTATAGTTTAGACTTTTATCTTTTATTTATTTATTCATCAATGCTTTCCTATCAGTTAAAGTTGTGTTAGAATCGGCTTATTGTGAGATGCATTGCAATTGGTTTATTATGTTCATATTTTTCTGCATATGCTTTCTTACTTTGCTTGGATACTGAAATAGTTGTTTTCCATCAATCATTTCATGTACACCATGACAAACACGAGAGGCAAATCTAAGGTTTCTGTTCCAATTTCAAAAAAGCATAAAACACTGTGCTCGACTTCGTCCTCGGCCCCTCCTTCAATTTTAAGACATCCGTGTCTCTAATCATTATTAAATCCACATGAGGACCAATATCAGCATCTGAAGGCGTGGCCATTGGGTTTAGGTCATTGCCTAGATTGGAAGGGCCTTCATCGACACAGCTCTATGAGACCAATTTTTCACCATCACAAGCCGACTTATTCAGAGCTCACACAGGAGTTCTATTCTACATTCTTCCTTCAACATGCGATGTTGTAGTGGGATGAGCCGCGTACTGTATCATTTAGACTCGAGGGTGTTGTAACACCCCTAACCTGTATATGTCGCCGAAATAGGGTTACAGAGCATTACTTTAACAGTATAACATAAAAACATTTACATTCCAAAAATTTTATAAATCATAGCATAATTCATTCAACCATATGCATATCATCCCTAATTCGAGCCCTCGAGGCCTTAGAAACACTTTAGAAACGATTCAGGACTAAATCGAAAACATTTGAAACATTAAGGAAAAAGATAGAAAGTTTCATATTGCAGGGGTCACACGGCTGAGACACACGCCTGCGTCTCAGGCCATGTGGGCATTCGAAGTAGGGACACATGGCCGTGTCTCAACCCGTGTTAGTGCCCATTTAACTCACTAACTTGGATCACAAGGCCAAGTCATACGCCCATGTGCCAGGTGGTGTAACACTCAAAATGCAACATTTAAAACCTACAAAGGACGCACGGCCGTGTTACATGGCCGTGTGTCACACATGACTGAGACACACGCCCGTGTCTCAGACCGTATAGACAAGAAATAGGCCAAATTCAAGTCATTTTTTCACCCAATACAAGCACACACTTATAAGTCATTTGCATATATAATCAATCCTTAAAACATACCTAAAACATGCATAATAAGATCAAATCGAATACCAAATTCTATTCAACCAATATGCCATATAAGCACCTCAAATGCAAACATACAATTTATCTAAACATATACATGTACTTAACACATTTCATTCATCAACACTTATTTCATTTTCCATTACATCATAACTTAACTACACTTATACCATTACGAATAGTTCATATCTACCTCAAAGCATAACTCCACTTAGTCTCATATAAACATACCGAATATGGTCATACCAAACATACCTAAACATGTGCACATTTAAGCATACCATATTAGAATCATGCCAAATCAAAATAACCTTACCATTTGGACCACTTCTCACATGTATCAAAGTCATCTAAATGACACCAATATAGCCATTACCAAATGGTTCCAACAACCAATATATATACATACCATATTTCAATCATGCACATCTATTCAAAACCTTTCCAAAGCATACTATAACTTGACCATGTTGAGGTTAATTCATTACCTACTATTTTGGTCGTTCAAACATACAATAACACATTGTCAAAATGACACACATCAATAAGGCATCAAAAGTACCAAGGTTACATCGACCAAAATGACATATACATGCCAAATTCATCAACTATTATAAACCACAAGTCCACCTATACATGCCATTATAACCTTGATCAATACATCAGAATCTACCAATTTAATCCCTGGATAGTATGATAGGTCTCTGACGAGCTTCCAAACCAATCGAGCTTCCGATAATCTGTAAAGCAAAAGAAAGATAACTACGTAAGCAATGAATGCTTAGTAAGCTTATAGAACATGAAACATAACTCATCACTTCAATACTATAATACATAGATCAACACATATACTTTAAACTTGGTATAATCCTATTGAACACCATTCAATTCACATTTGAGTATATTCATCAACATCACATATACTTTTCATATATAACATATTGGGATTTATAAGTCATAATACATAATCATCAACCTTTTCATAAGATCATGAATCACTCTATTTACTTACTTTCCCTTCCATTCTGAATGCTTAGCATAAGCCTAAACAACAATATCATTTCACGAATTAGTGTATCTATCCATGTTATAGGTAAATTCTTTCATAGCATAAATAGACTTCACACATATAAGTACATCATTCATCACATCAAACCTTTTATAACATCATAATGTATCCAAATTATGAACTTACTATTTCATTCTCTTTTCTTACCCACTTCATATACATAGTATAGCCATAAGCATAAACATCAATCATAACCACAAGCTTGGCACAAGCCTAAGCACATCAATAGCACATGTTAGTTCATTTAAACATAACTCGTATGAATTTAACATGGATAACCATTATACTTGAGCATGATTCAATTGGATTTATCATCCATCATAACATAACATGATTTCCATGTAGCTCACCATTTCAATGTATTTTATACATACATGTCTTGTTTCATATTGAACACTTACCATTTCTTTTTAAATTCATGCCCATTGAACCATTTAGAATATCGTCGGATACGCGGGATAGCTCACACAAAGTGTGCTAAACATATAATCATAACTTTTCTTTTCTTTTACATCATTGCTCACACGAGCTGTGAAATGGATCTGCTCACATGAACTCTGAAATAGGCTTGCTCACACGAACTGTGGTTTGGCATGTAAGCTACACGATATTACTCACACGAGCTGTGGAGTATCCGCAACATATGCCAACCTCAGCCATCAGTAGGACATTCAAGACCAGCATTCGAAAACAGGAAACCCTAGTGACATGCCATTTTGTATCCTATGAATTCCTAAGGTTCAAACGAGGGTCGATAGTTGTCAAAAACATCATTGGATTTCCATCGTCTCATTACATGATAAATTGCATAATAACATATATATTGATTCAATCACAATAGAACCATATATTAACATTTAATTTAATCAACATTTAAGTGATTATAGTTCATACGAACTTACTTGGCTAAAATACAGAACTGTCAAAGTACAAGGACTTTTTGGTAATTTTCCTTTCTCCTCGATTTTCCACTCGATCTTAATCTAAATTAATAATTTCATTCAATTTATTAATTTAGATAGTGAAATAAATACATTTTATGCAATTTAATTATTTTTGAAATTTTTACAAAATTACCCCTAACATTTTACTTTTATTCAATTTAGTCCTTGAGCCTAAAACATGCAAATTAACCATTTTTTAATGCAAACCCATGCCAACCGAATATTCATGTCATCCAATACAGCCCACATTTATAATAGTTTCACAAAAAATTATTATATTTTTACTATTTTACCAATTTAGTCCCTAATCGGTAAATTCATCAAAATTACTTAACAAAGTACTTATAAATAATAACTAATAACTCAAATTCACCATTTAATATATAAAATCACATATATTAATCAATGGTGACACTCAACTCAAATTCACCATTTAATATATAAAATCACATATATTAATCAATGGCAACACTCAATATCTTTAACAGTTTCAAAATCGAAGGCACGGGCTAGCTAGACCTAGTTGCAACGATATCAAAAACATAAAAATTATTAGAAACGGGACTAAAACAGGCTTGCATGCACACAATGAAGTTTTTTTCCCAAGCTTCAAAGCCTTTAACAATGGCTTTCTTTTCCCCCAATTCGGTGAAAGAAATGAATTATAAAAGATGATACAAACTTTGTTTTATTTAATTTAATTTAATTACAAAATTACCATTTTGTCCATTTAAATATCATCCAAATTTCATGCTTTTAGTTGTCCAAAGACATCTACTAAATCCTTAAATGGTTTAATTTCCATTTAAGTCTCTTTTCCTTTATGCAACAAGTCATTTAATCACTCAAATCAAATAGAGATCAAATTTTACATCTTTTAACAATTAGTCTTTTTTAATTAATTAACTATCGAAACATTAAAATTTCTTAACGAAACTTTAATAAAACCTTAATAATACTCCGTAAATATTTATAAAAATATTTATAGCTCGATTTATAGAAACGAGGTCCTGATACCACATTTTATAAAACCACTTGACTTTAGGGTCTTACGACTTGAACTTAATGAATCATTTATATAACCTAAATTACCAAATCAAAAACCTTTTTAAAAACATATTTGACTTGTAAATATTAAATAATAATATTTACGAACTTACTCGTCGAATTTGTCTCCCCGAAACCACTATTTCTGACACCACTGAAAAACGGGCTGTTATAGGTGTGGCACGCTATCTGAGCGTCCCAGGCGTCAGAGCTGCCCTTAGACTCTATTCTGAAGAGTTCATGAGTATCGAGGAGCTCCCCACATTATACCACCACATCCATCAGTCACCTTCTCTCTGCTGGACTAATATTGCTAAGATTGTGACACTATACAACCCAAACCAGTGGAAGGCAACTTCTCTACCTTCGGCACTGTGCTACATCCATGCCATTTTGGCACACACATTGACCAGTCGAAGGGAGAGCATCGGGTTCGTCGGTACTTATGATGCATACTTTGTTTAGAGCATGGCGATGTGACGCCCATTTGATCTTGCATACTTTATTATCCTATCTTTTCGCCACCAGTCTGACCGTAGTAGGAAGGGTCCTATCTGTTTTGGCCCTTATGTGACTCACCTAGCGAGGTATTTTGGCCTCATTGATACTTCAAATTAGACATCCTTATTTACACTAGTTGGACAGATGATCCCGTAAAGATAATTGATTATGAGTCACATGAGGGTGATTAAACGACAGCATCGAGTGGGTCCCCGTCGATATATACTGTCTTATTCAGATCCTCGGAATAAGCACGAGGATTTTCCAGATGATGATCCTCCTTGCCATGCGGACGTACCTCATTCCCCTCCGCCTCTGATTCACCCTACCAATGCTCCCACTGTTACACTCGATGACCTCTCCAAGCGGTTTGACCATTTAGAGTAGCGATGCTTTGTTCAATTCGATAACATTAAGGCGTATTTGCATCAGATTTGCCAGTATCTCCATATCTCTCATCCTGATCATCCGCCTCAAAATCTTGACACTTCTCACGATTCTGATCCATGACATGATTTAATTTTCTGTCTATCTATTTTAATTTTTATTTTCGGTTGTACTATTATTTTTAGTTGTTTTTATGTTATTTGTAATACTTTTTAATTTTTATTTTTATTTTTATTTTGAACCTTGTTGTTAATTTATTATTTTGATGGTTGTTTTTGTTTGAGTTTTTAATCTCTTTCTCTTTTTTTTATCTTCTTATTAGTTTGCTCGGAAACATGCACTACATTTAGATTTGCCCACAATTCTAATTTTCACTATTTTGGCAATTTCATCCAAATCCAGGGTCATTTTTGTTCTCTCCCTCTCTTTTGATGTTGTACTTATATCTGTGTTTATTCTTTCCTCAATGTACATCTTAAGTGTGGGGAATTTGTTTATATATTTGCAATAAAATCTCTGAATTATTGGTTGTGTTTAAGTAATTTTCTCATACCCTCCATTAGAGTGAATTTTTTTTATTTGAAATTTTTATTGATGTTGTTTTGGAGTAATTTGTGGATTTTTATGTATTGGTTGATTTATACTTTAAGACAAGAAAGAGTCAAGCATGATAAGTTGTTTTTCAAAAATAAATATTTTAGGGTGTCTCCCTAAATGAAATTGTTATCTTGAAATTTTGAAATTGCAAGTTTGACATTAAAACCATAATTTTTTGTGAGCTTTTGAGCCTATATAGCATATATTTATTTCTTGCTCGTTTTATTTTTGGTTGTGAGTATGCCAACTTGATTTGTTATTCTAGAAATTGCTTTTGTAACACCCATAACCCGTATATGAAGCCAGAACAGGGTTACAGAGCATTACCGAACTTATAAATCAATCAAGCAAACATTTCATGTACATTTCTCATTCAAATTAAAAATCCTTTCTAAACAATCAGATGGTCCCTAATACGAGCCATCGAGGCTCAAAATAAATATTAAAAAATAGTTCGGGACTAAACCAAGTATTCAAGAAATTTTTCGAAAAGCATAGAAAATTTTCAAAGTGTAGGAGACACATGCCTGTGTGGCCAGGCCGTGTGTCTCATACGGCCAAGAGACACGCCCATGTCTCAGGTCGTGTGGGCATTCGAAATGGAGCCACACGCCCGTATCCTTGCCCGTGTAACTCACTGACTTGGGTCACACGGCCATACCACACGTCCGTGTTCTAGCCCATGTAACTCACTGACTTGGGTCACATGGCCAAACCACACGTCTGTGTGCCAGGTCGTGTACCCTTTGAAATGGCCTCACACGCCCGTATGTCAGGCCGTGTGCTAGGCCGTGTGAAAATTGGAGGGTATACTGACTTGTGCCAGACGACCAAGCCACACGCCCGTGTGCTAGGCCGTGTGAAGCTACTAAATTGATTTCTATAGAAGTTACAGTGGACACACACCCGTGTCACCTGGCCATGTGTCACACACAGCTGAGACACACACATGTGTCTCTGCCCATGTGGACAAAAATAGGTCATTTTCCAAGCCTTATTTCTCACCCATATTGGTACCAACCTAAACACAACAATTTGCATACAACCATGGCATAAATAGACATTCAAAACCAACCAATATCAAGCTTATAACTTGTTTAAACATCACATACAAGTATGATACTAATAGACACCTTAATTAACCATTTTAGAACTTGTCACTTATGGCTCCAAAATCTACCTAAATGGTCAAACACATATATGCATCAATGTGCATAACTTATCATGCATGCCACTTATCCATTTCAACCATTTGGTACCCAAAATACCAATTCACAAACAAGGTATTCACATGGCAACCATACACCATACAAAGGTTATTTACATATTTACACAACAAAAATATGTTCACAAAACAAGCCAACACAAATGGCTAAAACACAACAAAACATATAGGCTACTATTAGCCAAAATGACCTATACATGTCATTTAACAAAAAATATAAAGTCCAAAGTACCAAAATAACGTTTGATAATGTGATGAGATCCCTGCTAACTTTCAATCCGAGCGAGCTTCCAAATCACTATAAAACATGGAAAATAACAGAGTAAACAATTAAGCTTAGTAAGTTCGTTTAACACAGAATTAAAATTCCCATTTAACCACAAGTTAGGTAAGTAATTCAAAGCATAACACAATTCAAAATGGCCAAAGCCTATCACATAATCAATAACCAAGTTAGTCATGTATTCATATAAAACCGAGAATGATGTATGAATTCAAAAATTATTAAATTCCATGTACATGTCACATTTATACCGTGTATCTATATATCATATATAAACCATTTTCGTGTAAATACATGTACTAGTTCGTATCGAACTTGTATAATCTCGTAATACCACTATGCTCGTTGAACCATTTAGAATATCCTTAGATATGCGGGTAGTACACACAAGGTGTACTGAACTGTAATTCGTCAATTCTTGTACATGTATGCTCCTACGAGCGATAAAAGATAAGCTCCTCCGAGCTGAATAACGGTAAGCTCATACAAGCTGTGTAACAGTAAGCTAATAAGAGCTAAAATTGGTAACCCTAATGACATGTCATTTGTATCCTACGAATTCCTAAGGTTCAAACTAGGCTCAGTATTCTTCGTACATCGTCGGTTATGCTCTCAATAATTATATATAATAGTTAAACCATCCACATACATATCATTCCACTAAATCATATAAATACACAATTTAATTACATGAACTTACCTCGAACTCGTACGATGGAAAACAATCGTTCAATCAAAAACTTTATCTTTCCCCTGATCTAATTCTGTACGTTGCTTTTCTTTATCTATATAATCAAATTTAACTACTTTAATATTTATTCTATTCAATTCAATCAAAATTTCAAGTTTTGAGCAAAATTACTATTTTGCCCGTATGCTTTTGACTTCTTTACAATTTAGTCCCTAGGCTTGTAAACATGAAATTCATGTAATTTCCCCACACCCAAGCCTAGCTGCATATCTTATAAGCCTATAACAGCCCATAAATTTCACCATTTCACATATTTAACACATAATTTTCATATTTTTCAATTTAACCCCTAATTGACAATTTAACAAAAAATCACTTAACAAAAGTTGTTTATTTAAAAACAAGGATTCATTTTCTTCCATCAAACTTCAAAACCTTAACATATTCATCAATGGAAAATCTCAAACTATTCAATAATTTTGCAATTTAATCCTCTAGTTAGCTAGGTTAAGCTACAACGGTCCCGAAAACATAAAAATCAACAAAAACGGGACAAAGGATCACTTACATGTAAGGGATATTTTTAGCTAAAAATTTGAGCTCTCCAATGGCTAAACCTTGCTGAAAATTTCAGTTGAATATGGGGAAAAAGATGACAATTTTGGTTTATTAAATTTTAACCTTTAATTACCTATTTACTAAATTACCCTTACCTAACTTTAAAATTTTCATAAATACCAAGCCATGCACATCCACTAACTCATTTAATGGCCTAATTACCATATAAGGACCTCAACTTTAATCTTCTATAGCTATTTAACACTTTTAGCTAATAGAACACAACTTTCGCACTTTACGCGATTTAGTCCTTTTTCACAAATTGAGCATACAAACGGTAAAATTTCTTAACAAAATTTTTAACTATCATATTATCATGATGTAGATATTAAAATAATATTAAAATAAATTTTTTGACTTCAGATTTGTGTTCCTGAAACCACTGTTTCGATTTCATTAAAAACGGGTTGTTACAACTTCAATTATGCATTTCGAAACCACATTATTAATTTGATATACTAAGATGATAGAGGCACCTAGGATTTAACCTACTTAACATGTTAAAAACTTACCTATTGAATTAACCATTAGTAAACCCCATTAATTCTAACACATTTTTTTCTAACTCGTTAATGTTAACCCGTAACTTGCATCAATTTTGTAAATTATCTCTTTTATTGACTCCCTTTTTTGTTTAGATTCGATTTGGTTAGTTTCCTAATTATGTTTCATTTTTTTGAATTTCTAAAATTTATTTTATTATTAGTGTTTGTTCTAAAAAAAAGAAAAACATAAAAAATTTTGATTGAACTTGAATAATTAATGTCATATTCTATTGAAAAGCTCGTTTCATTTGGGAGTATTCTTGTTGATGAGTTTCTTTTAATTCAGCAACTAATTTTTGTTCTAGTTCGATAACTTATCAACTCGATCTCGATAATAACCAAGTTTTTTTATCTTTCTTATACCCTTAACCTAAGCCCTATTACAACCTTTTACAGACCTCTTGATTTGTGTGTCATCTCATTTTATAATGGTGGAGATTTGATTTTCAAGCAAGCTTATGGTAATAGCATTTTTCGTTCGACTATTGAGTGATCTTGTTGGTTTTTAATTTAATTTAATTATTTAGATAATGGGAGACACCTACGATTTTACACTTTAAAAATTTCAGCTTGGACTGCTTGAATCTTCAATGTTCTTTTGGTTGAGTTTTCAATGCATGATTATTTGCGAATTATCTTGAAACATTATTGATGGAATGACAAATTGGGAAAAGTTAACTTGAATGTGGGTTAAGAATTTTGCTTGTGGACAAGCAAACACGTAAGTGTGGGATATCTGATAAATGCCAAAAGTAATATGTTTTAGCCTTATTCTTAATGCGTTTTTAGATGATTATTCGATGTAAAATGGTGAATTTCATGCTCCTAATCCTTTAAATTCATGTTTCTATACTTGGCAGAGCATTTGGGAGCAAAAAGGGCAAAAAATAGGTGAAAATTAGAAAATTGGAGTGAGGTACAGTGGTCACACGGCTAGACTCTCCCACATGTGCCGGGCACACAGCCGTGTGAGCTACACGGACTGCAACACGGGTGTGTGCTAAATTGTGTCAAAATCGCAAATTGTACTCCAAACATGTGGAAAAATGCAAATTTTAGGTTTTTGGGCATTCTAATGCCTATATATGACAAAGATAAGAAGATGGGAGTGAACCGTCATAGAATACTCAAGAAAACAACTCGGAAAACACCATTAAAGCTAACTCTGAAGCATATTTCCATCAAGATTCAAGATCTCCTTTTGATTTCTTTGAAGTTTATTATGAGTTCCTTTATTTCTTGTGGTTATACTGTCTTTGAGTTGTGTTTATTTGCTATCATGAACTAATTTTCCAAATACCTAGGGAGATGAACCCTAGAATGAATTATGTTATTTGATTTCTATTTTTACACAATAAATACATGGATATTGTTCTCAATTATGTGTGCTTAATTCTTGGTTTAATATTTCTAGACTATTAATCTGTGTTTGATGTGCTTAAATCCAAGGAGGAATACACCATGTTTAAGAGTAGATCCAGCATAATTGAGTAAAGTTCATGCAATCTTAGAAATAGGACTACATAAATCTACTGGGTTAGGTTCAAATCTAATAGGGGGTTCCATAGATCGAGTTACTACAACAATAGGGGTTTTAATTAGAAAGAAATTTTAATTAATCAACCTAGAGTCAGTTGCTCTTAGTCTTGAAGAGAGATATTAGCATAATTTAGGGATTTCTACAGATCAATATACTAAGTGAAGAAATTGCGTAATTTAGATTGATAGTGACAGATGAAGTCTAGGTGAACTCTTTCTTGCGTATTGTCTCGCTTCTTGGTTGTTAATCGTTTATTTTCCTGATTTGTTCTTTGTCATGTTCTTTAGTTAATTAATTTAGTTAATTTTAGTTTTCATCAATCACCCCAATTTGTTGGTTAAATAATAGAAAATGGTAATTACTAGTACTTTTAGTCTACATGGGAACGATATCTTTGCTCACCGTAACTATACTATTAATTAATAGGTGGACTTGCCTTTGTCAGATTTTTAGTTCATTTCGTAGACCTCAACATGTGATACAATTGAAAAAGTTTTAGAGATTTTCACTAAGTCATTTTCATAAGAAAAGCATAAGCTTTCAAAATAATTTCTCTAGTAGAAACCAAACTTTGAATAAAATGATAAAAAAATATTGATGCACTTGGTTTTCTCATGAAAATCTAAGTTCTTTGTCATAATAATAGTTTATTTATTGTCACAAAAGATCTTTATTACTTTAAACTGCTTCTTATTGAAATATGAATGAAGTCTCGTTAGTCTAAAAGTCCAGTCAAATCCAGAGTGTTATACTGGTCACTGAAGTGACTCACTCGAACAATCATTCAATTATGCACATTAAAACATAAAAATTAATCAAAATTCAATTTAATATTGTAATTAAAAATTCAAAAGAATACTAAAAATCTAAATCTTATACTTTCGTCTGAAATTTCTAAAATAACCTATTCAAAAATTTCCATTGAACTAATCTTGAATTAGCGCAAAATCCAATACCAAAAATTTCAAGCATTGCAATTCTCCTCTCCTTATAAAAAAACATTCCCCGAAATTTTACTCCATTTATCCAAAACCTTTAATAAAAATAAAAATATAAATATAAATAAGAGTTTTTTTAAAAAAAACATTTAATGACTTGTTTAAAAGTATTTGTGAAATATTTAAGAGTTTAAAATGTCTTGAAAAACTTTAAAAAAATATTAAATTTTAAAATTGTTATTCAACAAGCTTTTAACGATCAGAAATATAATTGTTAGACATCTCGAATCTATTCGGAAGATGTTAACAACCTTAGGCGTTACACTTAAAGGACCCTAATCAAGCCCACACGCCTAGCCATGTTATAATCATTTAACTTATGGTGCATTCTTTGAAGGAATTTAGGCATTTATGGACCCATATATCTTCATATTGATCGAATATCTATCTCTTAACTTCGCAATGCACTTTGAATCACTCGATTTCAAGTTCGAGTTCAAGAGCTCAAGTTATGGTCGTTTTAGTGAAGATTGTGTGAGCAAAATTTCTAGACGAGATTATTATTGAACTTACAAGTTTTAGGCTTCTTATTCGAGTTTAAATCATATTGGGTTCGAGTTTCATGATTAATTTTTATTATATATGAGTAGACCTGCTCATGGGTCGGCCCACCCAACTCGAAGGCCCACTTGAAAAGTGAAAGGGTTTAGGTAAAAATATAAGCTCAAAAAATGGGCTTGGGAAAAAATAATGCATGTTTAGAAAACGGGTCGGGCCTCGGGTAAGGCTGTTTTGGCCCGAGCTCGGCCCAGTCCACCCCGAATGTGAAAAAAACTGTTATTTTTTTACTGTTTTCTTGTTTTTTATTGTTTTGTTGCTATTTTCTTGTTGTTTTCCACTATTTTGCTATCATTTCACTATTATGTTGCTACTATTTTTTATTATCGTATAACTCTTGTTTTATTGTTAATTTTGTTACTATTTTAAAGGAATTTGCTTCTTAAGTTGCACCTATCTTAGTGTTATTTAAGTATACATTTTTTATTTTATTTTCAATTTGTTGGAAAACATTTAGTTTAATTTTTTAGCATTTTTATGTATTATAGTTTTTTTTTAAATTATATAAAAATAATATAAAAATTAATACGGACGGGCCGAGCCCGGGTTTTAGCATTTTATTTAGGTCAGGCTTGGGAAAAATTAGAGGTGATCATGGGTTGGGCTACCCGGCCCGGCCTGACGGCCGGCCCAAAAAATGGGAGGGTTCGGGTAAAAATATAAGCCCGAAATATGGGTTTGGGTAAAAAAACGAGGCCTATTTAGAAAATAGGTCGGGCCTCGGGAAAGACTTTTTTTGGCCCGGGCCCAGTCCGGCCCGGCCCCAATTATATATTAACTATTTTTATTTTTATTTTTATTTTTATTTTTATTTTTAATCAAATATATTTTTTATTAAATATATATTTTTTTTGGACTTTTAATCCAAACTATATATTAAATATATATTTTTATTTTTAATCAAATATGGGTCGGGCCGGGCTCGAGCTTAGCAATTTTCTTTCAGGCCGGGCTTGGACAAATTTTTAGGCCCATATTTCGGGTCGGGCTGAGCCCAAGCCTAGAAAACGAGCCTAAAATTTTGTCTAGGCCCAGCCCGAACCCGGCCTGGTCCGGCCCATAATCACCTCTAGAAAAAGTTTTAGACCCATTTTTCAAGTCGAATCGGGCCCGAGCCTAGCAAACGGGCTTAAAATTTTGGTTGGGTCAGGCCCGACCCATAAGCACCTCTATATCAAGCTCAATATTGTATTTATTAAGTTTTATTATTTATTTATTCTGAATTTCGGATATATTTTTAAGTATTTTAAGTTATTTAGGAGTTTTAAGTTAATAAAAAAAGTTATATGTTAATAAAAAAGTTTAGTTTAAAACTACTTCTTGTTTAGGGTAATTAGAGTTTCAGTATACTTAAAAGTTTTATTTGGATATATTTAGCTAGTTTATATAAAGGTCTCTTCATTGTACACAAATCAATTCATGATTATTCAACAACTTCTCTTTTGAGTTAATAAATTCTCTTTGAGTTTTTTTTTTCAAGAATTTTTTTAAAGTTTTCTTTGAATTTTCTTGCCAAGTTTTCCTTCTTGGAGGGGAGATTAGAGTCGTTTGAAGGGGGTTGTGGATCCTTCTTGTTTCCAAGGCTCCTTAGGGTATCTACATGCCACGTTCCATCTTTTTCATCTATCTTCTTTATTATCTTCTTTATTGTTCTAATATTTGATTTATTGTTCTGTTTTATTTATCTTAGTTATTTATTTTAATTGTTTTATTTAATTTTTTTTATCTGACTTGGATTCGTTTGCATTTCAGGTTATGCCAAAATCCAAGTTTTTTTCAAACGTCTGGAATCCTAAGTCAAATCCGCGACTTGGACAAACTTACAATCCTCTTTCGCACTCATCCTCTCTTATCCTTATCAAAAAAATCTAAATTCTATCCTTCCATCCAAAATTTTTGAAATAATTTATTTAAAAAATTTTCTCAAACTAATCTTGAGCAAAATTTGATCAAAAAAATTTTTCAAGGTGTTACATTCACAAGCTACAAAAGTTGTTGCAACTTTCTTAGCCTTTGATGTTGGTAAGGCCACCACTTGTTGCTTTTTTGAACTCCACACAATTGTTCCATTGCTACTTGCCCAATCACTATCAATAGCGCTAGTTATTTGAAATTTGATATTCGATTGTTTTTTAACATATTTCAAAAGTTCTAACGTGAAGCTTGCTTGGATTGTACATAAATCTTAACACAACTTTGACAGAGAAAGCATTGTCTAACCTTATAAGGGCAATTACTATTAACATGATTTTTGCAATATGTGACATTTACCGTTTAAACACCATTGCCACAACCCAACTTCTTACTAATATTCATAAATGTAGTTGTGATTTTATAATTCACCATATTAAACTTATTCAAAAGATCACTTGCATCAACGTAATGCAATAAACCCAAATCAAACATCTCAATAAACACAAATCAGGCATCTTAAATTTTTTTCTATCACATCATCAACAATAGATTTATTTGGACCCATATAAATAATATCATTAACGTAAAAGCATACCACAATAATATCATCTTTACTTTCTTTTTTATGTAAAGTGTGTACTCATTGGTACTTCTTTCAAAATCATACTCTTGAAAATAAGCATCAATTTAAAGAACCATGCTTTAGGGCTTGCTTGAATCCATAGAACACTTTTTTCACCATGTGAACTTTATCTTTTTATCGTTAACAAAAAAACCTTTAGGTTGATAAATATAAACTTCATCTTCCAAGTCACTATTTGAAACATCAAATTAATACATTGATGAATGTAATTAAGCAACTAAGACTAAAAAAGTTCTCACTGTTTCAAAACAAGCAACAAGAGAAAAGGTTTCGTTAAAGTTGATGCTTGAGAATAACCCTTTAAAATCAACCTTGTGTTTTTTGATGTTTCTATATACATGGTACTTGGTCCTGAACAAACATATTGGAGGTCTAATAACATTCTTTCTTTTTAGCAAATCTACCAAATCCAAAATATATATAGCCATCAGCCCCTTCTTCCATAGCTTTGCACTATTCACTTTGTTTTGCAACTTCTTCAAAACAAATGGGATCTAAAACAAGTAAAGCAAAGGTACAAGAATGTGTACTTTCTTTTCATTTAGCCTCTGTCTTCTAGAGCTATATATTGGTCTTGAACCTGCAGGCTTATTAACCTTTCGGGCCTCCTAAGATGTTGTTAAAATTCAAAAGCCTATAAGGTTTTGTATTGTCCACTCCTCCAAGTGTTTCATTCTTCATTATCACATGACCCAACTTTGACTTTCCATTTCTCTGGGGGATATCCCTTTTCTAAAGTAACTTGGCTTGTAACTTAGCTACTACAGAATAAGAGTAAAGCTGCTTATGTTTAACAAGTTAGGTCTAGTTCATGTATGTCAGCTTGTTGTCCACCGTGTTGCATAGATTCTGGATAGGATTTCGAACATGGTTTGTTATGTATTTGACAAAATTTACATTAATTTTGAAGCCCAAACCTCAAAATATAATTTTAATGAACAATGAAATGTTCAAAGAAATAAGTTTAAAATACTAGAGCTATATTAGGAAAAAAAAGTGAAGACTCCATATGTTATAGCCCATTGAAAGAGGTAGAAATGGAACAGGTCTAATGGCCAATTATGACCATAATGGTTTATATCTCAAAATTCCCAAAAATTAGTAGTCGTTCCCTTTAGCCAAAATAGTGACTTCTAGGAGTTCATAAATGCATATTCTTCGAAGTTATTTATAATATTAATATGGAAGTATTCGTATTTTGGTCTTTGGCAGTTACAAAACGTTGCTTATGACATTTCTTTATATATAAATATATTTTCATGTATCGGTGTTTGAGATTCATGTCAAATGCGTACCTGAATATGTTGAAGTTAGCCTACATGCAACCAAGAAACAAAGGAACTGCTTGAGCCATGCATGTTGCAGCTGAAGCACATGCTGCTGTTGTGTTTCATTTTGTTTTGTTACTTTAATTGATATTTTGTACCTTAGTTAGATTTGAACTAAGTTGGTAACATATTTGATGATTAGGTGCTGATAGATTGATAAATCAGCTTACCTATGTGTGTAAGTTATGTTTATCAATTTTCCTTACTATTTGGTGGAGCTAGGTTAAAGATTAGATGATGTTTGTCTCATTTTGACCAGCTTATTGACTGGTATATGTAATGGCTTTATGCCTCAATTCATGGTTAATGAAAATCATCAGAATTCTTCTTCATTTTTGGTTTTACTCAAGCATTTTTGTTCAAAAGCCTTAGCTGATTCTGTTTGTTTGCTCAACAAGATCGAGCCTTTAAGCTTAAGTTTCTGTCAAATTTCTTCAAATTATTTTCTTAGTTCCAACAATTGGTATCAAGAGCTTATTTCTTAGTGGACCTATCATTCTTCAAGTCTAAAAACTATGTCTTCATTCAGATTCTCTCCAGCTTCACCACCAGTGTTCAATGGTGAAGGCTACCACATTTGGGTAGTGAAAATGAAGACCTACCTACAGGTATTCGAGTTGTGGGAGGTTGTCAACTCGGATGTTGAACCAGCACCTTTAAGAGCCAATCCCACTATGGCTCAGATCAGGCAGCACACAGATGAAAGAATCAAAAGACACAAGGATATGTCATGCATCCAAAACAATGTGTCTGAAGTGATTTTCACAAGAGTCATGGCTTGTGAGTCACCAAAGAAAGCTTGGGATAGGCTGAATGGGGAGTTTCAAGGGACTACAAGAACGAGACAGCAACAACTATTGAATTTGATAAAGGACTTTGAAAATTTGAAGATGAAGAAAGAAGAAAGCAGAAAGAATGAAGCAATACTCAGACAGGATTATGGTTGTTGTGAACAGCATTAGATTGCTTGGGGACCAGCTCAGTGAAGCAAGAATAGTGGAAAAAGTTATTGCAACCTTACCTAAGAGATATAAAGCTAAAATCTCTTCCCTTGAAGACTCGAGAGATTTGTCTAGAATCTCTTTGACTGAGTTGATCAATGCTCTTTATGCTCAAGAGTAAAAAAGAGCTAGCAGACAGGAAGAGCATCAAGAAGGTGCCTTCTAAGCCAAGAGCAGACCCGGCTCGAGCTCCTCTAGTTACAAAAGGAAAAAGGCCTGGTCTGACAAGCCTAGAAGAGATGGAGCAAGAAGAAGATATCCACCTTGCCCACATTGCAAAAAGCTCAGTCATCCAGAAGCAAACTATTGGTTCAGGTTTGATGTGCAGTGGAAAGTCTGGAAAAAGATGGGTCATTCTGAGAAAGTTTGTAGAAACAAAGGTAAGCTGAAGCAAAACCAGCCTCAACAGCCTAGAACTGAAGCTCAAGTGGCAGAAGAAGGTAGGACCAAGAAGAACAAGTCTTTGCAGTCTCTTGTTCAGTAGCCAAAAGAAAAGCCACAAAAGGATGGTTGATTGATAATAGTTGCACAAACCACATGACCCCTAATACTGCTATCTTCAAGAACATTGATAGAAACTTCAAAACGAGGGCAAAAATTAGAAATGGGCACTTCAATAAAGCAAAAGGAAAAGGAGATGTGCTGATAGACACTCCTATAGGTACCAAAATTATCTCTAATGTCCTGTTTGTTCCTAAAATTGACAGAAATCTGCTTAGTATAGCTCAGTTGCTTGAAAAGGGTTATTCTGTAGTGTTCAAATGCAATGAATGCCTAATCAATGATCCAAGTGGATCCAAACTCATGTCAGTGACCATGGCTGAGAGAAGTTTTGTAGTGGATTGGAACAAGAGCTAAGATAATACCTACACAGCTATTTTAGAAGAATCTAAGCTGTGGCACAAGAGGTTAGGTCATGCCAACTACAAGTCACTGGTTCAGCTAACCAAAAAGGACTTGGTTGAAAACTTCTCCAAATCAGTTAAGAAAGAAGATATCTGTGAAGTGTGTCAGCTAGGAAAGCAAGCTACATTGTCATTTCCTTCAAACAAAGCCTGGAGAGCTTCTGAAAGGTTGCAGCTAGTCCACACTTATGTGTGTGGCCTTATGAAGACACAGTCTTTGAATGGCAGCAGGTATTTTATCCTTTTTATCGATGATTACTCGAGGTATTGCTGGATTTACTTCCTAAAGCACAAGTCAGAAGTGGCCTTAGTATTTTAGAAGTTCAAGGCCGCAGTTGAAATTGAATTAGGATGCAAGCTTAAGACACTAAGGTCTGATAATGGCACAGAGTACACTTCAGCTATGTTTCAAGGCTTTTGTGATGAAGTAGGCATCAAGCACCAGCTCACCAACACCTACACACCTTAACAGAATGGTGTCAGTGAGAGAAAGAATAGAACTCTGATGGATATGGCCAAATGCTTAGTGGTTGAGAGGAATTTACCCAAGACCTTGTGGGTTGAGGCAGTTAAAGCTGCTGTTTATCTTCAAAACAGACTACCAACCAAGGTTTCCATTTGAGGCCTAGTTTGGGTTCAAACCTTCAATTTCTCACCTGAGGGTCTTTGGATGCATATGCTATGCACATGCCCCAGCAGTAAAAAGAGATAAGTTGGCAAAAAAAGCTCAACCTAGCATCCTGGTAGGCTATAGTAGTGTTAAGAAAGGCTATAGGATCTTGGACCCTTTATCCAATAAAGTCTTTGTGAGCAGGGATGTTGTATTCGATGAAAAGTCAAGATGGAATTAGGATAAAAATGAGCCTGATTGTATTATTGAAGACCAGGTGACAGATCAAACTGAAGCTGATCAAAATGACCTTGAAATGGACATTGATGATATGCCAGTTAGAGGAACTAGACCATTGACTGAAATATAAGAGATGGCAGATGTGGCTACTGTTGAACCAAGTTGTTTTAAATAGGCTGAAGCTTGACAAGGATGGAAATAGGCTATGCTCGATGAAATGAGCATGATTGACAAGAACTAGACTTGGGAGCTAGTTGCAAGACCAGCCAACAGGAAGGTTATAGGAGTGAAATGGGTGTTTCTAGCCAAGCATAATGCTGATGGAACTTTGAACAAGCTAAAAGCAAGGCTGGTAGTAAAGGGATTCAGTCAGAAGTATGGCATTAACTACTTTAAAACATTTGCACCAGTGGCCAAACTTGACACAATCAGGTTGTTGGTTGCTTTGGCTACATAGAAGCAATAAAAGATACATCAACTCGATGTAAAATCTGCCTTTCTCAATGGTTTTCTTGATGAGGAGATATGTTTTGAACAACCTGAAATTTTCAAAGTAGCAGGCAAGAAAGATAATGTATACAAGCTAAAGAAAGCCTTGTATGGCTTAAAACAGGCACCAAAAGCCTGGTATGACAAAATCGATAGCTACCTAGCTAGCTTGGGGTTCGAGAGAAGCATTAGTGAACCAACCTTATATGTGAAGAAAAAAGGTGAGGAAACACAGCTCATAGTCTCTTTGTATGTGGATGACCTGCTGGTAACAGGAGGAAACAATGCCATGTTGGCTAATTTCAAAAGGAAAATGGAAAACATGTTTGAAATGTCAAACTTGGGAGAGATGTCCTACTTCCTTGCTATAGAAGTGTCACAGACTCAGCAAGGAATTTTCTTGAGTCAAAATGTTTTTGCCTTGAAGATTCTGAACAAATTCTCCATACTAAACTACAAGGCAACAAGCACACCAGTTGTTGTTGGAAAGAAACTGTCAAGCCAAGGTGATTTCGAGAAGGTAGATAACACAACCTACAAAAGTTTGGTTGGATGATTGTTCTATTTGATAGCCACTAGACCAGACATTATATTTTCTAGAAGTTTGCTATCTAGATTCATGCATTGCTGCAATGTCAAGCATTTCCAAGCTGCCAAAAGAGTTCTCAAGTACATCAAAGGTACACTGAGCTTTGGAATGATGTTCACCAAGGTTGATAGCATGAAGCTGCTTGGTTATGCTAATAGTGATTGGGCTAGATTGATAGATGATATGAAGAGTACCTTAGGGTATTTGTTTACCATTGGTTCAGCTATTTTTTGTTGGAGTTCGAATAAGCAAAATGTTTTTGCTCAATCAACTGCTGAAGTAGAATATATGGCAGCTGCAGGAGCTGTTAATCAAGCTATATGGCTAAGAAAAATCATGGCAGACTTGAATCTACACCAAAGGGAAGCAACAGAGATCAAATGTGACAACCAATCTGCTATTGC
This sequence comes from Gossypium hirsutum, assembly GCF_007990345.1. Taxonomy (NCBI): domain Eukaryota; kingdom Viridiplantae; phylum Streptophyta; class Magnoliopsida; order Malvales; family Malvaceae; genus Gossypium; species Gossypium hirsutum. Next base: position 12,326,396 of record NC_053446.1, on the reverse strand, counting down.
AATTGTAAAGAATCCAGTGTTTCATGGAAGAACCAAGCATTTCAAGATAAAGTTTCATTTTGTTAGGGAGATGGAACAATGTCAAGAAGTTAAATTGATTCATTGTAGTTTTGAATATCAGCTTGCTAACATCTTGACAAAGCCTCTTTGTGTGTCAAGGTTCAAGGAATTAAGAGCTAAAATGGGAGTTAGTAGCATGCAAGCTAAGGAAGAGTGTTGAAGTTGGCCTGCATGCAGCCAAGAAGCAGAAGGGCTGCCCGAGCCATGCATGTTGCAGTTGAAGCACATGTTACTATTGTGTTTCATTTTGTTTTGTTACTTTAATTGATATTTTGTAAGTTAGTTAGATTTGAATTAAGTTGGTAACGTATTTGATGATTAGGTGTTGATAGATTGATAAATCAGCTTACCTATGTATGCAAGTTATGTTTATCAATTTTCCATGCTACTTGTGGAGTTAGGTTGATGATTAGGTGATGTTTGTCTCATTTTGACCAGCTTATTAACTGGTATATGTAATGGCTTTATGCCTCAATTCATGGTTAATGAAAATCATCAAAATTCTTCTTCATTTTTGGTTTTACTCGAGCATTTTTGTTCAAAATTCTTAGCTGATTCTGTTTGTTTGCTCAGCAAGTTTCGAGCCTTTAAGCTCAAGTTTCTGTCAAATTTCTTCAAATTTTTTTCTTAGTTCCAACAGAATATAGATATTGGAGACACCTGTTCTAGGTTGCAAAATCTAATCTAGAAAAGTTAGAGAGGGATTTGCCGTGCGTATAGGTTAAATTGGATCAACATCCATGAGTTGCTATCAACATTCAACTTGCATGTTGGCTTTGTCCCGACGTGTAATAGGCAGTGGTTAGTATTTTTTTTGCGTGTCAAAGGACACGTATGTTTTGGGGTTTGGTGATGGTTTAGTATGAGGTGTGATAGCATTTGACAAGAAATAGAAGCATTGGAAATCCCTAGTAAAAACCATTTCCAACCATTCAGTTCATACCCACTGAATAAGACACTGAAAACAAAGCTCAAGTAAATCGGAACGAAATGGGATGGTTCTCTCTTATGCCCACAATAACTCGTTCATTTGACTTAGCTTCTCTGTTTCTGTACTTTATTCTTCGGCTAATGAGGAACCATTTCATGAGTTTCTCATTACTTTAATTTGTTTTTTTGTCTAACAACATGGTTTTCGATTCTCGTTTATATGGTTTTTTTTATCCTTTCGCTCAAACAAGTATATTTTTGGATCTTCATATAGCTCCAACTATTTATCTTTTTCAGTTAAAACAACACTAACTATTATTCACCAAAGCCAATCAATTTGTTTTCTTTATTGCCAGCCAATCATCGACTTCTATCTGTCCATTCAAAGTGACAAGGTTCATGCTAGATTAACTTTGTAGCCGGTTGAGGGATTTTGCTTGATGGATATTAAACCACGTCTTGGATTCAGTTTTACGCTATCGTAACTCACAACAAGAGTTTATCATTATAATGTTCTCAGTTGGAAACTCTTACCCTTTTTTACCATCAATTGTTTGTATTTTTTTCATCACCATCAATTTAAGATTGTTGCTCTATCAATCATCAAAATTACGGGAACATAATAATCTAATCTTTTATCCTAATTTTGAATTATTTTATTTTATTTTCTTTTAAATGTAATTACCTATCTTTCTCTCTATAAAGGTTTTATCAGTAGCAGGATGATTTAAATCAAAGATTTTAAAGTCGAAAGTATCATTTCATTGTAATCTTTTAATATAAAACTGGTATATTTATTTACTTTCACTGTTAAATTTATGATTTGAAAGTGTAATGTTAAAAAAATGGACCGTTAGATTATATGTTCTCCAAATAAATATATATAAAAAGGCTAATCAAGTGTAAAATATAGAAAAATGTCGTTTTTTATAAAAATATTATCAGGTTAGGTTGGTTTTTTGAAAATTTACTGGATTAGGCCAAAAAACAAAAACGCTTCCAGCTAGAAGCATTTTTTATAATGGCTACCCCATCCAACGGCTAATTCTTTTTCCTATTTAAACCCCTAATTCCATTCATTTTTCAATTCAATCTCAATTCATCTCTCTCACACATTCTCAAATCTCTCTCAAATTTCTCTCAATTCTCTCTTAATTTTTCACTCAATTTTTATTCTTCTCTAACTCTCTTTTTTTATTAAATTTGTAGTAAGGTTTTCTTAAATTAATTTTTGTATTACAATTTATTTTGTATTTATTGAAATTAGTAATGACAAAATCTCTAATTCATTTGGATGACAAGTACATTTCGGTCGATTAATTACAAATCGTAAGAAAAAAAAAGTTTATATTTAATCTAATTTAATTTAAATATTTTTCTCGTTATATTGAAATTTAATATTTTGTATTTTTTTATATACATAGTTGAAAGATCGGATTTTGGAGACATATATTTGTGATCTACCCGCTCCTCCATTGTCTTTAAGCGAATCATACTTGAGAGATGTGAAACTTTTGCACGTCGCCCATATGGGTAGGGGGTAGGCCTGTTCATGGGTCGAGCCATCCAGCTCGACCCGAAGGCCCGCCCGAAATGTGAGAGGGTTTGGATAAATGAGCTTGGATAAAAAAAATAAAGCCCGTTTAAAAAATAGGTTGGGCCTCAGGTTAGGCATTTTTGGCCCAGGCACGGCCCGAATTCACTAAAGGACAAAAAAAATTTAATATTATTTTCTCCCTATTTTGCTACCATTTTACTATTATGTTGCTACTATTTTGTTGTTATTGTTTGGATATTATATAAAACTTATTTTATTATTAATTTTGTTATTATTTTAAAGAAATTTGTTAATTTTGTTATTATTTTAGAGGCATTTGCTTGTTAAGTCGCATCTATCTTAGTGTTATTTATGTATACATATTTTTTAAATTTTATTTTCAATTTGTTGGGAAATATTTATTTTGATGTTTTTAGTATTTTTGATGTATTATATATTTTTTTAAATTATATAAAAAACAATATAAAAATTAATATGGGCGGGTCGGGTCGGGTCGGGCCCAAGTTTTAACATTTTTATCTGGGTCGGGCTTGTAAAACTTTTTAGGCCCATTTTTTGGGCCCGGGTCTAAATTTTTAGTTGAACCCGTCCCAACCCGACCCATGCACACCTCTAATCGGGGCTGTAAATTGGACCCCTTCACTTGTAAGCACGTTGGTGGAAAGATGGAGACCTGAGACGCACACATTCCATCTTATATGTGGCGAGTGTACTACAACACTCGAGGACGTGCAGTTACAGCTCGGGTTACCGGTAGATAGACTGGTAGTGATTGGGTCAGTTGTCGTAGCTATTTGAAGATATGTATGCGAGCAACTTTTAGAGAAGGTTTCAGACACGATTTACAGAGCCGAAATAGATATGAATTGGTTGAAAAGAAATTTTGGTGGGCTCAATGCGGAACCGAGTGAATTTGAAAGAGAACAACATGTTTGAACATACATTCTTATGATCATCGGGGTTCTCCTAATACCTGATAAATCACGAAATCTTGTCCATTTAAGGAGGTTGCTAAAACTTGTGGACTTTAGAGAAGCAGACGAACTTAGTTGAGGGTCAGTCATGTTGGCGATGTTGTATCGAGAGATGTGTCGAGCGACACAACCATAAAAAATTAAAATCGGTGGTTACATGCTACTGCTACAATCATGGGAGTGGTGCCAGTTGCCATTTTTAAGTCCTCAAGCGAACTACCCTTATACATTCTCACTCTAACAAGGTAAAATTCATTAGATAATATATTTACCATAGTAAAATTATTTAAATTTTAAATTATTGTGTTAACATATTATTTCAATAGGTGGAACCATAGGCCGAGTTATATGGGACTACCGGAGAAACTTCAAGATATATGGCTTCTATTAGATCAACGATTGGAGACAGAGGTATGTTTTTTTTAATTTAAATTATATAATATTAAGGTAATTTATTTAAAAGTTAATAGTATAGATATAATTAAATTTTTTATTATTTTAATATAGTTTGAATGGACGTCATACTCCGATCCGAGAATTTAAAAATGCATCTCGTCTGAATTCTTAGTGAATCTCAACATCTAGCACGTGAATGTGCCATTGGTAATGTATGCTACAGTGGAGATGCATGAATCAGATAGAGTTATGTGGAAATTCAGGTTTAGGCAAACGATTCCGTTGGCACCCTAAGACATCGAAGATCTACACCATATCAACTTACACGAAATATATCAATATTTGGAACCATAAGTACGACTTTTTACATAATCATGAACCCATTATTGCTCGGGAGTTAGCCTACGATTCAAAGTACATGTCATGGTTTAGACACCATGGCAAGTCATATCTATTAGCGGAAGAGGCAAGGGATAGGTAACGTCCTACGAAGAGGCCACGACGGACGCCTAAGCATCCAAGGTCTGGTGCAGCTGCCAATATGGGTCTATTATCTACACCAACGCAATAATAGGCACCGATGGCCACACCACCCCTTGCTCAATATGGCTTGACTTATTCTGGTACTTTTACTAACCCCGTCATTTTTACACAAGCACCACATCTTGCATCATATTTTTCTGTTTCTACATTGGGTCTAAGTTTAGTTTTGGACCACCACCTCTGTCTCCGGCATATTACACGTCAATGCTATCGACGTTTCAGGTGGTAATGATTCTAACGATGATTTATAGGTCGTCTATGTTTAGGGCACCAACTTGAAGTTTGATTATTCTACCATCGGTGTATGGGACATAATATGGTTATACACCTACGTAGATGGTGTCGTAAACACTTTCGGGATCATTATTCTACCAAAGTGGACCATCTTCATAACCACATGTTCCTAGATTAGAGGATACACGATTGCAACCGAGGAGCACTTTGCAATCAACTATGGAGGAAGGCAAAGAAGATGAGAGGTCAAGACCACAACATGTACCCAGGGTAGAGGTGACGATGAAAACGAGGAGGCTGGTATACAACTTGAACGAAGAAGAAATCCAGCAAACAACCGAGGACCACTTGTTGTGGCACACATTCTGCTTGACAATATGAATGATTTTTTTTTTGTATTTCCCATGTAAATTTTAATTGTTTAGTTAAGTTATAGACGATAAGATTGTACCAATATTAGATATAAAATGTTTTTAAATAAATATTATTTTTGAATCAAAATTGGTATTCGTTGTCATTTTATATTGTTAAACCAAGTTTAATTCAGTTTGCATGAGAAAAATGGAATAAAGTTGTTTATTGTATTGTTCTCTAAAGTATAATAAAAAATTATAACTACAAATTACAAAAAAAAATGAGTATGAATGAAAGAAATCAACAAATAGATTTCGGTTAAAAAATTAATAAATCGATTAATGAGATGTTGTCCTTATAGTATCCCATCAGTGTGGACATGACGGCATTGTATGCCTTGGGTTCCTAGAAAACCCACATAACCTCGGTTGGTTTGTCTTCTCTCGAATATCCATTTTTTCACGTATCCAAGTAGATTTCGATCGACCTTTTTGTTTGCGACACAATGAACTATTAGGTAACAACTTGAATGGAGCGTTTGATATCGGTAGTAACATATGTTCATCTGATATCAATGAAAATTCATATCTCCACACGTTATACATGTGTTATAGTTTGTACACTTCATCCACAAAGCTCATGTGATCAAAATGTACGGAGGAACATGCTGAGAGGTTCACATTATGCATGTAGTTCAAATGTGAGTAAGCCCTGAACTGCGGATCTTCTTCATCATCTTCACCCGGACCTTCACTGTTTGAACCTCCATATTCTGGTTCAGTTGGAATTGGCTCTAGTTCAAATAGAATTGGCTCTAGTTCAAAAAATAGTACAATTTCTAAACCATTAACCCTAGGCTCTCATATTGGACCAGCATCAGATTCAGTGTCCTCTTCATTCTCAACCCCACCAGCATCTCCAGGGTTGAATGTCCCCTCGCTGGTGGACGTCTTTAGGAGTACATCATCCATTCTTGTATATTCGTCGAAACAACCAAAATCACATGTTGATTGCCAATTACTAAAACTTGATGTCATTCTCTTATAAGTGTTCCCAGTATTGAACATCAGCTGATCGAAGTTCAAATCAAAACCACTAACTAAGTGTCTTGTCAAGGTCCAGTATTATGGGTTACCACTAAACCCTGACTGCTGGACGTTTTGCCTGTTGCGGTTGAAATCTAGGGCTGAAACCGAAGAGTGTCTTCCCATTAATGATTCTGGGGTATCATAATGGGAACTTTCTAACAAAGTAGTGAACCCACCGCACAACTGTGTCGTTGGACACTCAACTTGTTCTTCCGTTCTGACCTCTCGAACTGGAACATATGTCGACCTCCGACCTCCTTCATATGTGTTTGTAAACTTCGCATATAACTCGAGTATTGATGATCCACTAACAATATGTGTCTGTACCATCGCCTTCATCCCCATTGCACCTCTTATATCAAAAACATCATATTTGACGGGGTCGACTGAAACATAAAATCGATATTTCAATGACGATACTCTCATCTGGTTGGATTCGACGATTTTTCACCTAACTCTTGCATGCAGCTCCAACAATTGTATGTTAGGGTTGAAAGTCAACTGTGTTGTGTTCTCCGATAAAAAACAACCCCATTGTCAGTGTCACAACTTCACCGTCATAATAAACAACATTAATTCATCCACTCATTTTCAACGAAATAACTTGTTTCACATGTTCAAGAAAAAAACATTATGCTGAAAAATAGAGTTGTAATCATATATGAACAACAAAAATCGAACCTTACTTGATGCAATTACATGTTTGCTCCAAATTATGTCTTACGAAACGAAACACCTTGCGAACTTCCTCTTCTTGCGATTCTTCTTGCAATTTTGTTTACTTGAAATTGTCTTATGGCACTCAATGCTAAAAGCCATCCTTTTATAGACTCAGGGTGAGTGGCAATTGATTCATAAATTTTTTTGGGGTAAGTAGAAAGTTTGCACGCGTTGAATTTGGTAGAAGGAAAACACTCCACGTAGGGCACATTTTTAATAACATGTCAGAAATATTCACTGAAAACCCGCCCTACATGGAGCGTTTTCTCACTCACCCATCAGATATCCTATGATTCCCAGGATAATATTTTCTGAAAAATTTTGATCGAGTTCAACCTGCCGTAAGCTACGAGTGATCAAAACTCAATTGCATTCTAAAAATAGAAAAAAATTACAAAAGTAAGAGTTCAAGTTTCAATTTTGAATCGAATTAAATTTTACAATTCGAATATAAAATTGGTGTAAATATGATTGTTGTAAATACCCTTATGGTACCTATTATTTTTGAAAAGTACACCAAGTTGGGCTCTAAATAATTTCAAAATTTTAAAAATAATATTAACTTTGTAACTCAAAAAATTATAAAAAAAATCTAAAGATTGTATAAAAAAATTTAAAAATATTAAAAAAATCTTAAACTCATAAATCTTAAAACCACAAAACCTTAATCCTACCTTAACAAAAATAAAACCCTAACCCTAAAATAAAATAACCCTAGTAGAAGGAAAACCCTTCCCGCAATTTTTTGCCACATTTGCTAGAAATGCTTCCAGCGGAAAGTGTTTTTGTTTTTCCAACATAATCCTATAATTTTTCAAATAATGGCTTAATCCAATATTGACCATGGTTTAAATAACTGTTCAACCAGCTGACCATAGTTTGACCATTTAGACCACTAATTCAATTCTTACAATAACGAAAAAATCACCTCTATAAAAATATTATGTGTTGTGTGATAAATTGAAACATTAAGTATTAAAAAAATAAATGTTAAAAATTTAAGTATTAAATTTAAATTACAAAATATACTTGGCCTATTACTTATAATTAAGTAAGAATATAGTCAGAATGTAAATTTTAAATTATCAACATTTTATTTTTTATCCTTATTTTTATAAATATTTTACCTTAAAGAAATTTCAATTTTAAATGTAAAGTTTTTAAAAGATAATATAATGTTATAAAAAAATACATTAAGTAGCTTATTATTTACTTTCATTGTTCACACTTTTTTAGCTTTTAATTTTTATTATGAATTATTAAATATATTTAAAAAATTAAATCATTAAAAATATTAATTTTAAATTGACTTACTTTTTTTCAACCACTTATCAAACAAAGTCTGACTCTTTCTTAAAAGAAAAATTTCTTTTTAAAATTATTTTTTTATAAAATTCAAGTTATTACCTTTTAATTTATAATATATAATATGGGAATAATTTACATTAAGATAATTCTAAAATATATAATTTTTAGACATTAATTAAATAATATTATATCATCAATTTTTAAAGACATATAAATATTATTATACACATATAACATATTCATCCATGTATTATATTTGTTAATTTAATTTAATTTTTATTAATATTATTTTATTAATACTTAAAAACAATATATTTTAAAACAATCTTAATATAAATTATTCTTATATAATATTATTTAAGAGGGACACATCATATTATGTGAACCTTCTAAAGTTAGTCACAAATTAATAATGGAAGAGTGTGGCGTCACATTCAATTAAATCTGATCACTTGCATAATTGTATAAGGTTTATGTTATTATCTGTTTTCACTACACTTAAACTTAATTGTAAAAATATTAAAATTTTTATATAAAATTTAGGTTAAATTATATCCCAAGTTATTTTAAACTTTGGTTGTTCTTATTTTTATTTATTTTTTTGTTAATTTAATCACTTTAATTAAGATTGCTAACATATCATTCTTTTATTTTAGGCTAAAGCTAAGAATCTCTCTATAATTAGTTTAAAATATTTTTTGTTTATTTGCAACACAAGAATCTTCAATCATCAATCATCAGTACTCATCACTCACCATAAAAACCACCCAAAGGCAAATTGTAGTGGTAGCCTAAATTTTGGAAATTTTTCATTTTTCAGTTACATTTTTTAGAAAATTTTAATTAAGTACCCTTAAATTTTTGAAATTTCTCATTAATCTCACAAAAATTTTAATTAGACTCCAAATTTTTAAAAAAATCTCATTAACTCCTAAAAGTTTTGAAAATTTTACTAGACCCTCCAAAATTTAATTCTAGGATCTACCACTAAAACCACCAATCCTCATTATTGCCCATCCCTTACTTCCCGTCTCTATCGTTCCTCATTTAACTACCCCACACCATAAGAACCACCTTACACGACTACTTTTCCAACATGGATTGTAATACCCGATTTTGGCCCGGGTAAAAGGCCCAAATTACGATCGGCCTATATGGCCCAAGTCCAAACAAAACAGAGGCCCAAATCAGACCTTAGCCCAAATCAAAGCTCAGGGAGCAGATGGAACCCTAGGGTAGCGCCGCAAGCCAAGCCTCGCCCCCGAATCTCCACATGATCTTCACCTGCACGAAACAAAGTAGTATATGGAAAGAATAGATTGAAAATCAAATCAAAGAAAATAGATTTACTTTCTATGATTTTATTTTACTTTGGCTATAAAAATGGCCATTGATACACTGTAAAGGGGGCCCCAAATCGAAAATCAATAATAAAAAATCTATTACTTTCATAGCAAACAAAGTACCAAATAGAAAAGATCAATCAAAAAAATCAAAAGGTTAATAGTTTTTTTTCGAGCTTCAGCTTCTTTTCTTATTTATTTTTTTCCGCATTCTATTACAAAAAGAAAATAATATACGAAAAGGGAGAAAAGGGATACTTACCTGCGGGAAGGAGACGGAGACTCCCCATTGGCTCTGATCAGATCGGGGTTGAAGGGACTTTGAATCCGTTGAACGGCGGTGGCGGTTGAATGTTGGAACCCTAGCAGAGGAGGCTAGGGTTCATAAGTTTTTTTTTTTGTAAATATGGTAGAAAGTGTTTGTTTTTTTTTTAAATGTTAGTTTTATAATTAATTTGAAACGGCGCTATTTTATGGGGGGATCCGCACGTCAACCTGATCCGACCCGCAGGATCCGCGCGTTTCTTTAAATTGGACCATTTGCGCAATTGATCCCCCTGTTTTACAATGTTTATAAATTACTTTTTTTTATTTCTTGTAAATTTGGCAACGTATTTTATTATTGTTTCAATTTAGCCTAATGCTGTGCAGCATTTTGGGAGGTTTGGGTAAATTTCTCTTTCGGTCCTCCCCCTGTTGCGCGTGTTTTAATTTTCTCCCTTTCACGTTTTCTATTTTTAAATTTAGTTTTTAAATTCTGTTGATTTTCAATTTAATCCTTAATCTTTCATTTTAGGTTTTTTAGTTTATTTTATTATTTTCATTATTATTATATTATATATTATTATACCTATATATAGGTGCGCATATGCATGTTAATATATATACATATATATTTTAAACATTTTTAATATATATACATATTATATACTTATTTTATTATTATTTTATTTTCATAGTTTTTTTATACATATATATAAACATATTTACATTTCATAATATTTATACGTTTTCCCATATTCTATAATTTATATATGTTTATACATTTTTTGTAATATGTACATCTATATTTATACTTTATTCAAAGCTCATTATAAATATTTTCTACGTTTTTATATTTACCAATATATTACTTATACATTTTATTTTTTTTTCAAATGCATGAATATATTTTATATGTATATATTTATATTTATATTTTTTTTTATTTTCAAAAATGCATTATATATTTTGTTTATATAAATTTTATAATCCAAAATTTTATATGTAAATTCATGTGTATGTCTTTCATTCTTTATAATTTTAATGTATATATTATGTATCTTTTATTTTTTATATTTTTTATTTCCTTCATTTGTTTATTGATTTATGTTTTCATTTATATTTTAAAAGCATGTTTTTTACTTTGCTCATTTATTTGATGCTTTGCATGTCATTGATTTATTTTTATTTGTTTATTTATTTATTTATGTTATTTCTATACAATTGTCGTATTTATTATTGATATTTGTTATTGCGATATCTATACATGCATTCAATGTAACATTACATCACCCTTTTTACTCGCGTTTTAAAAATAGAAAACTTTCAAAATTGAGATAATACTCGTATTTAGGATTTTCAAGAAAATTGAGCCCTAACGTATTGGGTTCCAATTTTCTTCGTTAAATCTAACAATCGAGAATTGCTCATTAATCAAAAAAAATAAGGCTTGTTGTTGGGAATTTAATATGTTGTATCCTAACGTATTGGATGTGACGTGTTGATTTCTCGAGACAGATTTTTTTAAAAATAATAATAATAATAATAAAGGAAATATTCCAAGTTTAGGATTTTGAGAAATTGTGCCCTAACGTATTGGGCCGCGATTTCTTAAATCTTAAACAAATTAATATTTTTTTATTTTATTACACGAGTATTTTGGACTAATTCATTTTTAAGGAATTAGAATGTCGTGCCCTAACGCATTGGGTGTGACATTTTCTTTCTCCGAAATGATAAAAGTCTTAATAAGTAACGTTTTTTTAAGTTTTATTAAGGATCATATTTTTAAATTTTTGACATTAAAGACACTAATTAATTAACTAGGTACTAATTTGGGAGTTACAAGGCTGCTAATCCTTCCTCGTACGTAACCGACTCCCGGATCCATTTTTCTAAAACTCGTAGACCAAAGCTATTTTTTTAGGTGATCCAATCACACCTCAATAAAATATTGGTGACGACTCACATTTTCATCGACACCTAATTTTTGTTTTTTCAAAAATAAAAATGGTTTCAACATGGATGATACAGTTATGAAATCCGGAAGACATCTCCTTTGGACAGGGTTTCGACAGCAACAGGATTTTGTTGATTGTACTCATCTTTGCTCATCGGATAACCAGCTGGCTACCCTTTGCAAGTCTAATAACCAAACAAGATCGTTGACTGGAGAAGCAGTTAAGTATCATTCCTAACCGCATTTTGTGATTCTTCATCAACTTCACCATTTGAATAAGCATGAGACGTTATACTTGAACTTTCGTTAATAGAGATATCCGCATATTAAGAAACTAATATTGGATCAAACAAAGGAAACGTAACTGTTGAAGAAAGTAAAAGGCCAGAGATTTGGAGGAAACAAAGAATTCATGTTTATAACCATACTTGCAACAAAAGAAATGCCTAAGAAGAGGAAGATCTGCTAAGATCCGAGGAGGAGGAGGAAAAGCAAGCCTTCCAACACAACCATGGACGCAAAGGCCCATAAATTGAAGAGCTTTACCTGTCATAAAAAATGAAAACCTTTATCTGATTGTGAAAGACTGTGAAAGCGACAATGAAGAACAAAAAAGATGTAATGTATAACATCATAAAACAAGGACTAGAACAAAGAAAAGATGCTGCCAATGATACCTATATCCATTTCTTAAATTCATCGGATAATTGCATCATCCATGTAGCTTTAGTCAAATAGTGATAGTTCTTATGGTATGAGGACGGAGGAGTAAAGAGTGATAGAGATAGGGGAGCAAGGGATGGGATTGGTAGTTTTTATGGTGGGTGTTGGACGATGATGAAGATAGGCAATTCTTATGTTACAAATAAAAGAAAAATATTTTTGATTAATTCTAAAGAGTTCAGTAGCTTTAGTCAAAAGTCAAAAAATATCACATCAACAATCCGTTAGTAAATTAATAGAATTTTTAATAGAAGTGACTAATTTGAATAATTATCTTAATTAGAATGGCTAAATGACAATAAATAAATAAAGAGACCAAAATAAAAATAACGCTACTTTAGAGTGACCTACAATGTAATTTACCCTAAAATCTAATACAAATAGATACTTATAAAGAGATTTAAGCTTAAGATATCATCATATTCAATACATTAACTTTACCATTTTAATCAAAGCTTCATTTGGACTTACGTAAACTTTTTATAAATTTGTTTCATAATTTTTTCACCCTATAATGGATGTGTCATAATTTATTTTATACTAAAACTATATAATCTAATGAAAAATATATATTTTATATATAAAAATTGGGTAAACTACTAAAATAATCACTTGTGTTTACCTCATGTTACATTTTAGTCACTTATATTTAAAATGTTACGTTTTATTTACTTACGTTAACGTGTTGTAAAATTTTAGTCACTGAGTCATTAATTATTGTTAATGGTGTAAAGGTAAGTTAATGTAGCACGTTAAATCATCATTTCAAATAAAAATTTTAGATTAAATTATACAATTGGTCCCCATATTTTTGTAACAGCCTGATTTTAGGCCTAATCAGAACAGTGGTTTCGGGACCACAAATTCGACAAAGAAAAATTTATTTTTTATTATATTTTTATGGTTTACAATTTCACGGAATGATTTCGTAAAAATTTCGTTCAAAAATTTCGACATTTGGCACTCAATTTAGCCAAAAGGACTAAATTGTAAAAAGTGCAAAAGTTGAGTTCTACATGTTAGAAGTATCCAATTGTTATGAAATTGTAAATTGGAGGTCCTTAAATGGTAATTAGACCATTGGTTAACTTGTTGGACAAAAATGGACAAGAGATAAGTGAAATAGGATATTTTTAAGTTGGGGGTATTTTGGTCATTTAGTAAATGAAAGAATTAAAAAGGCCAAAATAGCCAAAAAATTTGTCCATCTTCTCCATGATGAACGAAAATAGCAAGGGGGAAGCCATGGTTAGGGTTTTCAAGCTTCCAAGCTCCATAGTAAGTGATTCCAAGCCCCGTTTTTAATGTTCTTTACGTTTTTGAAGTCCCGGTAGCTTAATTTAGCTTTTTCTAGCAATAATTTAACTTAGAGTTTATATTTGGAAAAATACCCATAGGTGAAATGTGTTTATTTTGATTTTTTTATGGTAGAATATGAAGCTTGAAATGTGTTAAACAATTTTTTTTCATTTTTAGCAATTTAATAATTTTCTTTTATATTCTTTTAACTTTCTTTTTTTTTCTATTCTCTTCTACTTCTCCCTCTCTTCGATTTGTCTTCTCAATTTAAATTGTTCAAAAAAAATAAAAGTATATGGACTAATTTTATCAAATGAAAAACATAGAAAAATTACGTTAAAAAAATGGAGAAGGGAGGAAAGCAGAGGGAGAAGGAGAAGAGAATGGAAAATAAAGAAAAAAAAGGAAAGTTCAAAGAACATAAAAGAAAAAATTAGCTCAAAATGAAAAATATAGGGACCAATTGTGTAATTTAACCTAAAATTTTTATTTGAAATGATAATTTAACGTGCTACGTCAACTTACAGTTACACCATTAATGACAATAATACTTGGTGACTAAAATGTTGCAACACGATAACATAAGTGACTAAAACGTAATATTTAAAACATAAGTGACTAAAATGTAATCTAAGACAAATAAAAATGATTATTTTTGTAGTTTACCCATAAAAAATTTATGGGAATAAGGGTAATAAATTGACTTTTTTTTTAAATGATTATAAGTTATTGAAGGGATTGTTTAATTAAAATATTTTAAATGGTTCTTTAATAAAAAAAAGCTATATAAAAATTTTAAATGATGCTATTTTTTATAACAATTTATACTTATATTAAGTTCTTGATTGAGTTAGTTTATGAGTTAACTGAACACTAATTCAGTTGAAAAATTACTAAAATATATTTTTATATACAGAGTAACAAATATTAATATAAGAGTGTTTTTGCCCTTTCATGTTTTTCAATAAAAATACTATGATGAGATTTAAACTTGAGACAGATGAGTTTTAAATTTTTAAGTTAAGGTCTGTATTTGTTTACATATAAAAAGTTTTACGGACAATGTTTTCTGTATTTTTTTTTGTATTTGTAAAATAAACATTTTTCAAGAGCGTAAGTCATCTTCCGGAAAAAGAACTCCTCTATAGGTAATTTTATTTTTATATAAAAATCAACTTAAGTCAAGCTTAATATTATTATATTGATAATAAATTTTATTTTATTTTTATAATTATTTAAAATTATTAAAATATTAATATAAAATATTATATTTTTCAATATTATTAAACATACATATTTAATTATTTATATGTATTCATGTAATAAATTATTAATATAATTAATATAATCTATTATTTTAATAATTTATTTAATATTTCAATTTTATTTTAATAATAAAATTTAAAAATAATAATTTTAAATAATATTCTTCACATATTATTGAAAATATTCAATATTAATATTTTAATAATAAATGTTTTGTAGTATAAAGGTTAAAATATGTCATAAGTCTATGTACTATTCACAAATTTGCAATTTAGTCTTTGTACTTTTATTTTCAAGAATTTAGTCCCTCTACTTTTTCAGATTTGAAAATCAAGTCTAATTGTTGGCATTGTTAAATTTTTTTGTCAATTTTGTTGATGTCACATTTTTACATAAAAAATATTCACTTGGTAGTCATGTAACTAAAAAAATAATGTAGTAATGAACCTAAATTTAACAAAATATTTTTAATACATGCAAAATAATGTAAAATATAAATTTATAAATATAAAATAAACTCAATTAAATATTGAAAAGATCATAAAATCTCAAATGTATGTTTGTTTCATTAAAAATAGGTTTTATGAAATACTTATAAGAAATCTGTTAAACAACAAAAAATATTTTATACAGATTCATCCAAACACAATAAAATATTAAATTTTCTAAAAAAGTAAGTCATTTTTCAGAAATCATTTTCCAGAAGTCTTTTTCAGTGAAACAAATAAACCTTTAATCAACTCAACCAAAGTCTCCCTTGATTTTAATATAATTTTTTTATAAAGATTATTGTTCACCCAAATTTAGCATTTATTAATTTTTTTTTAAAATTAGTCTTTTAATTTTCTTAATTGATTTGACGTTGGATTAATGAATGATATTAATTTAGTTAAGATTTTATTTAAGTATAGATGTTAAAATTGTGTTTGAAATTGAAGATTTAATAAAAAAATGTGTTTAAAATATTTAATATATAAATTTTAACATATTAAAAGTTTGTGTTATGTAAATTTTGTATTCATACATTTAAACTATATTTATGGTATTTTATTATAATATTAAATATTATGTCAATGTATCCTCCATTGTTAATGCTGAATTTTTGTCGGTTTTCTCACATGAAGAAGACTGCGTTTGGCCTTAAATATGCTATAATGTTTCAGAGATGTTACATGTATTCTCTTTTGAAAGTAATTCTCCATTGTTAAATATGCTTAAGTTAGGGGAAACATTTTTTTCATTGCATCTGATTTAAAGATTTCTGTTGTCAAGGCAACAATAGTTTGGATACAGACTTCACATTAAAATTTTGTTTAATTCACTGTTGAGTGTATAAAAATACACACTAAAACTGGACTTGATTATGGATAAAGCCACTCGTTCAGTCATGAAGACCTGCTTGAAAAGTGAGAGGCTTTAGATAAAAATATAAATCCAAAAAATGGACTTAGACAAATAATAATAATAAGACCCATTTTCTAAACGAGTTGGGCCTTGGATAGAATTTTTTTCCTATACCCAGCCTGACCTGAATCAGTTATTTTGTTGTTGTTTTGCTATCATTTTGCTATTGCTTTGTTGTCATTTCACTACTATATTGTTGTTATTCTTTGTTATTATTTAAATATTGTATAACTATTATTTTATTGTTAATTTTGCTACTATTTTAAAAGACATTTGTTTGCTAAGTTACAACTATCTGAGTGTTATTTAAATATAAAAATTTTTGTAATGTATTTTCAATTGGGTGAGAAATATTTATTTTAATATTTTTAGTGTATTTGATGTATTATTTTTTAAAATTTATTTTTATATAAAAAATATAAAAAAAATTAATATGAGTGGGTCAGATCAAGATTCAATTTAGTATTTTTAATCTGAACTGGATTTGAAAAAAATTTTAAAAATCAAACTAAACCTTAAAAATAAGTCTAAAATTTTACATCGATCGAAACTTTTTCTTTCTCTCAACTTATCGATATAGAAGGTGGTAGAGTGATAAGATTATTAATGTTTCTAAACTTAATATTGTAATATGTGAATTTGAAAATTAGAAAAAAAAACTACAATTGTGTTTAGCAGCAAGGCGAAGCCAGAATAATTTTTTAGGGGCCGAATAAAATTTTAATTTTGTATAATTTATATCTTTATAATTTTTAAAAGATTAAATCAAACTTTTATAATTTTAAGAGGACAAAGTTTAATTTTATTTTTATTAATTTAAAATTTTAATTTTTTTAAATAATTTAAATAATAATTTTCTATTTTATGAGGCCAGCACCTGCCGGCCTCTAGATTCACCTCTGTTTACAGTAGGATAAATCACATCAAAACTCCCTTTTTATCAATAATGCTTTGCCCTTTAGCCTTTAGATCAGCCAATCACCAAATGATGGTAGGAGAAAAGTATTTGTTTTTAAAGTAAACCATTAAATAACTATTTCTTTTTATCAGACAATACCAAATAAAATGGTTGTATAAAACAAATTCTGTCTACATTTGAAATAATGAGCGGCAATAAACCTTTTTATTTTAAATTCTTCTTCCACCAAAGAAACAGTCTCTGGCTGCTCTAGAGGTGCTCATGGGCCGGGCGGCCCGGCCCGGCTCGACGGCCCACTCGAAATATGAGATTGGGTAAAAAATGAGGCCGTTTTAGAAAAAGGGTCGGGCCTCGGGCACCACTTTTTTGGCCTAGGCCCGGCCCGCCCCGATATAATAAATATATTTATTTTTTAATTTTTTTTATTTTTAAAATATTTTTAAAATACTTTTTTATTATTTTTTAATTTTAAAATATTTTTAAAATACTTTTTTTAATTTTTTTTAAAAAATTGGTATTTATTAAAAAATGGGCCGGGCCTGAGCTTATGATTTTTTTTCAGGGCCGGGCCTGGGTAAAATTTTAGGCCCATATTTCGAGCCGGGCCGGGCCTAGGACCCGGGCTAAAATTTTTTATGGGCTCGGCCCATGAACACCTCTAGGCTGCTCTTTCATCATCATGCTCAATAAAGAAGAGTCGTCACTTACCATGAATTAGCAACATAAATTTGGATTTGTTAATTAAATGAAACAAATTATCTCTTTCTTTCTTTTTTTATAGTTTTTAATTAGATAAGTTTTGCTCATGACTACTTTAAATAGGGTCTGTCCTATTTTATCATTTTAATTCATTTTTTTAATTTAATCATTCGTTATTATTGAATGATTAACATGTGACATTTTTTTTTACTTTTAATTAAAATTAAATACTTCTTTATAATTAACCTAAAACACTTTTATTTTTTAAAAATAAGTGATGAATATTTTCAGTCTCCCTTCTAGTCATTACTTAAAAGAAAATATTCATCACTTATAATTAGAAAAAAAAAAGGTCAAGAAACCTTAATTGTTTAGTTGAAGTTCCTTTGACTTCACTTGGCTTTGTACTTTGAGATCTTCTCTTGTCTCTCTTCTGTGTTGTAATGTCTCACTCTGAACCCTGATTTCTCCATGTACGCGTTTCCTATTGTACAAGGGGTTGAGATTGACCTTTGGGTGTTATCAACAATTCTCATACTCTAAAAGCCAATCAACCAATCAAACAAAAACATATAAGATTCCTTTAAATAGAAAATTATTACCAAATCAATCAAAATAATAAAGAACAGAGTAAAAAAAAGACTATATTGTTTGGACTTAAAGATAAAGAATTTGAGTTCATAGACATGTATTGTCTCGATTTTTGTCAATTTTATTTGTTTCTGTTGTGAATACAGTATAGAGCAAAATTGTAATTGATAATTTGAGAGAATAACAGTGAGAATAAAGAATACATAGATTTTACGTGAAAAAACCCCTAATTAAAACACCACGAACAAGGATAGAAGAATTTCACTATAAGAAAACTAGGAGTTACAACTTCTCTCACTTTAACAAGGAAAAAACAATGAAAATTCTCTCTTGATAAAAGAAGAAACAACACTATTTAAAACTTTCTAACTTCTGTGTGGAATGGTTTTGAGATTGGGATGATTTTAAATGCTAAAATGGTTAGGCTATTTATAGTTGAGCTTCAGGGGCCAAATTATAAATAACCTATTAATGTAAGAGACTAATACAACAATTACCCCTTTAATAATTTTCCAACTTGCAACTACTAGCCTAATTTGGTGGTTTTTTTTTATGGCTTTCAATCCAACCAACTTTGACTTGGCATTAATCAACAACAGTCTCCCACTTGAAATTTTGATTGGGATAATCAGTATTGATTACCTTTGTCATGAAATCTGCTATGTTGTTTTTGATATGAATTTTTTGTATATCTACCATTCCTTCTTCCACTTTTTCACGAATGAAGTGATACTAGAGCCTAATGTGTTTCGTTCTTGAGTGAAAAGCAAGATTCCTTACAAGATGCAAGACACTTTAACTATTACAAAATAAAGAGACGTACTTTTGTTCGTGCTCGAATTCTTCCAATACCATTTTCAACCATATTGCTTCTTTACTGGCTTGTGTAACTGCTACATATTCCACCTCTATTGTTGACGTAGCCACAATCGACAACAATTTTCAAACCCAACTTATAGCTCCACAGCAACTGTAAACATATAACCTATGGTAGATTTGTTTTTATCCAAATCTCTTGCATAATCAAAATCAATATACCCGCTGATAAGAAAGTCTAATCCTCCGTAACATAATGCAACATTTAAGGTCCCATTGATATATCTTAGGATCCTTTTTATAACATTCCAATGCTCTTTACCTGGATTCACCATGTACCAACTAACCACTTCCATTGCTTGTGCAATGCCTGGTCTTGTACAAATCATAGCAAACATTAAACTTCCCAATGTTGATGCATACAGTACTTGAGACATCTCCATCCTCTATTCTTCACTACAAGGACTCATATTGGAGGATAATCTGAAGTTAATAGGAAGATGATAGAAATTGGGCTACAATCTTGCATGTTGAATCGTGACAATATCTTCTTCATGTAATTCTTTTGTGAAAGCCAAATATTCCTATTACTTCTATCTCGGTGTAATTTCATCCCTAAAATCTTGTTTGTTGGTCTCAAGTCCTTCATTTCAAATTCCCTAGCTAATTTTAATTCTTCAATATGATCTTTGTTAGGGCTTGCAACCAACATGTCATCTACATATAATAGCAATATAAGAATATCTTTTTCATCAAACCTCTTGAAATAAGCACAAGAATCCCCATTAAGTTTGTTATATCCAAGGCTCATGATGAATGTAATGACCCAAAATTCACGGACATCGAAAAAGAGTAGTATCGGGCCTCCGTATTAAAAAATTGAACCTGTAGATAATTATTAGAAATATTTATGAGTCTAGTGGTGTGTCTAATTATGTTTTAATTAAGTAAATCTATCCTAATTTAGAGTAATTAGTAAGAAGAGACTAAAGTGAATAAAGGTTAAAAGTTTAATTGTAGATTAGAAGGAAGAAATACGGACCAAATAGGTAAATAAGCCAATGGCTTAAGATTAGGCGGCAACACATGGAAAATCTTAGATTTTTCTTGATTTTTCTTATAAAAATATTATTTAATTAAAATATTATAAATTATATTAATTAAAGTTAAGATATTATATTATAGGAAATGAATAAGATGAAGACAATTGTATGGTGATAAAATAATATATATGTAAAATATATAAAAACACACTTGTAATAAAATAAAATATTTTCTTATAATTTAAGTAAAAGATATTTGTGAATTAAATATTATTATATTATTATTATATATTGTTATTATTATTAACTAATACATAAAATGAATAAAATAAAAGAATAAAAGAAACAAAAGCAGAAATGAAACAGAGACCATTCGAAACAGGGGAAGGAAAAAGAAAGAAAGAAAAGAAAAAGGAAAAATTAGGGTTTAAGGATTTAAGCTTTAATTTGGTAAGTCAATCAAGTCCTTTTCTTTTAATTTTGATGTTTTAGAAGTCTTGAACAAAGTTTTGCTGAATTTAAGCTAAAATTTTGTAAGTTCTTAGATTTTTTAATATGATTCATGTTGAACAAAAAAATGAATTAGGGGTTTAAATTATAGAATTTCTAGTTAGAATTGATAAAAGGATTAAATTGTGAAGTAAGCTATAAGTTTTAAGTTGTAGGGACTAAATTGAGGAAAATTTGAAATTAGTGAAATATGCTGAAAATTTAGTAGTTAAATTTGAGTTTAGATAAAATTTGAATAGAAATAGAGTGTGGATTAAATTAGAAAAGTAGATAAATCTAGTTAGGATTAAATTGGAATTAAAGTATAAAATTGGATAGAAATTTTATTATTATTGTAAAATTTGTGTTGTAATTAATTATTTAATTATTTAATTTTCGTAGCTAATAAAGAATTCGAGGTATCGGTACAAAAAGGGAAGGAGAAGGTCATCGAGGAGTAACTGCGAAATTCGGGTTTGTATTACTATAATTCAAATAACTTATTATTAAATGCTATATTTAAATTTATATGTATGGTAAGTGAAATATAAGGTAAGTATTATTATTAAGTTGAAAGAAATTCAATTGAATAATGGATATATGTGTGGAATTGAAATGAATATTGACTTGAAAATGGAAAAGTAAAATTTAATTGAAATGTGAATTTGAAAAGTATGTGTTGGTATTGAATTGTGTTTTGATTAGTGAATGAAAAAGTATAATTGATATTGAAAATGAATTCTTGAAATAAAGGTGAAAATTGGATTGTGAAATTAAAATACCCTATTAACTAGTCGGACTGTGTCGGATATAATTGGCATGCCATAGGATTTGGAAGAGTACGGGATTTATCGGCTTTGCCAATCAGGCACTTTATGTGTCGTATTAGGTACCTCGTGTGTCATTTCAGGCACTTGTGTCGTATACTGATCAGGTACTATGTACCGTTTTAGGCACAATGTGCCGTACTGGTGTGTTTGGGTTGAAATCCGTGTATCCGTCAAAGTCTAGATTGTTAATAGGGTGAATAATTGAAATGAGAAAATCAAATGAATTTGATCGATTGTAGTATTGAATATGAGGAAATTTAAAATTATGGATTGAAATTGAGATTGAAAACAAAAGGCATGAACTTAATGTTCAAGTAGTGATTGAAATTGTTACATGTGATATGTGATTGAAATTGAAGAATAGCTATAAATTTTATTGTTATTGTTAATTGATGAAAATTTAAGAATTAATTGATAATTAAGAAGATGGATAGTTACATGCTTGGTAATTCTATTTCTTTATTGCTATTATAATTTGAATTATGGTAATACCACTGAGTATAAAATACTCAGCGCACGATTGTTTCCGTGCGCAGGTTAAAAAGGAGTTAGAGTCTCGGTTCAGCATCCAGGACAATCTCGACTCCAGCATAAAGATTTTGGTGATGTTTTCTTCCTTTAAGTGAAAGTGGCATGTACATAGGGATTATAATGGTTATTTTAGTATGTTATATAATTTTGTTGTAAAGAAAGATATTTGGTGTTTTGATGATTAAATTAGTAAAATGGTAGAAATTGTTTATGGCATTGGTATTGAATTGGAATGGCTTGAGTAGTTGATGAACTAATTAGAAATGTTAATAGGGTTTTCATTAATTAAATTGTTAAGTCAATATGTGAAGTATGATTTAAGTATATTTGAGTATATAAATGTATTGGTTGAAATACTAGAATTGGTTTGGTTGCGATTTGAAATTTGCAGGGAAGGTTCAATAATTATAAAGAGGTTATATTGAATTTTTTAAAAAAATAAAAAAATAAAAAAAATCCAATTAGTATGAATTTATATGAATTTATGATTCTTTTATATATGTTTGTTATTTATTTAAGAATTATTTGTAAATTGTCTGAAATGTCCGGTAATGCCTCGTAACCCTGTTCCGGCGACAGTTTGGGGTTAGGGGGTGTTACAATGAAGGAATCAAATTTCTTATACCAACACCTTGACGTCTAGTTTAGACCGTACAAAAATTTGTTCAACCTGCAAACCAAATTCTCCTCTTCTTTTTTTTCTTCAAACCCTATAGGCTAAAGCATGCAAATTTCTTTTTTTAAATCTCTATAAAGAAAAGCAGTTTTAACATCTAACTATTCTGGATACAAGTTAAATGTAGAATGCATTGCCAATGCTACTCGAATTGTTGTCAATCTTACCACAGAAGAACATATTTCATTGAAATCAGTCCATTCTTTCTAAGCATATCCTTTTATCACCAGTTTTGCATGATACCTCTCCACTTGATTGTCACCATTTCGTTTGATTTTGAAGACCCACTTATTACCAATTGGCTTCCTTCCTTGTAGTGGAGATACAAGTTCTCAAGTATTATATCTATGAAGAGCTTCAATTTCTTCCTGCATTGCTGCCATCCATTGAGAAGCATTTGAGTTGTTCATTGCCTTCTAGAAAGTTGATGACTCCACATTCTTTGTTAAAAGATAATATGCAATATTGCCTTCCATAACATAATCTGAGTGCCAATTAGGACGCCTTTTTACATGATTTGAATGGCGAATTGTTGGAGCTTTAGTATTCTTCGGTTCTAATTCCTTGTGCTCAAGTTCTGCTTCAAAAGAATCATTTTCTTTAAACTCCTTTTCCACTTGTATCATTGCAGCCTCTGACTTTTCTTTTAAATTGCTATCTTCTTCTTTTCTTTGTAGCTTATCTTCTACAAAGATAACATCCTTGCTTATTATAATTTTGCAGGCAGTGAGATCCCACAAGTGATACCCCTTTACTCCATCAGCATACCCCAAGAATTTACATTTTTTGGATTTTAGATCCATCTTTGTAATTTCTTGGGCATTGTATATCATGTATACAATACTTCCAAATATATGGAGGTTTGAATAATCAACTGGTTTACTAGTCCACATCTCCATCAGTGTTTTCAACTCAATTATAGTTAATGAAGCCCGATTCACCAAATAACAGGCAGTATTGACTGCTTCTACCCAAAAAGTTTTCTCTAGGCTCGTAACTCCCAACATTGCCCTTGTTCTTTCTAACAAAATTATGTTCTAACAATTTTTTGTTCATTTGCTCTTCCACTCCATTTTGTTGAGGAGTGTATGCTACTGTGAACTGCCATTTGATGCCTTATTTCCTACAAAAGTCATCATTTGTATATTCTCCTCCATTATCTGTTCTGAAACACTTGATCTTATTTCCAAAATCAAGTTTCACTCGCGCTTTGAAAGTTTTGAAGGTCGAAAACACATTTGACTTCCTCTTGATAAGGTGAACCCCAACATCTCCTAGAATGGTCATCAATGAATGAGACAAAATACTTTGCTCCACCTAGAGATGAAACTGGTTCTTGCCATACATCAGAATAAACCAGTTCTAGAACAGTCTTGCTTTAGAATTTGATGTGTTGAAACTTAAACGATGCTACTTACTTGAAATACAATGTTCACACAAAAGAAGTGATACATTTGTTAGACCTAGAAGTAGCTTTTGTTCCACAAGGATTTTCATTCCTTGTTTTGACATGTGTCCAAGTTTCTGACGTCATAGCATTATAGAATTTGAACTACACGAGGCAACAATTGCTTCTACTTTTTACGAAGTCTCTCCCTTCAACATATATAAATTTCTAACTATCTTTTCTCCTTTCATTACCACAAGCGCTCCATAGAACACTTTCATGACTCCTTTCACACTTTCAATTTTACTAGCACTATTATCCAACAATCCACAGGATAATATATTTTTTTTAGGCTTTCCACATGTCGCACTGCTCGAACAGATTGAATTGTTTCGTCATACATCTTCAATTAGATGGTCCCAATGCCAATGATCTCTAAGACATGATTATTGCAACTATACATAGATCCTCTTAAGAAAGGTTCATAATGATGGAACCATTCTCTTCTAGAGATCATGAGATATGTGGCTCCCAAGTCAATAAGTCATACATCTGCAAATCTTTTTCTACCTTTCATAGTCGTTGATGCTTCACAACTGAAAGCATTTCCATCATCTAAATTGTTTGCAATATTTCCTTGAGGAATGGAATTTTTAAGTTAACTCTAATAATCCCTCTTCAAGTGACCCTTCTTGCCACAATTATAGCACTTTAAAATTTTCTTACTTCTCGACTTTGATCTACCATAATTGTGACTCCCACTTTGGCCACGTTTTATTGATCCTCCTCTCATCATCGTTAAATCCTAGAATAGATAATCTGCAAATCTTGTTGAGGATTTGCTTGTCTGTCTTCCTTGTTCTTGAACTGATTTTCTTCTTCTAGAATAGCAACTGCAACATCATCGAAGACTAGATAATCTATAAAGATGTTGTATGTCAAGTTGATTGTTGAGTATGACTCCTATTTCAATCAAATTTGAGAAATAATCTCCCAGTTAAACTTTGTTTGTTTGTTTCAATCAAACTCTAATTAGTCTAGATTATTTGATTATTTGACCTATGAATTTAGCCTATAAATAGACTCTTTTATAACCTTAGAAAATACACCCATTAGAGATTAGAACTCATAACACTTTTGGAGAATTTTGTGTTTACATTTTGAGGGTTCTTTGTTTATCGAGTTTCGAGGTTTAGTTTTTATATCCATCTTTATACTCTTTGTTCTTTTGCCATTATAGTAAAATTATCTTTGCCCGTGATTTTTTATCCTTCTTGGAGGGGTTTTTTTACATTAAATTTGTGTGTTCAATTTCTCAATTTCTTCCGCTATTTTTACTTGTTCGTTGCTTAATCAGGTCAATACCCAACATTGATGATGAGTTGGTCTAACGAATCAGGTAGACTTTAAAGTAGAAGTTCAGCACATTCTTGTGACTCTATTTTATACCAATTAACTAGTAAATCAACACAATGAATAATAACTAACAAGTTGTTAGGTGCAATGATAAGGCACATTATATTTTTAGTGAGAGTTTAAGTTCGAATCTTATAAATAACATTGTTGAAAGGGGCAACCATAATCCTCGAAATTAATCAAACCATAAAACAAACATTGAATGGTACCTTTGTTCTAAAAAAAGATTTTATAATAATACAAATGGCATTCTCAATAATAATAATAATAATAATAATAATAATAATAATCCAAATGTTTAAATATGTTCCAAGCCCTTGTATTCTTCATATATTTGGAATTTGGTTCATCTTTTTTTTTGGATTTAAAAATGCATGTCCAATTGTAAACACTGTTAAAATTCTTTTGTAAAATTTAGGTTCATTATAACATTATTATTTTTTATTATATAGATATCAAGTGAGTCTTTTTATTTTTAATTTCAATACATCACGTAAGTGAATTTAATAGAAAAGCTGTGATGACTTTAACAATTGGATTTGAATTTTAAAATTTGAGAAATTCTAAATTCTTAAAAATAAAAGTAGAGCAACTAAATTTTAAATCTATGAATAATATAGGGACTTGGAGCAAATTTAACCTAATATAGATTTAGATAGATAATAATGGATAGATTAAGACATTTTGATTTTAACTTCTTCATGAGCCGAGCTTAGGTTTGTATTTTTAACTTCGGCCCGACTTTGCCCATTTATAAATATTAATTTTATATTAATATTTTTTTTATAATTAAATTTAAATAAAAATAATTTTTATTTTATTTTAAAGAGTACATTGAATCATTTAGACAAATCAAACTCGAATTCATGTTTATTTTTTTTCTTTTCTAAAATTATACCTCAATTTAGTTAAACTCAATTTATAAACACTTTTTGTTTTGACATCATTTTAATTTGTAACTTAAAAATTAAAATTTTATAAATAAAAAAAATTCTCAGAAATTGAGAGCATAATTTTATGAAAAGGTAACGTGTTTTTTGTTTTGAAGACGTAAACACATTTTAAAAATTTTAGATACTGGGTTATACATAGTAGAGTGTGGGTTATGTGGACAGAAGAAAAGCTGTTTCGGAATAGTAGGATATCTTGGTATGATTCTTCTTTGGATTAATTCAACTAAATTTCTAAATTTTTCTTTAAATTAATAAATTTTAATTAATCATCTACCTATAAATATTATATCAATCATATTATTTTGTTAGCTTGGCCATTAATTAGATGTTGAATGCTAATTGATTCTAGTATCAAGTATATTTAAAACTTATGCATCAAATTGTGAATAAGTGTGTACTTATCACGAACATGTTAGATATATGTATATATATAAACAATATTAAACTCCTTGTTAAAAAGTGCACTTAATTGAATTCTTTGATTAATGGTTTATATTCAATTAAATTCATTTTTCCATCAAAGAGCTTAATTGATTTTTTTAATTTAATTGATCATTTAATTCTAGTTTTTTTTAAAAATTATAAAAATATAAAAAATTACAAAAAATATTGACACTTGATTAAATATTATAAATTATTAAAAATACAGAAAAACTAAAATTAAATTAGAGAAATTTAATAAAAGTACAAAAACTAGTAAATTTCATTAAAAGTTTATAAAATAAAAAAATTTCTTAAAAATTTATTAAAAGTATTAAAAACGTATAAAAAAATTTTGTTATTCTATTGATTGGCGTCTTTGGTTTTGATAATAAGAAAATTAGGAGATTGAAGTGTGAAGATGGTTGGACTTGTGTGAGTGTGGAGTGACTAGTTTGAGCAACGATGAGTTTCGTGCTTAATGACATAAGGTGAGTGATGGGTAGAGGTGTTCGTCGGCCGATTCAATTTACTCTGCAAAAAAAAAAACATGTAATAATTTTATATTATTATAATGTACTTTTATAATTAAATTTAAATGAAAAAAAATATTTTTTAATATAGTGAAAGGAATTATTTCGGCAAGCCAAGCCTAGTTAGGCTCGGTCTGAAATTTTTTCTAAACCAGGCCTAAGCTCAGCCCAATCCATGAACATCTCTAGTGATGGATAATGTTTTAGTTGAAGAAGGATGATGTGAGGAAAGTTGATAAGGATGGATTAATGTGTATGACAAAAAACAAAATGTCTAGTAATTTTTAATTTTTATAATATTTTAACAATTTTAATAATTTTTTATATTTTCTTAAAAAACTTATAACTTTTAAATTTTTGTATAATTTTTATAATAATTTTTTTATGATTTATATTTTTTTAAAATTTGAAATTTTAGAATTCTGGTAAATTTTTGTACTTAAATAATCAATTAAACCCTCGTAAAAAATAAAAAAATAATTAAATCCTTGTAAAATAAAAAAATCAATAAGTCTTCCATGTTGTCACTTGTCCACGTCAACTTGCCATGTTAGTTACCACATCATCATTTTCCATGTCAATAATCATGTTAGTTGCCACGTTAGCACTTAACGACCTGTCAGGGCTTCAACGGGGAAAATGAATTTAATAGGCTTAATCGAGTACAAATCATTATTCAAATGGATCAATTGAATGCATTTTTCGATAAGGGATTTAATTGATTTTTTAAAATTATTTTAAGAGGGTTTATTTGATATTTTAGCCAAAAATAATTCTTTTTTTGTTTTGTTAAAATATAAAATTTAATACATATTAGAGTTTTGTTGTGTATATTTTACTTTTGATGTTAACAAATATTTTAATTATTTTAAATTTTTGCATCTCATATTTCACATGTTTTGTTATAATTTTAAAAATTAAAGTCTCACACATTAATAAAAAATATAATATTAGTTTCATAAAAATAAAAAAAAAGTATGATTTGATTATGCAAGGGTATATTCTAGTATAACACCACTCATTAATCATTAATATATCAATTTAGAGTTTATATTTGTGCATCTATACAATCTACCCCTTAACCTCATTCTTTGAATTTTCTTAAAACTAGGTACTGCAATAATACAGATTATAATTAAAATCAATTTAATATAATTTATTATTAAAGTAGAACTCATGTATAATAAAATATAAATTCATAATAAATTAAGGAAATTATTTATGCTTGACGAGACTCAAACTTTCATTCAAATTTTATATATCAATAACTAAATTAATGAATTTATTCGATTTGGTTCAATAATTTTTTAGTTTTTATATTTTTCACCTTTTAAGATTATAAAATAAAATAAAGAACAACCGAATTATAAATCATAAATTTTATTGTTATGTAATTGTTGATTGAATTATTTATTGTTTTATTATACTAAATAAAAGGGTTGATATATAAATTTGTCACTGTACTTTATTTTTATTAATATTTATCATTATGCTTTTAAGCTAAAGATAAATTTGTGATTATATTTTAATTTTATCTTGAATTTTACTACTTTTAGTTTTCGTTTTATCTTGAATTTCGTTTGACAAAAATAAATATTAAAATAATAAATTAAAATAGTATCAACAATTGATAAAAACTTTTACTAATAAAATAAACTTAATATTTTTTATTTTTCAAATCTTTCTTTTATTAAATAAAAATTCTTTTAATATTTTATAAATTAATTTATTGTTAATTACTAAAGTTAAGTATTCTTGTCAAATTTTATTTTCAAATCATGAAAATTAATATTAATTGGTAAATTTTAATTAAAAATCAAGAATTCAAAGTGAAATTTAATTAGATCATATTCTAAAAACATTAATTGAAATAAAATATAGTTTAAAATAAGAAGGCAACAAATTTGGGAAAAGGGGATAAGATAAAATTATTATATTTTAAATAATTGATAAGTGAAATTAATTAATTAGGTTGATGTAATCTTATTTTAATTTTTGGATTCTGCGTTAAGGTAGTTAAGTTGGGGTATTAGGAAAATGATCCCGCGTTGCGGGATGATTTACTTATATGATCAAATTAATTTTTTTGAGTTTAATTAAGTCCTTATTATTAAACTAAAATCTTAGTACCTACTCTTTTGTTTTCAATTCAATAATATCATACTTGGAATCTAATTTTTTTGAATTAATTGGATAATAAAACGTGTTGGGGTTTCTCTCAGTGGCTACTCTTGGTCAAATCAAGACTGTCGGATTAGCACAATAATCAATCATCCAATCATGATCATCACAGACATCACAGACGTGTGAGACAATCCGAGTAGACTTAGAGAGCATCACTGTCTTAACATGTCATTGGCTTAAAGCCGACCAAGAACAACCTGATACTTTTTTTTTTTTTTTGAAATCTAAAATAAAAAGAAGAAACTTTCCTTTTTTTTCGTCTCTAACCATTTCTTATTCGCAAAGACTTTCATTATCCAAAGGAAACGAAATCAACAGCTTCTTTATTGGCAACTTTTGCTTTCCTGATGTAAAGATTTTCTTATTTTCCATCTCTGGTTTTTGGTTTTCTTAGTTCCCTACAAGTTCTAATTGTCACTCATTTCTCTTGCTTGTTTATTGGAGGAATTTTCTGTTTTCATTTTTTGGAATCTCTTACTCTTTTTTTTTTTAACCACTGTTTTCATCCATGGTGGTAAACATGGTTTTTTGAGTGTTGGGGTTGTCATCAAGAGCAAAAAAAAGTGGCTTCTTTTTCTTTTTTGGTGATCAAGAAGATCATGCAATCCATTTGGTCATCTTTAAAGCTTCTTCTGAACTATTGTTTCCTTTTCACCTTGCTTATCTATGGAAGAGCTGCAAGACAACTACTTTTGATGCCTTGAATTCTACACACTTTCTGCTAGTGAGAGTCTCTGTTTTCTTCTTCTTCTTCTTCTTCTTCTTCTTCTTCCCCTTTTTTTTTCCTGGTGGCTAAATGATATATTCTCTAAAGTGCTTACTTATCTGAGTCGCCAAGTATTTGGTTGTGGTTATTTTGCTTTACAAAAACCTAGCCTTTGGCACCGGTGGTTCAAGTTCTCTATATTTGGTGTTGGTCTATAGCTTCACAAATACACATACAGGAAAAACAAGCAACATCTCTTTATCATTGCTCTGGCTTCCACTTGCACTAAGGTGAGTTTTCTCTTCCCCTTCCCTCCTAACCTGGTTTCCCACTTCCCGTATCATGATCAAGTTCAAAATTAATATAAAAAAGAACAAAAAAAAATCCTACATCTTTATGAAAGAAAATTCAAAAGCATACTTAAAATTAAGTCTAATTATGCATAATCTTTTTCTTTTTGGTGGTGGGTGGGGTACATAGAAAAGTCTGGTCGATATGTTTTGCATATCTTTCGTCTTGGACTGCAAGTTTCACGGTGATGCCACTATAAAAAAAAACCCTTTTCATCCCTTAATTGTTCTTTTTTATCTTAATTGACCTCTGGTAAATCGTTTCTAACCATTTATATCATTGTGATAAGTTTCTACGTAAACCCGTGCTGTTTTGCTGTTTCTTTATCTTAATTGACCTGCTTGACTTAATTTCTGTTTCTTTAATCAGGTTACCATCTGTTGAATGGGGACTGAAGCAGTGGAGGCTCCATCGTATCCTTGTTCCTTTCAGGTAAAATGGTAAATTTTGTCGATCAGTTTTCATATAAAGGATCATAACATTCACTGCTTTAAGGTGTCTGATATGCTTACTACTGCGGCACCGCTGAATGATTGTAGGTGCATTGCTTGATGTGCACAGAACTTACGAAGTTTGTTGAAAGGATTATGAATATATTTCCAGAAATTGAAGCTGCTCGACCAAGATGCTCCTTGGGAATAAAGGCACTCTGCTCATTGAACAGTGCAATTGAGAGAGCAAAGTTACTTCTTCAGTACTGCAGTGAATCCAGCAAACTTTATCTGGTGCCCCTTTTTTTTTTGTAATTAATCACATATTTTTGTGATTATTGCAATGATTGTGTGTTTATGATCCTTTTTTTCCTTTTCATCTATTTTGTCTCACTCATTTGATTTACTTTTCAGGCTATAACCACTGATTCCATGGTTGCAAGATTTCAAAAAATAAAGAATTTGTTGGAACAAGGTTTATGCCAAATTCAGAGTATGGTTCCAGTTACGCTGGTTGCTGAGGTTCGTAAAATCCCATGTGCTTTTCAATAGCTTGTTCTTGATAAAATCATAACTTATTTTCTACAAGCTTATGTTGAAATGTTATTGCAGATATGTCAAATTGTCGATGATCTGCGAGCTGCAAATTTTGTCCCTGATAAATTTGATGAAGAGGCCGGGAAAGTTGTGCGCGAATTACTCCATCGAGGTGCTGCGGCATCTGATTCAATGGAATACGCCGAAATGAAAGCTCTTCAATCTGCAGCATCACGACTTCATATTACGTCTCCGAAAGCTATCTTGATAGAGAAAAGATCTATAAAGAAGTTGCTGGAGAAAGTCAGTGACTGTGACCAACCAAAGAAAAAGATCTTAAAATATCTTTACTACCTGTTAAGGAAGTATGCTAACTTGATTATTGGAGCTCAAACAGACAACGAAAGAGCCTTTGCAGTTAAAAGCCCGAGTACCAGTTTTACACATGCTCGCTCTGCCAATGTCGAACCTCATACAGAGTATAAGCAGTCCAGTGTTCAAGCTGATATGTTAAATAGAGCTATACCTCCTGAGGAATTTAAGTGCCCCATATCTTCAAGGTTGATGTATGATCCTGTTGTCATTGCTTCTGGACAAACATTTGAAAGGACATGGATCCAGAAGTGGTTTGATGATGGTAACGATACGTGCCCGAAAACTAAGATGAAACTGGACCATCTGTCATTGACCCCAAATGCTGCCATGAAGGATCTGATATCAAAGTGGTGTATGAAGTATAAAATCACCATTCAGGACCCAAGCATGCAACCAGATGTGCTTCAATCATTGGAAACTTCTTCCGCTTCCATAGCTAGTTTTGGCATTTCTATGAATGATCTGTGCTTTCCGGTAGACATCAGCAGTATATCAATTGGATCTTTAGATACGAGTTATACTTCGGACGGATCTCATAACAGGATTGCAGGTGGCTTAAGTTTGATGCCTGAGCAGACCGGTGATGATTGTTTGCAACAACAATCGGTCTGCAGCACAAGAAGTAAGATTGATTTGGAGTGTCTATCTAGCCTTGCCATGCTCGATCGAGAAGCACAATACAAGATGGTTGAAGACAAGAAAAACCTTTTGAAATGTGATGATCTAGATTGTGTTTCTTTGTCATCCAAGAATTTCATTGAGCCTCTGCTTAAGTTTTTGAGCAGTGCTCATGATTCACATGATATAAGAGCACAGAAAGCTGGATTTCAGTTGTTATCAACCTTTCTGAGCAAAAGCAGGTAATTGTCGTTCCATGTGCAGCTGGATTTCATTATATTTTACTTGACCTTATTTATGATCATGGATATTTTGAAATAGAGGACTTAATGCTAGCCTTTTTGTTTGTTTTTTGAGCTTCTTGCAGGGATGGCATACGATACTTGGACCAAAACGCATATAGTATGCTATCGTTGTTTATAGACTCGGAAGTAACTAGAGAGGTTCTTGACATTATGGAAGTATTGTCTGAACATAGCAGCTGTAAATCTAAGATTTCAGCATCTGGTGCTCTTGTTTCCATGTTAAACATTCTCGATTCGAACATCAAAGATTTCCAGGATCAAATCATCAAAATTTTGGGCAATCTGTCCTCTTCAAGCACCGATTTTTGTTCCGATTTGGTGTCTCCAGAATGCATCCCGAAACTTATTCCGTATTTACAAGACACCTCTCTTGCAAAACACTGCATAGTGGTGCTGAGAAACTTGTGTAATAATCAAGAGGGTAGGACTTGGATCACTCAAACACCTGGCTGCATTGCTTCGATTGCTATGTTACTCGAGACTGGTGGTTTTGAGGATCAAGAGAATGCACTGGCTATTCTCCTTACGTTGTGCTCACAAAGTATAGAATACTGTCACTTAGTTATGGATGAGTGTTGCATATTTCCTGTCCTTTTTGATGTATCTGTTGAGGGGAATGAGAAAGGAAAGGCAAGTGCACTAGAATTGCTACGGCTCCTTAGGGATACCAAACATGATGCTGATGATGATGATGCTGATAAACAAGAATGCTCAAACTCCAACGATGTCGAATCCGAAGATGCTAACAACTATTCCAAAGACAAGGTGTCTCATAAGATATTGTTTGGGGTGAAATTACCAAAGTTCTCAAGATCCACGGCACCAAAAAAGAAGAAATGAAACTTGGAATTATCTGCTTTCTCTATCAATTGTGCTTATCAAATGGGATTTGGCAAAGATATCTTCATACTGTAAGTAAATGTAGTTAGTAAATGATTTTGTCCGGTCCCAACACTTACTTTCATGATCTATTTTTCTTAGAATGATGTATCTGCAGCCATTTTCTGTATTCTATGTTGCTTCTGACTCTTTTCTTTTTTGTTGGAGTTTTAAGTAAAGGAAAGAAGAAAATAAAAATATTTCATATGCAAATCTTTCATCCAATTCAACCGCTAAAATTTAGAATTAAGCAGCTAACATTACACGTGATTTCATGATCAACAAAGAACCTAATTCAAAACAACAATACAAGACCCCTAACAATCCCAAAAGTCCAATAAAACCAACATATGGTCTTAAATCATGCCCTAAGCCATCAAACCAGCATGATCCCAAAGCAGGACATATCCGCAACCACGATGAATCGGTGCGAACACAGCCAAACAACCAACCTTTCTGAGTCCAGTAAGGAATTTCCACCACCCCCTCCAACTCAGAGAAAACAATCCTCCTACATTTCCATGTGAAGTCGATTTCAACCAATTTCTTAATAATATCCTCTTTATTTCTGATCTCCCTCAAACCCAATTTTTTTCGAGCTCCCAAGCCTCATAAGCTTCTTTCCACAAAATCTTCTTCCGATTTCCCCCAAAAAACATGGGAAAAACTAGCAAAGTTGCTTTGACTTTTCTTTCTACAGTAGCTCAGGCAATTTTCCAAGATTATGTTCGAGCTCGAGAAATAAAGTTTATAGCTTTCCACCCTAATCTTCAAGAGTCTTGTATATGCCATATAAAACACAAATCTAGTTTATGTCCCGTAAGAATGCAGAAAAGAAATTTTCAGCCCCCATAGAGTAGGCTATGTAACCTTTCCTTTTACCCTATCTTGCATAAACCTTCTATCACTTTCACCTCACTTTCGGAGCTCAATGCTTCCTTACGAAATAATTATAAAGCTACATACGTTCAAGTTCTCACGCATGATATTCATGTGTGATATGTAATGGGACATAGGTATGAAGTTGATTTCTCTTTCAAGTTCTCATATATGATATTCATGTGTGATATATTGTCGGACATAGGTGGAAGTTCCAATCGTCAAAAGATTCTTTGAATACAACTTACCGAACATAAGGATGCACCATATGGCATTTGGGATCAGCAACTAAACTTTAATAGGCAATTTGCTGTTAATTCATTTTTTATTCTAATTAAGGTGACCAAACAACATACAAGTAAGATTGCATGACGCACTGAAAAGCTAGAAATCAGCCGAGCAAAGTCCTTACAAGAAACGCTTCCATCCGAATACAAACACTAGTAATTGGAATACAGGAAGCATTCAATCTGAGAAAGATGTGCATCTCCCATCTACAACCTGCTACCATTTACATGCCAGCCGGTTTGCCAGTTAGGCATAAAGCTGCTCTGGTAGGTTGAGACTTACAATGGCTTGCAAAATGAAAACAAGGAACGATGGCACTAATCCATGGCACATCAATGAATCTCCTTCCGGTGGCATCATTCACAAGCCGGTTTGGTGTCAAAGCTGCTTAGACAGATTGCAAAGGCTTGGAACGCAGAAAGAGGGTATTGATAATCCATGGTGAAGATGTCCTTACCAATTTTCCCAAACTGTAAGATTACCTTCTCCTGATCTTCAGGTGATACATTATGTTCTGGCTCAACAGCTGCTACAAGCTGGAAATTCTTAACAGAGGCCACCGTCACACGACCCTTGAAGTTAAGGCACCAGCACTGTAACTGTTCATGCCATCTAGGAGCCTTGTTTTTAAGGGTTAATGGCTCTCCTGAGCCTGGCGAAAATAAAGGTGTGACTGCTGGGCTCGTGGAGCTGGTGTCCATCAGTGGTTGCTTTCCTTTTGAACTAGGTAAAGGAGAAAGTTGCTCATCAAAGGATTGCGGTAATGCCAACAGCGTTGGGGCAGTGCCTCCTTCCTGAATAGCAGAGACAGGAATTGAATGCAAAACGCAATGCATTCTCCTTGGTCCTCGGGTTCGCAGAACATTGAGCTCATAGGTAATGGTACCTATGCTGTAGTTGCATGCAGGTAATCTTGGAGATACCTGCTTAGAGTGGAATCTTCGGTGGGTGGTCAATGGGATCATGGAGTCACATGGAGGTTGACTATCATATACGGTGAACTTGGTACCCAAAAAGTTAGACCTGAAAAAGAACCCAGCATGTCATCATTGACATGAAGCAACTGTAATCAGGGAAACATAAAATATCGAATCACAAGACTTGCCTTAGTTTACCAACATACGTATAGCTGGCCCTAGCAAAATCATCGGCAGCCAAAGATATAACAAAGTCAGTGCATGTTGCCCTTCTGACCTTTCTTGCTGCCAATAGCAATTTATCACCCTCTCCCTCAGCTGTATATCAAAGAAGCAACACAAGTCATTACATCTCAAAACATAAGGAAACTTCATATTCAACGTATTTGGAGGCTCCTTGAGAAGCCATATTATATCCCCATATATTCGAATGTGTCAGATATGAATAATTCAAGAAAAATGAAGAGTAGAAGCAACACAACACAAAACCTTCAAAAATCAACAATAAGTTCAAAACAACACAATGACTGGGACAATTATTTTTCAGATAATAATGAGAAGTATAAATTTATCACAAATTATAGAAAATAAAGACGTATAATGGAGACAACTTACAAGGTACCAGACCATAGAACAAAAGATATGTAGACGTTGCTCTGTCCCTTCTAATATAGCATTGAATCGGAGACTCGCGAGGACCAGGCTGTTCATGGGCACAAACAAAAGACCTAAACTTTTTAGGATGAGAAACAAGAAAATAGTAATTCCCATTATTTATACGGACATGAGACTTATCGTCAAATGCCAACTTACACAGCAGGAAACGAAAATTTAGATTTAGCTTTATGTGCTGCATTTGAAAGTTTTTATCAAGCAACTATCACCCCAATGATCATTTCATGATAGAAATGCCAGAGCAAGACATATTAAATTACAAAAATTTAGTAAGTTCTTGACATAGATGCATATTGTTGATGGTCTTCTTCGAAGATTGTACAAACAGTAGAGGAAAGTCGATGGGCACTGGAGTGGATACTCCGAAACATGCTCTAATGCTCAAGTCCGCAAATATTAGAAGGAGCACTTCCCCGATATCCGCTGACTTAAATCAGAGCACGCCCGGGAATACCAACTCAGGCAACCCAACTAACTTTCTTCAACCTTATGCAGCTTTGTTTATCCTGTATTCGAAGGGACCAAAACACATATAGGAGTGTTTCTTTTCCCTCCCCTTAATATAAATTACCTACAAATCCTGTAGTTTGGATTGGAATCAAAATGGAAAAATTTTCAATAGGAAAAGTGTATAACCTGCTTCAATGAGATTGGAAAGGTGAGCCTCCCACATTGCTCGGGAGTCTTCACAATCTCCTTTGTAATTTCCCTCCAAGACCTACAAACTGCAGCACAAAAAACAACAGCAGCTCGAGCAGGCCAAGCTGTTTCACTCTCTTCCACTCTGTGGATAATATCTAAGAGCAATTCCGGGGGCAGATTCGCCCACGGGCTTTGCTCGGCAGATTCCTGTGGCTGGTCCGGAACGACATGGGAACTTGTCCGGCTTCGCCAAAGCTTGCTTTCTCCACCTCTCTTTGATATGTTCCCAATCCCATCTTTCATTTCCTTCAACTCTCGCATCATAATCTTCAGTGACATCTTTTATAAGCATACCAAAGCCAATCTCTATATAATCAACTGCGTATATATAACAAGAGAAAACCAAAAAGATAAAATTTCTGAATTATTTTATATCTCAGCTAAACTAAAAGCAAATTCCTATCAAATCAAACTCCATAGATCAAAATTTTGCAACTTTAGTAACAATAACACCCAGAAAACAGAAAGAACTGAAACCCAAAGATCAAAACACCAACAATGACATAAAAGTAGACACAAACGAATCTCCTTTTACCTGAATCACCAACCCAAAAAGATAAAAGCTCGAGAATAAAGAAATGTGGAAACCAGTTCTAAGCCCACCGGTTCAAATCAATCAACCCAAAACAGAACCAGCTCAGATACATCCCCACACGGCCCACAGTATAATCAATACGTCAAACCAATAGGAATATATATATATATATATAGCAGTGAAAGAAATTGTTATTAATGGTAAAAAAAAAAAAACGCCAACTTTTCTTCTTTTTTTTTTTATCAGTGGGAATCATAAGATGGCTAGGTCATTGCAAGCCCCTGCGCCACCCTTCAACCACCGTCAGAGCCGGCGTTCCAACAACCCCTGCGCGACCACCTCAACCACCAGCTTTCTCCCAGATCAGACAGTCAAAGTGCTGTCTCTCTCTCTCTTTTCAGTTACTTAAAAGCAGATCCATAGTTTTTTTTTTCTTTTAGGGTTTAGAATAATAATATTATTATTTTGGATGAGTTTTTGGTTAATTGTTGCAATGGAGGATGATATGTCAGTCTTATCACTCACACTGACCATTTTTTGAGAGTTAAAAGTATGATGTTAAAACACGTGGCAATGAATCAATCATGTGTTGATAATAATTCTTCCAATCCGATCAGTATGTGATGGGACATCTTTTTTTAAAAAAAGCTTTCAAATCAATGTTTTCCTCCTTCCCTAAATTCATTTTTCAAATTTATTAAAATAGAAGAAAATCTCTTTTCTCAAAATATCCCTTAGCGTATTTCGACTGTTTTAGATTTGGATATGGTTTTTTAAAATTATGTAAATTAATTGATAATACACATATAAATTAATTTATGTGGATTAAGTTTTAGCTCGATTGGTATTAAAATTATGTCCAATATAGGAGGATATGAATTTGAATATATTAAAGCGCATTATTTCCGAACTTTTTAATCTTTTAACCGTTAATCGAAGTGAAATTTATATATTTTTGTTTGTTTGGTTAAAAAAAGTATAAAACATATAAAAAAATAAATTATCTTCATTTGACCGAATTAAAATTACATATAATTTATATTATTAATTATAAAGTTCAGTTAATTCGATCAATTACTCGATTTTGAATCGAATTAACCGATTGCTGAACTTTCCAAAAAACATTAACGGACCTTCAATCGAATTAGATCGATTAACCGAATTAAATTAGTTTAATCAATTAATTTAATTTTAACCGATATTTAAATACCCTAATAAACATCACAACTTAAACTTAAATTTTAAACTGAAAAACTTCTTAAAACCCTTTGATTCAACTCATAAACACCTTTACACCCAATTTAGATAAAAAAAAAAAAAAACTGGTTGCTTGACCTTGCTTTTACGTCTAAAAGCGATGCTTAGGCCTTAATGCGAAAAGACACAAAATTTTAGTTTTCTTGTTTATATTTTTATAGATCCATAAATTAAATTACTTCGTTAAATAATCTCCTTATACTTTTGTTGTACCCAAATAAGCCCCTAATATTTTGATTTAATTTAGCTTTATTTTAAACAAAATATTGATTTTTATTTAGGTATAAAATAACTTTTAATTTAAGGGATTACTTAGATAAAATTTAAAAAATTAAAAGGTTTATTTGGATTCTAATTAAAGTTCAAAGCTTAGTTAAGTGTAATATAATGATTTATTTATCTGTGTTTGATTGAGGTAATGTTATAAGTCAATTAAACATCAATTTAGGGTGTATTTGTTAAAGCATTAAAAATTTTCAATATTTAATATTTTAAATATATTTGATAATCATTCTAATTTTTTATACTTAATATAAAATTTCCAACAAAAAATAATAAATATGGAGGTAGCTACTTATTAGAAAATATTATGCTGATTTTATTTTATTAAAAAAATTAAAAAATATATATTCTTTATTTTAAAATGAGATATTTAAATTACCATATTTATATTTTATCCAAAATAATATCATATATTATATTAATCAGTTTAAAATTAAAAACTAAATAATTTTTACTTTTATCAAACAATATAATTATATTCGATACTTATATTTACTAGTTTATCAAAAAAAATTCTAATATAAATTCAGCACTTATAAAATTTAGCAATAAAAATTCAATACTTAATTTTTTCAGTTTATCAAACACACCCTTAGTTGGAGAATGACTAAAAATCCATTCTTTTATAAAGTAACAAATATTATTATGAGATTTTTTTATACATTTTTATATAAAATCTATAAGAGTTAATTCAAACTAGAATACCCACACATAATGGAACTTAATCTTAGGGACATCATAATTGTAATAGGCCAATTTAGCCCGGGCTCATAAAAAAATAATAAACCCAAAATAATAAAACAAATTCCAAAATTATATCATTTTGCCCGATCGGGATGACTCATTACTTGAAAAGGTTGAAGGTCTATCTACAAGTTTGATGCATAAGGAAACATAATCTTCAAGGATATGCAATCTTAGATATGATATGTAATCTTAGATATGATATGCAATCTTAGAAGTTATGATTTTGTAATCTTAGAGATTTAATTTGTAGATACCTTTTAATCTTAGCCGTTGA
Organism: Gossypium hirsutum; assembly: GCF_007990345.1. Lineage (NCBI taxonomy): Eukaryota > Viridiplantae > Streptophyta > Magnoliopsida > Malvales > Malvaceae > Gossypium > Gossypium hirsutum. The sequence goes on along the minus strand of NC_053446.1, from coordinate 12,285,730 downwards.
TGTAATTAATCTGTACCATTAGATTTGGGGAGGCTCAACTATAAATAGATGCCTCTCCCTTCATTGTAAAGGGCTGAAAGTGGGGAGTAATAATAATTCTTAAGAGTATTTATTCAAATTTCTCTTTCTCTTGCGTTCTTATTTTGTTGATTTGTATATAATTTATTTATTGATTTGTATATTGTTGATTTCAAATCTCTTTTTCCCTTATTATTCATTTTCAAATTCATTATTTTCAAATTTGTTTACATTTTATTTGGCCTTATATTTTTTTTATTTTATACTCTTTGTTTTAAATTCATTGGTCTTTGATTATTGATGCTATTTAATCCTCTATTTGTTATTTTAGTTTTTTTATTATTAAATTAATTATTTTAATATTATTAATACTATTATGTGGCATCATTAATCTTGTATCATTATTATTATTATTTATTATTATTATTTTATTCATGCGCATGCATCGTTTTTATGTAATATATATATTGTTTTATATATAGTATACATATGCTTATATATATATATTTTATACATATGTTTTTATTTTTATTTTACTTCCTAACTATTATATACATATATATACTTTTATATTTAGTTTCAATTTTTTTTTACTTTTGTATATATGTACATGTATGTATTTATATATTTTTCTAATGAATATTTATATATATATACGCACATGTCTATGTTTTTTATTGCTTAAATACAAACTTATATTTTCAACACATATGTTATAATATATATGTATATTTATATATATTTCTTTATTTTCATAAATGCATTATATATAATTTGTTATAAATTTTATAGTCCAAAATTTTATATGTAAACCCATGTGTATGTCTTTTATTCTTTATAATTTCATGTATATATTTTGTACCTTTTTTTCTCTTTATATTTTTTTGTTTATTTCCTTCATTTGCTTATTCATTTATGTTTTCATTTATATTTTGTTCATTTGATACTTTACATGTCGTTGTTTTTTATGTACATTAATTTCGTTTATTTCTATGCCATTGTTGTATTTATTATTGTATCTTACACTTAATGTAGCATTACATCATTTTTTTACTCGATTTTAAAATTTTTAAAATTGAGATAATACTCGTATTTAGGATTTTCAAGGAAATTGAGCCCTAACGTATTGAGTTCCAATTTTCTTCGTTAAATCTAACAATCGAGAATTGCTCATTAATCAAAAAATAAAATGAAAAGCTTGTTGTCGGGAATTTAATATGTTGTATCCTAACGTATTGGATGTGACGTATTGATTTCTCGAGACAAAGATTTTTTTTAAAAAATAATAACAAAGGAAATATTCCAAGTTTAGGATTTTGAGAAATTGTGCCCTAACGTATTGGGCCGCGATTTCTTTATAAATATTAAACAAATGAATATTCTTTTAAATTTTATTACACGAGTATTTTGGACTAATTCATTTTTGAGGAATTAGAATGTTGTGCCCTAACGCATTGGGTGTGACATTTTCTTTCTCCGAAATGATAAGAGTCTTAATAAGTAATGTTTTTTAAGTTTTTATTAAGGATCATTTTTTTAAATTTTCGACATTAAAACACTAATTAATTAACTAGGTACCAATTTTGGGCGTTACGAGGGTACTAATCCTTCCTCGTACATAACCGACTCCCGGATCCATTTTTATAAAACTTGTAAATCAAAGCTATTTTTTAGGTGATCCAATCACCTCAAAAAAAAATTGGTGGCAACCCTCAATTTTTGTTTTTTTTAAAGTCGACAACTAATTTTTATTTTTTTCCAAAATAAAAATTGGTTTAGACAATAATCTTCAAAGTCTCAATTTTATCATTTAAACTAAAATCTCACTTGTTTTTCATATTATTATTTTTTAAGTATATTTGTTGCAAAAAAAAATTAACTACTAGAATCTAATTTAAATATATCAGCAGAATTTAATGAGTTATTTATTATATTATCCATTTTTATTTAAATACACAAAACATTTATTTAACTCAAATTTTGAAAACAGAAACTATCATCCATGCCTCTAAAATTATGCTAAAATAGAAGTTATTGTTAGGATCGACTTGTATAAATAACGAATAAGTAAAATAGAAAAAATTAAATACACAAATATTTATATGAAAAATCTTCGATTAAAGAAAAATATCTTTTTCGATAAGTTGTTGAATGTCTTTCTAAATACTTACAAAATATATGAAAAATGTAAGACACACTCTACAATTATAATTTTAAAAAAAAAGGAACGGACAAAATGATACCATTATTTAAATAATGCATAATTTAAAATTTCAATTTCGAATACTTACCAGAAGATGTAAAACAAAAGTTCAAATTGACATCTACAAATACAATCAATGTAAAAAAAATGAAAAATAAAAAATCTGAAAATCCCAATAATTTCTGTGATCTTGTCTTGAAATAATCTTAAACAATCGAAAATGTGTGGTTGGTTTATGGAACCAAATCCAAGCCTAGCCCCATTGATAGGAGACAATGGTGTAGTCTAGCCCTGGCCTAGCCACCCCACCCCACCCTTTGGTGAATTCATGGCAGCCAGAGCCCCGGCCCCATCAGCCAGCCTTGAGGATGAACCCTGGCTCAACCACCATAACCAGTGGTGGACCACCTTTTTGTAAAAGCCAACACGTTATCCCTTCACAAGTTTCTAAGAACCTGTTTTTATATGATCTGATCCGTATTTAAACACAATTTTTTATTCATATTTCTTATTAAAAAAAGTTTGGGTTTTAATTGAACTTTAATTGATTCTTTATTTATATTTTGGTAAACTATCATTAAATTATTAAATTTACGTTTTAATAATTTAATTTTAAAAAATTACAAAATGATTATAGAATTATTCGAAAGTTTTTATTTAAATTACTAAATTATTTAAAAATTTTATTTAAGCGATTTGATTATTACTTTTAAAAAAAGTCAAGATAACGAGCTCCAAACGATGATTGATATGATAGATTAGTACCCATCAGCTATTAGAAGAACTTTCCAATCATGGTCCTTACAGATCAAGTCATTCATATAATATACAAAAAGAAACTCTAGATATTTGATATCTTTCTCTTTAAATGAGATTTCCATTCTAACGACAGTTTCATTAAATATCTTACAACTAGAATCCCTCTTTTTTTTGATTCAGCTCCTCCACCATCGCGAACCCCGATTAGATTCAAGCATGATACAGTTTTTAGTTATTGAGAAAACCCAAGTACACTTTTTCAGTTCCAAGAAACAATTTTCAGAAAATTTTTTTTCCTTTTGGAAGATATAGGAGCGAAATAATCAACCTATAGATATTGGAAGACCCAAAAGATTCAAGTCGATCTGACGGTTAGTATTAGCGATTAGAGAAGAAAGTTGCTTAAATTTTAGTTCGCAAATTTGTGACATTCAAAGTCGTTTCATGAAAAAAAACTAAACTATAGAAGAGAAAGGAATGAGACCTTTTGATTGGTGTAGGTGGTGCGAACAAATTGGTATGGTAACGATTTTAACAGTCCTGATTTAAACGAAAATTTTCGATGATTTTTTATATTTTTAAAGTTAACTCGTGACGTTTTTCTAAAGTTTTTGTGACATTTGTGAAACGTCACTAAAGATCATTTCTAGTGTAACCACGAAAGTCTTGCAAATATATATATTTATATATTTACCAATATTTGTCTTTTATTAAATAATTTTTTATTTTATTTTTCAAAATAAAAAATAGGTTGGCAAAGTCTTGGGTGTACTACTCAATCAAATACAAGAAATTTAAGGCCAAAAACGAGCTATGTAATTAGAGTGAAGACCGAAAAGATTAATTGTAACTAGTGGGTGTGGAAGATGTCTCCATGCATGATTGTATGTGTAGGGATTTGAATGTTTACACACACTTCCATTTAAAGTAATATTATTTTAAGGGTATGTGAAAGGATTCATTATTCTTCAATTTCTCTCAAGTTGCATTTCGCAAGTATTGTGAGAACCTTATTTATATTGTTTTCTTTAAACATTTATTCATTTTTCAAAGTTGTCGCTAAAAGTATACTTTTTCATATTCCGACCTAAGACCTCCTTCTAAATCGAAAAAGAGACTTTTATATAGGCAGGTTCAAGAGTTTGAACTTGAAGAGATATGCCATTGGGTAACAACAGTGGACACTTGAAGACAACAATGTGTCATTATAGCACATCTTTTAATCTTTAAGAACTTGTCATTTGGGTCTTATATCATTTATAACATTTGTAATTCAAACTAAAAGTAAGTTATTTTAGAGTGATAAATTTGGTTCGAGGAGGTGAGATGTTGTTAGGGATCAACTCGTATAAACAACGAAATAGAAAAGATAGAAAAGACCGAATACACAAATATTTACATGGAAAACTCCTCCGAGAAAATCACGGGCAAAGGAGGCTTCGGCTTTTTACTAATTGAGTAAATAAACGAGAGTACAATTTTGAAAAAAATAAACCTAAATGTACTAAACGTACAAACTCAAACCCCAAAAATAAAGTCCCAACTCGGGAACAAAATTTTCTCTATAGCTATCACGAAAACTCTCACCAAAACTCATATGCGACTACATCTTTTCGCCCCCAAAAGAAAAGTCTTGTAATACTACATCTTTAATTGCCCTTCAATTAGCCTCTCAAAATTGAGATATAAGACCCCTTTAAATAGGTTAAGTTTAGAGGTCTAATCATAATAAAATATATTTAGAGTAATCAGAGTTTAACTGAGAAAAGATAACAGAGTTCAACTTAGAGAAGAAACCTGACTTAATAGGGAATATGTTGCCACGTCACAACCTCGAAAAACTTTTTGTCGTAACGTTGTCGTTCGACCGAAAATATGAGACACACCTCACATATGTCCAAGTTAATTTAATTTAATTGAATGTGGATCCCGTGGCTTTAGGTTTTTCTTCATGAGTTCTCTCAAATATATAATTTAAGAAAAAATAATTGAATGAAAGGGGGACTACTCAAAGGTTCAAGCTCCAACTCTCCTCATTTTGTGTGTGAATTTGGATTAGCTTTTTTGGATAAGGTTAGGTACCCATTCCCTCCATTCTATTATATTCATGCGCTGAATTCCAAAAAGGCTAAAAAAATAAAAATCATATTCATGCCCTATGGTCATGGGCACATCTTCAATTGGGAGATGAATTATAAAAATCTTATAATATTAATTTTTTTAAAAATAATAATTTATTAATCATTAAAATCAATCATTAAATTGAATAATATAAATAATTCAAATGTAAAATTTTAAAAATTTCAAACCTGTCACTAAATTAATTATGAATACAATAAAATAAAATTTCACTTTATGCCATCATTTAAAAGAAATAGTGTGTTTATTGTGAGAATCATAAAAAAGTTTTAGGGAAACAAACTTAGTTTTGCAAAAAGGCAACAAAAGAAATGTCTCCAATGCAATCTCTTTAAATTAATGGCTATGGATTAAGGAGAGAACTGAAATCTTTTGCTTAATTAATTGAGGTTTTATATAATTAATTCACGATTTAATCTATATTTTTGTCACATTAATATTTATTTATTTTATCCAATTTAGTACTTTAAAGTACCATTTGGTCCAATTTAACGCAATGTGACATTTTTAATAAAAAATACAAAAATTCTTTTATTTAAATATATATAAATTTTAAAAATTTATAAAAAATAGAAACAAAAATATCAAAAGGTATATAAATAGAAAATTTTAAAAATATTTATAAACTCTAAATCTATATGAAGTAATTAAAGTTTTTAACCAAAAAGATTAAAAATGTAAATAATTTATGGGTTTTGAACCCAAATCTGAAATTTGGTACACACTTTTGCATATCAAATATCACAATCCATAGAAAAAGCTATTAACCAACGAAATTTTGAAATGGTTTTAATTATTTAGAAAATGTCAAAAAAATCTATTAATTTAACATTGAGCTCAAAATTTCAAGAATGTTATTGTTGTTCTTTAAGCTTCTTAGGAAGCAAATAAGAAAACATGGGTGTCCATCCAGAACACGCATTTTGCTTTTCTTCTTCGTTCAAGTCAAGAGTGGGAGATGAAATGTATTCCAACTTGCAGTTTAAACTCAAGATCAATTTTGTTAGGATTTGGGAACCGATAGTCCGTAACCGATAGGATCCGGACCTCCGACCTAAAAGAAGAATGTTCGCCTATAGACACAGTCAGCTAAGGACCTCATGGGAATGCAAGATGTTCGCAGAGAGAGCTCGCGTAAGCCTAGCACAAATGAGGTCGCAAGAGGAGAGCTCGCGTAAACCTCGCAGGGACGAAGTCGTGAGCCCTGTCTGCGAAGAGAATCCCCACTCTTGACTGGCAGGTGCGAGGTTTGCTGGGAGAGTCAGTCCCAGGGTTAGAAAGGACCGCGTGCTCCGCAGACAAGCGTGCAATAAACCAAAGGAGGCCCAGAGAGTGTTAGCACCAGGAACAGGGAATGTTAGTATCCTCGACCCAAAGATCAAGACAGAACAATGGGTCCTATTGTGAACTGTAATAGTAACAGTAGGAATGTATATAAATGCCTCTGTGTTTTCCTTAATATAACATAAGAAAATATTACTTAACAAATCACAAATTTAAAAACCTTCACCGTTGAAGCAGAGTGAGAAAAGAAGATGATTTTAAAATAATATTAGTGATATGGAAAAGGGACGTTGGGAACTTGGGATAGATAGAATTTGAATTTCGATTAATTAAATTTAATTTTAATAACTGCATTTAAAAAAGAAAAGAAAAGAATAGTATCCAAATTATTTTTTGAAATGGAAAGTTAAAGATAGGTAGTACGATATAATTGGTCAGATTTTTTTTGAAAATAATATTTTAAATACTAAAATGAAATTAAAAATATTTAAATACGAAAGTGAATAAATGAGTATATTTTAAAAATCAAATCGTGAATAAAGTTCAATGTAAATGGAATTCAAGAAATTCAAGCCTTAGTTTACCGTAACATTTACTTTTCTTATTAAAAAATTATTTATTCGATAAATAAAGTTTAAAAATGACACATTGTTTTTAAAGTGTAATAAAAATATACAGTATAAAAAACATGTTATCTTAAGTTGTTTGTTTGCTTAAAATAATAAATATAATGGAAGTGCTAGACTGCAATAGCCACTACGGCTTGGCACTGCGAAAAACTATGCAAACTAAACAGAAATAACACCAAAGTTTGTCTATGCAATTCAATGTTCCTATGTTTGCGGAGTCTAATTCAGTGAGTAATTTCACTATCTTTCTCACGAATACAACAACTAATTCGCATTTTATCACTTTCCAAGTATAGAGATCTCACATTTGTACCTAAAGACTAGAACATTCATCTAATGACCCAAAAGTTAGTGATGTCAAAAAATGCGGTTTCGGAACCCCATTTCCAATTATCAAGAGGTTAGAATAAAAATATCTTGAAGTTTGGTCCTTTAATTTTGTTAAATGGGTATTTAATTAAGATATAAGGACTAAATTTTAAAAATGGTAAAAGTTAATCGCTAAAAATTATTAATTGATTGAAGGACTAATTGAGTAAATAGGCCACTATTATTTTGTGGAACGGTGCTGGATAACAACAAACATCCACCAAATCTTGTTAATTAAGCTTAAGTTAAATTATTAAGGTTTAATTAAATTAATTATAATTAATTATATGTTAAACTAAGTATATAAGTTAAAATTAAAAGAAAAACATAAGCCATTTGTATTTTCATTTTCTTCCCATGAAACTAAAAAAAAAAAACAAGGTTTCCAATGTTCAGCATTTGACCAACAATTTCTAGTCTATTTCTTGTAATATTTATGTTTTTGAGGTCCCAAGAGTTTGATTTAGCTAACTCGAGTATCAATTTGTAAAATTGTTAAAGTTTCTATTGATGAATTCTTGAAGAAATTGGTATTAATTTGTTAGATTTTAAGCTTAGCAGTGAAAAAGGACTAGTTTGTAAAGTTTAATTGTTAGTTTTGAACATAAGGACTAAAGTGTAAATATTTAAAAATTGGTATGAATTTATGTAATTATGGACAATAGAGGGATGTAATTGAGATTGATTTCAAAATTGAAGCTCAAATTTGAAAAATATTGTAATTTCGGTTTTCGGGACTAAATTAAATAAAATATAAAATTTTAGGGGCATTCGAATAGTGAAATTTAATTGATATATGTTTATAATAGGATGATATAATATGTATATAATTGATAAATTGAATTGAATTATTATCTAGATCGGGATTTGAACCAAAACAACGATAATCGGGGAAAAGGTAAAATTACTAATTAGTCTTTGCAGTTCAATTTGTTTGCTAATTTAATCAGGTAAATTCATATGGTATGTTTATTTTAAATTTTTTTGTATTTAAAATTATGAATGTATATATGTTTAATTGAAATTTAGATTGTTTACGATTTGGTACAAAAGGTGAAATATGGACTAAATCATAAAAAAATGATAGATTGACTGATAAATTGAATATAATGAACTACAATAGGAAATGTTATGTGTTGAATTGATGATTTGAACTATGAACTGAATTGATGAATTACGAATTTAACGAAACGATGATTTGAATAAATTTTTACCCTATTAACTGTTCGGTAAAGTCGGATATAGTTGGCATGCCATAGGATAGATTGAGTACGGGTTACTTTGACTATGTGTCAATGAGTATCGGACATAAATTTTACTTTGGTTATGAGCGCTGGGCACAAACTATTTACTTCGGCATTGTCTGATGAGACACCGGGTGTCAAATTGGTGTGTTGGTTGGATCCGTGTATCCGTTCGAGTCTGGGTTAATAGGGGTAAAAAATGTAAATTGGATAAATGATATACGAACTGAGTTGATATTATGATTTGATGATACAAATACATACTGCAATATACGAATATCGATAGCATGTGAAAGATCATACGAACCTATTATACGAGCCCCGTGAGTCGATATGGAAATGTGATGAATCAATGAATTCGATTTGGAATTTGAATGACGAAACAAATTAGTGATTGACATTAATTTTAAATTGGATGTATTGTTGATAAATGGATGGAATTATATGAATATGATAGTGAATTTGTCACACCCCAAAATTAGCGGATCGAAAAGAAGGCCTGTAGATATGAAGTTATTTGTTTGCGCACTATAGTATCATAGTCTGCAAATTACAAACTTCTGGCTAGCTAAAATTTGACGTAAAGTATCCGCTATAGAATATGATAGTGAATTTGTCACACCCCAACTTTAACGGATCGAGAAGAATGCGTGTAGATGTGAAGTTATCTGTTTGGCGTACTATAGTAGCATAGTCTGCCAAATTACATACTTCTAATGAACTAAGGTTTGGCGTAAAGTATCCGCTGTAGAAGTATCTAAGGATTTATTCTCATAGTATACTTGAATTGAAGAAAAAGTACGACAAGCGAAGAGTACCCCTCAGAGTTTGGGTTGAGCATGACACGTCTACTAAGTATATGTTAAAGTTGTAAGAGACTAAAATGTCTTTAAGGACATGCCATATACAAGTTACCACCATAGGTATGGTACATCGGTTTGCTCGATTAATGTGCAAGATGGATTCTTTAACGTGATTGATTGAGAGTCAACTAAATGGATTGACTGGTCAAATATCATCGACATCGAATTTTCTTTTATATTTTCTCCGATTTTTGTAGGACATTCAAGGGAAAATTTTTATATACATTTCAAACTTGTCAAGATCCACTAAAAGGTACTAGGTATATATATATATATGGTAAGAAAGGGACGTTTGGATGGTTTTCTTCCTTCCATTTTACACTCTAGTTTTTCATAAGATTAAATATTCTCTTCTTTTTCATTAATTGGAAGCTGAGGTTTCTAGGGTAATCAGTGGATGTTTCAACCTCTTATTAAGTCTGGTAACTCTGCATGTTAGAATTTTGAAAGAGTAAGGATGTTAAAAAGTATATGAATAGTAAGATATGAATAAGAGGCCCTGCATGGGGGTCGTATATAATCGAGATGATAGTAAATTGTCTGTAAATGGGTTTTTAATGGTGATTCCATGTTCTTTTACGCAGTTGTTACTGCTAGTTCGAGAAGGACGGTCGAATTTAGAACTTCAAGTTACAGTAAAGGTGAGTTTCAAGTGAGTCTTCGTCCTGACTCATGCATGTTAATTTACAATGGGAAAATCGTATATTGATGTCATTTCGAATGTCTGGTGAGTGTAAGTGTGTGTGAAGCATCATAAAGTTGTTGCATGTTTACAAATGAAATATATCAGTTACTGCATGAACAATAAGATGTGTGGTATTTATGCATATGAAATCAAGTGTGGGAGAGTATGAATTAGTTAGGTGAGTGAATAAATCTGGCTAAGTGGATTCAGTGGTAAGTAAGTAAAACATTCATTTGTGATGCCTCCGGTAGGGCAAGTATATTGCTAACCGGATAGGCAGATCACAATGACAACGAAGACACTCATGGTGTAGCCTCCGGTGAGATGTGAATCGAACTGACAGAACACAACATGAGGATATGTAAGACCATGTGGCTAAGACCCATGACACAGTATGTCAATGAAAATATTCATGGTGATACCTTCGTTGAGATGTAAATCGGACTGACAGATCACAATATGAAGATATGGATAAGCCCATGAGGGAAAAACCCATGGCATCCTTTGAGTTAGTTCGTCGAGACAGTAAACATGTAACTCTCTATGAAACCTTTGTGTCATATTCTGTAACGCCTTTGTGACGTATTTTGTAACACCTTTGTGGCGTATATTGTAACGCCTTTGTGTGGTGTATTCTATAACGCCTTTGTGGCGTATATTATAACACATTTGTGTGGCATATTTTATAATGCTTGGCGTATTCTGTAATGCCTTTGAGGCAAAATCTGGAGAACTGCTCTTGAGGAAACGATCTGAGTAAGTTTGAGGATATCTCGATTGGATAACCTTATGATGAAATTTTATATTTACCTAAGGTATTTCCTAAAATAGTTCTCAATTGTGTTTTTGAAGAGTGAATCTGCCATAGTAGCCAGCAGTATAGAGAATTTAGTGTATACGTAAATTATCTAAGAGCTCACTAGATCTGGATTTGTCTACGCTGTGAATGCAGGTTATCAAAGTTCTATGGTATTCACCAATCTGAGTATTTTCATGTTATGTATAGTGCTTATCTGGATTCTAAGTTTTCCACCAAGATTGGTGCTCTCGTGATATATAACATAGTTGTCTGGAATTCTTATAGATGACTTAAATCGTTTCAATCATCAGAATAAGTTATGATTTGGGGTTGTTTCAAGATATGATTTGATTGGTATTCTGATAGTTGCCAACTACAGTATGAGAGTTCGCCAAAGGTAAGACCCGTATGAAGGTCAACTTAAAAGATCAATTAGTATATGTATTCGCCAAGAATAATATCTGTGAGAACATCATCCTAAAAGATCTATGAGAACACCCTCTTGGGTGAAGTATTCTACATTTGTCTGAATGAGAATCCGCTGAAGGTAGGTTCTGTATTGATATCCTTCTAGGAAGTACATTTGTCTTTTAAAGAAGGAAATGAGATCTGTATCGACTGGTGAAATCTGGAATTAGCTCAAAGAGTGACTTGTGAGTGGATTGGTCAAGTATAGAAGTTGTCGTATATATATATCCAATATTAGGAAAGTATTCGCTAAAGACAGATGTGAAATCCAAATACTTCAAGATGTGGAATTCAACAAAAAATGCTTTAAGGTAATCTAGGTTAAAACTCACTAAGTTCGCTTGAACTTACAAATGTTTGTTTATGTTCCAAGTTCTACTGTAAAAGTAGGTACGCCAAGAGGGGCCAAGCTAGGATTGCGCTATGGTAGCTGTGCAAGTTGCAATATTATGCATACAGAGGGCATCATAGGAGTATGGCGTATAGTACATTACGCCAAGAAGAGTCTGCTATTAACAAAGTTTTATGTTGTAATGTTGCACGTTGTTTAAAACTTTAAGTATGTTTTAAAATAGTTGTGCGCCAGTTGTAAAATTTTTTTGTTAAGAGTTTGTGTTGTAACATCTAATATCTAGATTTGATGATTCGGGTCGGGTAGAGGATGTTACAAAATTGGTTAAGTGTTGATTGATTAAGTGAACTAGAATGTTATATCTTTGAATTACTATATGGTATGATAAATTTTGAACTCGCCTTCTTAATATGTGGTTGCTATGTTAAGCAAACTTGATAAGCTAGTAGTTTAACATATTAAATCGTAAATTGAGGCAAGTTGTTGTTTAATGCCTATGAACTTACTAAGCACTCGATGTGCTTACCCCGTTATTCTCCCTTTCCCTACAGATTACCAACTTGCTGAGTGTGTCAAGCGGATCATTGAGAAGCTTACACTAACACATTATCGGTTTGGTAGTATTTAATCGTTTCAAAACTTGGTTTTGTGACATGCATATAGATGTTATATATTTGTTAAATCTTGATTGTTGGTATAGTTTGAAACCTTTAATGCTTGGTTTTGGTGAGGTTAATGCCTACATGAAATGGTGTGTTTTGGTAATATGATTAGGTTATGTACTTTGACATTTTAAATAGCATGAATGCTCATAGATTAATATGGAATAAAATTTGATTTTTAGATGATTAAATGGTTGGATAAATGATGTATAATTGAATAAGTTAAAATAGTATGCTTTGTGAAAAAGTAAAGCTATGTTGAATTTGTTGATTGGGAATGAATCAATGGTTTAAATTGGTTTGATTAGGTGTCAAATTGTGGCACATTGGATGGAATGTTGTGAAATTGGATTGGTTTTGTTTTGTTGGCATGAGAAAGATATCAAAATGCAAGATTTTAACATTTTTGGCACAGAGGTATCGATACTTTAGAAAGGGGTATTAATACATTAATGTTTTTTCTTTCATTTTTAAACATAGAACCTAAAAATGGCATTGATACAGAGATAAGGTATCAATACCTTGACAAGGGTATTGGTACTTTATGCCTGGTATCGATACATTTGTTCTTAATTCAATTTTTCTAAAACATCAAAGTTCAAAATGGTATTAGTACTTTATATAGGGTATCAATACCTATTTTGGAAATTTTGTAATTTTATCCTATTTCATGTTTGGAATTGCAATTGAGCTTTTGTAACCTCGATTAAGGCTCGAATTTAATTCTATATCATATTGTGAATGTGTTTATGACAAGATGAAATGTTTGAATGATTTATTTACGGTGTACTTGACAATATTTGTTGCAACAACGAATATGTCATCCTGTAGTTCAGACTTGGCGATCGTGTCAGGCAATGAGTGTTACAATTCACCTCCAAATCCTCCCCCTGAAAACTTGGGAAGTAAACACTCAACAATGTTTACAGTTTAATTTGCACTCTCTCACAAAATAGTTCCTCAAATAAACAGACTAGAATGCATTCAATAAACTCATATACAAAACTTGTACAAGCCCCAAAAGTATATATCAATTTCGGCTTACTAACATAAAATCTAAGTTAATGTCGAAACCATTTTTTGAAAAAAAAAACGGGTATAAATTTTGAAAATGGAAATGAGAGTCGCCACCGATCTTTTATTAAGGTGTGATTCGTTCACCATTAAAAAATTTAGGTCTGCGAGACTTGAGAAAATAGGTCCGAGAGTTGATTACGCACGAGGAAGGGTTAACACCCTCGTAACGCCCAAAATTGGTATCGAATCGATTGTTTAATGTCTTAATGTCGAAATTTTGAAAAGATTTTAAAATCCGATCCTTTTATTTTGAATAAAATGAATTAGACGATGAGAGTCACTTATTCCAAAGAAATAAAATGACACACCCAGTGAGTTAGGGCGCAACATTTTTAATCTTCAAAATTAAGTTTATCTTTTAACTTTAAAAAACCTTGCATTTGAGAAGGATATTTAATTATTCAGGTCAAATGAGAAAATCAAAACCAAATAAGTTAGGGTTCAATTTTCACAAAATTCCTAAATATCGAATATTGCCTTTATTTCCATTTATTAGAAAAATACTCGTCTCGAGAAAACCACATGTTATGTCCAATACGTTAGGACATTACGTGTCGAATTCCCGAGAATGAGCTTTTTATTTGTGTGTTAGTTAAAAAGGATATTCGGTTTCTTAGATCCCGAAGAAGATTGGAATCCAGTAAGTTAAGACACAATCTTTTAGAGGATCCCAGATTCCGAGTGTCGTGTTGTTTTGAAAGACTTTTGAATGAATTGCTTTTGATATTTAAATAAAATGTACTCCTTTTGATGAATAAAACGCCATGGAATGACAATGTATAACGCAAAAGGATAACTCATAATCCTAAAAATACATGCTAATGAACTCGAATAATCTATCAACACAAATGAAATGATATAATGTACATAATATCCATAATCACATATCACTTGGAAATATTAGCACCAACACTTAAAAATTAAAGATATAAAAGTCTATCACAAACACAACGAAACTAGACTAAAGTAGCTAAAAAGAAATTTGAAATTATCAATGTATGCCCACGAAATTACATATAAAAATTAAAAAAGTAATAACTAATGTGAAGATTTAAAATATTTTAAAAATAGAACACAAGATGAATACTATATGAAATAATATTTAAAAGAATTTTAAAATGAATATTGCATGAGAAGAAAATCAAAATACATGAAATGATATATAGATGTTACATATGGAATGAAATATTTAATATAAATAATATATATTTATATAATAATATATGTAAAAGGGGTTGAAATGAGTAAAATAATAATAGAAAATTTAAAAGAAATAAAATATTTATATAGAGAAAATAGATAAAATTTACAATTCGAAATTGGTGGTATATTATTATATACATACGTATAAAAAAATAATTTAGTATAAATTATATATCCATAGATAAAATAGAATTAGAATTATGAAATATTATTGTATAAATCTTTAAGGTTAAAAATATACATATATATGGTAAAAAGATAATCATAAAATGTACAAACTATACTAATCAAACATAAAATCTATAAAATAATATATTACAAAAATTAAATAATAATATATGGAAAACACCAAATAATACTATATAATAAAATAAAATAAACGTATATAAAAAGGTTAGGAAAATTGATAAAAGGAAAATAAATAAAAAAATACTACTACTACTACTACTACTAATAATAATAATAATAATAATAATAAAAAAGATAATAAACCAAACAATTTTAGCAATAATAACAAAATAGAGGACTAAATTGGCATTAAAGCAGTGATTCAGGGGAGAAATCTAAAAATAGATAAAAGGAAAGGCCCAAATTACAAAGCGCGAATGACATGGGGGACTGAAAGGGGAATAATCCCCACTCTCCAAAACGCAGCGTTGCATGAGGACCGACATGAAAATTGCAGGAAAATAGGCAGCCCAATTTAAAAGAACGATAGAAACTAAATTGAACCCAGACGCAAAAGTGGAGGACCTGGCGCGCAAATAGCCCTCCCCTACCAAAACACGCGGGTCAAGCCGCGATCGGATCGGGTCATCGGGTTTGGGGCCAATACGACGCCGTTTCAAGGCCACTGAAGCAGGCCTTAAACGGCGTCGTTTTTCACGCAATAAATACCCTACTTTAACCCTAAAATAAGCAATTAACAGCCTTAAACAAATTTAAAAAAAAAACTAAACGTTTCTCCCCCCCCAAAGTCGTGCCGCTCAGCAAAGATTGCTCAGAGGCCTTTGAACCGTCGTCCGACTCCGATTGCGACGGAGCCAACGAAGATCCGGCCAAACAGGTAAAACCCCTTGCTCTCTAACCTTATTTTCTCTTTTATTATCTTATTGCTAATGAATAACAGAGCCACGAAAAAAGAACAAAGAAATGCGAAAATAAATGAAATCACCTTCCAAAACTCAAAGAAAACTCTGTTTTCTCGATTCTTTTCTATTGATATTGTGTATATTGATATTCTCTCTGTATTGATTCCCTTACAAACATTTTGGCCTTTTGTTTTATAGGCCGAGAGAAAAGAAAATAAAAAAAATACAAAATCCCCATTTTTCGTTGTCTCTGCTGCTTGTTTGTTGTGCAGGTTCGGGTACGGAGGTGCGCGGGCGCGCATGTACGGAGGCTATGCGTGAAGAGGCAGGCGCGTGTGGGGGAGCGTACATGTGTGCTGGCGTCGACGGCTTGATGGCTTGCTGGAGCGGCGGCTGATGCGTGTGAAGGCTCATGGGGCAGAGGGAAGGTTGGAGGCGCACTTGTGGGGAAACGGCGCTGGGGCTTCTAGGGTTCCTTGCCTCTGATCTTGTTTTTGGGCTGCATGGTGATTGGGCTAGGGTTTAATGGGTTATTCGGTTTAGTATGTATTGGGGCTGGAGAGTTAGGCTAAGTGTAATTGGGTTTGAGCCATGTTGGGTTTACTGTTGGGTCTAGTGAGTTTTTGTAATTTGGACTGCTATTTCATTTGACTTTTTTTTTTATTTTATTGGTTTATGGGCCGGGCAAAAATGGGCTCTTACAGTTAATTCAAAGTAACTTCTTAAAAATAGCTATTACATCAATGACAATCAAAATAAAATCACTCGAAGATATGCTTTCCAAAATCACCACTACTATCTCGATCACATCTCAGCATTCTAAGGATTTAATTGATTCACAAGAATCCAAATTAAATGCTAAGGATTGATTTTTATAACTGGACCAAGAATATCTTTAATAAAAAATACATAATCAAGTCTAAAAATTTTCTTCATTAAATTATCAAACCAAATAAAATAAGTTTTTAACCATTTTGATGGTTGTAAATAACATTGTGGAATGTCATTCAACAACTTTCTAACTCATTTTACTTCAACAAACACTAATAATTTTAAATCTTACTTTCAAATTTCTTTTTATTCTTAAACCACGAGTTTGTTTTCTAAAATTATGTGATTCTTGACATCAAATTTGTTTGTTTTATATAATATATAGTATTCAATGTCATTATGTCTACATATTTTTGAGCCCTGTCTATTTTTGGAAGAAACTTCATTGAAAAGGTTACATAAGTTTATTGAATTGATTTTTCTAATAAAAAAAAGGGTCAAAATAAGTAGCCGAACCACATGAGATGTGTAAGTTGAAGGATGCATGTGATATTGTGTCAGGGGATGCAAATAGGTTGAAGTTAAAGAGAGGATAGACTGAGATGAGATCCTTAGTCAAATGACAACAACGACTTCGCTTACTAATAAGATATAAAAATCTAAATTGGGCGAGTAAGTGGATGTTTTTGAATGACATGTGCCAACTTCTAGAACAACATCCACACTTTGATTTTTACTATTTCATTTTTTTTAATATTAGTGATTACATCATGAAGTTCTGTTCTTCTTTTTTTAAACAATGGACTAAAAATTGAAATTAATAAATTTTGTGTGGATCTTGATATTAAATTAATTTTATCTAAAAAAGCATTTCAATTTTTAAAATTTTAGGTTGGGTTTGATTTTAAGAATTAAAAATTATTTTTTATCTATTTTAGTAAATAAAAAAGGATTAGTATTTGATACATTGACAAAGTTTTTTTATAGTCCATAAACAATTTTAAAAAATTGTTGTTTTTTTAATATTTTACTATACTCTTATAGGAGACTCGTCAACCCCTAACCTTACTTGTGGAGTCTAAAAACTCAATTTATGAAATATTTTCTCAATAAAAAATATTGAAGAAAAATTATTTAATATATTTTTAAAAAATGAAAATAAAAATGAAAATTAAACAAAAAAATTGTTTTCACTACAAATATTTTGTAAGACCGAAAAAAGCTAGAGGATTGTAACTTTAAAAAGTAAATTGACCCTTTTTTTAATTCATATAAAACACAAATATATTTTTTTTTCAATATTTTTTAAACATCAAACTCTACAATCCATATAAAATGTAATGCATTTATTTCATGAGAAAATATTTGGGAATTTTTTAAATTTCACAAACAGAATTAGAGTGATGACAAGTGTTTTATAAAATATAGTAAAATATAAAATATATATATATATACAGAGCTAAAAAAGGACATTGTAAGTGTACTAAAAAATAAGCTTTATTTTGTTTTTTTATGTTTCTATCATAAAAATGATAATAAGTACCAAACATATTTTTATATTTTTATTATTGAAAATAAATTTCTATTTTTATTTCTATTTCTATTTACTAAATATGTTTTTCAATTTCCAGAAAAGAAAAATATTAAAAAAATCAAAAATCAAGGGAAATCTTATATTTTAAGATCAAATCTATTACAAATTTGTGTTCTATTAAAAAGGAAAAAATTATCCCATACAGAAAAGCAAGTTAAGGGTAAGATATGTGGTTTTATAGGACATATTAAAAAAAAATATCCAATACATAAGTGGTAAAAAATTTTAATTTTAAAAACGAGGTTGAGATTTGATCACATGTCTTATTTATTTATTTATTTTTAGATACAACTTAAGAATACATAATAAAATCTCAACCCATTTGTAGTGTTAAAATATTCCCGCACCAACCAAATAAGAAATGAAACATTTGCTATACTTTAAACTTTGTCTCCCAAATTTATAAAACTCCATAAGCTATGTCTTTATAAAAAGGAAAAAAAAAAACCTCACTGATCAAAAATTATGTGAAGGTTTGCATCCAAAAAAAAAATTTAAACATATAAATTATATAAGTGATGTGGAATTGATGATTGAAATGCAACTTCAGTGTGGATAGGAGGATAATGCGCTTCAACGCAATTAAATTCATGTCTTCCTACATTGACAATAATATCTATACCAATTGAACTAAGACTCAATTGACCATTTCCTCTAACTTCTTTTGCTTTTCTTTTTTGAATTTAAACTTTTAAAATAAATTTATTAATTTAATTTTAATAAATTAATACATATGGTTTCCAATGCATTTTAATATTTCCGTTTCCGTTTCCAATTGCAATTTATTTACTTTTACTTATTTTGATTTAGAGGTTTTTTAACTTTTTATTTATTATTTTAATATAATTATATATTGATTAAACTATTTAAATAATGTTACAATAAAATTTTTAATTATGTATTAAATTTTCAAATAATTTATAAATTAAATTATATAAAACTCTTAATGTAGTGAAGATAGCAAGGAGCAGCGATTAAAATTATGTCGATAACATTTTAAACTAATGTTTTTGATATTTTAAACACTTTAATATTTTTTTAACTATCAGTTAACATTGATATAAATTTAATTTATATTTATTATTTAATATACATATATTTTTTAATTTTTATTATATATATTTATTTTAATTTAATGTCCTTTATAGTCATTTTCTACTACTATTTTGTGATTAAATCTAAACACATATCTCATCACTATTTTTAATTTCACCAATGTAGTATTTCATCTCACTGTGTCAATAACTAATCTAATCGCTACTATTATTTTTAATCTCTCTGAATTCAATCTCACCGCCCATCCAAAAGAAACCTCAAGTTTTGAAGTTGGCGAGAGGGAGAGGTTTGTGGGTTTGATGCACAGTGCTCAACAATGGCCCTTTTAGTGATATGGTTTTGTTGGTCTCTTGGGCTAATTGGGCTCATATAAGTTAAACAGTTTGGGCTTTGCTAAATGTTTGGATGTCTAATATGTCTTTGCGGGCAAGGCATCCAACTTTGGATAGTTGCAACCCAAAAATTAGGGTAAATTCTATAATCAGTCACTTAATTATTAGTACTTTTTTGGTCATTTAGTTTTAAATTTTTTAAATTTTTTTGTATTAGTTACTAATGTTATCCAAATTTAATATTTTGGTTACTCCTCCGTTAAACCACTAATGGAATAACATAATAACAAATTTAGGCCTTCAATGTTTATAAAGTCTATCAGTTTGATCCTAATTCTAAAAAATATTAATAAATTTAACCCTCAATTTTACACATTCTGTCAATTTAATCTTGATTCTTAAAATTTAAAAATAAAAAAAAATATTTAGAAGTTATTTTTAGGATAAAATTATTATTTTAATAAATAAATGTGATGTTAGAAAATGAAAAGAATATATTTATAATTTTGTATGTATTTTTTATAAAGTTTTATTGAAAAATGAATTTTTATTTATAAATTGGATTTTGATATTTATGCGATTACTATTTACAGCTTTGAGAAGCAAGATTGTGATTGTTAGTGAAACCCATATAAGGAGAGTGAGAAGGATAATGCTGAAATGAAAAAATTGCTAAAAGAAAGCGGGTATTTCGTGATTATAATAAATCCATCCAAAAACAACTATTCCACACAATGTTTCTCATTTCTTTACTTTAAGGTTGATATTCCTCCATTTCCATACTTCTTTTCTATTTTCAAAATGGTTTGGTAACAAGCAATACAAAGTTTCTCTGCAAAGCATATGTGCCCATTAATAAGCAAACTCAGACTTACAAAGAAATGCTACAAAATGCTTAGAAGTAAGCTTTTCTGTATTAGATTTTTAATCAATAAACAATGCTAAAAAGCATTCCACTAAAAATTTTGGTTAATTCTGATTGAATTCCGAAAACCAGAATGCTAAATATTTACTTTAAAATATAATATATCATTTTATAAAGTAGAAAGGGGCATGCAACATGAGGTTAAAAAAAGTGCCTTCCTTAGCGGTAAAGCTTGGTGTTGTATGTAGGATTAGGTTGGTATATACCTTTCAATCTCAAATTTTTGAATCGTTTAAAAAAAATTGGATACCGGGAGTTTCTTTCAGCATTTTGCTTCCTTAGATTCACAACCTCAACCTCTACGCCTATCAATGGCACTGAAAGTCTCTTTCAGTATTTTGCTTACAAGCTTTGACATAAGGAGACTATGCAACTTTTACCTAATCAGCTTCATTCTCTTCTTCTTATATTCCTATAATTTTACCCCTTTCTTTTAAAGCTTATATAAATACTTGATACGTTCAACTTCATGTCTCACATCCATACAAGCACCGAAAAGTTTTAAAAGCTTTTAGCTCAGCTAGAATGGCTATCAATGGTGATTTCGTTTCCAAAACGACCCTTTTTCTGGTCGGTTTAATTGCATTCATTTCTTTTCCAGCAGAAGCTGCTGTAAGGAAGTACCAGTTTGATGTGAGTCAATCAAAAACTGAGCATTTTATATAATTTTTGTAATATTTCAGCTGTTTCACTTGATGATGTGTTTTTAAACAGATTCAAGTGAAGAATGTTAGCAGACTGTGCCATGCAAAGCCAATCGTAAAGGTAAACGGGAGGTTTCCAGGGCCTACAATCTATGCTAGAGAGGGAGACAGAGTTATTGTCAATGTTACAAACCATGCAAAATATAACATGTCCATTCACTGGTAAGATTTTTTATTAATATGCAGGAAAAAAAAATTGCAACAAGGTTTCTTATAATGTGTTGTTTGATGATCTGTTTAGGCATGGATTGAAGCAATATCGAAATGGTTGGGCGGATGGACCGGCTTACATAACACAATGTCCGATTAAGACAGGGAATAGCTACGCTTACGACTTCAATGTAACAGGGCAAAGAGGAACTTTATGGTGGCATGCACACATTCTTTGGCTAAGGGCTACGGTGTATGGAGCCATTGTCATCATGCCGAAACAAGGAATGCCATATCCGTTCCCGAAGCCGAACATGGAACAGCTTGTTGTTTTAGGTCGGTTCCAGGGTTGATGTTTTTTGATTGATAAACGAGTTCCTTTCTGTGATGATGATGAAAACTGTGTTCATGGTGCAGGGGAATGGTGGCACAAAGATGTTGAAGAGATTGTCAAGCAAGGAAATAACATGGGATTGCCACCAAACATGTCGGATGCACACACTATCAATGGGAAACCTGGACCTCTTTTTCCATGTTCTGAGAAACGTAAGTTGAAACTTTGAAGAAATTTTGTTGGAAAACATGTTCTGTTACATGATCCTGAATGTTTTCACTTTTCAGATACATTTGCAATGGAAGTCGAATCCGGGAAAACATACTTGCTAAGAATCATCAATGCTGCTCTCAACGACGAGCTTTTCTTCGCGATTGCCGGTCATAACATGACAGTAGTTGAGGTGGACGCAGTTTATACAAAACCGTTCGTCACTCAAGCGATACTGATTGCACCAGGGCAAACCACGAACGTTCTAATACAAGCCAACCAATCCCCTGGGAGATATTTCATGGCTGCTAGGCCTTTCATGGATGCTCCAATCCCTGTAGACAACAAAACCGCGACAGGGATATTCCAATACAAAGGAATCCCCAACACTGTTCTTCCTACACTTCCTCAGTTACCAGCTTCCAATGACACAGATTTCGCTTTGAGTTACAACAAAAAGCTCAAGAGCTTAAACTCTGCAAATTTTCCTGCAAATGTTCCCCTTAAAGTCGATCGAAAACTGTTCTACACGGTTGGTTTCGGCAAAGATTCTTGCCCGACATGCGTTAATGGGACAAGAATCTTAGCCTCGTTGAACAATATTTCTTTTGTGATGCCTAAAATTGGACTTCTCCAAGCTCATTACTTCAACATCAGTGGAGTTTTTACAACTGATTTCCCTGATAAACCTCCTAAGCCATTTAACTATACTGGTGCACCCTTAACAGCCAATCTTGGCACTGCACATGGGACAAGGCTTAGCAAAATAGCCTTCAATTCTACAGTTGAGCTAGTGCTACAAGACACTAATCTCCTTACTGTTGAGTCACATCCATTCCATCTCCATGGCTATAACTTCTTCGTGGTCGGAACCGGTATCGGAAACTTCGATCCTGTCAAAGATCCGGCAAAGTACAACTTAGTCGATCCTGTTGAAAGGAACACAGTTGGTGTTCCGACTGGAGGTTGGACCGCCATTCGGTTTAGAGCAGACAATCCAGGTACCATCACGAACTCAATTTGTTTTCATTATTGAATTTCTCGAGTTCAAGTAATATAAGTTCAAATTTCATTGGATTTTGCCGGGTTTAGGTGTTTGGTTTATGCATTGTCATTTGGAGCTCCATACTGGGTGGGGATTGAAAATGGCTTTTGTGGTTGAAGATGGAAAAGGAGCTGATCAATCAATTCTGCCTCCACCCAAGGATTTGCCTCCATGTTAAACTGTTAGAAAGAGCTTCTCAATGTTCAACAAACACCACCCAAGTTTGCTTATAAATGTATTTTCAAAAACCAAGTTTGTTTATAATATGTATTTCATGCTATATGTATGTTCTGCAAAAATTGCAGCACATATGAGGAATCAAATTTAAAGAAAAGAAAAAAGTAAAATTTCTAATTGTTTTTATATCCCAATTGTAATGGACTCCAAGAAAGTTTATTGTTTCAGTGATGTAGTTGAGTTGCAATGAATTATTGGAAAGGAAAATGAATATGTTAATATTTCTCTACTATATTATTTATGGCAGATTAAGCACTACGCACAATAAGATTATGCACGAAATAAAACAGTATCAGTTTTATCAAGTACTTAAGTCATTTTTTTAAACAAAATTTTTACTTTTGTTCTCCCCAAACTTCAAAGTTGCTTTCATTCTAAAAGTTGGCCACCCACTTGCATTTAAACAGTCGGCTCTAATCATGTATAATTACCTAATAAAAGCCTTATTTATTTCGACATTAAAAACTCTTTGCCAAACTAAAATCTTGTTAGCATTAGTGTGGCTTTTAACCACAAGAAATACATGCCTGCTAAATAACCACAGCAACCCAAATGACAAGCCAACCTAACTCAACCAGTTTAGGCAAAAAATAATTATGAAATCAACAAAAATATCATAATCTTCATTTCCATGGCTACAAACAGCAGTTAAGTTTATAGCAGTGGCTAAAATATCTAATATATTCCAACAATCTGCCTCCAACGTTATGAGTACTGAAAGAATGCATCGATATAATAATAGATGCCGATGCATGGTATCTTTTTGGGGCTGTTCTGGAAGAAATATCAGAATACAAGAAAAAACTAATGGACTGACTCAAGTATTTGGAGAGTTCATCTTTGTTTAACAGCAAAACATTCTTTCAAAAAATTATGAAGCTGAGATGAATATATGTTTGGAAAAGCCCGATAGTGGTCGACGTGCGGAGATGTGCCAAAGTTGAAGGAGAATACTTTTATCCCCTTCTTTCTCATCTCTTCAATACACAACTCGATTGATTTATACGGAGCGACTTTATCAGCTGTGCTATAAAGATATAGCTGAGGACAGGGAGGAGTGTGCTGCATGATAGCATTGATCGTTTTTCTTAACCTTCTGCATATAACGAGGAAAACGTAATAGTTTGCATCAGTCCATCATTCCTCGCAGTCGCAAGATATGATCATATTCATAGAGCGTAGATTGTATGGCATGTAGGTGTGAAAGCATATTTAGGGTCATTTAAAGTTATATGGAAACCAATAAATGGCATAAAGGGAAACGTACCGGTTAACATCGGGCATATTTAGAACAAATTTGAAGAGCTTTTCCAGGGCAGATAGCAGCACAGATTCAATTATCCCGGGTTCCACTTTCTGTAATTTTGAATCTGTCTCTGCACTTTCTAGTCCATTTACTAAAGAGCTCTGTTTCTTCAGTATAGCAGCAGCAAAACCGGCTGCCCAGACCTGCAAAGATGAAGAGAATATGTAAATCATCACTACTTTCCCAGTTGATTTAATTAGAAAGGCCATTGTTTTCAAAATGAGCATACAATTACTTCATCAAAATCATATTACAAAGTCCAAGGCCGGAAACCTACGATCTTATATGGCAGCAAATGAGGTCAAAGAAATTTAACTGTGTTCTATTTTAATGCTAGAGATACAATGTGTAACTTCCCAGATTTTTCAAGGGAACAAAAGAAAACCGAAACAACCAGTCAGCTCAAAGTAGTATGATAGAGAACTTAACAAAGTTGGAATAAGTAAAGATGTCAAAAAGTTGGAAGCCTATTATTTGAACATCCAGAGGACAGAAACATTTGCATCTGCCTGTGAATCAGTAGTCGCAGGTATAATTTTTCAGAACCAATATGAGAATCTAATACACATTCCAGTCTTTTCCACTGTTAATACCTGAATCTAAGGTTTCAAGAGAGAGTAAACAAAGCATAACACGGAGATGTTAACTTTGATCAAATATATAGAGCTGCCAGCTGCAGAAATTTCCCAATGTTCATATCCACAACCTGGACACATTCTCATTCTCTTGGATCAAAGGCCCGATTAATCACAATCCATCATTTTTTTATTTTACACAAGCTTGAATCTTATTAATTTCATGGTATGCTATTTAGGACCAGATCGATAGTAATATCAGCTAAACTCAAGTTCACAATTTGACATAAAGATTTATTTCAAGACTCAAAGCTAACTCAGTAATCATCCATCACCCATCAATCATACCCAAAGCTTGGATCTTATTAATTCCATTGTATCCTACCTAAAACCAGGTCTTTTGTAAATATCAGATAAAAAACTCAAGTTCATAATTTGAGATAAAGCTTTATTTCACAACTCAAATTCATGGATCAAAAACCATAATTAACATTAAAGCATCGTAATTAGACCTCATAGAATCAACACACAAAGCAAAAACCTTAGGATTTAAAGGGTCAGCAGCTCCTGAATCAATAATTACTCCTCTTATCTTCTCTTTCAATCCCTCTCTTCTCTGAAAGCTGTCAAGAAGTGAACCATATCTGCCCCCCCCCCCCAAAAAAAAAAAAAAACCAAACGATACCCAAATTTACTTTCCACAACCCAACATTTAAAATGAAAAAGAGAAGAATAAACCATTCATTAAACTTACAGGAACCAGCCAGTGTTGCTAAAAGCATGGAAAATGAAGCACCTTTCACGACCATCTTCCTCTTCTTCCATAACCCACTTGGCCAACTCATTTCCCAATTCAGATACACGCTGCTCAAGCCTTACACCAATATCAAACCATAGCAATTCCTTAACATCTACTAAAAAAGTAACCGCGTGGATTCCTCTTAAATTGTTCCATTCCACATATCGCTTTAAATGCTTGGTTTTAGCCCCAAGCCATCCCAAAAGAACCACTATTACGACCTTGTCCCTGCATCCAAAAGCCTCGGCTTTTCCATCTCCATTGATAACAATCTCCGGCGCTTTGTTCCAAGCTACGGCCGTGTCGTTTGCATTGGATTGAAGGAATGCGTTGAGAGAAGAAGAATGAATGGGTTTAGCAGAAACGCTGGAATAGGCGTCGTTTCGAAACCTTTGAGGGAGTTTGCGAAAATGGGTTATTGTATGTTTAGAAAGAAACGACGGTGTTGGAGCCGTTTTGGTGATGATTGAAGAAAAACAAAGAGCATTGGAGGAAGCAGCTCCCATGGTGGAAATTTTGAGCTGAGGATTTAGAAAAGGGAAAGGTTTATATATTGGCCTTCTCCACATTGAAAGTATCTAAAAGGGCTACTAAGAGGACAATTGACTATAGTTCCTACTGAATTAGAAGGTTGAAGATGATAAAATTCAGAAGAAAAATGTCATATCCGATGCTGTTAGAGAAATTTAAGTGAAAATTAATAAAATAATTTCCTGTCCTGTTAGTTTAGTGTTGGTTTTTCTTTTATATATACTATATATTATAAAAGAAAACTACTATGGTTAGCCTTATATTAATTAAAATTTTAAATTATTGGGAAAAATAAAAAATTTAAAGGTTAAAATATGTTTTTGATTTAGTCTTAATATTTTTATTTTAAAAAAAATTATTTATTTATTAAATTTAAATTTTAGATTAATTAAAAATTGAGGTTAAAACCGTTAAATTTTTTTATTAAATTTTTTGAAGTGATCTATTGAAATTTTTATTTTTTTAAGTAACTTGAATTTTGATAATAAAATATTGTATTAAAATGAAAGTCAATTTGAATAATGAAAATTCTTTTGCCCATATTCATATGCATTATGAATTAATATCAAATAATAAATCTAATAGTTGAACCTACAACATATAAATCCATGAAAAATAGATGAAATAGTATCGAATATTTATTTTTTGTTATACTAAATGTGTTAGGGACGCTTATGTTAGCTACTGTTTATTTTCAAATATATGATGGTTTCGATCACTTTAACGTACTTAAATTTGAGCTTTAATCCCTATACTTTTATTTGGTATAATTTATGTTAGGTATAGTCTTTAGTCATATTATGATTTTAATCCTTTACTATGTATAAATTTAAGATTTAGTGGGCAAATAATAGTCTCTCTACTATTATAACAATATTAATTAATCTAAATAATTAAAATTTTTAACTATTTCAGTAAAAATGTTAATGCAGATTTGTTGTTAAAAACATCCAACCAACAAAATACAAGCCAAGCTGATGGGTTTATGGAAAAATAACGAAAAATTTTGATATATTATTATAACAATATATGATTTGAGATAACGCCATGTTTGTCTGGGTCACTATGTTAGTCACGTTGTAAGTATTTTGGTTAGGAATCAATTTGATAGACTCATCTAATATTTATTATTTTTGGATTCTCGTTAATGTTACTCTCAGAATTTGTAAACCATTAAGTAGGACAAACTCTGAATTCAAGTGACACTTGTTGAATTATAGTAAGCGAGTTAAGGCTATATATGTTTGTGGGAAAGTCCTTGAGAAGAGTTTTCTTCTTCTTGAATATACTATTCTTTGGTTCCTCTATTATGATCCAACGATATTTCTTTCTCCGTAAACTGAAAGCTCAAAATCTGGATTTAGTCAGCGGTTATTCCATCCCCGGGTAAGTATTACCATTTTGTATGTTAAATTCTGAATGAGTAAGTCGGTAAGAGGTGCATAAACAGTAAGATGTAAGTTTAAGGTTTTGCATGGAAATTGTCAGTGCTTGAAACAATGATAAGAGGTATTTGAATTAGTTTAAATGGTGTTCTTATGTTCTGTAAGTAGTGTGGGTGTTGCTGTTGTTTCATGATGGATGTTGGATCTAGAGTTCAAGATTCTGTAAGTGAGTGTCAGATGAGTCTCTACTCTGACCCTTGCATGTATACTGTCCATACTAAAGTATATCCACATGAAAATGATCAAACTATGAATTGGAAATCATAGATAAAATAGTATGAATATGATTCTTATATGACTATATGAATGAAGTTATGTTAGAATTGATTGAGTACATGAATGATTGTTGAAGATGGTATGTGCAATGGATATGAGATTTGATGAGTCCAAATACATAAAGAAATGTGTATTGAGTTATGATAAGGTTAAGAAATAAATTAGTCTGTTTGAATGTGAGTTCTATTGGATGTATAATAAGTAATATGAAATATTGAGTCTGGGATGTGTTTGAGTCAAAAGAGTTGTAAAGTGAGTCGGGTCACTACGGTGGTAATTGATGAAGTCCGTCGGGATAGGAAACACGAACTCTGATATGAAATTTTGAAGGAAAAGTCCATAACCATGACACACTACTGTTGAACGACATTTATTTAATGGGGTTCTCTGCGTGTCCCAAGGCGGTGATGGGCAAACCTCATGCTATGTGAGTTTAGGCAAATCTATATTGCAAATATAACAATCTTGGGGTGCCTAAGTGCATCATGTGAGCCTTTATGGTGTACTTTGAATGGATTGCCTTTGTGGCATACTCTGAATGGATTGCCTTATGGCGAATTCTATATAATTGCCTTTGTGGCGTATTCTATAATAAGGCCTTATGGCATATTCTGTATATCGTTTGTTTGCCTCTAATGTGTATTCTTAGTATAGCCAGATGACATATTTTGTTTGGATCTCTGACGTGTTCATATCCATAAGTATGGAATAAAGTGATTGATCATTGTATGGTGAGTTCAGTATAAGTTTGATTAGTTGATAAGAAGGATAAGTTAATTGAAGTTGACTAAGAAAAACAGATTAGTGTGCAAATGTACAAGATAGAAGATGTTTGTAAATAGTAATGAAAACTCGTATATGTGAAAAAGTATCCGCCAAATCTGACTGTATAGGGTTGACTTTGAGGTCATGATAACTGAATAATATTGTCATCTGGAAAACAATGATATTTTGGTATAATGATTCGAATAACGTTTGAAAGTAAAGGAAATTATTGGGATAGTAGGAGATGGTATAAGACTTAGCGAATTGGTGGAAAATGAATGGCTCAAGTATCCATCAATCGTGTAAGTATCTGCTTATGATTATTGTCTGCGATAGTTGTTCTGATTTAATTGAGTAAAAGAAGATATGTTCAGTATGTAAGGGTCTGGAAAAGGATAATTCATAGGTTATTAAGCAAGATAAGAGTATAGAAATGTATGTTCAGACTATAATTTAATTTGATAGATTGAAGACCTGATTCACGTAAGAATGCAATAATTGGTGTACATGAGTAAATCTAGAATTGTGATGGTATTTGCTTAAGCTAAGTAAATGAGTAATAGTGCTTGCATTACATAAATATTAGCTAAAGGTACAATGACTTATCTCTCACTAAGTTCTTTTGAACTTGTTCATTTCGTTTTTATGTATCAGGTTTTAGAACAAGGGTCTGCGCCTAGAGGGATACTATTAGAACTACGCCAAGGAAGTGGCACATTGGATTACTATGCATACAATGCTGCTGTAGAGTTGTTAGGTAGGATTTTAATATAATAAGCTTGTATTTGTCAAATAATTGTGTTGAGAACGATTTATTTTGTATAATTATATATTTTTAAATACCTTTTTGATTTGTTGAAATTTAGTTTTGGAATGTAATTTTAAACTAAGATTGTTTGTAATTTGGAGTTGTTCGCCAAAGTTTGCTGTTATAGGTTCTGTGTTCTATGTGGGACTACCCAAGATTCAAACCTGGTGAACTGAATCGGGTTGAGGGTGTTACATATAAAGTCATCAACAATGCATTATAACCAAATACTAAGTACATATCAACATCCTAACATTTAACCATTGAACTTCAGCTCGATGAACTATATGAACAAATATAGATACGCATTTATCCACAAAAAACACGCCAGAATGCTCAATTAAGCCAATCCAACCAAGAACACACCTGAGCACTAAATGCCTAGCCTGTAGGCTAACATTCCTCCAGAAACACACCTGGGCACCAAGTGCCAAGCTTGTAGGCTTTATATCCGCCCCAGAAACACGTCAGAATCACTGTAAATATAACTCGATAATCTGCAACAAATGATAGACTCCAGTATATTCAGTGTATAATAACAAGTCAAGAATCATCATCTCATCATAAGTCAATCTCGTACAGCGCACAAAATAACCTATTGACATGCCAATTGTATCCTATCCTATGTTCATCCGGGCTAGATACATAAAATCGTATAACATTTTACAATTCAATTACTTTCTCACCTTGTACCAATTTATGACAATTTTATTATATATACACATATTCAATGAACTAAAATTCACAAGTCAATATAGTATCACAAATTATACTAAAATAAACTGTATGAACTTACCAATGCTAAACAACAAAGATTGTAATGTCAAATACTAATCAACAATTTTCTCTTTTCCACGATTATCAACCGGCTCTTGATTTAAACAATAATTTATTTCAAACATCAGCCTCAATTACATAACCACATCTAATTTGATGCAAATGACCTTTATTAGCATTTTTTACAATTTTCTAAAATTTTTCACTTTGTTCAATTTAGTCCCTAAAACCGAAACGAGCTTATTTTTCATAATTAAGCCCAAAACTATTATGCTGAATTCATTATCATCCTAAAACAGCCTCAATTCATGAAAATTACAAGAAATTCATGCCATTTTCAACAATTTAACAATTTAGTCCCGAAACTCAAAACCATGCAAACTCACTTTGCAAATTAGTCCAAATGGTCAAACTTCAAACAAAACTATTAACAACTAAAAAACTTCAAAAATATCAATGACAAGTTTTGAAAACTTTGATAAAATCACAAATTAATCCCTAAGCTAGAAATATCAAGCTACAACAATCTTAAAAATACAAAATTTATGAAAAACCGATAACTGGAGCACTTACATGCATGAATCTTATATTATTCGAACTTCAAGCTCTATTGATGGTGTTTTTAGTCTTAGTATTTCGGTGGAAAAACAAATAAATATAATGAAAACATTGTTTTACTATTTTAACGTTTGTTTAATTTAATAATAATATTATTATAAAACACATAATCTTAATTCAATTCTTCCATTAACCGTCCATGCTTTATCATTATGGTTTAATTACCATACAAGTCCTCACCCATTAACTAAATAAGCCATTTAATTAATAAAAACCAATAGCGAGTGAAGTTTGCAACATTTACGATTTAAGCATTTTTCTTTAATTAACTAGCCAAACATTAAAATTATTGGACCAAATTTTAATAAACTAATATATTAACTCTGTAAATATTTAATAAAAATATTAACAGGCTTGGTTTACAGAAATGAGGTCCCGATATCTTATTTTTCAAAACCACTTGTACTTAAATATTTGTTCAATTAGCAAAAAAAAAAAATCAAATGGTCATATTAAAATTCAATATAATACTATATTTGAATCGCAAATATTAAATAATAATATTTACGGACTCACTCGTGGGGTTTGTGTTCCCGAAACTATTATTTTCGACACCACTAGAAAATGGACTGTTACAATTGCCCTCCATGAGATGCTCTTTATGCATTAGTCACGAATTTTGATCCACGAATTGTGACATTAGGACCTTGTAATATATATATATATGTGTGTGTGTGTGTGTGATTTGGCATCCATGTGGCAAAAAATTAGGTTGCCCACGTCAGTTGGGACCCTAAGACCTTATACTATAGAATATATATGATTTATTACATAATTTTTTTAGATTTTATATAATTTTTTTTAGAAATTATATATAAAATTTGATTAATTTTAAATTTTTTTTATATAAGTACAATTTTAAAAAATAAATAATGAATTTTTAGAATTTTAAATATTTTTTATTGATATTTTTAGAATTTTCTATAATTTAGAATTATAGTTAAAAAAAGTTATAAATGTACCAAATCAAATATTTTTAATTATGCTTTAGGGGTCAAATTAGATATTAACCCTTGAACTAACGTGTCACACCACTTTTCCGTTAATGTTGTAACGACTATTAATTGATGGTGACCAAAATGTTATAATTCGAAAATATTATTGATCAAAATGTAACTTTTTATAATTTAATGATAAAAAAATTAATTAAAATTGAGTGATTATTTCCATAGTTTATCCAATTTAAAAAAAAATCAAAATACATGTGGTAAGTCATCGAATTGAATTGAATCCACTAGTTGGAATAAGTTTCGTCCATTTCTTTGAAGTTCTTTTCCTGTTTTTATATAACATTTTAATTATTTTGCTCAACGGTTTGTTTGATAATTCATTAAAAAAATGATTTAATTTTTAAACATGATTGATAATTTATAATAAAAATCAAATGAAAAAATATTTTCAATAAAAAATTGTGAAAATTGATGAATAGATAAGTGACTACTTATCATTTATGTTACATTTGATAGGATTATTATTTATTTACCATGTTTTAGTAGATGAGTTAGAAATAAATTAATTTCAATTGATAATTTTATTTTATTCCTTTAATGATTATCTTTTAAAGATTTTTCTTTTAAAAATTTTAAAATTATATTTATCAGACGATCTAATCATATTTTGTACTTAATTTTAAGAGTTATAACAAACAAATTTTATAATTTCATTTGGTACTTAAATTTTCAATACTTAATTTTTTAATACATATTTTTTTAGTATTTAGTTTTTTAATTTATCAAATAATATTTAAGTTGAAAATAAAATTTTATTACTATAAATATAGAAAGCTAATTAAAATTAAATAACAAACAAAATATGATTTTGTTGGATCATTGTGATTGCTTAACTTATGAATTAAAATCAAATTTGAATATTTAGGAACAATTTTCGAAATTTTAGATTTTTTGCGTTAAGGAAGAAAGGAAGTTCCACATCTCGAACTTTTGAACAGAAGAACACAAACCTTCCAAAACGACAACCATCTTCCGAACACTTTGGAGACATCCCATATATACTACACCTAAAAACTCGAAACTACCCTTACTATAAAGGGTGAATTCGACATTTCAGTTAATTCACAGCTAGGCAGCTAGGCTAGGAATAGCCAAAAAAAGAAAACTTCGTTCGAAACATTTGCGGGGATAAGCTGAGGCGGTCTTAAATTGCAACAAATCTAAAAATAAAAAGCCTCCCGTGGCATCTCTTTACTTCGCGCGCTCTTATTTGATCCGGTTCTCTCTCGACGCGCCATCGTCTCCATCACCATCGCCGCCGCTCCCACCTAGTTGTTTCTTCTATAAGTACGTATAAGGTAATGAATCGTCGCTCCTCTTCCATTGTTTTAGCCTTTTCTCCGCTTCCAAACGGAGCTTTCGCAAAAGAAAAGGAGTCTTGGATTCTTCAAGTTTTCTTTATCTCTACTTCTTATTTTTTTTTTGTTGTTAACTAGAAGAGGCAATTTTTTACACGGTGTTTTTTCCTTTTCAATTTTTGCATTGGTGGTCGTGTTGTTTCTCGGTTTGTGATATTTTTTGAGTTTTCTTTTCCATTTTCTGGATTCATCATGTAAACTTTTTTTGCTAATAGATTCAATCATGTAGTTGGCATATATATATTAATTTTCTTTATTTTTCTGTTGGGTTTGGTTGCTGTTAAAATTAAGAGGAACTCTCATGCATTTCGCCTTTGCTGTTTCTAATAGGCATAGCACAATTTTTTATTCACCTTTTCATTTACTTATATGAGCTTTTGCTTATTTTATGGTTGGTGTTTAGCTCACAGTCCGAGGCAGGAGGAAAATGTTAACAAGTACTAAAATCTGAGTTTAAATGGTCCATTATTTTCATCTTTTACTTATTGCAGGCAAGATTTAAAATAAAGAGTTTTTAAGATTTTTTTTTATTTTGAAACTACATACTCATTGTCGTTAAAAAGAGGAAACTTCACTTATTTTGACCCTCATTGTCGTTAAAAAGAGGAAACTTCACTTATTTTGACCCTTTCTTTGGATTCTTATTTAATTTTAATGGTGTCAAAAGATAAAATTACAAGAAAAACATAAAAATGGTGTTATATTCCTATATAAGTTTAGATTTTCTAGTGGGGTCAATGTGCTAACGCCCCTGGCTGTAACTTAGTTAAGTGAACCTTCTCAAGTTCATTGAAAATATAATGTTCTAAAATGTAGTAAGAATGATATTCTCGTCCTTCGCTTTCCTCTAGTTCTTCTCCATGGATAATGATACATATGGCTTAGTGACTTTTGCTTTTGTTTGTTTGATTATGCCGGGCCATGCCACCGTTTACTGCTATAGCTTTGGATAGGTTAATTGAATCTGGAGATTCAAAATCTGTTCATAAATCTTCTCGTTATTTAAAACCACCTATCCCTCCTAACTCAAAGCTAAGGAGGAGGAACAGTACATCAGCTGCAGAAAGGAAGGGTAACCGCCCCCAAATTTCACCTGCCTTGTATGCTACTCCAGATGCAACTCCACTACCTGATTCAACATCTTTTTTCCCTTCTTCTCCTTACATCGTCAATCACAAGCGACGTGGACCTTGCCTTTCGAGGAGCTCTTCCGAAATATTATCACGGCAAATAACCCTTGAAGAAGATGAGGTTAACAGCAAAGTAAAGCTAGCAGACAAAGCATCACTGGCAGAAACAAAATATGTTGATTTATCGAAGGATGTTCCTTTTACTTCTAGCGTTCGTAAACCTAATGAAGAGAAGCATCGAAATGGTGTTTTTAATGGTCATGTCAATGCGGAGAAGGCAAATGTCCATGGTGGCTCCATTCAAGATGAGCACAAAAATGGTGTCCGGGATGGTGAATTGGGAAGCAATAATGGGGAAGTTGGAAGCTGCCTGATGAGTAATGGTTTGGCCAAGGATAGAGCTGTGCCAAAGGTTGGACCGCCAAACTCGGACAGATGTAGTGACAAAGAAGATTTCTTTGATCTGAATGAATCAACGAGTGCCACAAGTAATACTGATGGAGATGATCATACTGCGGCCGAAGGTGCTGGAAAATCTGCTGCATCGGGGGTAGAGTTTTATGATGCATGGGACGGTATGTAGAGTGTTAGTTTTATCTGCGTGTAATTTCATATGGAGATGCATACCTAATAATTTAGGTGCCAATTGTTTGAAAAACTCGATATATAGGAGCATGGTAGCATTGATTGTGCTGGATTTCTTCTTGTTTAATTGTGTCTATGATCTCTATATTCATGTGTGCATTTTTCATAGGTGTCCCGGTTTCCCTTTTATAGTAGAGATTATTGTTCAACTAATGAGAAATATGAAAACTTTCCCCATGGCTATTTGCTTAGCATTGGATAAGCCAACTAATGTGATGATTTTGTTGTCCTTTTAGCTAGCTTACCTACCTTTCTTGTTTCCTCCAGAGCTAAGCTCCGATAATGCACCACATACTTTTGTTCGCGACATTGAAGCTGAACAGCATGAAATAAGATCGAATTTACTCGTAGAGATCGAGAAGAGGAAGAAGGCAGAAGAAACTTTGAACCAAATGCGATGCAAGTGGCAAAGAATCAGCCAAGAGTTTGCTGTAGCAGGATTGGCATTGCCAGTAGATCCGGTTGATGCGACAGATGATGAACTGGTGAAACCAGTTGAAGAACTGAGGCAGCAAGAGAGTGTTGCACGACTTGTATCTTTATCTGTGGGAAGAGGCGTTGCAAGGGCTGAGATGCAGATGGAGATGGAATCTCAAATTAAATTGAAGAACTTTGAAGTCGCCCGATTGTTGGACCGGTTGCACTATTACAAGGCTGTGAATCAGGAAATGTCTCAGAGGAACCAAGAGGCTATAGGTGAGAGTTCTATAAGCATGATGTTTACAAGTGTAATGATGCATTATATTTACAGGATTCCTTTTTCTGATATTTGCAATTTATCATTGTTTAATTACAGAGATGGCACGGCGTGATAGACAAAGGAAAAAAAGAAGACAAAAATGGGTCTGGGGTTCGATAGCCGCAGCAATTTCCCTCGGCATGACAGCCCTGGCATGGTCTTACCTCCCATCAGGAAAAGCATCATCGGCATCTTCTGCCCGCATTACTCAGGCACCTGTTAGTGATGATGCAACCACAAAAACAGCTAAGTGAAAAAAATTATTCTATCATTAAAGCTGTGGTAGCCCCAATCTTGAGCTTAATTCTGCTGGTTAATATAGTCACTCCATAAAAGTGACATTCAGCCGTTTTGTAGTTTGAATCTCAACTTCTGCACCTTTCTGTATCCTCACCCTTTTGTATCCCAAACTATAACCTCCTTTTTACAAAAAGAAAGAAAAAAAGAAATGTTGCCCCAAGCCAAAGCCAAATCTGAAGCGTTAAACACTTTAACCATTAAGCTAACAGACGGGTTAATCTTTTTCTTCTTTAACAAAGACGCCTTCGTTCTTCCCCAGAAATAGCAATATATAAAATTCAATACAAAACAATAAAGCTACTCCGGCATAAGGATATTAACATGAATTTATATAATAATGATTATTAACACATTAAAATTTATTAAATGAAATATGAAATTACAAATTTAGTTCTTAATGTTTATATATTTTATTAAATTATTTTTAGTTAAATTAATTTTTATTTATTTATTATTAAATTTAGTTATTAATGGTTTAAAAAGAGTCAAATTATTATATTTAATGGAAATGTTAATTAAAACATTAATTTGTTAGTGATGTTGACATAATAGTTTACATGTATTTTATGTTAACGTGACATTATTTGTTTTACATGTTATATTAATAAATATTAAAAATTAATAAAAATATGTAAAAAAATTCAAAAATATTCTATAAAGTTCGTAAAAATTAAAGAAAAACATAAGGACATGTTGATTGCCATGTTTAAAGAAAACAATGTTTTAGTTAGTGTTTCTATTAAAAAATAATAATTCATGTTTTTTTAAAAGGTTGGTGGTTGAATTCGATTTCTTTTAAAAAAATTAAAGACTAAATTTATCTTAAAAAATGAATAAAGGTCAAATTTATAAAAGAGGTTAAATTTTACATTAAACCTAATGAACATCCTACATTAAAATTTAAGTTCAAAGGACAGGTCCAAACGCTGCGTTTTACTTATGCGAACCTGTATCAAAGGATAAATAAATACGATAAAAATCATGAATTATCCAATTGTCTGAAAACGCAGAAATGCTGAATCAGCTTCAGTGAAGCTGCCTATCAACAAGCGGAGAGAACAGCGGAGAGAAACGGACGGCGGTAATGGAGCTACTAGCTCTGCACATTTCTCCGACGTTAGCCAGAGAGTGTTTCTTAACGGCCAGCAATAGCAAGTCTTGTGTTTTCCCTCGCTACGTTCGAAATCGTCACGGAAAATCGCGGTTCCGATTCCAAGCTCGAAAAGGCGGTTCCAGGAGCTGGAATCCAAACAAGATTTCCAGGATAGATTTAATCCAACAAGTACTTGAAAGAAACAATCTCATTGAAGATTCACAAGAAGAAGACGAAGACGAAATAAGTGGTGACGACTCGTCTTTTTTGTCTTTGAGTGAAAAACCAGATAGGAACATGGCTTTGCTTGACGAGTACGAGTTGGAAGAGCTTGATTTTACCTCTCCCACTAATCATCGCAGCGGTTCGTGAGCTTAGCTCATTGCTCCTTTTTTTTTTTGGTTTCTTTGTCATTTAATTCTCTGTTTTTGGTTATTAACTTATTATGTCTTTCAAAAATCAACGAGAAACATCATGTTTAATCCGCCTTTTTTATGAAAAAAAGGGAAAAGAAATCATAATTGATTAATACGTTAAGCAATTCTAATACACTTGGAGATATGGAAGTGAAATCTTGCTTTTTGTTACTCACAAATATTGTTTACAATCGGAATGCACTTTACCCCTTTTATCTCTTTAACCAAAATGCAAATTGTACAAGTACCGTGGCAACAGAGCCTTTTTTTTGTAAAATATACTACCATAAGAGATGGCGAGACTGAGAGCAGATTGAATTTTTACAGATTGCGGTCAACTCCTTTTGTTGTAGTACGAACTTGTCAAAGATTTCATTTGTCTGTTGTGGTTTTATATCTTGATGGTGGGTCAAATGTAGGGTATGTGGCTGTTCTGGGAAAGCCGAATGTTGGAAAGAGCACACTTGCTAATCAAATGATAGGTCAGAAGTTGTCTATAGTTACGGATAAACCTCAAACCACCAGGCATCGAGTTCTTGGTATATGTTCAGGCCCGGAGTATCAGGTTTGAAGATTAGTTTCTTTTGTCATAACTATTATTATTTTTTTGACAAACTTTTGTCATAACTATTGTTTGCCATGTTTTGGGTCATTTTTTTGGTATTGTCAATAACCTTAAAGATTATGTAGAAATTTTTGTGTCTAGTTTCTTAACCACATAGGACAATCATGTTCCATTCCTAATTCGTATGGCCCAGAGCTTTGCTTGCAGATGATACTGTATGACACTCCAGGTGTTATTGAGAAGAAAATGCACAAGTTGGATTCTATGATGATGAAGAATGTCCGAAGTGCTGCCTTGAATGCTGACTGTGTACTTGTTATTGTTGATGCATGTAAAGTGCCTGAAAATGTATGCTTCATGGTTTTTACATTCTCTGTTGAACATTCCTCCCTTTTTCTAAGTCCAGTTTCTTATGTCTAGATCAATGAAGTGTTAGAAGAAGGCGTAGGAGATTTTAAGTGTACACTGCCAACTTTACTGGTTTTGAATAAGAAAGATCTGATAAAACCTGGTGAAATTGCAAAAAAGCTTGAGGTAAGAATCTGTCAAGTTTTGTATGTGCGTTCATGTGGATGTCCTTAAAATTTAAGATGCATATTTGTTGGTGTCACAAGTGTGATGGTTGAGAAATAGTTACAGAAATTCTCTTATGTTGCCCTTTGGTTTCTTGCATTGCAAATATTTCTCACCTCATCTTTGTCTGTGAATAAAGTTTTGTGTTTACTTTCTGCTAGCAGACCTACAATAAGACAAAAGGCCATGGCTGTGCTTGCCGGTTTTCCTTGCAATGTATAGGGTATTTGCTTTACCATGTCCCAAAACGCCATGTTCCTTGCAATTGAACTACCATGTAATATGCATCAAAATTCATAAATGTTAATGTTTTCATTCTTGCAATATTGACAATTATCAAATTAGTTTTTCTTGTCATTGTAGTCTAGTTTTTGTAAATTTATGGTGCATGAAATGAAACAAAGAAACAATACAGATATGGTTAGTCCAACATTGGTCTTAAATGTTGCTTAAAACCTTATCCAAAGTTTGCAAAGGTGTTCTCTCTAAAATGTTTGCAGCAGTGTCTCCAGCATATTGTTATCACCACCTAGCATGCGAGTTCAACTTTGACTTGTCAAATTGTTAAGTTCATTCCCCATGTTCTGTACTTTAACATTTGTAACACCTCGAATTGTTCTTCGGTCCTCAAGATTGGTTTCCTAAATAGAAATCCTATGCATTGCAGTGGTATGAGAAATTTACTGATGTTGACGAGGTTATACCTGTGAGTGCAAAGTATGGACATGGGGTAGATGATATCAAGGATTGGATACTGTCAAAACTTCCTACTGGGCCACCTTACTATCCAAAGGTATGTAGAAACTCAACATATATGTCTGTGATTCTATTCCTCTCCAACTTATTTTCAAGAATGAAAAATGGTGGTAACTCTTGTTATCTGGGATGTTACCTTAAACTTGTCAAATATTTGAATTTGTTTAATATTAAGGTAATGGTATGATTTTAAAGTTGCACTATGTCGATAACCTAGTATTTTATTTGGCTTCATGTTAACTGTTGCCCAACTTTCCTCCCAAAATAAAATTTTTACCCAACTTTTGTGGGACTTGAAAAATAAATTGCTTTGTTCATATGAACTGTAGTGCTTTTTATGCATTGCCAGGACATTGTAAGTGAACACCCAGAAAGGTTCTTTGTATCTGAAATTGTCAGAGAAAAGATATTTATGCAGTATCGCAATGAGGTTCCTTACGCATGTCAGGTATGACTATAGTTATCATGCTTGCCAGCAAGATATAATCATCAGCAGAATGTCAAAACCCAACCGAACCAAAACTTCTTCAAAATTTTTCAGGTAAATGTAGTGAGCTACAAAACCAGGCCAAATGCAAAGGAGTTCATACAAGTAGAAATTGTTGTTGAGAAAGACTCCCAGAAAATCATTCTCATTGGAAAAGTAAGTATTATCCTGTGTCTTTATGCAATTTGCTTGATTCATTTTAGTGGTCCTTTGAGCTTGTTGAATATTTTTGACAAAAAAGAGTTTAATCTGACCAGTGTTTGATGTTTTCAAATTTGTTAATTTAAAATATGAAATCTCTACTAATATTAAATCCTTTACTAAGTATGGTGTCACCAGTCAACTGGGCACCAACTTAGTTGGTTAATAACAAAAATATCCGTATTTTACAAGGTAAATTATATTTATATATTTTTTTATAAATATATTTGATCCATAATTTTGTTTTTTACCCACATCATGGGTGTGCCATAATCTCATCTAAATAACATACATTTGCATGTCCATGATATATTCTAAGCCTTCCATTTGATGCATTGTGCCCTCTACTATTGAAGGGAGGGAAAGCTCTGAAAACGCTTGCGACAGCTGCTCGGCTTGACATAGAAGATTTCTTACAGAAGAAAGTCTTCCTCGAGGTGTGAACTTGAATCACTATGCTTCTCATAATTATATATGGTGAAATGTGCATGGTTTACTTTCTTTATAAGGTATTGTCTACTTTGGTGGTCAAAAAACAGTCCTCACGGTTTTCTTTGAAAAAAGGCTGAGGTTGGCCCTGCCTTTAAAATCCACAGTCCAATTCTTGGGTAGTTGATGTGGGATTGTTTTTCCCCAGGGTTCGATCCCATAGAGGCGCCATTGTTTATGCAAGGGTTGTTGGGCTGTATCATTATGAGGTATTGTTCATTTTGGAGGTCTAAAGACTTTTTTTGGTTTATCTTTCGAGGAAAATTTGCCTCATAAGGAAAGACTCTCACTTTATCAAGTCATAGTCCAATCTTTGATTAGCGGATATGAGATGTTTTCCTTTTAACACGTCGTTAACAGCATTTTCACCGTCATTATAACCAAAACGCCTGCATTAAGGAAATTCATTGATCCTAGTGATTTGGTCAAGCATGGTTAGCACTTGCCAGCCATATTAATCTGAAGCAACAAATTCTATATACAGGTTGAAGTGAAAGTAAAAGAGAATTGGCGGCAAGATGAAGGGCTTTTGAGATATTATGGTTATGGAGGGCAAATTCGAGCACTATAGCGTCTTTCCCCATTTCATACAGGTCATTTTTGTGTAATTTTAAAGAGTAGTTTTATGAAAATGTTTGAATCAGTTTTGACTAAGTAGGGGCTCAAGGAATGTGGCTTTTGTTTCAGATTTCATCTTACAATTTTGTTTTTCACCCATACAGTAGGTGTGCCATAATCTAGTGAATTATTATGCCGATGTACCCTTCCAGATCATTTCTTGACATGTCTTAAATTACTTCTATACTAACATTTGTTTGCCGTTAATGTTAATATCCTTTGTTGAACAAATGATGAAATCTGCCTCCTGCCTTGAGTTTCTCAACTTCCCCGTGTCTGTGGTCGATAGGGCATGGGCTCATTGGACCAAGCTTGACCGGCCGCTTGCCCAGTTGGTTGACTACTTGTAAGGTAAATTTTGTTCCTTCATTTGTTAAAATGATTTCTTACATTCTTGTAGTTATTAACAGCAACTCCAAATTCGAATCTCTATATATGAATTTGGTTTTCTAGTTGATTTGTTAGTAAGTTGTGTTTGAACTATCTTCAATTCCAATTTAAAAACCATCTTTTGTCCCAAGAACAAATGGAGAAAAACAGTGAGACAAGACAAACTTATGAAGAATAAACAGATTGTAATATTACATCCTTTGAGATTAGTGATAGCCGACATTGTCGTTGAAATAAATTAAGATTAAATTTCTTCTATTGGAAACGGAATTAAGGAAACAACTTCAGGGCGGCAGCTTTATAAAAGTGACCATCTTGGCATACCGAGCTGAATCCGGTTGAAAGCCGATTGCCTCGCAATCACTTGAGTTTCCAATCTGGGTTCATCACATTTGCGTTTAACATCTCTAAGCCTTTCTCCTATTTTCATTTGATCCTCTCTCATGCTTGTTTGATCTATCTTTCCTACTACTTTTTTAATTCCTTGGATCCTTGCTTTCAAACTCTGCAATTTTGGTTTGGAAGCGTCCTCCTTGATGCTTTTGCTGGGCGCCACCATTGTTATTCTCAAAGCTGAAACAGAGTGCGATATGAACTTGGATGGATTGTAATGAGTGAAATGCCGATGCCATGAACAATGGATTTATAGCTAATTTTAGCAAAACCACATCTCGAATTTGGAGGAAACAATTGAGGAAGATGAAGAGAAACTGGGGAAACATCAATTTTATAGTAGGAATCGGCTTACAATCGCTTCGTCTTTCAACTGGAATCGAACGATATCTTGGGAGAAATATTTAATGCACGTGTTGAGAAATGATTGGATGAGCCCGAAAATAAGCAGGATTTATGGTAAATTATTAGTACCTTTTATTTTTTTCACAAAAATTAATTAACATATATTTTGACACATGAATATCAATACGAATTTAATCCATTCAACGAATTTAATGCTTGATGAAATTTTGAATTGGTAAAGGCGTTGTAAATGTGATATGTAAGTTTAATTATTATTATTATTTTAAGTTTTATTGTATGGGACTGTTTCGATTTATTTTAATATACATTTGGATATATATTTTTTAATAAAAAAATTTGGATACATTTTTGGTTTTTAATTTATTGTGCTTTATAATAAGTTGATCTGATATTTGTGATTGTAACTTGTAAACTCCTTACAAAAATAAATTTAATTCTAAAATAAGTTTTAGATTAATAAAACCAAAACTAGGGAAGCAAGAATTTGGGAGATTTGATTTGGAAGGTGTCTATTAAGGATTGAAAAATTGATTTGTAATTTAAAAATTGTATGAAAAAAAATGAAAAGCGAAGAATTAAAAAGAAAAATATTTTCATGGGACATGTACTTTGTGGACCACTATTTTTTTAAAACATAAATTA
The DNA here is from genome assembly GCF_007990345.1 of Gossypium hirsutum. Classification (NCBI taxonomy): domain Eukaryota; kingdom Viridiplantae; phylum Streptophyta; class Magnoliopsida; order Malvales; family Malvaceae; genus Gossypium; species Gossypium hirsutum. Next base: position 12,242,456 of record NC_053446.1, on the reverse strand, counting down.
TTAAATATTTAATGTTTATAGATTGAAAATAATATATATATATTATGAGAATATGATACATTACTCTTCCTTAGATCATTGTTTAAAATTTTCTTTATTAATAGCTTCCGGTTTCAAGTTCAAATAATTTATGGTAGTTTTTTTTTGGGTAAATTATTCACTTTAAAATTACATCATTCTTATTTTGATTATTCTTTTTTTTTTGAAATATAGCACTATCGTTAGTAAGTATTATTATTTTGATCATTGTTCTATTAAAACTCAAATGAAAAGCTAACTAGGATGCTATGTATTAAACGTTTCAAAAATTAATTATAAACTCCATTGCCATGTAATGCCCTTAACTCGGCCCGATTAGCCAGGTTTGGATCTCTAGTTTTACTTCACATATCACTTAACCCTTTTTTTTTCTAAAACAGCTTACAAAATTCCAGTTCTCTAATTATTTTATATAACAATTTCACTGCAAAAATTAACATCTAAAAACAAAGGAAGTGTTATACAATAACCTGTTACATTAAATTTGATATGGATCTTTACAAAATAAAAGTTTATTTAAAATTAGACTCGAAATGCGTATTCCGAGACTACGTCACAATTCCACTGTATGCATAATAGCTCGCTTCATTGAAACTTAGACGCACACCTAACAACGTCCCTCTGGCATAAACTCTTCCCAAATACCGGAGACACAACAACAAACCTTGTAAGCACTAGAGTACTAAGTGAGCTTTACTACAAAAATACCTTGATGAATACTTTGCATTCTGGTATGAGCCATTGTGCCCAACCATTCTTCTAAACCATTTATTACGACGGATACCACTACAGTTTTGTCCACACATGTATGCCAGATATCATACTCTTCAAAATACCAATTCTAACTTATCTGGCTATTGAAGATTCTTTAATACATTACTTGATTTTCCTTGTTGCTTAAGTACTACCCTACAAAATATACCTTCAAAATCTGTTTCATATGTATTAGATTTTAATATTTATGCTCTGCTCTAGTTAATTGTTCAAAGACATGTTCATAGGCGATTACAACACATTTGGCGATTACTCACCCATAACTGATTACCATAAACTCTTATTCAAATCATTCCTTAGTTCACCATCACACAAATCCATGTTTATGATATACTACATATATCAATTAGAAGAATTCCACATCAATTTCATTCAACACCACAAATATTCAGAATACCCATATTCTAGCTTTCATAGGATTTTAGGAAAAGTCCTTAAATTCCAGACATAACCTCAATATGATATATTCCAAGAACTCTGATTCAATCATTTCTTAACCCAAACAAACTCATAATGAAAGATCATTAAATCTCGCATAGATACAATTATATATATACTCAACCTTTTCAAATTTTCATGGCGAATACCTTTACCATCATGTAGAAACACAATTCTTTTCAATAACTTAATCCATTAATTCACAGATCTTACTCAACCTTTAATTGTGAGCATAACAGTACTTTATCTGAGTCATACTTATTTTAGAACAAACATATTTATCCATAACTCACCTAGTAACAGATAGACACATCTTGCAAACACACATAACAGATTATGCCACAAGGGCCAAATAGAACATGCCATTAAGGCATCACACAGATTATGCCACAGAGGCGTTATACAAAGTCTCGTATTTACTGTCTCGACAGACTTCACATATGGTGTCATGGTTTCTTCTTCATGGACTTATATAGAGGTTCATGTATTGTGATCTGCCATTTCGATTTACATATTATCGAATGATACACCATGAATATACATACAGACATATTATATCACGTCATGGGTCTTAACCACATGGTCTTTCTCACATTCATGTATCGTGTTCGGTCTTTTACTCTCATTTTACTAGAGGCTACATCATGAATGGTTCCAGATTATACTAAGCTGCCACGAGTCTCTACCTCATGGTCTTACACTCGTTTTCAATTCATGATATGCTAGTCTGGTTAGCATTGTAACTGCCCTACCAGAGGCTACACAATGAGACATTTCTCATTATTTACTTACTCAAATGTAATCGTATTCTTAACTGACATTCCTCTAGTATCACAACTATATCTGCATTCTTACCAATCAATATTCTTCTCAACAGAACTTTTGACATATCATCATAATACTCACTTCATCTTTACTATGATCATACATTTACCGACTATTATAGATATCATCATCCTTTATATATATATCTTTCTACTTGAAAAGTTTATGTAAGAAAGTTAGAGTAGAGACTTACCTAAATTGTATTTCGAAGCTCCATACTTGGACATCTAACACGATCCCACAACAACAACTGCTTACAGAACATAAAAACACTATTAAAACTTATTTGTATACTTTCTACCATCATCTCAAACAGTGACAACCCCCATATAAAGCTTTTTTCTTACATCTTACTGTTCATACACTCTTTACAGACTTACTCTTTTCGAACTTAACATGCATAATTGTAATACTTACCCAAAGATGGAATAATCATTGATTAGACTTAGATCCTTACCTTTCAGTTTATAGAGGAAGAAATACTATTGAATCACAGTAGAGGAACTAGTGAATAGAATAATCAGGAACGTCTCCCCCTGAAACTCTTATACACATATATATACAACCCAAACTCACTTATAGAGATTCAACAAGTGCCACTTGAATTTAGAGTTTGTCTTTCTTAACGGTTTACAGTTTCTAAAGAGAACATAAATGAGGATCTTAATAATAAATATCAGATCAGTTTATCCAATTGGTTCCTAACTAGATTTCCTTACGACTTAACTAGCACAATACTTCAGACTAACTGAGCGTACTATACCTTTGGCGATAGCTCATATCATCGATACTCTGAAATAAAATCCTCCTCTTCGTATAGCAAAATTTCTGAAAGAAAGTCCTTACTTACAATCCTGACAATTCCTATACGTCCATTCTATTCACCAAAAAGAGACATTTAGGTGGACAACACTTCGCCAATAGGTTACTTCATACCTACATGCCAACTTAGACTAGTCAGATCTGGATGTTACATACCATCCTTAACCTTGAAATCAAACTCTAAACCTCTAAATCATTAAACCTTAAACCATATTATAATCTTTAACCCTAAAATCAATCCTTAAACCCTTAAACCATTAAGCCATACACCTTTTTATCATCATTATCCTTAAAACCAAACCCTAAACCTCACAATTATTAAACCCTAAACACTCTTTATCATCGCATTTATTTGATTTTCCTTAACATCCCAACTATTTGTTTGGGTATTGATGAAATGTGATGATGAAAGGGGTTTAATGTTTATTGATTTTGGAATTTAAGGTTTGATTTTAGGGTTAAGAATGATAATAGGGATTTAAGATTCAATGATTTTGGGATTTAGAGGTTGATTTTGAGTGTAGGTCGGATGGTAATAGGGTTTAGAGTTTAATGATTTTTGGGTTTAGGGTTTGATTTTAAGGTTAAAGATGGTAACGAAGGTTTATAATTAATTTTTGAAATATTTCATTATATATACAATTGGTAGAACAATCAACAATACGTGACATCCTAGTTAGCTTTCCATTTGGGGTTTTAATGGAACAATGCCAAAACAAGAATACTTACTAACGACAATGCCATATTTGACAGAAATATTTTAGAGCGACCAAAACAGGAATGAAATAATTTTAGAGTGACCTAGATAGGTTACCCTAGTTTTTTTTATACATAATTTAGTTTGATTTTGAAAAGTTTTTTTTTAAAATTTTACATAAACTATTAAAAAAACATAAGTTATGAATATAAGTCGAGTGATAACAAACTTGTATTTTAATATTATTGAATATGTGTTCATCTTTGAATTTGTAATTTGTAATTCTTTTATTTAAATATGATATATAAGTAGTCGATTGAGTTCTAACTTAATTGGTATGGACATTGTTTCCAATATAAGAGGATGTGAGTTTGAGTGTATTGAAGTATATTATCTTTCTATTTATGGGAAAAAAACAAATATGATAATAGAAAATAAGTTTTTGTTTTTTAATATTTTTTAGTACTACATAGAAATTTTATTAAAGTAAAATATTTTTTCTTTAAAAAATTAAAATCACTAAGAATAATTGTAATTCCATGACTTTATCATTCTATTGAAGCATTTGACCAAGTTTCAGATGATTTAACTCCATATCCGTACCCACTCTCTCTCCATATTTTTCTTATTCATTTTCCCGGAAAAACTTAAATCAGTTTCCAGGGAACCAAACGGAAATTCTAAACGTTTCAAGTTTCTTTCGGTCATTCAACGTTCGTTGTCATTATGGATTCGTATGATTTCGATAGCGTGAAAGAAGAGAAAGCTAAGGCGATGAAGAGGTACAATTGGCTTCGAGCCCCAGCGAAGGTGTTCCATTTTTTGGAATTGCTTATAGCTTTACTGTTTTTAGCATGGACATTCGAGCGCCTGCCGTTCGCCGTCAAAATCTCCGGCGACTTCGTTCTAAAACTCTGCGGTGTCATCGCGAGTCCGCTCTTTGTTTTCCTCGTCTGTAACGTCATCATCGCCATTCTCATTGCTAAGTCTGGCATCTTCTCCACCGTTAACAATGCAGATCCCAAACTCTACGAGGAAATTACCAAAAATGTTGAGGAGGATCGTTCCAAATTGGAGTCTCAAGAAGAAGATGAGGATCGTGATAAGGAAATCATCTCTGAAGTGAAGAAATGCTCTCGCACGAGGGAAGAAATGGAGCGGCCATCGGAGTCCGACTCCGAAGTGGATAATCCGGGAGTGTATAGAAGGAGTAAGTCGGAGAAGTTGGCGGTAAAAAAGAAAGAGGAGAAAGCGAAAAAGGAATTACGACGATCAGCGAGCAAGAAGTGCCGAAAAAATGAAAACATCGATGATGAATTGCTTCCAGAAGACGAACTGAGTAACGAAGAGTTTCAACCAACAATCGAAGATTTCATCAATAAACAATTGAGGTTTCGCCGGGAAGAGTCCCTGTCCATTGTTCTCCAGAGGTATGCTTGACAAATAAAAGTTTTCTTTAGTAAATTTTAACCACCAAATAATTCAAAATTTCACTTAAATTTTGATTCATTCCGTAGTATGATCTAAAAATTTTAATTTGGTGTAAAATTTTCATTTTAAATAATTACATTTTTTTCTATAAAATAATTATATTTTTCCTCGTTATACAAATGAAGGTCTTTGAATTAAGCGTGAATTTGCGTTTTGCTCTCTTTACTCAAAATATGAACAACTTAATCTCTATACATTAGATTAAAGAATAATTAAACAGTAATATGTGTAATTAGCAATAATATAAATGAGTGAAATTTTTTTTATTAAAAAAATTAATTTACTTTTTGAACTAACATATAAAAATTAATTTATATATTCTTTTAATAAAAAAATATAATTTCTATTATAGCAACTTTTATGATACTTTTACCCATATCTTAAACAATAATGGAATACACACAAGTTTCAAAATCTGTTTACCGAGTTTACTGAAGAATATTGAAAAATTAGAAAGAAAAGAAGATAAGACATTTTTAAAAAATATCACGTTGATTTTGAAAATTGCTCCGAATGTGTGTTTTTTATTCAAAACATTTTTGAATAAAACAGAACATTAGAGAGATTTCCAGACTATTTTGTGAATATTTCACAAAGAGAAATTCCACTAGTTTATACTGAGTGGATTGAGTAGAGGCTGAACCGAAAGGCTGTGGAGTACGGTCGGGTTTAAGGATAATATGGTTGTCTAAACTTGGTTTGGTTAAGAATATAGGTTTAAAATTTTATCACGTCCCCTTATATTTGTATATAACTAATATAGATTCTCCATTCAAAAAAAAAATCTAATATAGATTCATTTTAGGTTGATTCAAAATTTTTAATTTAAAAAAATATATTTATAATTATTTTATTTTAATATTTATTAATATTTATATATTTTTATATATTATAATTTTATATATAGTGATCTTATATTTTTTTAATGTCTATATCATAGTAGTATTATATATATATTTAAATAAATTGACTGGGGTATTATTATTTTAATAGAAAAACCAATACTACAGCCCAAAAAACATTGAGCTCAGTTATGCTAGAATGGACAGAAAATTAAAACATGGACTACACTTTTTATCTTAAGTGAGAAGCCCACTGAAATTTAACTAAGAAATAAACATAAAATAAATACTAAAGAAAATAAGAGAAAGTAAACCAACGGTCATTTCTCAGCCAAATCAAAGCCTGGACGCCATTATTATTTTCGACTTTTCATGTCAAAACGTCAGTTCTGTTCAGAGGATAGCAACTTCCAAAAAAAAATCTATCTCTATTTGCTATCTTTGTCGTTTCATTTCACCTTTAACATCTTTCTTCAGTCTGGGTTTTGTGGCCATCTTTCTTCTAGAGTAGTTTCATTATAGTTCAGCGTCTCCCCCACCAGGTACAGCTCTTCCCCTTTCTTTAACGCATCCTTTGCTAGTTTGTGGGCTTGAAGATTCTCTATTCTTTGAATAAACCTAAAGGCAATTTCTTGAAAGTGAGATTTGTTACTCTGGATATCTTTAATAATCGCTCTAATAATCGATTTATCCCAAACTGTCGTTTGACATTTGTTGATAACTGTTTTTGAATCCCCCATATAACTGAGCCTAAACCCATTTCGATGCCTAACTTTGTTGCTTCTAAACATGCACATGCCTCTGCAATTAACGGAGATGAGATGTTGGAATGAAGAATCGATTTTGAGGCTTTAATCACACCTTTCTGATCCTGAACTACTAGTCCTAACGCCAATCTGGAAATTCTTATATCAAAAGCTGCGTCGAACTGTATTATATCCCTCATTGACTCCCCTCGTCCTTGATTTCTAGTGGACGTAAAGGTAAGCTTTTTTTCACGCACTCCTTCAAGTTCTAATAAATAGCTCTGTATTTTGTGTGAAAGGTCCTTTCCTGATGTGATTTTCCTCTCATGAACCATCTGATTCCGCGAGCCCCAAATAACCCATAAGGCGCAGCAGAACATTAGGATCTGCTCCTTTGTACCCCTTCTAAAAACCCAGGTGAGCCATGTCCATGTATTTTGATCTGTGTGTGCTGTTACCGAAGTCATATTAAGACTATTCCAAGCATCAATGCTTGTAGGACATTGCCGAAACACGTGGTAGCTGTTTTCTTCTTTGGAGCAGCATCGAAGCCAACTAGCATTTGTAATCACTCTCTTGTATCTAAGATTAACTAGTGTAGGGATATAGATCCAGGAAATCCGCCATATAAGAATTAAATTTTTTGATGGTAGTTGTAAATTCCATAACTTCCTGTAGAAATCTTTAGTTTCGGCCTGTACTAAATAACTACTAGGATCCAAGCTAGCATCTTGTAATAGTTTGTAGGCGCTTCGTACTGAAAACTCGCCAGAGTGTTCACCTTTCCACACTTGCATGTCTTCACAGTCTGTTATCGCAAGAGGAATCTGCAATATTCTTTGAGCAATGTCCATTTGGAAGGTAGTTGTAATTATCTTTGTTTTCCACATATTAGTTGTACTGTCAATTAGATCTGATACTAGTTCCAGCTCACCATTGCCTCCTCTGTTGTGCCATGACTCAGGTTCAATCCCTGGTATCCATCGATCAATCCAAATAGAGATTGCATTTCCTCTTCCAACTCTCCAGCTTAGTCTTTTAAGAAGGAGACCCTTCGTTGCCCAAATGCTCTTCCAGGTAAGAGATGGTAAGTTTCCCAACTATGCATTTAGAAAGTCAGAACGTGGATAATATTTAGCTTTAAGAACTCTGGCTAAAAGAGAATTTGGATAATTAAAAAGTCACCAGCCCTGTTTGGCTAACAACGCAATATTATTCTGGCTAAGATTTTGAAAACCTAACCCTCTGTTTTCTTTTAAAATGCAAAGATTTTTCCAAGTACACCAGTGAATTCCCCCTTTCCACGACCATTTTGCCATCAATATTTCGCAATAATGCCTTCCATTTTATCGCATAGTGACTTTGGGAGTAAAAAGCAAGCCATTGAATATGTCGGTATGGCTTGTAGGACAGCCTTAATGAATACTTATTTTCCACCTTGCGATAGAAATCGAATACTCTAGTTTTCAATATGCTGCTTTAATCTATCTTTTAGAGCTCGAAAAGACTCCTTTCTTCGACCTACCATGTTTGGCAAACCTAGATATCGTTCTTGCTCATCTGAACTCCAAACTCCCAACAAGTTGACGACTAATTGTCTTTCTTCCTCCAGCATGTTTTTACTAAAGAAAGTTGATTTATCAAAATTTACACACTGACCCGAACATCGTTTATACTCACGTAGGATCTCCTTGAATACTAAAGCTCCTTTTTTTGAAGCTTCTCTGAATAAAATACAGTCGTTTGTAAATAATAAATGTGACACCTGTAGGCCGCTTCTACTTGCCTTGACTCCTTTTAAAATTCCTTCTTTTGTAGCTATTCTCATGAGACTAGGTAATCCCTCTCCACATATTAGAAAAAGAAACGAACTCAATGGGTCACCTTGTTGAAGTCTCCTGGTTGGACGAAAAGTTTCTCCAATACTTCCATTGAGCACAACTTGATAAGAAATAGTAGACATGCAATTCATGATAGAATCGACACAATTTTGAGCAAATCCCATCTGCAACATTATCTCCCTAACAAATTTCCATTCAACCCTGTCATAAGCTTTACTCAAGTCCAGTTTTATTGCCATATAACCCATTTCTCCCATTCTCTTCTGTTTTAGTGTATGCAGTAATTCATAAGCTAGTAGTACATTATCTGAGATTAATCTTCTTGGAACAAAGGCACTTTGCGCGCTATCAATGTATTTATCAATAACATCTCTAAATCTGTTTGCTATAGCCTTAGCCATGATTTTATAAATAACATTGCATAAACATATAGGCCAGAAATGTGTCATATTAAAAGGATTATTAATTTTTGGGATAAGCACAATATGTGTTAACTGAACTGACCTCTATTTTTTCATTCAAGAGTTGTAAACAAAAAGCAACGACTTCCTCTCCAATAAAGTGCCAACATTTTTGATAAAAAAGAGCTGGAAATCCATCTTCACCAGATGCCTTCATGGGTTGCATTTCAAACAACGCTTCTCAAACCTCTTCTTTCGTATATTGTATTGTAAGCTTTCTATTATCCTCCTAAAAATCACATCGATCAATACCCGAGAGCAAATGATCATAGTTTTCTTGATTCCCTAAAATGAATAAAGTCTGAAAGTAGGATCGTGCAATACTCTCCATTTCCTGAAGGTTTTCCGTTTCCCATCCACTATCATTTTGTAGCTTGTTAATTAGATTCTTCTTCCTCCTCTGTGTTGCTTGGCTATGGAAAAAAGCTGTATTTCTATCACCTAGTTTTAGCCAGTTCAGTCTAGCCTTTTGTTCCCAGTATCTTTCATATTTTTCGATTTCAAAGTTTAGCTGAATCTTCGTATCAATCATCCCAGTCAAGTTAATATCATCCCTTTCAGCTTCAATCAGTTTTGATAACTTTGCTGTTAAAAACCTTTTTTCCATTGTTTATTTCTTTGCATTTGTCTCGCCCAATTTTCTAGGTCCTTTTCTAAAATTTCCAGCTTTTTCAGAAAATCTCCTGATGCCGTCTTTCATATGTGTTTAGCTCGTCAACAAAGGAGTCCTCCAAAATCCACCAAGCTTCAAAATTGAAACGACTCTGTCCTCCTTTTGTCTTTCTTATTTGTGTCAATTAAAAGGGGACAAGGACCAGAAAAAGAATACACCAGATGCTGAACTTTTACCTTAGGAAACATAGAAATCCAATTCTCATTTGTAACACCCCTGTCCAGACGTTCTTGTATGTTTGTTTCAGGAAAATTACCTCTCTCCCAAGTAAACCATCTGCCAGAATATCCCACGTCAATCAATTGGCAAAATTCCAAAGCTTCACGGAACATCTCTATTCTTCTTTCATCTCTAAGCAAGCTTCTTTTTTTTTTTCAGAACCATACATAATTTCATTGAAGTCTCCACAAACAAACCAAGTAATGTCTTCATCCTTGTGGAGATTTTTTAAGACTGCCCATGAATCTTCTCTATCTTGTACATACGAGGTTCCATAAAATCTGGTAAATCTCCATTTAACATCTCTTTCATTATCAGCCACTACCACATCATTGTGTCTTTTAGAAAAATTCTGAAGCGTGATGTTGACATCATTTCGCCATGCCAAACACAAACCTCCTCTAGTGCCCTCTGAATCGACTTCAATGCCATTCACAAAACCACATCTTCGTCGACCTCTTTCCATCTGATTTTTACAAAGCTTAGTCTCTATAAAGAAGACTATTTGGGGGTCATAAGTCCTCAGCGAGTGCTGAAGTCTTCGAACTGTCCACTCCTTAATCCATGGGAATTCCAACTTAAGATTTTCATTGCGCTTGGCCAGCTTGTCATTTGGCAACCACCGATGATAAGTGATTAAGATCCACCATTCTCCTACTTGCCATAATATTACCCCTCTCTTTTTTTCCTGTTAAATTTTCAATCTCCCATTTAGATCTCTTCTTCCCCTCCTCCCCTACAAGGGCTACATCCTCCAGATTGTGGTCCATCACATTTAGGGCGTGATTTGTCAGTGAATTTTCCTTTCCTTGGCCTACAGATGATGAACCTCCTTCCAAATTAAAACCCAGAATTGGATCAACAGGCTTTCCATATTTTATTTTCCATCCCATCTTTTGCTGGCCCATTTTGAATCCTCTATTTTCCTCGATTCCTCCCATATCCCCATCACCTTCCTCACGTAACCAGACACTATTCATGGTCAAAGCCCTTCGAGATTATACTCTTATAGATATGTGCCAATCCATTTCAGCAATTTCCACTCCAAGATTCATTTTCGCTTCACAAAATAAATCAATGTGGCCCAATCTTCCATAATAAAAATATAAAAGTGATAATCGATCATATTTAAAAGTAATATATGAATGTCTCCCACCAAATAAAATTTGTTTCTTTCTTTCCAGAGGACGCCTTATATCAATTTGGACCGTTATTTGCATAAAATTTCTATTCTCTTTCCCTAGATTTGAAACATCATATTCCAAAAAATTCCCCAAGAAATTACCCAATTGTGTTGCTAGGTTTTCAAAAAACAGACCAATAGGCACATCATGAATCTAGACCCAGAAAGGTATCAAAACTAGAGGGACCTGTAACGAATCCTCCCCCAATTGCAATTTGTAAAGTATTAGCAAATGATTATTAAAGGTCCAAGGGGAACCCTTTAAAACCTTTTCCATATCCATATCGTGAAAGAATTGAAACAAATACCTTTTTTCCCCAGATCTCGAATTAAATGCCTCGAACCGGATGCCACAAATTTGCCATAGTACTTTTGATGGCTGGAAAGTGAATTATACTGGCTGTGAGAAAACAACCCACAAGTTGAAAAATCTCACCCCCCTTTCCTAACCTGGATCTATTTGAATGTGAATAGTATCCTTTTCTTCTTCATTAATCGACAATTGGGCTAATTCATCCTCCATTATTTCCAAGTATAAATCACCAACTTGTGAATTGCACTTTTCGTTGAAAGAAGATAGACTTTCGCGAGACACAAATTTCAAGGAAAAAAATACAAAAGAACAAGGAAAACCTAAAATTCTTGCCAGGGACGGGAGACAGAGGTGTGCTAGGGTAACAGACTTAAAATCTCTTTTAGACCTTGTTTTGAGATGGAATTAAATTTTATAAATTTATGAGAGTTAGTATTATATATTCTATAGATTTAAATTTTATGTGTTATAAATTATATAATATAAAACATTACAAATTTGAAAAATAGGTTAGACTTGAGCCTTGAATGTTCAAGCTTGATCTTAACTCACATTTTGAACGGACGTAAATTTTTTATCCAAATTCAATTTTTAAGCCTAATATTTCTATTCAAATCTTAAATTTCAAATGAATCTTTAAATCTAAATGTGTAACCTAATTAATCAAGAGGTATATTGGAAAAAATTACTATTTGAATCAAATGAAAGCTCAAAATTGTCTACTAAAAAGAGAGAGTATATTTTGAACCTTATTCTATCTCAAATTCATCCTCTTGCACATGGATTTGATCGCTAGAATTTTAAATTTCGCTGAACCGACTATCATCCAACAATCCAACGTATGTTTCCTTTTATCAATACTTGGTTCTATATATGTATGGTTATATTTAGAATATATATATATGTGTGTGTTTTTTTTATATATTATATGTAAGATAAATTTGGAATCTTTTTGTTGCCAATTAAAATTATAAATTAAATAGATAAATTTTAGAAATCATCAATTAAAATATTATTATATATTTAATGCAAATATTTATTAATAATAAAGATTGTTGTGAAATAATAATAAATATTATTGTGGTAGATACCTTGATTATTGCATGAGATATTGTGAAATATTATTATATATTTAATAGTTTTTGTAATGGTATGTAATTAGGGAGAGTTCCGTCACAATGCTATAATAGACTGACTTCGTGACTAAATGCATTTATAATTAATAGGCAAAAAGTTGAAATTTTATTATAAATTATTTGATCCTGAATTATATATGTCCAATCGGTCCCTCTGCTAGCTCGTTGAGACAAAAAAATGAATTGCACAAGGAATCAAATGAACAAAAATGGATGGAAATGATGAAGTTAGAGAAATAAGTCAGATTCGAAAATGAATATATTTTTTCACTAAGTATGAAAATGACTTGAGAATTAATTTAAAATTTTCGAATTATTATTTAATCAAATACTTGAAGTTCGAAAATGGAATTAAACTAATTGGTCATTGTGAATCTGTTGAATATGGAAATTAAATATATTTTCTCATATATTCTTTTATGGTAAAGTTATGTTCGATTAAATTATAAAATACTGGGTTAACAGTCCAATAAGCATCTATAATTGGACTCAATACATGAGAGGCCCAAAACCCCTCTCTCCTAGTTGAACTAGAGGACTAGTTTTTCTATCATATAAGTATTATTTGTATTCTACTAATTCAATCAGGATTCTTTATCTCTCCATATAAATAGATAGCACTGGTAGGGCTAAACACACTCAACTTTGAGATTTTGTTATTCTACCAAAAAATAGTGAGAATTTATTTTATATGTTTAAATTATATATTCTAAGAATAAAAATTCTATCGATTTCTATTAAGAAAGAGATTTACTTTCCTACCGAAAGTAAGAAGTTACTGGTTTTATGTTTGATTCGTGATTGTTCGAGTCCACACTCGAAGCGATTCGTGGTATGAAAATAGCGGAGAAAGTCATTCAGTTGAAAGCAGTGAATGTTAAGGATCTGTCTTGCACAAAAAAAGTGTACTTTTTGGGAAAAGTTATTTGCTATAAATATCACAAATTGACTCGATTTTCAATATTTTAATTTTTCGCTATGACAATCATTTTCAAACCATATTTTTTTCCGACATGAAGTTTTAATGAGTGTGAATAAGTTGTGCTTAAATATTCTCTAGTGTTATTGAAATTATAATGGATTATTCTCTGAGAAAGGCCCCGCAAGTGTAGGATTGGATCCAAACTACATAACCAATTGGCCCTATTTTTTTTTACATTTCCAATTTTAGTTGTTTTCGTAAATGTGATCATGTAACAACTGAATCAACAACTCAACTTTTACAATTGGTATAAGATCTAGACGCCAAATGAACTTGGTGAAGATCCTGTTGATGATTTATTGAACCATGTAAGGAAGCTCAATCTCCATGCCACCTATGCTTGATGGGTCAAACTATGCTTACTAATATTTGTCTTAACTTGTAGGGATTTGAGAAAATTGACATACGGCTATGCATTTGTCTTAGGTTGCGGGAGCCATAATTTAGAGTGTGAAGCAGACTTGTACTGTTGACTCTACTATGGAGGTTAAATATGTGACTACTTTTAAGGTAACAAAAGAAGCAATTTGGCTTCACAAGTTCTTAATAGAACTTAAAGTTGTTCTTATATGGAAAAACCTATCACATAATATTGTGATAATGGTGCAATAATGGCTAATACTAAGGAAATAAGAAATTTTAAGAGGAAAAAACACTTTAATTATAAATTTCATATCATATTAGAGGCAATAGATGTAGTCAAAATAGCATTTGAGGATAACCTTCTAGATTTGTTTACTAAGACTCTAGTAACTAGGAGTTTTGAGAAATATGTTGAGGACATGAGAAAGTGAAATGTTACTCATTATAGTCTACTTGTAACTTTTCAAATTGATTGAATAAAAAAAGTAATACATAATTATTTAATATTTTTTGTATGTTTGTCCTTGATTTTTGAAAGTAAAACAAAATGAACAAGTAAATATTGACTCACTAATTACCTAAATTATTAAGTTGCATTATATGGTCAGATCATAATGCAAGAATACAACTTATATAAGTAGGTAATCTAAATTGTTTGTAGTCCATGAAATCAGATTGAGATATGATTCATATTAAGACTATTATGTTGTCTATAAGTTCAATTGAGGAGATAACTTGTCTTGGTTATTAGAGTTGTATTGACTCCAAAAAATAGAGACATATATGTGATTGTCTGGACTAACAATATATCGAATAAGATCCAAGTTGAATTTAATTTAGTTTTTTTATAGATTATTCACTTGTGGTGTTCATGATGCAACTTACCTAAATCCTAAGTGAATGACCATGTGTATAATTTATGTAGTTTGATATGTTGTAAACATTCTCATGACAGCGAGCTGAAAATTGGAATGTTGGGTACATGACCTATGCATGGTATGACTTTACCCACAATAATAGCATCATAGCTTGATTAAAAGAGAAAATGATATCCTTTCATTGGCATTGTATGAATTATAAAAATGAAGCATGATGAATCATTTGGTTTAGCACAAATGATTAATAATTATCGGGACCTACTTCCCATTAATTCTCAAAATATTAGCTTAGTGTAGTTATTTCTATGTACCTATATGTCGAATAAATTAAATTGGATCCTAATAATGTTAAAATTTTCCTTACATTATACATTTGTATTTAAATAAAATTAAAGCTTAAATGTTAAAAGCTTAAACCACAACATTTGGCCTATTGGTCAAGGGTGTTCACCATATCCATAAGGTCATGAGATCGATCCACAGGCGATGCTATGTGATAATTTAAATGGGTGTGTAACACCCCATACGCGGCCTAGACGTTTAGACCAAGTTTGGAGGCTACATCAAAATGTTTAGGTAAAACCAACCTTAAAGTAATTTAAAGTTCGTCATTTAGAAACACCAACCAAACCAACGTGGAGTTTACAAATCAAAATAAAACATATATTAGTCCAAATGTAGACAAATAGTAGAGTATATAATAAAGATAGAGGATCGAGCTCCCGACACGCTAAGCCCCCTAAGTCTGTGGGTTACCTGCAATGCAGTCAACAAATAGAATGAACTAATAACTCAACGTGTGTAACCAATATATAGGCAAGACAAAAATATAGATGTAATAGTATTTGTCCAATTTTAGATACATAATTAGAAATACATGATACTTAATAATATTGTAAAAGTTTATATGTAGACGCAAAAAAGATCAGATACAGATGCAGAATAGATCGTAATTAGATGTAATTTCCTACCCCTATCTACTACACACCATCTTCGACCATCCCAACACACCACATAAGGTATCAAATACCCATCTAGCCCTACACATCAAATAGTGTCGGTATGACACATTACAGAGTGATTACAGACTAGCTGTCAGATCAGTATGCGATAAATCACCAGAATCAGATACAGAATTATGGCTTAACCACTCAGTTTGGCAGATCATTAAATTTCCCACACTTCCTTCTTTATACCATTCCCACCCAATGAAGATGCAAATTACTGATACTAGATATCAGGGATTTACATACAATTATTTAACTTCAATTCATAATCAAATAATATAGATCAATATCATTTAACAATTATTGCATGAATTATACATGTAGATAATCGATTATTCAGCCTCAGAATATTAAATATCAAGTTATATAGTCTAGTTCAGATCATACAGATTCTACAGAAGGCTTACATTCGATTTGGATGACACGACTATAGGGAAAATTTTAGTATTTTGGCTCACACGCCTGTGTGGATTCACATGGCCTGACAAACAGCCGTGTGGCTCAAAACAGTGAGTTACACAGTCTAATACATGGCCAAGCACACATCCATGTCATTGGCCCGTGTGACCCTAAATCCAAAACAGTGAGTTACACGGCCTGGATACATGCCCGTATGACCTAAAGTACAAATAGTGAGTTACACATCTTGGATACACGCCCATGTCTCTAGCCTGTGTGCATCTAATTCACAAACAATGAGTTACACAACCTACCACACGACTTGTCACACGACCATGTGGCTTACAAGGCTTAACACATGGTCGTCTGGTGTCGACAATAATATTTTTGGTGTTCAAAAATGGTAGAAAATCGGGTTTTTAGTACACACTTGATATAATTTCAAAGTAGGAATGACATAGAAGAATCCCGGGACCTAAAACGACCATCTAATAACCAAGTCAACAACTTATTCGACAAAAATCACACAGTTTAGCACAGAACTAAGTATGTCAAAAGTTTCGACGCAAATCCCTCAAATGAAACCAACACTTACCGTCGAATTACTAGTGGTTACTCAAATTAGCATATTGGGAATCACTACCTTCGATATCTACGCTTAAAAAAGAAGACAAATGATCGTTTAATAGAGAATTTAAGGGAAACAACAGAAAAACCCAATTCTGAACAAATGAATGAAGAACAACATAAATTTCACAGAAATAGGAGGAGATAACAAGAAAAACTTACACAATCACCTTCTGATTGACGCAGTGAACAACGTAAACCTTCAGTTAGACCCATTAGCAAAATTATCGAAGCAAATCGAAAGAAAAAGGAAAAGAAAAACAAAGAAATTGAAAAAGAAAGGAGAAATAAGAAAAAGAAAATAAAAAGAAGAAGGAACGTTAACTAGTTAATTAAAACCAATAACTAAAATTCTGACTATTAGCAAAAATATTTCTTAATGTATGCGCTGTGACTTGAACACAAAGCCAGAGAGAATATAAAAGTTTAACCATTGAACTAACAGGCTCATTCCTAACTCATATTCACATAGAATTAAACTTTAATAAATAGATTAAGGATAAAGATTATATCAAATTAGAATAGAAAGAATTTTCAAAAACAATGCTCGAACCCTTGACCTCAATCACATAAACAAAGTATTTAACCACAGGAATAGAGACTTAGTTACCAACAAAAATTAACAAACAACAGTTCAAAAAAATTCTGGGCGTTATAGGGTGAATGTGTGTATGAGTCTTTTAGTTTAAGACATGGAAACATACTACATTGAGGGATGGCTTAATTGATTTATAAAAGAGTTGTAAATTTTATAATATTTCATAATTTTCTTAGTAATTTATCTATTTTTTCTATATTTTATAGTTTTCTAAAATTTTTTAATATTTTAATAATTTCTAACAATTAAAAAAACCTTTTAATAAAAAATTATTACTCCTTTTTGTTTTCCCCATAGTGTCTAATATCATACCTCAATCCATCCTTATCAACTTCCTTTGCATCACCTCTTTTCAATCAAAACCATTACTTGTCACTTACCTTAAGCAACCAAACATTGACGAAATGTTTGGTTAACTGAAATGGAATAATGTTGGAATGTAGTAGTTATTTGATAGGAATGGAATAGAGAAGTAATAGGTATTCCGTTGTTTGGTTGATTGAATGTAATGGATAATTAGTAGGGCTAAATTAGCCAAAAAGGCTATTTTTTTAAATTTAACGGAATAGGTCGATTTCTGACATATTTACTAGAATAGATCGGTTTCAGAAAGAAAGAGTGAAAAGCGTCCAACTGGATGCGTTTTCCCCCAACAGTAACCTCTTCCAACGGTAGGATTCCCCAACGACCATAAAAAATGACTAGTTTTATTTCTATATAAACCCAAATCTTTTCCTCATTTTTTCATTCAAATCCAATTCTATCAATTCTCTCAAATCTCTCAAGATTTTAGTTCTAAAATTTTAATTAAAATTCTTTCAAGTTCGTCTTAATTTAATTCTATTTTTTGATTTTTATACGTTTTAATTCAATTTTGGAATGAAAAATACTCTTATTCGTTTCAATGGCAACCACATTTCTACGTTCCAATTACAAATGGTAAAAAATATTTCTAATATTTCTAATTTTATTTAAGTTCATTATTAAGTTGTTAAATAGATTAAATTTTATTTTTATTTTTATTTTTTTTATAATCAGGTCGAAGATTGAACTTTGGAGATATATATATACAATCTATCTTCGAGGCCATCTCGTATGATTGAACCCTATTTGGAAGATACAAGATTCTTGCCTGTGTCCTGTATGCTTGGGGGTGTAAATTTGACCCATACTTATCAGTGCTTGGTGGAAAGATGGAGACCCAGTACACACACATTCCATCTTCCATGTAGTGAGTGTACAATCACACTGGAGGACGTTCAATTATAGCTTATTTACTAGTGGATGGGTCAGTCGCTACGAGATCAATGGTCATTGGCAGTTGGAGCGGCAGTTGCGACAACTATTAGCCAATGTGCTGGACAAGTTTTTCGGTAGTCGGATAGAGATGAAATGGTTGCAATAAATTTCAAAAATCTCCACGAGAGTTCGAGTCCCATTGAAAGAGAACAACACGCCCGAGCGTACATCTTGAGGTTAATTGAAGTTGTTCTAATGCCCGATAAATCTTGAACTCTTGTACATTTAAGGTGGCTACTATAACTCGTTGACTTGAAAGAAGTGGGTCGACTCAGTTGGGGGTCAACCATGTTGGCGACGTTGTATTGGAAGATGTGTCGGGCAACACAACCACAAAAAATTAAAATTGGTGGTTGCGTACTCCTTCTACAGTCATGGGCATGGTTTCAACTATCATTTTTATGCTTTCAAGCCGACTACCTTTATAATTTCTCACTCGTAAAAAGGTCAAATTAATTTTATAATATAGTTATCATAATATTATTTAATTAGGCTGATTTTTTAAAATAAATATTATTTGAATAGGTGGAACCATAACTCAAGTTATGCAGGACAGTAGAGGAGTTCGAAGATATCTAGCTACTGTTAGATCAACAATCAGAAGCTAAGGTTAATTTTTTAAACTTTTAATTATATAATATTTATTTAAGGATTTCAAAATTTAAAATAAGTAGGTAATAAAATTTATTATTTCGTACTATAGTTTGAATGGATGCCATACTCCGATCCAAGAATTCAACAATGCATCCTATCCAAATTCTTGGTCAATCCCAATATGAGGCACGTGAAGGTGCCATTGATAATTTACGCCACGATGGAGATGCATGGATCCAATTAAGTGATGCGACAGTTCGGGTTTGGGCAAACTATTTCGCTGCCACCCCAATACATCAAAGCACTGCAAAAGGTCGAGTTACGGGAGAGAATTGACGAAGATTGACCTGAATTTCACGAGCAATATATCAACATTTGGGGGCATAGGTACGAGTTCTTACCTATTCGCGAACCAATTATTACTTAGGATTTGGCCACTGCTTCATAGTACATGTAATGATTTAGACACCACGATAAGCCATATCTAATATCGAAGGAGGTGAGAGGTAGGCAACGTTGTACGAGGAGGCCATGATGATCGCACTAAAATCCAAGGTTTAGTGTTGGTGCCAAGACGGGTTCGTCATTGACTTCAACTCAACAAGAGGCATCGATGGTTGCAGCACCTCCCGGTCAGTATGGCTCGACTTATTTTGGTGCTTACACTAACCCCATATTTTTTACACAAGAACCACACTATGCAGCACTGTACCCTACTTTAACACCTTCTACAGGTATAGTCTTTACACCACCACTGGCCCCAAAATATTACATGCCAATGCCTACGACAACGTCGATGTATTCGCCCTGTGCAGAGCATTTTCACTCTCCCGTTTTCAACCCACTTGAAAAGTTTTCTAGACTCGAGAATCTCGATCTCCTTTTTTAGATATCCCGAGAATCCTAGGATATTTTTAGATTAATCGAGGCACATGTTTTTTTCATTCTTCACTCGTTATCCACCCAGTTGCCTATATAAAAGGGGTTTTGCTCCCCCTACTCCATCAACTCTCTCGGCCACCTTTTCTCAGCCTTAAAAACTTCTCTACACCATTGTTTATATTTTACTTTCAATTGTTTAAATTTTTCAACGGACAAATTTATTTCTATTTGAGGGAGACAGTATGCTAATTTTAAGGTGTGTTTGAGTTCATGATGATGCAATGGCACTTCGAGACTTATATATTCATTTTCCATGTCGGGACGAAACCATTCCATTAGAAGCCCATTACATTGCAAATCACACTCTAACTTCGCGATGGTTATACGATCACGGGTTATAGACTAACTACAGGTCTTAGTTGATGACAATTAATGTAAGGTCACAACTTGGAGTATGACTCAAGAGCCTAGCTGATGGTGGCTATGTGGTTACGGGTTCAGGTTTCGTTTCACCAGAAGAGGATGTTTTGTAGAATTGATAAATAAGTTTAAGATCATAGTTGTAGGAAAAAACTCAGGAGCTTTCTAGTATAATCCTCTTGTTCTTTTTATTTGTCACCACCAAAGCCAGTATCGTCAACCTCTCTCTTGTCCAAAATCAGTGACAAATTTATGGGTAAGGGCATTGTAAGGGGGCAAGCAACTGTCGCATTGGACAAAAGTTGGAGCTCGTTTTGGGTCAAAAACGGTTGTTGTGATTAAATCACTCATTAATAACTACAATCGCTGCCGCCCTAACTCAACCTCCAGCTACTGCTGCCCTCCCGAATTGACCTCCAGCTTCTCTCCACAACCATCATCGCTCCCTCCTAACAGTGCTCTTGTATCCAACTCTGTCATTGTTTCGGACAATAGGGAGGATGACTATGCAAGGACATTGCTGCTTAGTCCTGTAATAATCTTTCGGTTGAATCATCATTCAACTAACCAAACACTAACACAATTGTAGCGGGTTGAACATGCTCTGAATGGTTAAGCCATATCGTTGAACCCAACATGGCATTAAACTCATTTTCACTCCAACTCTTCACTTGACATCACATACAAGTCTAATCATCATAACACTTGAAGCTTTTTTATTTTCTTATTATCAGAACCAAAGACTCCAAACCTTTTGAATAGTGAAAATTTTTATTTACTTTTCTCTCTCTTTTTTATTACAATTTTATAATTTTCTTAATTCTTTCATATTTTCCGTAATGTGTTAATAATATTTTATAATATTTAATATTTTTATATTTTATAAAATTTTTATACTTATTTTCTATCTTAAGGAAACTGTGTTAAACATGCCTCAACGTTTAATAAATCTCTATACTTTTTTTCGATTTCAAATTTTTATTACAGTTTTTATTGGTTTATGTATTTGACAATTGAAATATAAATTATTCTATTTATATTTTATTTTATATATAAATATTTGTTTATTTATATTTATCTATTTTGTTCGCTAACGTATTTTTTCAACAATCTTAAGACAAAATCGATTATTTTTGTAATTCTCTAATCCGAGACAAACGAGACACCAAGGCAAAAAGAAAAAAATGTTTTTAAATAAATTTTATAAAAGTGAATAAAATTTTCTTTGGGATTTATTCCCACCGTTCAATGAATTTTATTTCCAAAACGAATATTTAAATTAAAATAAAATCTGTTTCGGGACTTATTCCTGCCGTTCAACGAATTTTATTCTTTTCTATTTTATTTCCAAAATGAGAAATTGAAATTAAATAAAATCTGTTTAGAGATTTATTCTTGCCGATCAGCAATATTTTATTTGATTTTAATTTGTTTCCAAATGAAGACTTAATAAAATAATTTTGTTTCAGAATTTATTCGCACAGTTTAACAGAATTTATTTTGATTTAATTACATAATTTTGTTGAATCATTTGGTTGAATCATCATTCAACTAACCAAATACTAACACAACTGTAGCGGGTTGAACATGCTCTGAATGGTTAAGCCATTCCGTTGAACCCAACATGACATTAAACTCATTGTTACTCAAACCCTTCATTTGACATCACATTCAAGTCTAATCATCATAACACTTGAAGGTTTTTTATTTTCTTATTATCATAACCAAAGACTCCAAACTTTTTGAATAATGAAAAATTTTATTTACTTTTCTTTTTTTTTTATTACAATTTTTATAACTTTCATAATTCTTTCATATTTTTCGTAGTGTGTTAATAATGTTTTATAATATTTAATATTTTTATATTTTATAAAATTTTTATAATTTGAAGTGATCTTTTTACTTTTGCCTAATTTTATTTCTTTCCTCCACCTTTCCTTAATTTTTTTTTAATTTAGGTAATGGTAATCAATGAATTGAAAATGTAATTGAATTAATTCATGTAATTATTTTTTTTATGATGTCATTTAATAAATTTTGGTTTAAATCTAAAGAATAATTTTGATGCATTTGAATATTTTCATATGATTAAAGAAAATCTCAAAATTTTTAGAATTACATCGATAGTCAAATTGGTCAGACCATCAATTTTTGATTTGTTCAATTCAATCAAATTTTAATTTATTAAAATTCTAAATTAATTAATATTAAACACAATTTTAGAAGCCCAGTTCTTAGATTTCTTAAGGCCTTTAATGGTCCCATGCAATTATCCTTTTTTTTTTATAGCTTATTCTAGAAACCTTTGATTAAATAATGGTAAGGTGTACAGCCGGAACCATAAAAGTTTAACTTCAAATTAAGAATGAATATCAAAATTATATATTAATTATAATTTAATATGTAATTATATACATGAACTTTGATTTTGTGTAATTTTATATATGATATTTTGATATGATACAAGTCTTGTAAATTATTAACGTAATTATTGATATACTATCATTTTATGTTTATATATTGAATACGTAAATAATTATATTTATCCAATATAAAATTAAATTGATTTATTTATTTCTTTAAATGTGTATGATTAAATCAAAATTAAAGTTTCAAGTATACATTTGGACTATAATTAGAGTTTCACGTGTATAATTACACCAATTTAAAATTCATATATACAATCACACATTAAATTAAAGTTCATGTATACTTTTGAGATTTATCCCTTTAAATTAGAAGTCAAATGCAACGTAAAACAAAAAACGAATTTACTTTCACAGATATCTCTCTCTCCATTAGCAGGTCTCTCTAACTTTATCTTTTCCTTCAATCTATTTTATCAATTCTCATCCAAAATATCTCGTCCAGGGCGAAGTAAAAGAAAAATTTTAGGGGTTAAAATTAAATGTAATTTCACCATTTTAATAGTCTACATCTTTATAAACTTTAAAATATTAAATTAAATTTTTATCATTTTTAGGGGGTCAAAGTACAATTTTACCTTTACTAATTTAAAATTTTAAAATTCCAAAAGACCTAAATGGAAAATTTTCCATTTTAAGCCCTAGTTTTGCCCCTGACCTCGTCCCCTCCTCCTTCACTGTTAATTTTTTAGTTTTTCATTTTTCCTTTTACTTTTCAGTTTTAAATTTTAATTTCCTCCCCTTTCAATATCATTGCTATAACTTTTGCATTAACAACGCCTAATGAAGCTGAATAGAAAGAGCCAAAGAGGAGAGGTTCAAAGGCAAAAGCTTTAACCTTTGGTTTTGGCTTTCCTTTGTGCGCCGGTAGTCTCTAGGGTTTTCATTTTCTTTTCGTTCTTTTAATGTTTGGGTTGGGTTGTAAGGTTTCTTTTTTCTTTGGATCAGAAATTCTAAACCTTAAATTCGAAATTTGGTTTATCAATTCGTAGTTTAACCGATCAATTCGATTTTCAAAAACATAAAAAATTCCATGGAAGAACAAAACAATTTTTGCTTTCTATCTATTACATTAACATTTCATATTTCTATAATATGAATTATTAATGTGTTTCAGTTATATAAAAATTATTATAATAATTTTAAACATATACAAAAAAGAAGAGATAGAATACTTGACTTCAAAATCTTAATAAAAGATTGATAAGTCTTAATTTAAAAATGTAAATTTAAAGGTATTTAAAGGTATTTAAAGGTGTAATATCTCCGTAACATTGTAAAAAAAATACAAATACAAATACAATAATGATGTGGTGCTCCATGCCTTATGGTGTTTAAGTGGGAAAATTTAGTTTGGACTTAAACCGAAAACTTTGTCCCCTAAGGACAAGAAAATATATTTGATGTAGTAAACATGTAATAATGATGTGGTGCTCCATGCCTTATGGTGTTTTGGCTTAGCCCTATAAATTAAGTAAGAGAGGACATTGATTCCCTTAAGCAGCACTCAGCAGCATTGGCCAAAAAGAAAAAGTGGTCGCACTATCACCAATTTTGAGAAACAAATTCTCTTTTCCACTTGCTTTTAAAGTTGGCTTTGCTGGATTCTTTTGATGGGTTAAAGGTTTATATGTTACTATCAGGTTTTACAATCCCTTTGCCTCATCCCATGACCAGTATTTTGTGTTGAAAAATGATTTCTTTGAAATGAGAGATATCTCTGGTTAGAAAAAAAATGTGACAAATATTGAATCTCGATATGTATGTTGACATTGAAGTTTGAGAATCGATCCAGATTGGAAGCATCTAACTTTGACATTCTAAATTTTAATCGTTGTTGGATTTGTTATGTTTAATTTAGTATCTCACATTTATCAAACTATTTAATTTTATACAAGTTTAAGTGGTGTTTAATCTCTTTTGTAAATGCCTTGAACATTGAGCGATATTAAATCACTTTTTTCGTTCAAGGAGAGAACAAATTCATTAGAAAGGGTACAAAGGTCCAAAAGTCTAGCAAAACAAGGGCTAAAATGGAGAGAAAATACAAGAACTCCAATCCCGATAAAACTGTCATACTCTTGACTTTCAAATCTGCTACCGAAGAGAAACCAATACCAAAAGAGAGTCTAAAAGGATCGCAGTTGACACTGAGGAGCACGTCGGTGTACATAATAATTTAATCACTTTTGATAAAGGTATTTAGTAGTTTTACATATCTACATGGTAATTACATTGGAAAAATTTCTTTGATGGAAGGAAGTTTATAAATTGTTTTCCATCATGAGGGATTGATGATTTCACAAGGTAGTTTGTGTTTCAACATTGGCTATTATTAGAGGTTAGTAACTTTATTAGTTTATTATGCTTTCGCATCCATACAATAAGTTCTATTCATTGAGGAATTATTTTAATGAGAAAGTACAAACTTTATTAGTTTGTGTTTCAAAATTGATACATGCTTTGAGGTTTGTCTAGGTTAATGTATGAGAGCTTATTGAGAGCACTTGAATCTATTCATCGAGGATTTGTTTTTGTGAGAGAGTACAAACTATATTGTAAACATTAAAGTGTTTACTGCCCAAGTTCTCAGGGGAGGATTTGGAGGTGAGTATTCTAGTCTTTAGGTACAAATGTGAGATCTCTATACTTGGGGAGTAATAATGTGTGAACCACTTGTTGTATTTGATTATGCTAGGGCGTACATACGCCGAGTAGAGAAAATTGCAAATAAATAAACATGAAGTACGATGTTCTACAAGTGTGACAAGTCAGGTGTAATATAAGTGTACAATACGACACTTAGAGTATTCCAAGGATTGAACCTAAAGAAGATTGAGTGATATGATGGATTAATAAAGATAAAAGCATATGATTAAGGAGTCTAACTAGCTAATGGCTAGAATACATAATACAACAAACGATAAAAAAATTGAATTAAACTAAATTATAATTTAAAGGACTAAAGCGAAAAATACTAAAGTCAAAATTATTATCAAAGAAAATATAGCAGTTGATTAATATCTGTGTCAATAATTAATTCTCAGGTTAGGGTTCTAAATTAGTCAATTTTCTAATTGGTTCAATTTTACCTCTCGATCGTCGTTTTACCTAATTAGACAATATTGTCTCATTTATCTCTCGATCTTACTAAGCTAGATAGGGATAGTCGAATTCATGCTCAATAAGATATCCTCTCGGTCTCACTTATCTAATTTTTCCCCTAGATTCATCAATTCTAGGTTTCTAAGTTTATTTGATTTAGTCCACATTCTTACAATTTAGTCTTTAAACCTTATATTAAATAAATGACATTTCAATTAATCAACTACAATAGGAATTAGTTCATACCCATCATCAACATATACAACACATTCATTTTCATGTTAAATTAAACAATTAAATAAGATAAAAAATAAAAGAGTTGGGAAATGCTTAGAGATTTGTGATTAAGTCCTCGATTTGATTAATGAAAGTAAGAATAAACTTGAAATTCCATAGCTCCATTACCAAGTTGTAAGTTTGAATTGCAAAAATAATACTAAAATCTATTAAAACTTACAAAAGGTCCCTGTACCTTTTTTCGTGCAAAAAGAAATTGTAGAAAAATTTACTTAAAACAAGAGTAAACTAAAAACCTAATAATCATCTATCTTATTTGTGTCTTAAGATGATTTATATAGTCTAACACAATTTGACCTAAAATGGACAAAAATGCTCTAATTTAACAGTTGACTTTGGCTTGGCTGGACTGAAAAAATGCCTCTACAGTAATTTCCTTGTCAATCTTCGGTGTCGCGATACCCAAGCCTTAGTGTCGCAACATCCACAATAATTCGCTACTAGGGTGTTTTAAGTGCTTCGATGTTGCGACCATAGAGTCTTGGTGTTGCGACTTGCTCCATTAGATGACATGGCCTCCTTAACTTTGATGACTGTGTTCGAGCTTGGGACCTTGATGGCTCCAAGTTGCAATCTTGAAGGTTGGTTCCGTGACATCACTCCTTTGATGTCGCGACTTTAAAGACAATCCACTTGGATTGTGATTTGTTGAAGGCTAACTCTTTGAATCAACATTAAAATCAAGTTAAAATGATTTTAATCAAGTAGAAACAATTTCAACTAGTCAAACTATTTTTAAAACAAGTTAGAATAGTTCCAGGCCAAAAAGTATCGATACTTTTTGGCCAAATATCGATACCCCTTTGAAAAACGATACCAATTTGACATTTTTTTTCACAAATTCAGCTAAGTATCGATATGGTATTGATGCCTTTCATATGGTATCGATAAAATTTATCAAGTATCAATATTTAAGCACCAATGGTCATTGAATTTTATATTTAATGCAAAAATATCAATACCATTTTATTTAGTATCAATATTCGCTATTTTAGGTGAATTAAATGCATTAGTTTTCATATCACCAACGACTCTGCTCATATCTCCAACAACCACAATGGTTGGAAATCAATTAGGGGGTATATATACCAGCTTCCAAAGATCCAACAATAATTAAGAAAGCATGTTCAAGCAAAAAGATCAATCAAACAACATTTGTGGAAAATATTTCCATACTTTTCTTTCATACACTTGCGAGCTTTATTTCCATTCTATTTGCTCAAGTGTTTTTCATTGTAATTGAGCTTAATTTGCAAACACATTGATCTTGTAAGGATCATTTCTTTGTTTTCTTCTTTGTATCTCTTTGAGAGGGTTTGTGTAATAAGGTTTGGGTAGAAACCTTAAGGGAGTTTGTAAGGTTAAAAATTGTCCTCAAAGCTTATCAAATTAGTGAATTTGGGAAAACCCTTAGTTGTGGATAGCTAAGGTAGTGGAGTAGGTAATTGGGGCTGAACCACTTTAAATTCTTGTGTTCAATTTTCTATACTTTCTCTCCTGCTTTCACAAAATTTTTAAAAGCCAATTCACCCCTTCTCTGTAATTCTGGTTTGATTATTTGAGTTAGCAATTGGTATCAAATCTAGTCTCTTTTAGATTGTTTAACAACCAAAGAGGAGATCTGTGAGGAAGCTCAACAATCATAAACTTAATTACTACAATGACGTCTACTTACAGATCAATTTTTCTTGGTAAGTGTCAATCTATTTCCAAGCCTCCTTATTGCAATGAAACTAATTATTCATATTGGAAGAAAAAGATGATGCTATTCATCTAAGTAAATGATCTTACGATTTGAGAAATTATCATGTATGACCCTTCTATACCACTTAAGCAAGAATAAGAGCTCTTTGTTCAAAAAAGCAAGAAAGAATGGAACGAAGAAGATAGAAGGAGTATTTAACTCAATGTTAAAGCCATGCACACACTTTTTTGTGCACTTGGTCCGAATGAGTATTATTTGTCCTCCTGTTATTGATAATTTTCTAGTAGATCAGGTCGAAGATCAATCTCTTCAAAATGAAAATCCTATTTAGCAGCAAGGTTTGGAAGAGTTTGATCCCTTTGAAAAATCACCTTACAAGAGTTTGGTGATCCAACATTATGAATAAAGAAACCATCGATTTCTAGTAATTATTTGGTATATCTTATGGAATCTGACTATAATATTTGTAATGAGAATGGCCTAGCAAAATTTTCACAAGCAATAGAAAGCAAAAAATTTTAACTTATGTCTTGATGCTATGAAAGATGAAATTAACTCTATGGAAGATAATAAAGTTTGGGATATTGTAGGATTGCTTGATGGGGCTAAGGCTATTGGCCATAAATGGATCTTTAAGACTAAAAATAACTCATCGTGTAAATTGATTGCGACTTGTCGCTAAAGGGTTTACTTAAAGGGAAGGAATAAATTTGATAAGTGCTAAAAATAACATGTTTTAACCTAATTCTTAATACTTTTTGGGGTGATTATTCGATGTTAATTGTGAATTTTATGCTTTTAATCCTTTAAATTCATGTTTTAATGCTTAATAGAGCACTTGGGAGCAAAAGGATCGGGTTTTTTACAAAATTATTATAATAAAATAAAAAATAACCAAAATATTATAACTTTTTTTATTTACCAAAATATACCAAAAAAAAAACAGGAAAAAAACCTGAGACAGCCTGATCAGGCCAATCACATTGGCGGCACCAAAGGTGCCAATGTGATTGGCGGCACCAATGGTGCCAATGTGATTGGCGGCACCAATGGTGCCAAAGGACTAAAATGTTAGTTAAGGGTAGTTTCAAGGACCTGACATGCAAATTTACCATTTTGAATATTGAAAGTTAATTGCTGCTGTGCGCACTAAAATTGAAATATGGCTAATTGCCTTCTAAACCCTCCTTATTTATTATTTTCTTTTTATTCCCCTTCAACTCACTTTTTTATTTAATAACTCTATTTTAATTTATTAAATTTAGTAGTTTATGTTTATAGATAAAATAGTTTATGTTTCCATTATTTTTTTCCTTTTGATTTAATATTAGTTAAGGGAATATATTAAATTTATAAAATTAAAATAGTTTAATTTAATAACTCTATTTTAATGTAATAAACTATTCTTATTTAATAACTCTATTTTAATTAAAAAAATTAAATTAAACTATTTTAATTTTAATCCTCTGAATTTAATATATTCCCTTAACTAATATTAAATAAAAAGGAAAAAATTAACGGAAACATAAACTATTTTATCTATTTATAAATTTAATATACTCTTAATAGACTTATAACATAAACATGTTAGACTATTTTAATTAAAATAGTCTCTTAAGATATTATGAAGCAACAAATTTTATATTTTAAATTAAAATAGATTTATTAAATGAGAATAGTTTATTAAATTAAAATAGAGTTATTACTTAATTAGAATTCTAAGTATCTTAATTATCACTTAACTAATATTAGATTTAATTAAAAAAATTAATAGAAATACCAGGCATGCCTTATTGAAAAACCAGAAGTAATAATAAAACTGATCACCCATAAATGTAACCCAAATAGAAAAAATAAAGTATAATTATATTATATACTCTTAATAACTCTATTTAGTAAAATTTTTAAATAAACTATTCTCATCAAATTATCAAAATAATACATAAAATGCGAATTAGTTTATACTTTTTTAAATAGCTTTATTTTAGGTAAAATATATTTACTTTAATAATAAAATAAATGGCTTTTATTAGTAAAAATCATAGATTAAGAGCTTATTTAACTACAAAAATAAGTTGAGGACTTGTTTATGAAATAAAAAAGTGAGTTGAAGGGGAATAAAAAGAAAATAATAAATAAGGAGGGCCTAGAAGGCAATTAGCCACATTTCAATTTTAGTGCGCCCCACACGCTCAGCAGCATCAATTCACTTTCAAAATTTAAAATGGTAAATTTGCATGTCAGGTCCTTGAAACTACCCTTAACTAACATTTTAGTCATTTGGCACCATTGGTGCCGCCAATGTGATTGGCTTGATCAAGCTGTGTCAGGTTTTTTTTTGGTATATTTTGGCAAATAAAAAAAATTTATAATATTTTGGTAAATAAAAAAGTTATAATATTTTGGTTATTTTTTATTTTTTATAATAAATTTGTAAAAAAAAGAAGAAGCAAAAAACGAGTGAAAACTGGAGCGTTGAAGCAAGCTATAGGAGCCACATGGGCTGAACCATTCCACACGGCCAAACCATACAACTATATGACCCATACGGATGTGTGGTAGGCTATGTCGATTTCACAGGATTTGCATGTCAGGTCCTTGAAACTACCCTTAACTAACATTTTAGTCCTTTGGCACCATTGGTGCCGCCAATGTGATTGGCTTGATCAGGCTGTGTCAGGTTTTTTTTTTGGTATATTTTGGCAAATAAAAAAAATTTATAATATTTTGGTAAATAAAAAAAAGTTATAATATTTTGGTTATTTTTTATTTTTTATAATAAATTTGTAAAAAACCCAAAAGGAGCAAAAAACGAGTGAAAACTGGAGTGTTGAAGCAAGCTATAGGAGCCACATGGGCTGAACCATTCCACACGGCCAAACCATACAACTATATGACCCATACGGATATGTGGTAGGCTATGTCGATTTCACAGGATTGCGTACTGAATAGTGGAAAGTCATGATTTTTAGGTTTTTTTGGGCATTCTAAGACGTATATATGACAAAAATAAGAAGATAAGGGTGAGCCTTTAGAGAATACTCAAGAAAATAACTCGAAAAACACCATTGAAGTAGATTTCCATCAAGATTGAAGGTTCCCATTTGATTTCTTTGGAAGTTATCATGAGTTTCTTTATTTCTTTTGGTTATACTATTTCTTGGATGTTATTTTTTTGAAGCATACACTAATTTTCTAAATACCTAGGGAGATGAACCCTATGATGGATTCTGTCATTTGATTTTTATTTTACATAATAAATACTTAGTTTTTATTTTCAATTATGTATGCTTAATTCTTGGTTTGATATTTCTAGATTATTAATCCATGTCTGATGTGCTTAAATTAGTGGTTGAATAGATCCTTTTTAAGATTAGATATTGCTTAATTAAGTGGAGTTGCATGCAATCCTAGAAATAGGACAACATAAATCTATCGGATTAGAGTCAAATCTAATAGGGGAATCTATAGCATGAGTTAATGTGATAATAGGGGTTTTAATTAGAAAAAAATTTCAATTAATCAACCAGATATTAGCATAATTCAGAGATTTTCTTGGATCAAGTTACTAAATAACGAAATTGCGTAATTTAGATTGATAGTGACAGGTGAAATCTAGGTGAAATCTTTCTTGGGTATTGTTTCGTTTCTTGGTTGTTAATCGATTATTTTCCTTATTTGTTCTTTTCCGAATTTGTTAGTTAATTAAATTAGTTGATTTTAATTTTTAAATCAACCATTCGAATTATTTGGTTAAATAATAGAAAGACGTTAATTACTAGTACTTTTAGTCTTCGTGGGAATGATATCTTTGCTCACCGTAGCTATACTATTAATTATTACTACTTTTAGTCTTCGTGTACATCGAAATTACAGAAAGACATTTTCTCTCGTTTCTAAGAAAGATTCCCTTTGAATCATCATGGCATTGGTTGCAGATTTTGATTTTAAATTACATTAAATGGACATAGAAACAACCTTCTTCAATAGAGAGTTGGAGGCAAAAGTCTACTTGAAGCAACTAAAAGGGTTTATATTATATGTTGGTGATCATTTAGTTTGCAAGCTTAAGAAGTCTATTTATAGGCTTAAGTAGGCTTCTCAACAATGGTATTTGAAGTTTTACAATGTTATTTTTTCATTTGGTTTCAATGAAATCATTGTTTATCAATGTATATACCACAAGTTTAGTGGAAGCAATCTTATCTTTTTGATTTTATATGTAAATGGCATTTTGCTTGCAGCTAATAATATTAGATTGTTACATAAGATGAAACAATTTCTCTCTCGACCCTTTGAAATGAAAGATATGAGTGAGGCTTTTGGATGAAAAATTGTTCATCGAGTATGGCACCTATTGTGAAAGGTGAAAATTTTTGTTTGTATCTATGTCCTAAAAATGATCTTAAAAGAGAACAGATAGGAAACATTCATTATGATGTAGTTATTGGAAGCCTAATGTATGCTCAAGTTTGTACAAAACCTAACATTGCTTTTGTGGTTGGAATGTTAGGAAGATATCAAAACGACTTGGTTTGTACAATTGTAGAGTTGTAAAAAAGATCTTGAGATATCTTCAAGGAATTAAGGACTTTATGAATACATATAGATGAACTGACAATTTGGCGATTATCAAATACTCAAATTCTAATTTGGCTAGTGTGTTGATTCTTAAAAATCATTATTAGGATACATCTTTATACTTGGAGAAATGCAAAATAATTGTTAATTCAACTTCAACAAAAAGTTTTTTGCTTGTTTTGAGGTAACATTATAGGATATTTGGTTGAATATTCAAGTTGTTAACTCCATCTTTAGACCATTGAAGTTATGATAATTTGGTTGCTATGTTCTTGACTAAAAATAATAGTACATATAAAATAATAGTACAAAAGGCATGCCACCAAAATTGTTTAAGGATGATATATCTAGTATGGATTTGTGATCAATTGTCACTTATATGACTTATGGATTGTGGTGTTATATTTTGCAACACACATTTGGGAATGAAATTCTTATTACTATTTATTTCACTTTTGGTAGGTATGCATACATATTTGAGAATGACATATATATTTTGTTGAAGAATCTAGAATAATCATTTGATGGAAAGTAGTGTACAACTAAACCAATTGTACAAGTCCCTAATTCATGCAGTCTAAAAACCAAACCTTAATTTTTTAAAATGACCCTATTTTCCATTACAGGAGATTGCTTCAAATTAAAAGATTTGACAAAGAAATTTTATGTTTGAACATTGGTTGTGGCCAGAGGTTAGAAACTATTGGAATTTTGATACAAAGGAAGAAAGAATTGTAGAGAAGAAACAAGAAAATTTAGCAACAAATTTTTTTGCTAACATTTTTATTATTTCCACTCATCTATTTTGAACAATATAACAAGGATATTTATAATAAGAAAATCTGCTAAATATGGAGAGCAATAACTTAAGATTTTATGCTAATAAATGCTAAATATATTATACCAATAAATACTAAATCTTCTAAAAAGAAAATATAATATATAAACATAAATTTAAGCAAGCTCTAAAAAGTCCAGTTCATATTTTTTAGTTCGCCAAAGTTGAAGTGTTCGCTAACTTTGCATGAACGATCATCTCGCAACACTTTTCTTTGGCCTTCATGCTGCGAAAATCAATTTTATTCCTCAACTCTTCAAACCTCGACTTTCCAAGTGGTTTGGTCAAAATGTCTGCAAGTTGATTTTCAGTACTGTAATGGACCAGAGTCACTTCTTTGCTCTATTCAACTTCTCTCAAAAAGTAATACTTGATTTTAAAATGATGTCTTTCCATGAAAGACTGGGTTCTTTGCAATTGCTATGGCGGACTGGTTGTCGCAAAAAAATATGAGTTGCTTCAACCTGCATAAGACTTAAATCAAACAAAATTTTTCTCAACCAAATTGCTTGGTTGATTGTTGTTGCTGCACCTACATGCTCAACTTCTGTTGTGGATTGAGTCAATGTTGACTCATTCTTTGAATTCCACGAGAATACTCTAGATCCAAATGAAACAAATATCCAGATGTACTTTGCATATCATCTACTGATCTAGCCTATTCATTATCTGTGTACCCAACTACTTTTAATGAGTTTGCCATTACGGTATTCGCCATTGCAAACTAAACACGTCGCTTCAGAATGAGAAATATCGCAGCAGTGCATAAATCTTAACAACATGCCAACTACGAACATAATATCAGGTCGTGTCACTGTTAAGTACAACAAACAACCAACAAGAATTCGATAGTTCTTTTTATCAATTTTCTAAAAAAATTCACTATTATGGAGTTTCTCTCCAAGTGCAACAGGCATGCTGATTGGTTTACACTTCCATGCAAAACCTCTTTAAAATCTTCAATGTGAAGCTCTGTTGACTTATGAAAATTCCTTCATGAAATTGTCGCACTTTCATCCTAAGGAAATATCTCATTTCCTCAAGATCTGACATTCCGAACATGTTTTCCATTTGTTGTTTAAACTCCTTTACTAAGGCTTCGCTACTCTCAATCACAAGTACATCGCCAACAAACAACGAAACAATTCCTGAAGTGAGTTTGCCATTTTTCTTCACATATAGAGTAGGCTTGCTAGGACTCTTTTCAAATCCTAAGCTCGCGAAGTGCTCATCTATCCTCGCGTACCAAGCTCACGGAGCCTATTTCAAACCGTATAGGGCTTTCTTAAGGATATATACTTTCTCTTCTTTTCCTTTAACCGCGAACCCAAGAGGTTGCTCCGCATAGATTTTTCCTGAAAATAGCCATTTAGAAAGGCAATTTTTACATCCAATCAATGAAATTTCCAACACATTTGTGCTGCTAAGGCCAATAGTAATTTGATCGTGTTGAGCCTTGCTACTGTTGCAAAATTCTCCTAGTAATCAATGCCATATTGTTGACAAAAAACTTTCACAACCAACCTTCCCTTCAGCTTGTTGAGCAAACCATCAACATTTAATTTGGTTTTGAACACCCACTTGACGCCAATGACCTTTTTGTGTGATGGTTTGTCAACAAGCTCCCAATTTTGGTTCTTATGAATCATGCTCATCTCTTCTCGCATGTCTTGTTTCTAGCCTTCTATAGATTCAACCTCTTTAAAGCTCGTAGGTTCAATAGTGCTACATCATCTTTCTGATAGATCTCATCAATTGATCGCATGCCCGTTACTTGAGTGTCGTCAATCTCTGGTTCACTTAGCTCATTGCGAGATTGCGACCTCAGCTTACCATCATAATGATTTTGTGAACCCAGTTCTTCCATTTTTAGCTCGACTCCAATAGCATCCCAATTCCATGTTCTATTTTCATCAACTACGACATCTCTACTTGCCAAAATTCTCTTGGAGGAAGGATCATGTAACACCCCTAACCTATAACTGTCGTTGAAATAGGGTTACAAAACATTACCGTAAAACTATAAATTTAAAACATACATTTAGTACCTCAACATAAACATGGCATAAACCATTCATCTACATGCATATCGTCCATTAATCAAGCCTTCGGGGCCCTAAAAACACATTAGAAACAATTCGAAACTAAAGTGAAATCAATCAGAAATTTCATGAAAAAGTTAGAAAATTTAAACTGTAGGGGTCAAACGACAGTGTGGCTAGGCCATGTGACTCAAACAGCTGAGACACACATCTGTGTCTCAGGCCATGTAACAATCGAAATAACGCACACGACTATGTCCCAGCCCGTGTCCGTGCTCGTGTAACTTTCAAATTTGGGTCGCATGACTAAGCTACACGCCCGTGTGCCTGGCCGTGTGCTAGTCCATGTAACTACCTGACTTGAATGCCTTTAAAAATTACAGGGGGTGCACGGCTGTGCCGCATGGCCGTGTGTCACACACGACTAAGTCACACGTTCGTGTCTCAGGCCGTGTGGATATAAAATCGGCCAAAATCAAGCCATTTCCATCACCAACCCAAATGTGTAACTAAAAACAATTTGTACCCATGACCAAAGCATAAAAAATATACCAAAACATGCATAAATTGAACAATTCAATTAACCATTACAATACAACCAATATGCCATACAAGGCACCTCAATCATAGTCAATCAAACACTCCTAAACATATGCATATTTGGCCATATTTCAACCATACACACATCTAGCTCATTTCCATCTCAAAACATACCATACTTGACCACATTGCAACTATTTCGTCAAATACCAAATTGGCTATTGAAACATGCATCATCTTAACCATATTAACACACAACTACAAGGTGCCAAAAATACCAAAAGTGTACCAACCAAAATAACATATACATGCCAAACTTATCAACTAACATCAAATACAAGTCCACCTATACATGCCATTATAACCTTGGCTAAAACATCAAAAACTATCGATATATTCGTTGGATAGTGTGATAGATCTTTGATGAGCTTCCAAACCGATCGAGCTTTTGATTATCTATAAATCATAGGAAAGAAAACTACGTAAGCATATAATACTTAGTAAGTTTGTAAAACATGAACATAACTTACCATTTCAATGCATAAGTTTAAAACTAAACATGATACTATCCAACCATAAGCGCACAAGCCTAAGCATCATCAACAACATATGTTAGTACATCAACTCATAATTCACTTGAATTAACATGAGATAACTCATTATACATTTACAATATCAATTGAAATCATCAATTTCATAAACGTAGACATACTTCCATTGAACATTTCCTTTTCATTCCTTTTCATTGATTTACAACATAAGTCATTTGAATACTTACCATTCCTTTCCTTTTCCTGCTTGTTGAACCATTTAGAATAACATCGGATACGTGGGAAAGCTCACATGAAGTGTGCCAAAAATATAGTTGTAACCTTTCCTTTTCCATTTCCTTTTCCTTTACATTGTAGCTTACATAAGCTATAAAATGGGTCTGCTCACACAAGCTATTGAGCATCTGCAGCAAATGAAGGACCTCAGTCATCGGTACGACATTCAAGACCAGCACCTGAAACATGGTAACCCTAATGACATGTCATTTGTAACCTATATATTCATAAGGTTAAAATGAGACTCGATAATCATCGTAACATCGTTGGATTTCCACAATTTATTTACATGATAAATAACACAATGATATATGGATCAAAATAACATTAAAATGTTATTTGAATATATGAACTTACCTCGATGACAAATACGTAAAATCGAGATTAACTAATTCGAGGCTTTAGCTTTTCCTCAGTCTAGATCTGTATGAGGTTTATCTTTATCTAAATAAGCAAATTCAATCCATTTAATACTCATAATGTAACGACTTAAAAAGTGCAGGAATTGGAAAATGAATTATCGGGTCTCTGTTTTGGTAAAACAGACTCGTAAAATAATTATTAAAAATATTTATAGAATTAGTTATATGACCAATTGGATTTTAGTTAAGTACATTTAGTTGAATTAAAGTTAATTGAGTATTAGGACTAAATTGAATTAAGTGTGAAAGTTAATTATAGAATAGAGAAAGGTAAAAGGACTAAACTAATAATTAAACCATAAAAAGTGACAAGTGTGTGGTAATTATAAATACATGTGTAATAAATATATGTATACATTTTGTAATTAATATATATACATAATTATTAATTAAGTAAAAGATATTTATATATTATATTATTATTAATTAAACAAAAGAAAGAAATGAAAAGAAAAGACACAATGAAATAAAGATAGAAAAAGAACAGAGAAGCTCACGAAAAGGAAGGAAAGAAATGGAAAAAGAAAAGAGAAAGGAAAAATAGGGTTTTTGAGCTTCAAGCTTAAATTGGTAAGTCAATTTAGTCATTTTTCTCTTAGTTTTGATGTTTTTGGAATCCTAGAATAAAGTATTATTGGATTTATGTTGAAATTTTGTAAGATATTAGATTTTTTGGACATGGTTCATGCTGGGAAAGATGAAGAATTAGGGGTTAAATTGATTTAATTTCAAGTTAGAAGTTAGTAAATGATTTAATTGTAAAATAAGGTGTAAGTTTTGAATAGTAGGGACTAAATTGAAAGAATCTCGAAATTAGGGATTTATGGTGAAATTGAAGATTTAAAATGAGTTTATAGTAAGAATTAAGAGAGAATATGGAGTTAGATTGGGAAAATAAAATTAGTATTGATAAGGGATTAAATTAGAATTTAGGTAAAGTTTAGGTATAAATGGAAATATTTAGATGAAATTTTGTATTAATGATTTTTAATTGTTTAATTACGTAGCTAATGTCGTGCAAGAGTCATTGACCAAGAAAGGAAAGGAGAAGGTGGACAAGGAGTGACTCGAGAGAAATTTCGGTTAGTATTACCATAATTAGAATTTAATTATTAATTGTTAAAATTTAAATTAATATACATGATAAGCAAATTGAGGTAAGTATCATGATTGAATTGAATGATAAATACGTATTGGTATTGAATTTATTAATAGCAATTGTTGAATTTTGAATAATATGTTTAGTAAATAAAAATAAGGTGACTATTGATATTGAATTAAATGATATTTAATTGTATGTGAATTGAATGGAAATTACTAGTGATATGATTTGAATTAAAAAAATTAATGTGCATATTGGATTGAGAAATTGATTTGAATTGTGAACATAAGAATTTGTGAATTGAATGAAATTGAAATGAAGTAGGAATATGTAAGAGCATTTGATGGTATATTGATTGGAAAGTGGAAAATGTATTGAATTGAATTGTGATTAAATTGGAATGATTTGAATTGAAAGTATGAGAAAGTGATTAAATTGAAATGTGATTTGGAAACCCTATTAACTAGTCGGGCTGAGTCGAATATAGTTGGCATGCCATAGGATTGGAAGAGTTCAGGGATTCTTCGACCTTGAGTCGATCAGACACTGGGTGTCACTGTATTTCTTCGGATAGTTTCGATTCGGTACTGGGTACCAACTTTCTTCGGCTCTGCCGATGAGACACTCGGTGTCACTTTATTGCTTCGAACTATCCGATGAGGCACTGGGTGCCATTTTGGTGTGTTTGGTTGGATCCGTGTATCCACCAGGGTTCGAGTCTTGTTAATAGGGGTAAATAATTGAAATGAGAAAATTTGAATAAGTGTGTTTGATTGAGCTATGGAAAGAAATGAGAAAGTGAAATTGTGAATTGATATGTAAATTGGAAATCGAGATATGAGATTTTAAGATATGAACCCAAAGTTCATGATTTGATTAAGAGTAAATTTTTGTTATATGATATTAGTGAGTACAAATTGCAATAGAATTGATATTGAAGATAGTGATAAATTGAATGAATTGTATATGAATTGAAACGAACTATTGGAATGGGATGTGAAAAATCCAATGAAATTGAGATAATGAAATATTGCTTATTGTTATTAATGATCAAGTTGATTTAAAGTATAATATAGTTAATGAATAATTGTAGGCATAAATTTAATGTATATAATTTATCGATTAATGTTATAAATTTGAATAATGGTAATACCATTGAGTATACCCATACTTAGCGTACGGTTGTTTCCATGCTTAGGTTAGTAGAAAGCCAGTGTCCAGTCAAGCATCCAGAGTAATCCCGACCTCAGAGAAATTTTAGTGATGTACCTTTGTTTTGATAATGTGGCATGTACCTAGGGGATGTATAGGTTAAGTATAAGAGTCTTGTGATTATGGTTGTAGAATGATGTTTACATTAGTTATAAGTTATCCGATATGTCCGGTAATGCTCTGTAACCCTATTCTGGCGACGATTTAGGGTTAGAGGGTGTTACACATACTATTCAATTAAGTTGAAAATTCATAATTTTGTAAAATTACACTTTTGCCCTTAATATTTTAACTTCTTTACAATTTAGTCTTTAAGCTCGTAAATTGATATTTAAGCAATTTCATCCACATTTCATGCTAGCTGAATGCACTAAGGACCTTTATCAATCCATGCAATTCAGTATTTCACAAATTTATCATGATATTTTACTAATTTTACAAATAAGTCCTTAAATGGCAATTTCATAAAAAATCCCTTTACAAAACTTGTTTATTTAACAACAAAGAGTCATATTCTTCCATTAAACTTCAAAAATCTTGCAAGAGGATTCATGAAAAAACCCTAAACTTTTAAAAATTTTGTAAATTAGTCCCTGGGATAGCTAGATTAAGCTACAACTATCCCGAAAATATAAAAATCATTAAAAACGGAATCGAAATACATACCATGCAAGCAAAAATGAAGTGGCCGAACCCTAGCAATGGTTTTTTGATAATTTCGATTGAAGAAGGAAATAAATGGAAGATGATAACTCTTTTTCTTTCTTTTGTTTTTATTATTTTAACCTTTATTTACTTAATTACCAAAATAACCTTTAAAAATTTTAAAAATTTTAATAAAACCTTTCCATGTAATCCTACTAACTAATCTACTGGTATAATTACTATCTAAGTCCTTTCAATTTAAAGTTCTATAGCTAATTGATACCTTTAACTTATAGAATTTTACTTTTACACTTTTTACAATTTAGTTCTTTTATCATAATTAAACATGAAAACGTCAAAATTTCTTAATAAAATTTTTATACAACCTTACTAAATTTCCCTAGGCATTAAAATAATAAGAAAATTAAATTTTACTCACCGAATTTGTGGTCCCAAAACCACTATTCTAATTTCACTAAAGCCGGGTTGTTACAACTATCCCCCCTAATGAATTTTTCATCCCTGAAAATGTTACCAAAAAAGAGGTTTGGGTATTGCACTTTCATAGCTTCTTCTAGTTCCCAGGTAACCCCTTCTATATCGTGACATTTCTAGAGAACTTTTACTAAAGCTATACTTTGATTTCTTAATTGTTTAACCTCTCGAGCTAGAATTTTGATCGGTTCTTCACCACATGTCATATCTGACTAAATCTCAACATCAACAAGTGAAATCACGTGTGAAGGATCTGATCGATACTGTCGTAACAGAGATACAGGGAATACATTGTAAATCTTTTCTAACTTTGACGACAATGCTAATCTGTAAGCTACTGACCTGATTCTCTCAATGATCTCACACAGCCCGATAAATTGCGGACTAAGCATTCCTTTACGACCAAATCGAAGAACTTTCTTCCAAGGCGATACTTTCAAAAACACTTTGTCGCTGACTTGAAATTCGATGTCTTTTTTTTTCAAACTGTCACATATCACTTTGTCCTTTTCTTCGGTTTCTCGTATCAAATCAACCCTGGGAAGCTTTTTCTCACTAAGCTCAATCCAGTATAATGAAGTTCAACATTTCTGACCATACAAAGCCTCATATAGTGCCATTTTAATGCTCGATTGATAACTATTGTTATATACGAATTCAACTAACGGTAGAAATCTCTCTTAGTTACCTTCGAACTCCAAAACACAACATCGAAGTATATCCTTGAGTATCTAAATCACTCGTTTAGATTGACCATCGGTTTATGGATGAAATGCAGTACTAAAATGCAATGGAGTACCTAGAGCTTCATGTAACTTGCTCCAGAATCGAGATGTAAATCACAGATCTCTATCAAAAATAATAAAAACTGGCACACTGTGCAATCTAACACCCTGATCGAAATAATACCTTTCTTTCTCGGAGATAGACGCAATCCTAATACAAAATCTATCGTGACACGTTCCCATTTCCACTCTAGAATCATCACTGGTTGTAATAAACCAAAAGGTACCTGGTGCTCGGTTTTAACTTGCTGACAAACTAAACATCTCGATATGAACTCAGAATCTCTTGTTTCATACCTGGCCACCAATACATATGTTTCAAATCACTGTACATTTTATTACTACCAGGATGAATAGATAAGCTACTACTGTGAGCTTCCTACAAAATTTTCTGAACGAGATCAAAATTTCTCGAAACACAAATTTTGCCTTTGAAATATGAACTATCATCGGAACCAACATGAAAATATGAGTCAAGTTTTGTCTCAATTTGTTTTCGTTTAGCTATCAACACATCATCCCATTTTTGAGCTTTGCAAATTTGTTGCAAAAACATCGGTCTAGCTTGCAACTCATCTAAAATCGAACCATTATCAATCAATGTCAACCGTGTGTTAAAAGCTCGCAAAGCAAATAGAGAATTTCTACTCAAAGCATCAGAAACAACATTAGCCTTTCTCTCATGACAATCAATGATCAAGTCGTAGTCTTTCAAATACTCGAGCCGTCTGCGCTGTCTCAAATTCAAATCTTTCTGAGACATCAAATACTTCAGACTTTTATGATCGTGAATACATGACATTTTTCTCCGTACAAATGGTGCCGCCAAATCTTCTAGGCGAATACAATCGCTGCAAGCTCTAAATCATGTGTCAGATAATTCTTTTCATGCGGTTTCAATTGTCTAGAAGCGTACACTATCACTTTGCCCTCTCGCATTAGAACACAACCCAAACCATTTAACAGAGCATGACTATAAATCACAAATTCTTTAATGGAATCTGGCTAAACTAACACAAGTGTCTTTGTTAACAATGGTTTCAACTGATTGAAGCTTTGCTTACATTTCTCGGACCATTTGAATTTAATATCTTTTTGTAACAATCTCGTCAATGGTGTAGCTATCATTGAGAATCCTTTGACGAATCTTCTGTAATATCCGGCTAAACCCAGAAAACTTATAACCTCAGACACATTTCTCGAAGGTTTCTAATCTACTATAGTTGAGATTTTACTCGGATCAACCCTAATGCCATCGGTCGATACTACATGTCCCAAAAATCTGACTTCTCGAAGCCATAACTCACATTTGCTAAACTTGGCGAATAGTTTTTTTTCGTGCAAAGTTTGCAAAACCATTCTCAAATGCTCGGTATCCTCTGTCTCATCTCGTGAGTAGAC
The DNA here is from genome assembly GCF_007990345.1 of Gossypium hirsutum. NCBI lineage: Eukaryota > Viridiplantae > Streptophyta > Magnoliopsida > Malvales > Malvaceae > Gossypium > Gossypium hirsutum. Next base: position 12,199,484 of record NC_053446.1, on the reverse strand, counting down.
CATAATATCATCAATGAATACCACAACGAATCTGTTTAAATATGGTTTGAATATTCTGTTCATCAAGTCCATAAATACTGTAGGCGTATTAGTCAAACCAAATGGCATCACAAGAAATTCATAATGTCTATACCTGGTTCTGAATGCAATTTTTGGCACATATGAGTCTTTAACTCGCAACTGATAATAACCAGAACGAAGATCGATATTTGAGAATAATGTCGCACCTTTCAACTTATCAAACAAATAGTCAATACATGGCAATGGATACTTATTCTTGATCGTGACTTTGTTGAGCTATCGATAGTCTATAGATAGTCGCATGGAACTGTCCTTTTTCTTAACAAATAACATAGGATCACCCCATGGATCTGTCAAATCTAGCAACTGTGCTTTCAACTCTTTCAACTTTGTAGGTGTCATTCTGTAAGGAGCTATTGATATCAGAGATGTTCCCAGCACTAACTCAATAGCAAACTCAACCTTCTAATCGGCGGTAACCTGGGTAACTCCTCTGGAAACTCATCTGTATACTCACATACCATTGAAACTGATTCTAACTTCAACTCAGAAACTCTAGAATCAAATATGTAAGCGAGATACGCTTCACAGCCTTTTCTAACATATTTCTGTGCTGATATAGCCGATATAACATTAGATACACTATTGAGCCTATCCGATTCAATTCGAAGCTTTTCACCGTTCTGACATTTCAACACAATATGCTTTCGCCTACAATTCACTATAGCATCATGCAAAGTTAACCAGTCCAAACCCAGAATCACGTCAAACTCATCAAAGGGTAGTAACATCAAGTCAGCCAGAAAGTTGCAACCTCGAATCGTCAAAGGAAAATCTTTACAAACTTTATCAACTAACACATACTAACCTAAAGGGTTCATTACTTTAACCAAAAACTCAGTAGAATCAAAAGGCAATTTCTTACCTGACACTAAAGTCGTGCATATATATGAATGTGTTGACCCTAGGTCAAGCAAAGCAGTAACATCAGTATCAAAGATAGAGAATCTACCAGTGATAACATCTGGTGTTGAAGCTTCCTCTCGAGCACGATCGCATAAGCTCTAGCCTCAGATCTCATAGTAGAGTCCTTTGTCCCACCACGGCTATTGCCAATATTTCTAATGTTTCATGACGGTCTACCTCTTGCAGCGGTATTACTCTGCCGATTAGTCTGAACCTTTTCTTTGTCGAACCTTTTTGGGTAATTTTTGATAAAATGTTCATACGAACCACATTTAAAACATGCCCCGTCTTTCATTTTGCAATAACTAAAGTGTCGTCATCCACATTGATGACATTCAGGGTTATTGTTTTTAACATTGCCCATGCTCGCTACGGACGTAGCCTAAGGTTTTGATCTCGCATGTTGTTTTCCCCTATCTTTATTCGGATAACCTACTGAAACTGACGAATGACCATGATATTCTTTTGACTTCTTTGAAGGCAATTAATATGATTTTCCCGCTGATCTCTTTCCCAAATCACGAGCATTATAGTCAGCTTTTCTCTTTGCTTTACTCAGTTCTTCAGCTTTGTTCGCTCTGTCAACCAGAACAACAAATGCTTTCAATTCAAGGATCCCGACTAACAGCTTGATATCTTTGTTCAACCCGTCTTCAAACCATTTACACATAGCAACCTCTGTCGGTATACATTCTCGGGCATACTTGCTGAGTCAAACAAATTCCCTTTCGTATTCAGATACTGTCATTCGACCCTGTTTCAGTTTAAGAAACTCTTTACGTTTCTTATCAAGAAATATCTGGCGTACATATTTCTTACGAAATTCTGTCTGGAAGAACTCCCAATCTATCTAATCTCTCGGCACAACCAAAACTAGGGGACCACTGGTAAGTTGAATCTTTCAATAACAATACAACACATTTCACGCATTCTATAGGTGTACATGATAATTCATCGAAAACTCTGATTGTATTTTCTAACTAGAATTCAGATATTTCTAAATCATCTTCAAACGTACCTCTAAACTCTTCAACCCCATATTTATGGATTCTATCAACTGAAGGCTTGCTAACTCGTATTTGTTCCAAACCCTAAGGAACTACGGGGACCAGTTAGGGAATAGGTGGGTATGGAGGTCGTTGAGCCATAGGATTCGTTCGTACGAACTTGGTAAACCACCCATTCATCATTTAGAAGAAGGCTTCCTTAGCCTCTCCTCCCCGGCCCTCAGATACGAGCCTACCACATCTCGACGCTGCTTTGTGAATAGAGGCTTACGCATTACTTTCAGCCTCATTGGAATCGACTCGATTAGATGAAATTATATCTATATGAAAAAATAGTTCAAATCGAGTCAGGAGTTATCACATTATCACAGGTTATTTAATGGCATGTATTTCTAGACTCATACAAGTTACGTTCAGCCCAAGAATCGACTAAACCGTAGCTCTAATATAACTAAATGTAACACCTTAACCCGTATTTGTCGTCAAATTAGGGTTACTGAGCATTACTGTAATATTGTAACTTTAAAACATACATTTAGTACCTCAACATAAATAAACCATTCATCTACATGCATATCGTCCCTTAATCGAGCCTTCGAGGCCCTAAAAACACATTAGAAACAATTCGGGACTAAAGTGAAATCAATCAAAAATTTCATGAGAAAGTTAGAAAATTTAAACTGTAGGGGTCACACGGTTAAGACACACGCCCGTGTCTCAGGCCGTGTAATAATCGAAATAGAGACACACGGCCGTGTCGTCCCAGCCTGTGTCTATGCTTGTGTAACTTTCGAATTTGGGTCACACGGCCAAGCCACACGCTTGTGTGCCAGGCTGTGTAACTCTCGAAAAGGCCTCACATGCCCGTTTTCAAAACCGTGTGCTAGGTCGTGTGACTGCCTGAATTGAATGCCTTTAAAACCTACAGGGAACACACGGCCGTGTCACATGGTCGTGTGTCATACACAACTGAGTCACATGGCTGTGTCTCAGGCCGTGTGGACATGAAAGTGACTAGAATCAAGTCAATTCTATCACCAACCCAAATGTGTACCTACAAGCACTTTGTACCCATGACCAAAGCATAAAAAATATACCAAAACATGCATAAATTGACCAATTTTGTAACACCCTTAGCCCGTATTCGTCGTCGAATTTGAGGTATGGAGTATTACCGGAGCATAACATCATATATTGAACATTTTATTATCAGAAAAAATCACATCGTAAGTCATAGCAACTTCAACCAAAATCATACATACGATCCCTTTTACCAGCCCTCGAGCCCCTAAAAAGATAGTGGAAACGAATCGGGACTGAATCGAAAGCACATGAAATTTTTTAGAAAAAGGCAAAAATTTTCAAACTATAGGGGTCACACGACTGTGTGGCTAGGCTAAGTGACTCACACTGACAAGAGACACACCCGTGTCTTAGGCCGTGTGGGCATTCGAAATAGGGACACACGACCATGTCCCAGCTCGTGGCCGAACTCGTGTAACTCACTGACTTGGGTCACACGGCCAAGCCACACGCCCATGTACCAGGCCGTGTACCCTACGAAATAATCCCACACACCCGTGTGTTAGGCCTTGTGCTAGGCTGTGTAACAACCAAACTTGCAACCCTTTGAAAGCTACATGGGACACATGGCCGTGTGTCATACATGGCTGAGACACACGCCGGTGCTAGGCTGTGTAACAACCTAACTTGCAACCCTTTGAAAGCTACATGGGACACATGGCCATGTCGCCTGCCGTGTGTCACACATGGCTGAGACACACGCCCGTGTCTCTGCCTGTGTGGATGAAAACTAGGTCATTTTCAAACCATTTTTCTCACCCAATCTCACACCTCATGCACAAGCCAATTGTACCTATGATCAAGCATTCAAAACACACTTTACATATGCATATTCAAGCTTACATAACATAGAAACTATCCATTCAACCAATATGCCGAAATGATACCTCAATTTCAACAATCAAACTTACCTAAACACCTAACCATTTCATTCATCAATTAAACTACCAATTGAACAATTTCAATATCACATTTTCCATGATATTCATATACCAAAAATAAGCACAACAAGCACCATTTTGGGACATTTTCACATCCATCATACATCTTACCATTTTGACCTAAAACTAACCACGTTCAAGCTACGAAATCTAGCCATTAACCACATTATAAACTACCCCAATCCATGCCAAACAACAATTCATAATAGACCATTATAAACATCTTTTTGTTTCCATCATTTTAACCACCAACACATCAAAAAAAAAACTACACATAAAACCATATATATATTCATAATATCATACCAACTAGATCATCGACCAAAATTACATGTGCACAAGCCACAGATAATGGCTAAATTCATCAAACAAGACACCTATACATGCCATTATAACCATGACTCAATATCATCAAAATCTACCGATTTAGCCGATGGATAGTGTGATGGATCTCCGACAAGCTTCTAACCCGTACGAGCCTCCAATTATTTAGAAACACAAAGGAAATAACATGAAGTGAGCATGTAATGCTTAGTAAGTTCGTAATTCAAAAACAAAGCTTACCCTTTTAATGTATAAGCATAAAAAAAATTTGAGACAATCCAACATAACTTGGCATGAGCCTAAGCAAAAACAACCTTTTAAGTTAGATAACCACATAGCTTAGCAAATCATCTCAAAACATCATAGCTTTTATGCACACTACTTATAAGGATTCACACTTTCATGAATATGGCTAAGCATATTTGAAACATCACCAACTCATACCTTTTCATATTTTTATAGCATCACTTATTGAAGCATTTGTCGAACTTTCCCATTTTCATACCCGTTGAACCACTAGAACAATATCACATACTCGGGAATCTTGCACACTATATGCTAACAAGTGATCGAAACCACTAATTTCTAATATCTCATATAAATGTTGGGTCTGCTCACACAAGCTGTTAGTCAGGACGTAGCTGCACCGTGTTGCTCACACAAACTGTCAAGTAACCCAACACATGTCGAAAACTCAGCTACCGGTAGGACATACAAGACCAGCACCCGAAACACGGTAACCCCTAATGACATGTCATTTGTATCCTATATATTCCTAAGGTTCAAACAAGATCCCAAAGTTGCTGAAACTTTGTTGTATATTTCTGGAGAGTTGTAATATTAATATATATAACATAAAAGAATTTAAATCGAACATAATTCAATGCAATTTAAATTAACGAACTTACCTCAAACATGAACGGAGAAATACGATCGATTAATCCAACACTTTTTTTCCCCGAACTAAATCTGTATGTTGCTTTTCTTGATCTATATAATCAAATTTAACTCATTCAAATTTCATTCTATTCAATTTAATCCAAAAATCATGTTTTGGCAAAATTCTACTTTTGCCCCTATAGTTTTGAATTCACTTCAATTTAGTCCCTAACTCATAAAAATGAAAATTCATGCAATTTAGTACCAACCCACTATAGCTGAATATCACCTAAGCCTTTACCAAGCCCTACATTTCATTTATTTCACATTTTCATGATGAACATTTTTCTATTTTTTAATTTAATCCTTAATTGACAAATTCATCAAAAATTCTTTTACAAAAGTTGTTCAACTATCATCAAACATTCATTTTCATCCATCAAAAATTAAAAACAACTAACATACATTCATGGTAAAACCCTAGACTTTTAACAATTTTGCAAATTAGTCCCCAGGCTAGCTAGATTAAGCTACGATTCCAAAAACATAGAAATCATTAAAAACAGGAACAAAAATCACTTACATGCACTAAGAAGTGTTGGCCGAATGCTTGGATGCTCAAAAATGGTGATTTTCTTCCTTAGAAATTCGGCTAGGAGAAGATGGACAAGGTAATTTGGTTTTATTTTACTTATTTTGTTTATTTAAGTATCAAATTACTTATATAACCTTACTTAATCCCATTAATGATGTCCAAACTTGTCCACTACTAATTTTAATGGTCTATTTACAAAATAAGGACTCATGCTTTAATGTTCTATAGCTATTAAATACCTTTAGCTATTAGAACTCAACTTTTTCACTTTATGCGTTTTAGTCCTTTTTACCAAATTAAGCATGCAAACGGTAAAATTTTTTAACAAAATTTTTATACGATGCTACTATCATGCTGCAGACATTAAAATAATAATAAAATAAATTTTTCGATGTCGAATTTGTAGTCCCGAAACCACTGTTCCAATTTAATAGAAAATGGGCTGTTACAAATTTAATAGACCATTATCATACGACCAATATGCCATGCAAGGCACCTCAATCATAGTCAATCAAACATACCTAAACATATGCATAGTTGGCCATATTTCAACCATACACATCTAACTCATTTCCATCTCAAAACATACCATACTTGATCACATTGCAACTACTCCATCACATACCAAATTGGCTATGGAAACATACATCATCTTAACCATATTGACACACAACAACAAGGTGATAAAAATTCCAAAAGTGTACCACCCAAAATAACATATATATGATAAACTTATAAACTAACATCAAACACAAGTCCACAGTGACACCGACCCGCCAAAAACCAAGACATTCCAAAATAGTCCAAATATTAAAAAACGCTTAAATCCAAATTTAAATATATTTAAATAAAGTATTTTTTGTGTAACCGATCTCCCGTGGCACTGACCCGCCTAAGTCTAGGATTACATGAAAATATCAGTAAAAAAATATGAGTTTTCGAAACTTAGTATGTAACAAATAACTTAATCAGTTAATTTATATAAGATAGATTTAACAGAAACAGAATAATATGAAAGTATTACAAAACATATTTATATTTCTACCCCCATCCACTACACACCATCTCCGACCATTCCAACACACCATATGGGGTATAAAATACCCATCCAACCCAACATACCACTTAGTGTCGATATAACACTTTACAGAATATTTGCAGCGGAGCTACCAATGTAATAGGTGAGTTATCGCCATTCACAGAAATATTTCCTCCACATAGCATTTCCCATCCCAGACACAAACATAGACCAGAACAGAAAACGGATATGTTATAGTTATACATGCATGACATAACAGATACAAAGCATACATAGTATTTTTTAGGTTACTCATAGCCTATTACAAGGTTTACTTATCATACGATGTTTCAAATAGACGAACAACTATAATAATTTGTGCAAACAGATGACCGGATTTCATATTTTATAGTCTATTTGAGCATATACCGACCACACAGAAAGCCCACAGTCGATTAGAATGACGTGTATGACCTTAGGGAAAAGTTTAGAAATTTGGGCCCACATGACCTAAATGGTCAGCCCGTGTGGCTTACACAACCTTACACACGCTCGTGTTGCCCACACGACGCAAATAGCCCAGACCGTGTGTCACACACGATCCAACACATGGCCTGCCACACAACCATTTTTCGCACACGACTTACCCCACGGCTTGGCACATGATTTTGTGGCATTGACTGGGCAGATTTTCAGCTTTTGCCGTTCACTATTTTTTGTGTTTCTTGTTACACACCTGGGTTTCTAACGCCAATTCAAGCACTAGTAATCCAAAACCTAAATAAGATATTTAAAACGGTCAATTTCATTATCGATTCAATAAATTAATCAAGAAATGAACACATTTAACTCAATCAACACCTCCAAAAACATATTCATACGCTCAGCTTAAAACGAACAACAACCTCACGATTCCTCAATTGATGGAGGGACGCCAAACGTATCACGGTTCTCTCCTAAACGTAATGAATTAACCAACATCACTAATCACTACCATAACAACCAAAACAAAAACCCCAACTTACTCAAGAATTAACGAAATTAACATCTCTACATGCCCGAGTACGTACCGAAACATGACAATAAAAATGGATTGGAAGACAGTAGGGCCACGAGCAGAATAGAATTGATTAATGGAAGAAAAAGAAATCACAATGTAACTTGAATTAGCATAGAAAGAAGAAAAACAATATAGCATAATGGAGCTATAAGAACCAAAACAAAGGAAAGGAAAAAAATTAAAGAAAGTGGAAAAACACAAAGAAACGTGTAAAAATAGGAGTAGATTTTTTTGCTAACTCCTTAACCTCTTTAATTTCAAATTTAAAAAACAAAATTTAATAAAGATAAAATAAAATAAAACTAAAACCCCCATATCCCAACTAGCCCACTAATCCAATTACTATACTTTATCAGATTTTTAGGAGTCACAAAACCATCCAAATTCCTCTTTATAGTATCACCGAAACTGACCAAAAATATATCCCATTACCTATGCAGAGATTCAAACCAAAGACCCCTAGCACAATACCAAAGCCTTTAACCATTGAAATAGACACTTAGAAATGGTAAAAATTAATAAAACACAATTTAATATTTTCGGGACATTACAACTGTCCTATTCTTCCTTTCGCACACTCCATTTTGCTACTGAGTGTAAATATTGGTTCGTTGGTGATGGGTTCCAGCTTCTTTACAATAGCTTTGGAATTTCTCAAAGGTGTACTCGTTTCCATTGTTAGACTTGATCTTCTTCAGCTTCCTGTCAGTCTAGTTCTCAACTCGTACCTTAAATTTCCAAAATAATTTTGCAAAATTAGTTTTTTGTTTCAAAAAATAAACCTAGTAATACTTCATGTAGTCGTCAATGAAAAAAACAAAGTATCTACACCCATTTAATGAGGGTGTTTTCATGGGTCCATACACGTTAGAGTGCACCAACTGTATCTTTTCTTGAGCCTTTGTTCGCTAGGAATGGTAACCTCGCCTGCTTTCCAAGTTGGCAGACTTTGCAGTTGCCATTTTGCTTCTCAACACTGATTGTTTCTTGAACTAAACCTGCCTCGCACATTTAACTAAAGGTTTTATAGTTCGCATGTCTCATTCTTTTGTGCCAAAGGTTCGCATAATCAATAGAACTGGTATAGGCCCTTGAGTTCGCCAAATTCCAATCCAACATGAAACTTCTATTTTTCGTTGAGACTGTTACAACTTCTTGTCCCAATGAATCAAATATATTGCGGCCATAATCCATAAAAATTACATTGTAATTTTTCTTATACAGTTGATCTACCGTGATTTAGTGTAGCAGATTAAACTAGTTTTCACATTTAAGGAGCTTGGATACAAGCATTTTCATTATGTTTTAATTAAGTTTCTTTAATTTTATTTGCATTCAATAAAATGTGCACATTAAGTCTTTTATTTGCATTAAATAAAATTTGCATTTAATTAAGTTTCTTTAATTTTATTTGCATTCAATACAAAGTTGAAAATTTTGAAAATAGGGGTCTAAAGGCCGTGTGACATAGCCTAGACCATGTAACAATCGAACAAAGGGACACACGACGATGTCCCAGTCCGTGTCTTAAATCATGTAACTCACTGAATTAGGTCACACGACTGTGTTGTAGGCTGTGTGCCAGACTGTGCAACTCATTGACTTGTGACACACGGTCGTGTCGTAGGCTGTGTGCTAGACATGATCGTGTGAAAATTATACCAAAAATAATAAGTGACACACGGTCGTGTAGCCAGGCCGTGTGTGTCACACAACCATGTGACAACCCATGTCCTAGGCCGTGTGCTCCATAATTTGACTCTAAAATCAAGTCATTTCAAGACCAAAACATACCCAATCATCCACTCTATTTGTGCATACATTCAATAGACCTAAACATCTTTCAAACACATCTAAACATACTAGTTCAAACAATTTATTTCATCTAACCAATATGTCATTCAAAGGCACCACATTTTTACCAAAACAACTTCAATCAAACAAGACTGTAATGCCACATATTAAGCACAAAACATAGCCAATTTAGCTCCCTAATTACATCAATTTAACCTTTCACATTTCACCACAAACATACCAAAAGGACCATATATTACAATTACTTAAAAGTGACCAAAAGACTTAAAGTTTCCTAAGCATTATAAGTCTAACATAAAAAATTACAGACTCCAAAACATATTCATACCAAGTTGATCACTAACATATTCAAAGACATTCATTATAAAAAGATCCTATACATGCCATTTATAACCTTGGCCAAAATAACTCAAAAACTACCGAAGTGATTGTTGGATAGTGTGATAGATCTCCAACATGCTTTCAATCGATCGAGCTTTCGATAATCTATGAAACAAAGGAAAATAGCTACGTATGCAACTAGTTCTTAGTAAGCTCATATAAACTCAAACATAACTTACCATTCATAAGCTCAATTTATAAAATGTGCATAACATCTTTACCATACTCATAAGCTTAATACAATCCTCTAAGTATCACCAAACTCACAAATTAGTAAGTTCATACATGATACATATAAGTTCAACCATATCATAAGTAGATTTTCATGTACACGTTATCTATCACATTAACCTTTTCATAAGATTATGAACCATTACCCAATTTTACACATACCTTGCCATGAACCTTTGTTTACCCATTGAACCATCTAGAATTAAATTGGATACTCGAGAATGATCACACATAGTGTGCCTTTCCATATAACCGTAACCTTTCCTTTTCAATAGTGCTTACATGAGTTGTGAAATGGGCCTGTTCACACTAATTGTGGGTCGAAATGTTAGCTACACAATGTTGCTCACATAAGCTGTGGAGAATCTACAATAAATGCAGGACGTCAACCATCAGTAGGGCATTCAAGACCAACACCCAAAACATGAAATCCCTAATGATATGTCATTCGTATCCTAAGAATTCTTAAGGTTCAAACGAGATTATTTATCCATCAATTACTCAAAGCATCGATATACACGCATTTTCAAGATAACTAACACAGTATAATTGATAACCAATCAAAATATCATTAGTAAGACTATAATTTATACGAACTTACCTCGATAACTATAGTCGTAGAATTAGAGTTGAAAACTAATCCAAAGCTTTCACCTTTCCTCAATTTAAGTCCAATTGTTGCTTATCTTGATCTAAATAAATAGTTTCATTCAATTAAGTACCTCAATTAACCTCAAGCATTCAATTCAATCTATAACTCATATTATCATAAAATTACAAAATTACCCCTCCTATTTTAACTTTTTCACAATTTAGTCATTAAGGTCGTAACTTAAAATTTAACTACTTTAACCCTCTATACATGTTAGTCGATTCTTCCCTATACCTATATCAATTCACATTTTTACTCATTTCACTCAAAATTCATGGAATTTACGATTGAAATAATTTAATCCCTAAACCCTAAATTCACTAAAAATCACTTAACAAAACAAGTTTGTTTAACAACCAAGAGTAATAATCTTTCAATTAACATCAAAATACATTCAAAAACCATCATGGAAAGTCCCTCAACCTTTAACAGTTTTACAAATTGACCCCTGGACTAGCTAGATTAAGCTAATGCGAGTTCAAAAACACAAAAATCATTAAGAACAAGTGAGAATTACCTACCATGCAAAGAAAAATCTCCTAACCGAACCAAAACCTAGCAATGGTGTTTATCTCTCTTTAATTTTTAATGATAGCACAAAGAAGGTGACAACTCACTTTTTTTTTCTTTGTTTGTTTTGTTTAATTTTTAATTTACCATTTTATCCTTTATTATTTTAACTAAATAATAATAAACATCAGTCCATAACTTTCCATTAACAATAGGTATGGAATAATTATCAATTAAATCCATTAAGTTTCATTTCCAAAACCATAGTCCATTTAATTAATAGAAACCATATTTTACACCTTTTTCAGTTTAGTCTTTTTTTCATAATTAACCATTTAAACCTCAAAATTTCATAAAAAAGATTTAATATGCCTTAAAATAACTTCATAGACATTAAATAAACATTAAAATAATAAATAACTTGTGAGATTCGTGGTCTTGAAACCACTATTTTTGACACCACTAAAATTGGGTTGTTACACTGAGGGTGTCGCGACATCCCCCTAAAGACAGTTGTACAGGAGTAGACTAGCTGCTATGTCACAACATAGGTCCTGGTGTGTCGCGACATCAACTCTGTGACGAGAATAAATACAAAGTAGGGAGGTTTTGATCTGCACAATCGAACTTAAATCTCGAGAACGTCAGCTAACCTAAGGTTAAGGATGACGACTACTTGAAGGCTATAAATAGGCTCCTTTGGCACACATTATAAAGAGATCTCATTAGCTTAGATTCTCTCCTTAGGTTTAAGGTTTTGTTTTCTTGTTTTCTTTAGGTTTTCATAGTTTTAATTATTTCTTTTCTTCAAGAGATCTGATTGTAAAGGAGATAAAATTTCGTGGATTCATGTTATTCATCAATATCAATTAGGCTTTCTGAAACTCTTTATTTCAATCCATTCCTTATGATTAATTCTTCCATTCTTTCCATGTTGTTTATGAAATTCATGAGGAACTAATCCTTTTACGGGGGACTAGCGAGTGGAGGCATGATCTCTTAACTGTTTTATAAGGTTACTCAACGGATCAACTATTTGAAAAAGGCAGAGCATGAAACAAACCCTAGGTTTAACTGCCCTAGGAAGTCATCAAGGTGGGAATTAATCTAAAATTGGTATTGCCCATTGGTGAACACCTTTACCCTAATCTTGTCTGGACTGTGAGTTTGGAAGATAAGTAGTTCTTTTTGACTCATTATGTTAGTGGAAGATCGGAAGATCCTGCTAAGATAGTGACTAGTTGGTTGAAAAGGAACCCAAGATGACAGTTAATTGGAAATGCCAAAGTGAGCTGATCATCCATCCTTAGATTTGATTTACTTTAATTATCTCTATTTCTTGTAGTTTTAATTTCTTTTTATGATATTTATTTCATTATTTTACAAACCATAAAAATATTTCTAATTTTACTCTCATACTATAACTGAATTAAAGTATTAATTAGATCTTTAATTTTTTAGGCTAAGATTGATTTAGTACTCGCCTCACTTGGGTATGATCCTCGCAGTACTGAGCTACTTCCTTGTAAAATCTATGTTACAACTCGACCCGTATACTTGTAGATACCGCCTCATAACTCTCTATTTTATACCAGTATTCACACTTTGGACGTTAGTTCATCCTGAGGCGGTCAAGTTGTTAGCGTCGTTGCTGGTAAGGTAATGTCACTAAATTAATTTTCATTTTTCCATTTTAAAGCTTAATGATGAAATTTTTAAGTTGTTGATACGACTTGTTCTAATAGTATATCAGATTAACAATATGTAGGTCTTAGGGATATTATTCGATGCAATTTTGTTGTCTCGACCTATTATTCACAGTGCACATTTTGAACTAAACCCAACTTTATTAACTCGGATTACTTGTAATGTTAGATTTGATGATTACACTAATGAAGATCCCATAGCATTCCTGAGGAAATTTGACCATATATGCAACACTGTCAGCTATGCAAGAGTTTTACCAGAGATTACCAAATTGCTGCTGATTCTATTTGCGCTAGAGGGGAAGGTAAAAATGTGGTTAAAAATATTCCTTCTAGACACTATTACTACCTGGGTCGATTTTCTGCAACTATTTCTTCGTCGAGCATTGCTGATGACTAAGATATTCAATAGCTATATACTGTTATTTTATTTTAGCAAGGTATTACTGAAACCTTAGGGCAAGCATGGGATAAATTCAAAAGAACCCTTAGATCTATACTAGGTAAAGGCATACATTTTATGGTTCAAATTCAACAATTCTATTATGGCTTGGATAGTCAAAATAAACAAAAATTTTATATTATGGCTAGGGGAAGTATTTGGACAAAAAATCAGAAGGAGATAATAGAAATTTTGGAAACATCTAGCATTAATGAATTTGCCTGGCTAGAATGTCATGAAACAAAAAACCTAGAATTGGAAGCTGTAGGAAGTAAAAAGCAAGAATGTAACCAATAGAGTCTAGCACACAAGAATTAATAGGCTACGAAACAAAGGAAGAAGGGGATAATGCAAAAAAAAAAGAATAATCATATGGTAAACCAATTGGATTGGTGGAGAGAAAGTAAGGAAGAACCAGAGCAAATTACACCAAATTCGGTAAAAACGTTTCATCCATCGCCAAACCCCCTGAGTTAGAATTAAAGCCATGACCCGAGCATTTAAATAGGAAGAAAAAAATGGAAAAGCATTTAAATGGATATTTTGGAGAAAAAAATACGTTACTTGTAATTATTGTTGCTTGCTTAAATGAAAAACAGGAAGAAGCTCTACTGAATATCTTGAAGATGCATAAAAAAATGATAGGATGGACCCTTACCGATATCAAAGGAATCAATATTGTATTCTACCAACACAAAATCAGGTTTGAGGAAGGAAAAAAACTTGTAGTGGATACTCAACGAAAACTTAATCTAGCCATGAAGAAAGTGGTAAAAAAGGAACTGATCAAATGGTTAGACGCATGTATTATTTATGCCATCTCTGATAGTGAATGGGCTAGCCCAACCCAGCATGTTCCAAAGAAGGGAGGTCTAACTGTAGTTGAGAATAATAAGAATGAACTGATTCCAACATGAACAGTTACTGGTTTGAGGGTATCTATTGATTCCAAGAAATTGAGTGCTACAAAAAAAACCACTTCGCATTGCCTCTCATTGACCAAATGCTGGATTAGTTAGTGGGAAAAGACTATTATTTTTTCCTTGATAGGTATTTAGGGTATCATCAAATTCCAATTTACCCTAATGACCAAGAGAAAGCTACTTTCCCGTGCCCTTTCGACACATATGCCTTTAAAGGAATGCCCTTTATATTATAGAATGCTCCAACAACTTTCATGAGATGCATGACTTTTATCTTTTTTGACATGTTAGAAGAAGGTTTGAACGTTTTCATGGATGATTTTTCGGTATATGGAAACTTGTTTCAAGAATGTTTAGGTAATCTTGAGAAAGTGATGAAATGATGCGATGAAACTAACCTAGTGTTCAATTGGGAAAAATATCATTTTATGGTAAAAGAGGGTCTGGTTCTAGGGTCCCAAATATTAGGAAGGGGTATGGAAATAGATAAAGCAAAAATTGAGGTGATTAAACATCTTCCATATCCAACTAATGTGAAAGGTGTTCAAAATTTTTTCAGCCATGTAGGATTCTTCCAAAGATTTATCAAAGATTTTGCTCATATTTTGAAAACCTTAAATCAACTTTTTAAGAAATAAACACCTTTCGTCTTCGATCAAAGTTGCATTGAAGCCTTTGAGTTAATAAAAGCCAAACTCATATCTGTCCCTATAATAATCACTCCAAATTGGACAAAACCCTTTATTATTATGTGTGATGCTAGTGATTATGCAATACGTGCAGTTTAGGGACAAAAGTTGAAAAAAATTATTTGGAGCTAATCATTATGCTGGCAATACACTGAATCTAATGCAATGTAATTATACTACAACTAAAAAAGAGATGTTGGCAGTAGTGTTCGCTTGCAAAAAATTTCAACCTTATTTAATGGCAAACCAAGTCTATGTGTACACTAATCATTCTGACCTAAAATATGTTATGAAGAAAAAAGAAACAAAAGCCAGATTAATGAGATGTTTTTTGTTACTTCAAGAATCTGATTTATGGGTTATGGACAGAAAGAGAACTGAAAATCAAATAGCAGATCGTTTATCAAGAATTGAGGGCAATCTACAGGAAGAAGATACAGAAGAGATTAATGAGACTTTAGTAGATAAGTAACTACTCATGGTAGACATTAATCAACCAAGATATGGTAAGCATAGAATAACATGGTATGGGAACCATGTTAATTATATTGCACGAGGGGTTTTCCTGGCCCAAGCGTCTTGGCAGCAGAAAAAAAGAATAATTCACGAATCCGGTGGAAGGAACCATACGTGTTTCAATAATGTGCAGATTAATTAGTTCGATGGTGTGTAGCAGAGGAAGAGATAAATGATATTTTACAAGGATGTCACACATGTCCCCCCCGGAGGATATTTTGGTGGAAAAAGGACAACCCAGAAAATATTACAATCAGGTTTTACTGGCCCACTATGAATAGAGATGCTTATGAATTCATACAAGGATGTGATAGATGTCAAAGAATCGGGACCATAGCTTAGAGAGATGAAATTCCACAAACAGGGATAATTGAAGTCGAGGTGTTTGATGTTTGGGGGACTGATTTCATGGGATCTTTTCCAAGTTCTTTTTGGAATCAATATATCTTCTTGGCTATTGACTATGTTTCAAAACGGGTCAAAGTTGTTGCACTGCCCACTAATGGTACAAAGTCAGTTGTAAGATTCTTGTGAAAAAATATATTCGCTTGATTTGGTACATCACGAATGTTGGTCAGCAATGAAGGATCTCATTTTTGTAGCAAGTAGTTAGAAGCAGCTTTGGCTAAATACAACATAAGCACCGAATGACCTCGACATATCATCCACAGGTAAATGGACAACCAGAGGTATCCAACCAAGAAATAAAATAGATTTTGGAGAAAACAGTAAATCTAAGTCGAAAAGATTGGGCGGGTAAGCTAGACGATGCCTTGTGGGCTTATAAAAAAACATATAAAACTCCATTAGGAATGTCTCCGTACAAGCTAGTCTATGGTAAGAATTTCCATTTACCAATTAAATTTCAAAGGAAAGCATACTAGGCAATTAAGGAGTTAAATTTAGATCCAAAATTAGCGAAGAAAGAAAGATTACTTCAACTCCAAGAATTAGAAGAATTTCATTTCATGGCCTACGAAAATACTAAAATGTATACAAAAAGGAGTAGAATTTGACACGATGTGAAGATTAGAAAACGAGAATTGTCACCTAGGCAGAAAGTCTTATTGTTCAACTCTCGATTGAAATTATTTCCTGGGAAATTGAAATCAAGGTGGACATGTCCGTATACAATACATCAGGTAACCTCTTATGGAACAATAGAGCTGATCGAAAAAGAGGGGCAGTGTTTTCTTGTAAATAGTCAAAGAGTGAAAAACTATTTTGGAGGGACAATCAACTCAATTGTCAACGAACAAACTTTATACCGTAATACATTGTGGAATTTATCATGAATTAAGGGGAAGTCAATAACGAAGAGAGCAATGATGAAGAAGGTAAACAAGGCGATAACTCATCAAGGCACCAAGAAATTTGGTCTCCATGTCGCGACATCACCCAGAATGTCGCCACAAGTAAAATTGTTTTTACTCTGGAGCCTGTCCTCGACGTCGTGACATCACCTAGGGATGTTGCGACAACACGGCGTAAAATTTTCTTTCAAAATTAACCTAACTTCTGATGTTTTTGTAGTCTAATTATATTAGGATTTTGGTTCTTTAACTGTTTATTTAGTAGAATTAGATTATAACTCTTGAATAAATTATTTTTTCTTCCTAAACTATAAATATAACACATAGCCACTCTATTTCTGTAGTTTATTCTCTTTTCCCATCAACAAATATTAAGGCGCACAAATAATAAAGACAAATTATCCTATGGCAAGTTTTAGTGCAAGCGCTTCAAGCCCAACCATTGAATTTCAAGAAGGCGATATGGACAAATACTTGCAACAAGTACAATTGTACATTTTTATTCAAGAGCAGGAATTTGATCACCTGATGAGGAATTGCAAAGGAATGTGGGATAATGCAATTGAAAGAGAATGGAAAAAATTTTGTCTACCATCTGAAGAACCCCTAATAATTCCTATAGTGCAAGAATTCTTTTTAGACTTAAAACAAAGGGAAGCGGCTAAACCCTTTTACGAGATGCACTCTTTTGTGAAGGACAGAGGGATTAATGCCTCGGTAATTGAGATGTGTATTTTCCAAATTTATGATGTGCCATATTATTATCATGATTATCTCTATAAAACATATATGAAGGAATTCAGAAATATCGATACAGAATAAATATTGAGATTCCTTATAGAAGGGAAAGAGATGTGGACATATAAAATGGAAATGACAAGAGCTGAAACATTCAATTAGGAACTAATGATGCCAAGAGCCAAGATGTGGATGAAATTTGCTTGTTAAAAAATATGGCCTATATAAAAAATGTCTGAGATTAGCCCAATTCAAGCCATCATAACATATGGGATCCTCTAAAAGAAGAAAATATTTATTGAAATATGGATAAACATGGTTGACATGCAAGGAATTTAGGAAATGGAATATTTTCCCTCATCTAATTACAAAATTGTGTAGAAGGGTAGGAGTACCCATCGAGCGAACGGGTAAAACTATAAGTCTACCAAGGAAGTTACTCGATAATGATTTATTCAAACAATTTGTTCTTCTACAAAAAAAAACAGAAAGAGGAAAGAAGAAAAAGGGGATTTCAAGAAGATGAAGACTAATATTAAAGAATAAATCTAGTAGGATCTTAGTTTTAGAAGTAGATGGATTTATGAAAAAATTGAAGGTTTTAAATTCTAGGGCTTGTAACAATTGTAAACCAATTTTTAGGACTAGGAATTTATATTTTTTCTGGTCTTTCTTGAAATTTTTTAAATATGTTTCTTAAAAAAACCAACATGAAGGAGACCCAAACAATTCGAGCTTTACACGATCAAAGGAGGAAGAACCCACCAATAGAAGTTAAAGCAATCATGATCAATCGAGTAACTTCTTTTCTTATCTTTTAATGGGCTACACATTGAGGACAATCTGTTGACTAAAGTGTGGGGGGTAACATAGGTTGTTTTTAAATTTTTCTATCTTTTGTTGTGCTTAAGCTTGTAGAAATACAAGTGATTGGTCAGGAGCATGTACATAGGTTGCTTATGTTTATAAATAAATTTGATGTAATGATAGGTGATTTTAAATTTTTTATTATTAGACTACTAAAGTTCTATATGTTACACTATAAATAGGTATTAAGCTATCATTTGTACCAAGTGATATAGAAAATACAAGGAAACGAGTATGCTAGTATGAATGATAAATGGTTGAATTTGTGTTTGTTTGGTTGATTAAGTTTGTGCAGGATGAGATATTTAGGGATGACCTAAGGCATTGTTTGGAACACATCCAGAGCCAAAAATCTATCCTATTTATACTTCACATTTAGTACCAATTTTGAGCCTTTTGACACTTCTTAATGAATTGCATTACAAACCCTAAGCCTGAAAATGTTAATTTGTATATGCCCTTTTTCTTTGGTCCTGTATCACACGATTATAGACATTTGGCCATACATATTGAGGGTTAAGTAGATACATCACGGTAGAGTTTGTAAAATTCGAGTGAAATAGGAAAGATCGGTGTGATATAGGAACTATAAGTTAGCATAATGTGCGAAACAAAAAGAAAATTCCAAAAAAAAAATTGGTTTGAGTAAAAGAAGTCTTAAGCTAGCAAAAAAACATTCATAAGTGGGACGTATTAAAAAAGAGAAAAGTCAAAAAAAGAAAGAAAAACTCATGCATTAGTGCATAAAAACTTGTAAGGCTAGCCATAGTTACTATGTCATGCTATGACTTCCTATGGAGAGACAATGAAGGTGAGAAAAAGAGAAATAAGGCGTTAAGCGGGTAAATGTCACTAAAAGGGGAAGAATAGGGATGAATATGATTTGTCAAACTATTTTCGTGTTTATAACCTTTTGATGCTTACTATTTTTGAATTCCATACCTATTCTAAGCTTCAAAACATTACAAGCCGAAAAACCCTATGTGACCTAAGTATCCTTATACATGAACGGACATCATATTAAACATTCACATAAACGACTATTTGTATTCTACTCGGATAATCAAAGTACTTGTATGAATTTTTGATGGATCTCTATAGGTTAGAACCTTAATACTTTTATATTCTGTAACATACTTAACTTAGACGTTTGTGATCAAAAGCAGTAAGTCTACTACTCACATGTTGAAATTGTTAGTAAGTGTGAAATGCCTAAGTCATATGCTCCAAAATTAATACTTGTACCATACTTGTTCAAGGGTCATTATTTTTATTTTGTCATCTTTGTTTATGTTGCTTGAGGACGAGCAATGACTTAAGTGTAAGGGAGTTTGATCTATCGTGATTCTGTGTAGCAAATTAAACTAGTTTTCACATTTAAGGAGCTTGAATACAAACATTTTCGTTATGTTTTAATTAAGTTTATTTAGTTTTATTTGCATTCAATAAAATGTACACATTGAGCCTTTTATTAACCTTAAGGGTCAAATAAGGCTTAAGGGAAAGCTAATGTACTTCGTGACTGTGCAAGAGACCATTGGAAGACATTTCGGGTCAATACTGGATGCTATGTCACAACATGAGAGATTCGATGTTGCAACATAGAGGGTAGAATAGAGAAAGTGAGAAACTGCCTTTGAGGTCACGACATAGGTTAAGGATGTTGCGGCATCCCTCTGAAGACAGCTGTAGAAAAGTAGACTAGTTGCTATGTCGCGATATAGGTCCTAGTGTGTCATGATATCGACTCTGTAACGGGAATAAAGCACAAAGTAGGGGCATTTTGATCTGCACCATCGAACTTAAAGCTCGAGAATGTCAGCTAACCTAGGGTTAAAGACGACGACTACTTGAAGGCTATAAATAGGCTATAACACCTCTAACCCGTATCCATCGTCGGATTAGGGTTACAAGGCATTACCTGACATAGCACAGATCAGGACAGGCATTTACTATTTCTATCTCATTAAAAGAATGTCAAACATACCATTTAAAAACTTATGCACATACGCATATTTCAAAATTTAACATAACATATGAAACCCTAATAATATTACAAGGGTCGAATAATGCATTGAATAATGCACCATTTCATATATCTAATTTATCATGTTCAAAATAAAACTCATGATCAACCACCAGTCACATTTAAGCACAAGTCATGTTCTTTATTATTCAATTATTAAATATTCAAAACATCTATTATCTAAACCATTATTCACATTTTTTTATACAATCACCATATTTAACCACAAATAATAGATTAATGATATGTATAATCTATTAGCATTTTATATGCACATACACAATACATATTATGCAATTACCATTACAATGATATTCGAATAATAATAATTTACTAAATACCTTTTTACTTAATAGTATACTTACTCTTAGTAGATTAAACAAATCATAAAATAAAGCTTAATGACCAAGATCAAAAGTAACATAAACAATTATTGAACATTTCAAAGAACCAAAAACATGCATATTTTCCATTTACCAACTTGCGCATATGTGTACACAATTGAGTCATTTCCAAATATCCATGTTTCATTATCACTACAAAGCTAATCATTACATATTCGATCATTGTATATAAATCATCCAATCCATAGTATATTTATATAATGCTATAAACCGAATATCATACTTATCATCTTAGCACAATTAAATTTTCAGTTCTAAACCAAATTGTTCATTTAAAACATGCCATTTCAACTTAATAATAAAACCACAAATCTTTGTCCAATTATCATCACCTAACTTAGTACACATATGCCTAATATCATAAATGTGGCATATTTTCAACTCAAATATTAAACCTAACATTTTTATCTTTAATTACCGATCTTCAAGCAAACATATCAAGATAACCAATACACATTCAAACACATGATCATTCTTTTTACTACTTTAATAAGTTGAATTATAAATAGCTTCCAAGCTTCATATACATATTACATTTTATAAGCCATAACCAACCTCACTTAATACCAAAACCAAACATACCACACATATCACATATATATACCTTACCATGTGATTACTAACCATATAAGATTAAACCATGACCAAAATAAACTTAAGCCATAATTAAATCAAAACCGAACACAAGCAAGGAAATTAAGCCTTTTTCGCATGGCTTTTATACATTCACTTTCGAAATAAACTAACTCCTAAACTAGCCTATACATGCCATATTTTCAAACAAATTCATCTTATAAAATACCGAAAATAGTCGACAGTGTGATACACTTTGCTGACGATTTCTGAGCTCATAACTTGGCTCCAAAATCTATAAAACAGAGGTAAACAAGAACACACACACAGTAAGCTATTTATGCTTAGTAAGTTATAAGCAAAAACATTTATACATACATTTTCATATTAACATTAGGTTAATAAGACCGATTACACATATTTTTCCAATACAAGTATATCATTTATTACAAAGGTCACAGTTTAATCACACATAAGTATACCTTATGGCCGAATATAATCAATCATTTACACATATATATATATTCACTTTTATTATCACTAATACATCAATAGGCCGAATCACTTATATGATCAAATATGCTAACCCATAATTCATATTCACAAAACTTTATATCATTTCAAATAATCAACTTACCTTGTTTTCATTTAAACAAATAACTAACACATACCTGAACCTGTAATTCGATTTCACATTTGGTCTTTACTTCATATTGCCCATTGAACCATTCAAAATTAAAAAGGATACGCGGATAGTCGGAAGGCTCGTACAATGCTAACGTCCCAGACGTGGTCTTACATGTAATCACATATCGATGCCACTGTCCCAAACAAGGTCTTACACGAATTAAATACGATGCCAATGTCCCAGACATGGTCTTACATGTAAACACAAATCGATGCCAACGTCCCAGACGTGGTCTTACACAAAAACACACATCGAAAATCCTATGTCATGACATATGTATCCTAACTATTCCTAGGGTTTGTACGGGGCTTTCGGACATTGAATCTCGATCGAATCAAACTCAAAACATAGTCCCTATCTCAAAATCACATTTGGCCAAGGCTTATATTTATTCAAACAATTCAATTTATCACATAACATTTATATATCCTCGAATTTAACAAAATTTAAATTCTTATAGACTTACCTCGGATATCGACAGACGAAATTGACTATTCGACTACTTTCGATTTCCCCCGATCTAATTCCGTTTTCCTCTGTTCTTGATCTAAATAAATTCAAATTTAACTAATTTAACCACACATTCATTCAATTAAATCCAAAAACACATAAATAGACAAGTTATTATTTTGCCCCTGACATTTTACATTTTTTTGCAATTTAGTCTCTATTGCATAAAACACAAAATACACAAAATTTTCATATACCATGCTAGGGCCGAATATTCATAAGATCCATACAAGTCCATATATTTCATTTTTTTCACATTTTAGTCCCTCAAAATATTATTTTCACAATTTAGCTCTAATTGCTCAAATTCATCAAAAATCCAAAGACCAAACATGTTAATCTTTCACATATCTTTGATATTTTAGCATCAAACAACAAAAATCACAAGCTATCATCAATACAAAAACATAAAATCATCATCAATTTCAAAAATTCAAGCATGGGTCTTGTAGTACTTGAAGCAACGATCTTCAAAACGTAAAAGTTATCAAAAATCGAACAAAAACTAACCTTGAATTTAGCTTCAAAATGGCCGAATGTTTCAAGCTTTCAAAACTTGTTTTTCTTTTCTAAATTCAGTGAAGAAAGATGAACAAATGGTGGCTTTTAATGTTTTGTTTTATTATAACATATATTATTTATTCATTTACTAATTTAACCTTTATTACTAAATATATAAAACATATAATTTAAGGTCATTCTTGACCATTGTCGTCCACTAATTTTAATAGTGGGCTAATTACCAATTAAGGACTTCACATTATAAAGAAATTAGCAAATTAGCACTTACACATTAATTAGCCACTTTTTCATTTAACGCGATTAAGTTCTTTTATTAAATTAAGCACACAAACAATAAAATTAATTCATGAAACTTTCACACATGTAAAATCACACATAATAAACACACAAAAAATATTAAAATATTTTTTGAACTCGGATTTATGTCCCCAAAACCACTATTCTGATTAGGGTAAAAAATCGGGCTGTTACATAGGCTCCTTTGGTGCACATTATAGACAGACCTCATTAGCTTAGATTCTCTCTTTTAGGTGTAAGGTTTTGTTTTCTTGTTTTCTTTAGGTTTTCATAGTTTTAGTTATTTGTTTTCTTCAAGAGATATGATTGTAAAGGAGATAAACTTCTGTGGGTTCATGTTATTCATCAATACTAATCAGGCTTTCTTAATTACTTTATTTCAATCCATTCCTTATGATTAATTCTTTCATTCTGTCCATGTTGTTTATGAAAGCCATGAGGAACTAATCCTTGTATGGGGGATTAGCGAGTGGAGGCACGATCTCTTAACTGTTTTGTAGGGTTACTCAATAGATCAACTATTTGGAAAAGGAAGAGCGTGAAACAAACCCTAGGCCTGGCAACCTTGGGAAGTCATCAAGGTGGGAATCAACCCAAAATTGGTATTGCCCATTCGTGAACACCTTTACCCCAAGCCAGGCTGGACTGTGAGGTCGGAAGATAAGTAGTTCTTGTTGACTCGTTATGTTAGTGGAAAATCAGAAGATCCTGCTAGTGTAGCGCCTAGTTGGTTGATGAGGAACCCAAAACGACAGTTAATTGGAATTGCCGAAGTGAGCTGATCACCCATCCTCAGATTTGATTTACTTTATTTATCTCTATCTCTTGCAGTTTTAATTTATTTTTATGATATTTTATTTCATTATTTTACAAACCATAAAAATATTTCTTATTTTACTATCGTACTATAACTGACTTAAAGTATTAATTAGATCTTTAATTGTTTAGGTTAAGATTGATTTAGTACTCGCCTCCCTTGGGTATGATCCTCGGAGTACTCACCTACTTCGTTGTAAAATCTATATTACAACTCAACACATATACTTGCGGATACCGCCTCATAACTCTTTATTTTATAGCAGTATTCACACTTTGAACGTTAGTATATCCGTTGGTGGTCAACAGTTGACCAATGCTAATGAGATTCTGAGCTATCGCAAGTATAAAGAGAACATTAGAAATTATTTTTGTACCTGATGACGAGCGGATCACCACTTCGCCTCTCCCCTTAGCTTCTAAGAGTTCGTCGTTACCAATCCTCACCTTAAGATTGCAACTTTGGTCAATCTTCCTGAAGATGCTTTCATTTGAGGTAATGTGGTTGGTGCATCCCCTATGGATCAACCAACTTTTTGCGACTCTATTTTTTAATGTTGAACTTGTGGCTGCAAACACCTCCTCCTCTTGAATGTGATCTCTCTTAGTTGCTTGAGCTTGCACACTCTGTTGAGGGGTTCGCCCTTTGCTTTTGCTTACCTTCTCCATGTGGCCTAACTGCTTGCATGATCTTCACTTAGTATCTAGTCTGAACCAACAATATTTCTCAAGGTGAGTGTTTTTCTTGCAATGAAAGCATGGTGAATATTTCTTCTTTCCACCAAATTGTATTGACTTCTCCTTCCTCTCTGACCAACCTTTCTTTCCCTTATGTTTCTTGGGGTTCGCAACTTCAATACTTAGGGCTCACAGTGCTTTTTCTGCGTGCTCTTTTATCCTTGATGCTCTTCTTTGCTCTTGAGCATACAATGCATTTATTAACTCTAAAAGAGAGATCGACGAAAGGTCCCTTAAGTCTTTAAGTGAGGAAATATTTGATTCATACCTCTCAAGAAGCATTGTTATGACCTTCTCAACGACCCTGCTATCTGCAAACCCTTCCCTAAGTAACCTAATGTTATTAACTACTATCATAATTCTGTTTGCGTACTACTTCATTGTTTCAGCCTCCTTCATCTACAAATTCTCAAAATCTCTCATGAGATTAATGAGTTGTTGTTGTCTGGTCTTGTTTGAACTTTGAAACTCTTCCTTTAACTTATTCCAAAATTATTTTGGGGTTTCGCAGGCCATAATGCGTGTGAATATGATATCCGAGACTTCATTCTGTATACAAGACATTGCATTATATCATTTAGCTTGTCCGTCACCGTGGTGCTTGATTTGAGTGGTTGTAGCATTGTCCCTCAATGGTGCGATCTCGACATCAATATTCACAACCTTCCATGAGTCATATGCTTGCAAATAAGTCTTCATCCTAACAACCCATATATGATAAATTTTGTCATTAAAAACAAACTATAAAGGTGGTGAAAAACTCATAGAAGCAATTTATAACATAGAAATAACAACAACGACCCTTAAGAAGATAACTCTAATACCAATTGTTGGAATTTCGATAATAAGGAAGAAAAAATTGCGAAGAAATGAGAAAATTTAACAACAAAATTATCTACTAAGGTTTTTATTATTTCTACTCATCTATTTTAAACAATGTAACAATGATATTTATAACAAAAAAATACTAAATATGGAAAGAAATAACTTAAGATTTTATGCTAATAAATGCTAAATATATTATACTAATAAATACTAAATCTTCTAGTAATAAAATATAATCTGTAAACATAACTTGTAAGCAAGCTCTAAAAATTCAACTCGTACTTTTTAGTTTGCTAAAATTAAAGTGTTCACTAACTTTACATCATCTCACAGTTTATATGAATTACTGTTTATATAATTTTATAAGTATACGTGTATATTGTCCTACATCTCCATTTCCTTCATTGCCCAACGTCGAAACAAATTTCATGCTTTAAATGGGGTTCCTTGGATTTCCCGTAGCTAGCGACCGTGGGAGACTGACACAGTAGGAGCAGAGTTGAATAGACGACCATCACAGTTCATGTTGTAGTCCATTTGTCCTAAAGCTTTCAACACTAATGTCTGTCTTTACCTTACATCAAAGAACACTTTTGGGAGTTCTCAATCTTTGTTGTCTTTTTACAACAAATCAAATTGCACTATCCTAATGGAGATTGTTCCCACTATTCCACAAATGTCTCGTGCGCCATTGGCCTTGCAATTAACTATATATAAATATGTATATATCACACTTGCAACTTGGCTAAAAGGGACCCTCATGCCAAAAGAGAAGCATAAAGAAAGGAACTAACCTATCAAAGATAGCATGACAAAATATATTAACCTAAGGTGAACATTGGATCGAATTGAGTGAAAAATTTCGAGTCAATTGAGTTTGCGAGTCTTATTTTATCATCCTAACTCGATTTAAAATTTTTTCAAATCAAGTTGAGTGAAATAAAATTTGATTCGAGTCGAATCAAATTGAGTGAAATTATTTAAGTTAAATTAAAAAAATTTAACATGTCAAATTAAAATCTTGTTACATTATAACTAATTCCATGTTAGAGCACATCAATTTGAAACCATATATATTTAAAAACTTTTTCGAACCAAAATATGGGAGGGTTCAGGTAAAAATATAGGCTCGAAATATGGGTTTGGGCAAAAAAATGAGGCTCGTTTAGAAAACGGGCCGGGCCTCGGGCACTACTTTTTTGGCCTGGGCCCGGTCCGGTCCGAATATAATAAATATATTTTTTATTTTTTTATTTTAAAATATTTTTAAAATACTTTTTTTTATTTTTTATTTTTAAACTAAATTTTTGGTGTATATTAAAAAATGGGCCGGGCCGGGCTCGGGCTTAGGAATTTTTTCCCGGGCCGAGCCTGGACAAAATTTCAGGCCCATATTTTAGGCTGGGCCAAGCCCAGGCATAGGTAGCGGGCTGAAATTTTTTTCTGGGGCCCGGCCCGAATCCGGCCTGGCCCGGCCCATGGACACCTCTAATTTAGACCAACATATTGTTTCAATTATTCGAATTATAAAATTTAACTCGATTCGAACTCAAAAATCAACTTACTTGAATGCATTGTATTATTTATATTGGTTATCCAATTGGCCAAAACTCGCACACTCAACAATGATAGTTTTGCAAAGCCCAAGCCAAGAGGGATTTGAGGCTTCCAATTTCAAATGCCTATGTCAACATAGATTTCATGCCTTTGCAGAACTTTTGATGCATTTTCGTTTACATAATGACTTATTAGTCTATTAATTTTATAAAAAATATCATTTTAGTATTTAATTTAATTTTTTTTGCTTCCTTTAATTCTTACATTTGTACTGTTTGTTAAGTAATACTAAAATAGATAAAAAAATTAAAATATATAAATTTTGCTGATGTGGCATATATGTAGATACCACATTAATAATTAATTAATTTTTTAAATAAAAAATAATTTAAAAATTAAAAATTAAAAATTATGAATTATGAATTTTTTAAATATTTTTTATTTTTAAAAAATTAATTAATTTTTAACATGACATACACATGGACTTTCAGGCCGGTTGCCATGTTAAAAAAGTTAATTAATTTTTAACTTTTTCATCTATTTTAGGTTGATTTCATAAATAATACAAATTTAAGAACTACAGATGCAAAAAATTAAATGAAAGGAGCCAAATAAGTTATTATGTCATTTCTTTTCGGTTTGTCTATAATATTTAGTGAAAAGAAGATAGAGACTAAAATATCAGTTGCATCTAAATTTCTTAGTTGTTACAGGGTTTTTGTTGTACTTAATTGAGGTTTGAAACTTAATAACTACAACAAAACTGATGGGGTTTAAATTCAAGTTTCATGTAATATATCTAACATGATACCATATCATAATTTCTTAAGAACAAGAAGAAAAGTGATGGGTTTAATTTCTTGTTTAGCCATTTCTTGATCTATCATTTTCCCATAATTGTTAAACAAGGCATCTAAGTTGATCCCATTTCCAAAATGGTTGTAAAGCATGGATTCTTGGATTGCCCTCACTGTCATGGCCACTGCTGTGCCATAGCTCTCTCCCCTCTGAACTTCTCGCTCAATCTCAAACATCTCTACCCTTTCCAATTCGAAGGAACCTTCTCTTCCCACTTCTTCTTCTATTTCATTTCTTGATGCTGCATAAAAATGGACATCATAACAATCTAGCTTTTCCTCTTCAATTTCTCCCTGCAAAAACACGTGGAAACATGTCAACCAAGGAGTATATGCATATGTGAATTATACTAAACAATGCGGGACCTGAGAAACTGATATGGCGAGGCATCTTGACAGAATTTCCCAGAAGAAAGAATTGCCTCTATCAACATGATTATGGCCTATTCTTCCCAAAATAATGAGCACCATTCTCCCTCCTGTGACAAGCTCCTCTGATCGTGATTTCAGGAACAATGAAAAATCTTCCTGGAACTGGTTCCAGTACGCTCGGGACACACTTGGAGGGCTCGATTCCGATATGTAAGCGTTCCCTCTGTTGATAGACTTGCCATGCTCATCGTAAAGAGATGGGGGAACCTGCATGGCATGCATATAATCATTAATTCAACAAATTCTTGTCTGTTGTTTTATTGTTGCTGTATGCATATAATGCTTGTTATAGCTATCAATTACTATAAATATTGGTG
The DNA here is from genome assembly GCF_007990345.1 of Gossypium hirsutum. NCBI lineage: Eukaryota > Viridiplantae > Streptophyta > Magnoliopsida > Malvales > Malvaceae > Gossypium > Gossypium hirsutum. Next base: position 12,170,245 of record NC_053446.1, on the reverse strand, counting down.
ATAAATAATAATATTGACCAGAAAAAGAAAACCAAAGCCGCCAAAATAAAGCAACCCCCAATTTAACTAAAAAACTTTAAAAGTGTAGATTGTAATTAAACCTTGGAGAGCCAATGCAAACTGTAAGAAGAATAGATGAAGTGCAAGCAATTGTTTGGGAATAGTCTGCCATAAAATGAACCAGGGTAACCTGCTATGAAAATAGCCGGGCACCTTTCAGTTTTGTCTTTTTTAAGGTCCCTATAGAAATCAGGCAAGGTCTTAAAAACCGAATTGAAGTCATTTGTTGGAAGATCATTGAGGAAAACTTGAAACTCTGGTAAGGGACGAAAAGTCTTATGGCAACTTCCTTCAACGGCTTCGACAATGTCTTTGATGAGGGACAATGAGTTGGGTCCTGAAGAGCATCCTAAATCAGCTATCCCTAAGCTCTTGGCTGTTACTTCATGGTAGAGCTGTTGTATAGTTTCCATGGTTACATGTTTCATCATGTCTGAAGCCTTTTTCTGTTGAACAAAAAAACCAGTCAAGATCATAGCACAAAGAAAATAATGAGAAAAGGTACAAGGCGAGGACAGACCTGGAGAGAAGAATTCTGGGCATAGCTAGTCTTGCCCACTCCTCCACTCATATGAAACACTCTCTCTACATCCATGTTAGAAAAGCAAGCTCTTGTAGCTGAGATTTTACTTGGTCCCCTTTTAAAGCCAAAATTTAATGATAAAAGTAGTTTATTATTCGGGGTTATTTTGAAGTATTCAATTTGTTTTAGATTGTTTAAAGTTGAATTTTTTAAGCGTTACGGGGTGTTAAAGGATACAACCTAGAATTTAATGTTATTTAGGTTGTTATTTTAACTTAAGTTCAATTCACTTAATTTGAAGTTTGAATGATTAATAGAAAATTTAAGTTTTATATTTACAAATTTTTAAGGTTGATAAGTATTTTTTATTAAATAAAATTTAAATTGTTTGATAGATTTCAAGTTGATTTGTTTTGAATGGAGAGATTTTCTTTATTTAAACTGTTGAAGTGAGACTGAACGAGATTAGAAATTATTTTAAAAAGATGAGTATGGAGCAATTGTAATATATGTTTGCTTCATCCTGCTCGACTTCTTGTTTGAAATTATACGATTTTACCTTTATATATCTTAACTTTTAAAATGATAAAAGTGCAATAAGATATTATATGATAAACCTCAAAATAATTAGGTAAGATATTCATAAATTAGTATATCATGTTTGTATCAAATGCATGTTGAAAGTAATAGAAATGGCTATTAAATATTAAATAGATATTAAAGTTTTAACATTCATAGTGTAGGATGGTGGTGATCAGAGTAGAGCATGTTAATAGTAAAGTGATGTAATTTTGATAATATTCGCCTTTTACCTTATTTCATTGTCATCTCTAATTAGTTCAAGTCAGGAAGTGGTTAACCGCAGTTAATCTATTAATAGATTATCAATGTTAACATCAAAATTAGTTAAAAATACTGTCATATAATTAGATTAATCAAGTTCAATACAATATTGAAAAGTTTCTACTTCATGATTTTCTTAGTTTCTAGCTGCAATGATATTCATTATCAATGTATAAATTTATACATTGAGAATATATCAAATAAAAACCAGTAAAAGTATTATAAAGACCCTTATACTAATAGATATATTGCCATTCGCCTCTTCTCTAAAAAAATAAGTAAATTAATCCCTATACATTTATTAAAGAATAAATTGATCCTTTTTGCTAAAAGTTTTGTTCATTTCTATTGATAAAAAGTAAAGTGGCTGGCATAATAATCAAACAATTACACTTGGCATGCATTGATTAACTTTTAACAATAGAAATAGATGAAAATTTTAATAGAATGACTAGTTTTCTCTTTGATATAGTGTATATGGACTAATTTACTCATTTTTTGAGTAGATGAAACAAAATACAATTCGACTCTTGATATAAATATTTATTGAAAATCATCCATATTTATAGAAAGTCAAAGATATGGGTATCGGAAAGATATGGGTATCAAAATCTGAGATTTAAGGCACCAAAAGTGGGATTGAGATTTGACATAAGTTAATTGCAATTTTGATCCCTGAACCTCAACTATAAATAGGCCTAACCATTTCTCTTCTTCATCATCCCAAATTTGCCATTCTCTACTTAAGGCGTTATTTTCTCTCTCTCTCACTCTCTTTGTAAATTCTCACTTGTATTTTGGAGTGAAATATATTTGGTAGTGCCCGAGGACGTAGGCAAAATTTGCTGAACCTCGTTAAATTCTTGTGTTCTTTATTGTATTCTTCTGCATGAATTGTGAGTGTGATTGTAGTGATTTATTGTGCTATTAAATTACGATTGATTCTGGCTAGGAAAGACCTGGTACTTAAGCGATCCTTGTGATCCACCTCTCTTTCCTGGGAATTGAACTTAGTGTGATTTTTTAGTACAATAATTTTACTCTTTTACACGCTTCCGCACAACAATTGACATCAGAGCTAGATTCGTACTTGGGGAATACAATCGTTCACGGTACTGTTCACGTACAGTAGTTGGGGTTGAGGAGAAAAATGGAAAAGGTATCATCATCAGCAAAGACTACTGTGACCAATGCAAAATTTGAAGTAGAGAAATTTGATGGTACCAATATTTTTGGTATGTGGCAATGTGTTATCCTGGATGTCTTATGTCAGCAAGAGCTGGATATAGCCCTTGAAGAAAAACCTGACAAGATGGATGACAAGGAGTGGGCCAAGATCAATAGACAGGCATGTGGAACAATTCGCCTATGTTTGGCCAAAGAGTAGAAGTACTCTGTCATGAGGGAGACATCAAGGAAGAAGTTGTGGGATACACTGGAAGAAAAGTTTCTAACAAAAAGTCTTGAAAATAGGCTTTATATGAAAAAGAAACTTTATCGATTCACGTGTGCACCCGGTATGTCGATGAATGACTATGTGAACTCATTCAATAAAATTTTAGCAGACTTGCTAAATTTGGATGAGAAATTTGAAGATGAAGACAAGGCATTACTGTTGTTGAATTCTCTTCCTGATGAATATGATCATGTTACCACCACATTGCTTCGTGGGAAGGATACAATCAGATTTGATGCAATCTGTAGTACGCTGTATATATCTGAGACTCGAAAGAAAGATAAAAAAGATCACAGAGATACAACTACAGAGTCTTAACAGTAAGAGGTCGTTCGCACAGCAACAAATCTGGTAGAAGGAGTAAGTCCAAAGGGAGACCTGCCAAAGATGAATGTGCTTTTTGTCGTGAGAAAGGGCATTGGAAAAAGAATTGTCCTAAGTTACAAAAGGGCAAGGCTATTTCTGATGCATGTGTAGCGAAGCATAATGATGAGTCAGGCTTTAGCTTGGTTGGCATGGCAATGGCATGTCATACAGATGAGTGGATTTTGGATTCAGGATGTACTTACCATATGTGTCCTAATAAGGACTGGTTTTCTAGTCTTAAAGAACTAGAAGGTGGAGTTGTTTTTATGGGCAATGACAACGCTTGTAAGACAATGGGAGTAGGTACAATCCAATTGAAGAATCACGACGGCTCAATTCAAGTCTTGATAGATGTTCGCTACATACCTAGCTTGATGAAAAATCTCATCTCATTAGGGGTCCTAGAATCTAAAGGCCTCACAATCACTTTGAGAGATGGATTACTAAAGGTAGTAGCTGGGGTATTGACGATGATGAAAGGCACAAGAAGGAATAACTTGTACTATTTAAATAGAAGTACAGTTATTGGATCAACATCAATAGCATCTGCGAAAGATGCAGATTCAGAGGTTACCAGGTTATGGCATATGCGATTGGGACATGCTGGTGAAAAAGCTTTGCAGATTTTGGCGAATCAAGGCTTGTTGAAAGGTGCAAATTCTTGCAAATTGGAATTCTGTGAACATTGTGTTCTGGCCAAGAAGACAAGGATAAAATTTGGTTTAGCAATTCACAATACAAAAGGAATTCTGGACTACGTTCACAGTGATGTGTAGGGACCTACTAAAGTGGCTTCTTTGGGAGGTATGCACTATTTTGTTACTTTTGTTGATGATTATTCAAGAAAAGTATGATGTATCTAATGAAAGGGAAAAATGAGGTTTTGGATGCATTTCTGAAATGGAAGAAGATGGTGGAGACCCAGACTGGTTGAAAGGTCAAACGATTTCAATCAGACAATGGTACTGAGTACAAGAATGATCCATTTCTACAAGTATGTTAAGATAAGGGCATTGTGCGACACTTCACTGTTTGAGATACACCATAACAGAATGGGCTGGCAGAACGTATGAGTCAGACTATACTGGAGAAAGTTCGATGTATGTTGTCCAATGCTGGATTGGGCAAGGAATTTTGGGCTGAGACAGTTACATATGCGTGCCATCTAATTAATCGGTTGCCATTAGCTGCAATAAATAGAAAAACTCCTATGGAGAGATGGGCTGGTAAACCTGCTACTGATTATGATTCTTTACATGTTTTTGGTTCCACTGCATATTATTATATAAAAGAATCTAAGTTAGACCCAAGAGCAAAGAAAGCATTATTCATGGGTATAACTGGTGGAGTAAAAGGATACCGTCTCTGGTGTCTTGATACAAGGAAGATTGTTTTCAGTAGAGATGTGACTTTTGATGAATCAATCATGATGAAGAACAAGGATTCACAAAAGGATAACAAAACTAGTGGCACTTTGCAGCAGGTGGAGCTTGAAAAGGTTAATGATGATCCAGCTAATATTGAAGGAACAAATGATGAAGAAGTTTCGACCCAAGAACTTCTACAGCAATATGATTCAATTGCATATAGGAGGCCAAAAAGAGATATTCGTATCCCTGCTCGCTTTGATGATATGGTGGCCTATGCACTTCCAATTGCAGATGATGATATTCCTTCTACTTACACAGAAGCAAGAAGTAACCCTGATGGTGTAAATTGGAAGCAAGCTATGAATGAAGAAATGCAGTCTCTTCATAAAAATAGGACTTGGGAGTTGGTGACACTACCCAAAAGAAAGAAGGCAATTGGATGCAAATGGGTATATGCAAAGAAGGATAGATTTCTTGGTAAAAATGAAGTTCGATACAAGGCTAGATTGGTAGCAAAGGGTTACGCTTAGAAAGAAGGAATAGACTACAATGAAGTGTTTTCTCCAGTTGTGAAGCATTCGTCTATTCGGATTTTGCTAGCCTTGGTTGTGCAATATGATCTTGAACTAGTTCAGCTCGATGTGAAGACCGCATTTTTACTTGTATTTTAGAGTGAAATATATTTGGTAGTGCCCGAGGACCTAGGCAAAATTTGCTAAACCTCGTTAAATTCTTGTGTTCTTTATTTTATTATTCTGCATGAATTGTGAGTATGATTGTAATGATTTATTGTGCTATTAAATTACGATTGAGGGATATTCTGGCTAGGAAAGTCCTAGTACTTAAGCGATCCTTGTGATCCACCTCTTTTTCCTGGGAATTGAACTTAGTGTGATTTTTTAGTACAATAATTTTACTCTTTTACAAGCTTCCGCACAACAAGATTTTCATGATATTTTTACCAATAAAAAACCCCAATGATTTCATTTGTATTATTAATTTATATATTACTTATCATGGTTGTTCAAGTTTCATTTACCCATGGTGGAAAGGCCCCTACTGAAAGGAAAACCTATCTTAGATGATGTTAGTGCTCCTATTGGTTTTCGATGGGACATCCATTCAAAGTGTTTAATGTGTAAAAGGAAAGCTTAATTTGCATGTAAACAAGAGAATCAAAGTCATACACTACTACTTTGTATGCCTCACAAAATCCATGGACCCCCAATTCAGAAAAAAAAGAAGGTTGGGTATCTTGGGTGTGTTATAAATTCCTCTACCAAAAAGGGTTAAGTTGGCTCAATTATATGTCATTTTAAAATGCCAATACGACTTTCACGTTGTTGGCCACAAGAACGGTCGGTATTTTAATTTACTTACAAGTGAATGGGTGGCGAGAGTTTGTGCAGCATTCGAAGCCTTGATGACGACTGTCATATCTTTTTGGTTAAGTGCTGTCTTGTCTTTGGCTATGAATTGATTTCAACTTTTTCATTGTCTCACCAAAGCAAGTTAAGAGTTTATCAAATCAAAGTGGGAGTTCTTTTTAGTTGGGTGTAGGGATTCATTCTTGGCCCGTACAAGAGTTGGATAAATGTCAGTCAGGCAAGGGATGCACTAAAGTCACTCACCCAGCTGGCTATAAGTTAGCAGGGATTCAACCGAATTTTTCATTTATTTATAAATTTGGATATTATATGTTGAGATTTAAATATTTCAATTATTATCTAAAATGGATTCAGAATAAATGTAGATATTAACCATTAAAATATTTATTATTCATATCCTTTTTAATTGTAAATTTGGATATCCAAATCCATATTATATGTTTTACTACTAAAATTTTTATTCAAAAAATGCTTTTTACACTTGCTAAATTCAAATATTTGAATATTTGAAAAATAACTTAATTAATTTAAATTCAGATAATAATAATACAAATGGAATCAAATTTCAAAACAAATTTAAATTTAAATATTACAAATATTTAAACTGCTGCCATCTCTAGCTAGCCATAACATAGATCCATAATAAGTAATGGGATAAGACCCAAAGTAAAATAAAAAGAAAAAACCTTAGGCAAATTAGAAAGTCACTTGCCAATAAGGTTATCGGTAGCATGTCGAATCAGTATCATTGTGCTTTGGTATTAGTATATGTTCCAAATTTTAGTCTTGAATTGTACATTGCAATGAGTTTTAACAAGTTCTTATTTACAGTCAAAAGTATTTCGTTATGTTGAGGATTTTAACTTGTAATTTCTAGGCAGTTAATGCAAATAGAATTCGATAATATCTGAATAAAGTTTTTCTTGGTTTATTTTGACATTTCATAGAGAGATCATTTTTGTATTTAAGATATCTGGAAAGATTAAATGTAAACAATCAGAAATCATTGAGGCTGCAATTATCTTTGTAAGTGTTGGATAGGTTAAGTTTAAATCATGCGTTGTATTAAAAAAAATCGATTAGTAAATTCATTTTCTAAATTAGGTTTCGCAGAAGTAAAATTCTTTAATTCGAATTGTGTTAGACAAATTTCATCTCTCACAGTTCTATCAAAACTTTGCTATAACATATGGTTTGACAAAAAAAAAACTTTAACAAAGGAAAATTGAACTACTTTTTCAATATATATTGATGTTAATATATTTTAGTATATTTATCAATATTTTTATATGTTCATATTTTAATCTCTCGCTTTTAAATAAAAAAAGTATTATTTATACATGCAAATATACTTTAATTATGTATATGTAAATCTGTTTATACGCAAAAATAAAAACTGAAGTTGCAAATATAAATTTTAAATTAGGGTTAATTGCACTAAATGTTCCTAAGCCATCATTTAAATTTTAAATTAGTCTCTAAATTTTAAATCATTTTAATTAAATTTTCAAAGTATCGGTAATATATTAGATCCTCCCATTAGTCTAACCATCAATTTATGCATTAAATGCTAAATTGCATTTACTGTGAATCATATTTAAAATAAGTAGATCAAACAAACATGTGTACACTTATCACATTGACAACTTGAATTGACAAGTACAAGGGGCCAATGTTGTTATTAAAATTTAGGAGGGGTATTTTTTAACAAATTAGATTCAAGTCATACACGTAGCATATACATGCATATTTGCAATTTAATCCATATAAATTTAAATATAATCCACATTAAATTATAGTTGGTATTTAACACCTAGGCTAATGACTAGGTTGATGGAAGGACTTGATAGATATGATACATATCTTTAAGAACTCAATTAGAATGCTTTTAAGTTTAGGGATTAATGTAAAAATTGAGACATAGTTTGAGGATATTTGGTTAATTAACCCTTTAAATTGTTAATTAAGTTTAATAACTTAACTTGAGTATGGAAAACCACCCGATAATTGGATTTGAGTGTAATTTCTTATAATTTTACATGTGTAGCATGATTGAGTAACCATTAAATTTAGTATAGTTAGGGCATTCAATTACTTATGAAGGGACTGAGAATGGAGAGAATTACATGGGTATTTAGCTATGATGAGTTTCCTACTTTTTTTTAATATGTAATTATACTGTGCAGGTAAACATGTTTAGAGAATTAGACTTACATGCAATTATACAAAAGGCTGTAATTATTGGATTTTCTTATAATTACTCCATGATGTTCAAATACACAATTATATATCAAGAAAGATGAAGGACAGTTGCCTTTACTGACCTGTTGGACAGGCAATGCCTTAAGGACTCTCTCTACAATTTTGCCTTCTGTTTTTTGATATTTTTTTATCAACTTAAACGTGGAAGCATAATCGTTTCTTGTATTACAAAAACACTACTCAAATGTGATCCAATCAAATTGACCCAGAACCACAACAACGGTGAAATTAATCCAATTTGGGCTACTTGTTATCTCTTTCCTCGAATATTTATTATAAATACAACTAATGTAATTGTATGATTACAATAAAATATAGGAAGGGTAAAATGATTGTGTTGCCAAAGATTCAAAGGGGTCAGTAATGGTCCATTAAAACCAGTAGGGGGCATATGCACCGCACAAAGAGGAGCACAAATGACCAATTGATCTAAGGCCCCATTTCTATGTCACTTTAGCTTTTGCCTTTTTTATAGGCTTTTAGTTTTTCTTGCAAGCTTTTTTAATTATTATTTTTTCCATCTGCCAATCCCATTCGCATATGCAGTAGTATATAATGCGTTAGGCAATCATGTCATTCAGTGTCCCAATTTTCTCTTTTGCTTCCTTCTTCTCCCTCTCCGTCACCATTTTTTTTTCACGTTTTGTAAAACTCCATATATCATTTAAACATTATCACCGAATCCTGAGGAATTACATACACTTGTTTTAAAATTAGAAATTAAAATTAAAAAATTGTAACATAAAACAAAAATTAGTAATGATATTTTTAGTTTTTAGAAAAAAAAACACCATATTAAATTAATTCATTTGAATTGTAAAAAACACTTATAAGGTCACTTAGTTTTGCAACAAAAATTTTAAGTTAAACAGAGTTTCAAAAATCGTAGTTTGATTTTAAAATTCAACGCACTGCAGTTTGGAATAAAATATCCTAAATATGATAAAACAGTTCATAATGACAAATAAAAAACCCAAACAATTAACATTCCCCTAAAAGTCCAAAACAGTCCAAATGAAATTTATATTTTAACTTAATCAAATTTTAAAATAGAAATTAACCTGAGCTCTTGCTACGTCGGCCCGTCCTAAGTTTATTGGTTACCTGAGAGGAAAACAAATAAAGAGTGAGCTTATGAGCTTAATGTGTAATGCATCCCAAGCAACAGATCGGATACACATAAATTAACATATACATTTATAGATGCATGATCAGACACAGAATCAGATATATTTTCATATTCAGATACAGAAGCATAATAAGATATGTAATCAGATTAATATTCAGATCCTACCCCCATCCGCTACATACCATCTCTGTCCATCCCTGCATACCAAATAGGGTATTAAATACCCATCCAACCCCACACACCAATAATTGAGTGTATGTCACTTTCTAGAAAAATGCAATCAAGCTGCCAAAACAGATACGTGGTCAAGCTACTAGAACAAATATATGTGGTTTAAACCACTAGATAAGGCAGATTATTAAATTACCAACACTTCCTCCGTCAAATTATATTCTCACCCCAATGCTCATGCAGATACTATCAGTTAACAAATGCAAATATGTCATGCATGCTTCTCACATAAAACATGCTATCAAAATTATCAGAATACATACCATATATATATATTTCACATACTATTTCCATATTACTTATAGCAACATACCATTAGAAATCATATTTTCAAGTCCTATTCGTATAATATGGACCCTACAGACTGGCTAAATATGAATCACCTAGCAATTCGGGCCTAAGAAAAAATGTTAGATAATGGACCCACACGGCCCAACTGGCTCAACCCATTTTCTAATGGTATCGAAAATAGTGTTTTTGGGACCACAATTTCAACGAGTAAGTCAGTAAATATTATTTATTTAATATTTATGAGTATGTATTAGAGTAATAATAAAATTTGGTTAATAAATTTCAACGTTTAAATAGTTAATTAAGTAAAAAAGACTAACTTGTAAAAGCTGCAAAAGTAAGTCAATAATAGGTTATATATGTTAAATGGATATTAAAACATGAAGTGAGGGTTTTAATGGGTAATTAAACTTTATTTCATTGTAGTGGACGGTTTAGTTTGGTGTATCATGAATTTTTTTTTAAAATTTAACGGTTAAAAATGTAATTAGGTAATAAATAAATAAATAGCAAAAGGTGAAAGTTATCATCTTCCTTATTTCCTCTTGCCAAAACCAAAACTTCATGGTTGAGGGAGCTTTAAGAATCGTCCAAGTTTAATTAGTTGCATGGTATGTGTTTTTCCATTCGTTTTTCATGAATTTTATGTTTTTGGGATCGTTTTTGCTTAATCTAGCTAACCCGGGGGTTAATTTATTAAATTTTTAAATGTTTTGGAAGATTCCATTGATGAATATGATATGTTTTTTTTTAAATTTTAATGGTAGATTATTAAGCTTAGGAGTTAAATAGGATTATTTTGTAAAGTAATTTTGTATAATTTTTAAGTTTAGGGATTTAATTGAAAATAATGAAAATATGACATGCTTTTCTCATGAAATTTCAATATATGAGGACTGATTTTGAGTATTTATAAATTTGGTTTAATAGGTATAAAGTTTAATTATGAAAAATAAGCTTTTTTGGTTTTAGGGACTAAATTGAGTAATGTGTAAAAGTTTGGGGCAATTGTGAAAAATTGTAAATAGGAAGACATATGCATTAAATTGAAAATTATATGAAATTGAGGCTAATAAATTGAAATAAACTATTTTATAGATCAAGAATAAGTAGATAATCGGGGAAAAAGGAAAATTCACTAACTAGTCCCTGAACTTTAACTATCTTTGTAGTTTATCCCATGTAAGTTCGTTCAGTTTAGTTTAGTATAATTTGAAATATCATATTGATTTTGAATTGTGGTTGTTGAATATTTATGGTATAATTGAATTGTTATAAACTGTTGTGAGTTGAGAAAGTAATTGACTTGAATATTGTTAAATCGATGAAATGTTTGGAGTCCGGATGAACGTAGGATAAGGTACAATTGACATGCCAATAGGTTATATTTTGCAGTGTACAAGATTGACTTGTGATGAGATGATGATTCTTGATTTGTTATTATCTACTAAATATACCAAAGTTCAGCATTTTTTTACAAACTATCGTGTTATATTTACAATGATTCTGGCGTCTTACCGAAGGCGGATGTAAAGCCTTCGAGCTTGGCAGTTGGTACTCAAGTGTGTTTCCAGAGGGATGTTAGCCTACGAGCTAGGCACTTGGTGCCAAGGCATGTTCTTGGTTGGATTGGCTAGTTTGAGCTTTCTGGCATGTTTTGAGTGGATAATAGCATACTTGTATCTATTATATCGTTCATCAGGCAAATTTCTAGTGGTAGATAACTTGTTATTGAATTATATAAATGGTTGCATGATTTTTCGATATTATCGTGACCTGATATCAAATGATCTCGTGTAATTGAATAGATTATGCAACCCGTACATATATATAAACTCACCTGTTGAATGATTGTGGATGACAGGATTATTTTTTATTAATATTTTTAATGTATAATTGATATGCTTATAAGGTAAGTTTTATCGTTTCAACCATTGAACTTGCTAAGATCTTTTGAAGCTTACTCGTTTCATTTTTCCTGTTTCTTTCTAGATAACGTTTTATGGAATTTGGCGGTCGGATCAACCTGAAGATCACACTATCCAGATATATATCGTTAGATTTTGAAATTTTTATCTTTAGGTTATATGGCATGTAATAGGTGTCTTATATATGTTCTAAATACTTATTACTTATGATACATTTTATACATGGATGATATTGTGTAAATTTGATTTTGGTTCACTTGTATATATGCCTTTGGCTTTTGGATTGTAAAGGTCTATATGTATATGTTTTGGTCATTTTGGTTTAAGTTATTTGTGAATGAATAAGTTATGGTAGAAGTAGATATGAATGTTATGGGTGAATTGTAAGTTTGGTATGTGTTTAAAGCATGTAATTGTGAACTTTGAAAGTGAATTGGTTGGAATATGAAATGTGGTGCCATTTAGGGCATATATTTTAGGCACTTAGGTTGATTGTTTTGGTATGTTTTAAACTTGTTTGAATGTGTTTTGAAGGCATGATTTTGTTTTGGCTTGGCACCTAAGAAATGGGTAGGGTTTGTTTTAGAAGTCATTTTAGATGCACATAGCCTAAGACACGAGCTGTCACATGGTCGTGTGTCACTTTGATTCTAAGTGCTGGAATTTTCACACAGCATCAGGCTATCGGTCTGGAGACACGGATACGTGACCTTATTTTGAATCTGACATGATTTGGCATACGGGCTACAACATGGCCGTGTGATCCAAATTTCGAATTGTACACAGTTTGGCCACACGATCATGTTTTTCAGCCACACGATCTGGGCTCTGTCACAAGGCCGTGTGACGCTTGTTTCCAAAAAATTTCAAATTTCTCATGTTTTTCTGTTTTGTTTCAAATTAGTCCCTGATTGTTTCCAAACTATTTTTAAGGTCCCATAAGCTCGATTTAAGACCTGTAACTGTATTTATGTTATGTTTAATATGTGGATTGAATATTGATATTTAAATTAATATTTGAATGGTCTAATAATGTTATTTGAATTTATATGTGCCGTAATACTTTGTAACCTTAATCTAGCGACACAGACGAGTTAGGGGTGTTACACACACGGCCCAACATACGCATGTATGGCCCACACGACCCAATTGACCCAGACAGTGTGGCCCACATGGTCTGGCACACGGCCTGTCACATGGCCGTGTGGCGTCGATAATCCCCTTTTCGGCATCGCGTCATTCGCTAATTTTTGGGTTTTCTATTACAAACATGGTCGATTCTGATATGCGACACTACAACACACTTCCAAACTCCTAAACAACATTTAAGAACAGATAATTAGCACGAAAAACCCAACTTGAATCACTAGTTCAACAACAAATGTCGACAATCGAACTTCATAATGGAGAAATCAACCTCTAACAATGGCGAATAAGATCACTTACTTTCAAAGAACAACAACCTAAGGCACCTAGTTCGCTGGAGGAACATCGAACGCTTCACTATCTTCCCCTAATAGCGCATCAAAACAATTAATTCCATAACTCAAAAACTAACTCGACAACCCTTCTTACCATCCGTGAAATAAACATCAAAATGGAAACTCAAAGCAAAATTTAACCACTCTTACTAACAAAACAACATCAACAACGAGGGAAGACCAAGAAATCAACAAATTGAGGTTCAAGAATCAAGAAACCTAGATGTAAAAGAGAAAAGAAGGTGAAAACCAAAAGGAAAAGAAATAGATGAAAGTGACTTGAGAAAGTAAAAAGAAGAACAACAGCAGAAGTGGAAAAGGACGTGAGAGAAAAATTGGGCAGAAATTTTGGGGAAAACTAATTATTTAAAAAAAAACAATATCTCACTATCCAGATTTTCTGATAACTAATCAGATTATTCGAGTTTGAAATTGACCCAAACCCATCCACATGGTCTGCACAATGCATGAGAATAAAAATATTTTCATTTTACATATGTAGGGATTCAAACACAAAACTTACCACCAAACGTTCACAGAAAGGGGTTTAGACGAAAATAACAAGAATCAAGACAAACACAACTTCTAACCACTAAACCAAGTCAATTCACTAAATATTTTTCAACAATTCAAAAACTTAAAGTTTTGAGGCGTTAGATGTTTTGAGAAATTTTATCTTTCTTTCCAACCTTTGCACATGAAAAAGAACCTTCTTCTTTTTCTTTCACGATTTCAAGGATGAATGTTCATGGCTTCCATTTAAGTTTTCAAACGTGATATTTGATAAATAAATTTAAATTTCAAATAAATTTTTTAATCATTTTGTTCCTTAACAAGATGTAGATGGAAGTGAGAGAATTGTGTAATGAGGCTAGAGATAAATGTAAATTTTTAAAAGAGGAACTTAAAATATTTTGTATTGAAATGAATTAAATTGAATTTTTAACATTTAAGAGGAATTAAGAATGCAAAATTTTCATTTAGCAAAAAGTTAAAAAAAAAACAATACTAAATGTATTATTAATATTTGAGAGGAACTATTATATCATTTAACTAAAGGCCGAATCTACAACTTATCCCTAATTACACTCTTAACTATTGTAAAATTTTAAACTAAATTATTGTTACAAATCAAATAACGCCTATCTAATTAATGAAATTACAAACTATTAAATTAAAATAAAGTAATGTAAGGCTACTTATATTATTTGAATTTTTTATAAACAATCATCTCATTTAAAATTTATCCACTCCACTAAAATTTCATACTTAAACTACCTACTCTTAATGTCCAAACACAATATATATATCTTATACATTAGGGATTTAGGGTTAAATTTTTATTGCTTTTCAAAAGTATTTTTTAATTAGAAATTTGATTTAATAAAATGGGTAAAAGTATTATAGAGGCCTATGTACTAGGAGCCAAATTATATTTTTTTTTCTCTACTCAAAAAATGAGTAAATTAGTCCTTATGTATTAGATGAAAGAGTAAATTAGTCCTCTCTGTAAAAAAATTCTATCTATTTGTATTGTTAAAAACGAGCATGCTTGACGGAATAACCAGATAATGACACGTGGTGTGCCACAGGTACATCATGTTGACGTAAAAAAACCAATTTGTAATAGTAGAACTAGATGAAATTTTTAATAAAAAGATCAATTTGCTCTTTTATCTAATGTATAAGGACTAATTTTCCTATTTTTTGAGTAGAGGGCACAAAATACAATCTGACTCCTACTATAGGACCCTCTATGGTACTTCTATCAATAAAATGCTTTTTGAAATGCTTAGTGTAAGATAAGTGCATAGTATTATTGTCAAAATATTCTTTTGAGAAATAGAATATCCACATTGACATGATGTTGTAAAGTAAAAAATATGCATTTAACTGATGTTAAACTTCATCAACATTTCAATAAAAATATAATAAAATAATATTTGTGATATTTTGATATTTGAAATATGAAATATGAATTTTAAATATTTTTAAGCAATTAATATGAATTATTTGTAAAATTTAATTTGAATATATAAACTATATTATAAATATTAAAAATAAATATTACAAATTCAAATTTATGATGTTATATATTTGAAATAAATTTCAATAGAAAAATGATTGTATACCCAATATAAATATTATATATGATACATTATTTTATAAATGAAGATAAAATGTCATTTGACTCCAAAAATATATATATATATTTCAAATGGAAGAGCTAGGAATTCTAACTTTTGTAGTTGGGATAAATAAGGCTTTTTCACCTAAATAATATAAAAAATAAAATTAATAACTAAAATGATATGCTCATAAGATTAGTCGCAGCACCAAACCTTAAATGTGGGTAATTACTTTTTAAGCCCTCCTTATTTATTATTTTATTTTTATTCCTTTCAACTCATTACATTATGTTTAAACAAGCCCTCAACCTATTTTTGTAGTTAAATAAGCTCTTAACCTATGATTTTTACTCATAAAAGCCCTTTATTTTAATATTAAAGTAAATATATTTTGAATTTCAAGCTCTTATCTTAATTTTTTGTTGATGCAATAAAAGTTATATACACTTTAACATCAACATAAAATCTAAAAAAGTAATCAAAAATTTCAAAAGAGTAGTTAAGAATATCATGTATTAAGCACTCTCAAGAAATTTTAATTTTTTTATTTAATAAACTATTCTCATCAAATTCACATAAACATAAAATGCGGATTACTTTAAATTTTTTTAAATAGCTTTACTTTGGGTAAAATATATTTACTTTAATATTAAAATAAATGGTTTTTATGAATAAAAATCATAGGTTATGAGCTTATTTAACTACAAAAATAGGTTGAGCGCTTGTGTAAATATAATGTAGTGAGTTGAAGGGAAATAAACATAAAATAATAAATAAATAATAAATAAGGAGGGCTTAGAAGACAATTAGCCACACTTAAAGTTTGGCGGCACCCTTTCAATTTTTTTTTCAGCAGTCACTCAAAATGATAAATTTGCATATCAGGTCCTTGAATATTTTAGATCATTACATTTCAGTCAGGTGCTGCCAATTTGACAGGCGGCACTAGTAAAACCATACCATTTTGGTAAAGAATCTAATGGGCATGTCATTTCATTTATTAATTTTATTTTTTGTATTATTTAAGTAAAAAAGCCAATAAATAACACTTCTAAAAAGCACTTTTACCTTCAAAAGCACCATGTTTTTTTATTATTATTTATGGTGCCATTGAAATTAGACTTGTTCATAGGTCAGGTTATTCGCTCAGGCCCGAAGGCCCGCCGAAATTTGAGAGAATTTAGGTAAAAATATTATGCTCGAAAAATGGGCTTGGGCAAAAAAATTAGGTCCATTTAAAATATGGGCTAAGGTCGGGCTTGAACATTCAAGGCCCAAACCTGGCCCAATCAGACCCATTTTTAAGTTTGTAATACTTTATATTATATTATTTTTATATATTATGTAATTTAGAACACACAAAAAAAAATCTATACTAAATATATAATACTACTCTAATGTAAACATTAAAATCATGCTAAGATGACTATATAAAAATTTTCAATAAATAAAAATATATAAAGTTATTAAATATTAAAATAATTTAATTTAATTTTTTTAAAAAATTAAAAAAATAATATGGGTGGATCTAAAATGGACTTGAGTTAGGTTTTTGCAAATATAGGCCAATTGAGCAAAATTTTAAACTTATAGTTTGGACCGAACCAAGCTTGAATAAGATAAAATATATTAATATTAATATTAATATCATACTTAAATCTAGTCCGAACTCAACTTGACCCGACCCGTAAACCCTTCTAATTGAAACGAATAAAATTCTTTTACCCCTTGTTTGTGCCTCTTTTAGTGCTAAATTTTTTTTGCCACGTAGATTAGTAAATTGTGAAATGATATTTGCGTTAACCTTTATGTTTCGTATTTCTTGTTACCGTTAGTTATCCTTCTACCCTTCACCATTTATTTCTCCTTAACAAAACCCATGGAAGTTGCTTTGTAGTTATTGGAGGGGCACTAAAAGAGGCACAAATAAAGGGCACGAGAATTTTGTTCCTTCTGAAACACTATGAAGAACCCACCTTATTCAGATAACCCCTTTAATATTAAATAGGCGAATTTAATCTCTATATTCAGTAAAAAATTTAAATAAGTATAATTTTAAACAAAGTTAATATTTAGTTTTTAAAAATTAATATAATTTTTTTATTCACAGTTCAACTTTAAATAAAAAAATTCTATTTACAGAACCATAATTATTTTAAAATATTAAATTTGTTATACAATGACATTTTATAAATAATAAATATCAACTCTATTAAGATTTGACCTTATTTGATTATTTTTACTAATATAGGGGTTAAATTATTTCATTTAATAATTATATTAATCCCTATAATAGAAAAACCTGTCAAATGCTTTTAACAACAACAAAATTACTTGTTATTATTCAGTATTCACATTCTTGCACAAATTAGTTCTATAAAAAAACCTCAAATTAGAAAAAATATATATATCCAATTTTTAATAAGAAATATCATTATTTCTCAAAATTAAATTTATATATAATTTTATTTTTCTCCTAGACAAATTCTAATAAAATATTAATTTATTTTATGCAATAATTCTCAAATTAGGTCTAATTAAAAAATAAATTATCAAGCACATAAACATTTAACTAAAAACAACCTAATAATTTAGTTAAATATATTTTCTTAAGAAAATAAAATCAAAAGACACATCCCAAAAATTGAATTAGTAGAATCAGGTTTGTGAACTAAGAGTGTTCACGCCCCAATTTTTAAGGTGATCTTTGTTTGTTTGTTAAAAAAACGAGTTATTGGTCTATGGTTAAGTGTTAGTTAAATTGCCCTTGAAACCTAAGTTCAAATCTCTTCCCTCACATAATTTTTATTTTGTGCAATTTTGCTTCAAATCCTAATAAGTGTCACGCCCTGTTTTAAAAATAAACGTTGTAAGAGTTTAAATAAGAATGAGTTCTAGCTTAATAGTTAAAAAGCTACCCTTGTGAATTGAGTTCAAATCCCCACTCTTGCGTTTTTGTTGAATTTTGGCCCTCCTATATGGCCAACCCTATTACCACCCCTTTGATGAAGGAGTTGATAAAGTAGTTGACCCTAAATTTGCTCAATTTGTCTTTCTCTTTCTTCTCCCCTTTTTCCTTTCTTTTCTTTTTTCTTTTGTTCTTACCTTGTTTCCATTCTAACTTCCCTATAACTTTAATTTTCCTTTTTGACTTTCTTTTCTCTCATCTCATCTTTTCTTTCCTCCTCCTTGTGTCGCCCCCTCCTTTAGCTTTTCGTCTCTATTCTATTTTCTCCTTTCTTTTGTTTTGTCCCTTGCACCACCGTTATTGTCACCCCTTCTTTCTTTTCTTTCCTTCTTTGACCACCACTCCTGTCCTCCCCTCTCATCCATTTTTTTCTTTTTCTTTCACTACTGTTGTCCCTTTGGTATCATCGTCATTTCCTTTTTGCGCCACCCTTTTGTTGTCATCATTGTCGATCTCTTCTCTTCTTCTTTTCCTCTATTCTTTTTCCTTCATCGTAGCTGCTATCACCCCTTCTTTTTCTCCATTTATTTTCCTTTTTACCAAAACTCCTAATACTTTTCTTCATCACTATTGTGGCCGAATCATCTTTGTTTGCTAAGGTCTTTATTGATTTACCATTCTCGATCGATTTTTATGAACACTTTTATGTTATCAATGTTCAAGGTTTGAATCTGAAGAAGATCAGTCCAGATCCGATGGGTAGGAGTACAACCAATTTTGATCTATAGTCAGATAAGGGAGTAAGTGTTTCTTATCTGAGTTGCAATAAAATCTTTTAATTACTTTATAACATCTAGCATTGATTAGTCATAATATGACGATTTATGTGTTTAAGATTCAGGTTTGAACAAAATTTGTCCAGATCTAAATTTAGAGAGTGCTACTATTTCCCATTGGTAGTTATGGAAAAGGATCTATAGCGAAGGGGGGTTGCGTATTAGATCTAGTATTTTTGGACGTACTAATCAAAGGTGTGCGTCTTAACTAGGTCTCTATGTATGTTTGGTAATATTTGAATGATTAAACATATATTAACTATGACTGACCAGTGGCATAATTGCCTTTGGAGTAATAACCGAATGGAATCTATCCCCTTATCTAAGGATGATTGAATGTAACTGCCTCTAACTAAAATCTGTTGAAATGGTTGAAATGGTGTGCATTGTTGGGGTATTTTTTGTTTTGAGTAACATGTTTTGTGATATTAGAGTGTGATATAATTACTGATATTTTGATTACATGTTTTTACATGTTTACTGTCGCTATTCTGCAACTGTTACTAATAGCATGTTAAATCATGTCCATTGTTTCTAATAAATTTGACCGCATGTTAAAATCATGCCAACTGTACTGATTCTCTTATTGTTATTGTATGCCATACTATATTAGATTGGGGTTGGGTCAATTATGAACGGAGGAAGTACTGACAGTTTATCTGCAATACTAGTGGCTTGTCCACAATATTGACAATTTATCTGCAATACTAGTGGCTAGTCCACAAATTGGCAGTTATCTACAATACTAGTGGTTTGACCATAATATTGGTAGATTATCTGCTTGTCCACATATTCCTGACAGCTTAATTGTCATTACAGGTGACTTGTCCACATACTGTTGGCAGTCTATTTGCAATTACTGGCTTGTACAAAAAATGGTGTGTTATTTGATGGATGAGTTTTGGGGAACTCTTACTGTGGCGTGTAGCGAAGTTGGCTAGGAAAATGTTTCTGAAATTCCAAAACTACACTGTTAAACATGAGCATACACATTTCTGATATAATCTGTGCTATCTGTGATAATATGATTCTAAATTACTATTATATTGTATCTATTTGCTTATGTGTTAAGACTCACACTAGGCTCTATAGCTCACTCCTTACTTTACTATTTTTATAGATAACCCCCAATGTTAGGACTTGGACTCAACATTCAGAGGAATCATCTCGGATACATTATAAATAAAAAGTACTTTAGACTTATTTTTATGATTTCTTTATTTGGGATTGTATTAATTTTGTTAGATTGTGGCATGTGCTTTTAAATTGGGATTATTTTGATTGCATGTCATTAAAATTTTTAAAACTACTTAAAGTAGTATTTGGAATGTCTTAAACTAAGCTTTATTTGATAATATGTTTTGATATAACAAATTAAAGTGTTTTTGAATAAAAGTTAAAGTTGAATAAAATTGGGAAAAATTGATAAAATCAAGTTAAAATGGTTTCAATTGAGTTAAACATTTTCAATCATGTTAAAATTGTTTTTAAACAAATCAGTATTGCTTCAGGCTAAAAAGTATCGATAGTTTTCAAGATATCAATCCTCATTCTAAAATCGATACCAAATTGACATTCTGTTTTCAATTTTCACAAAAAGTGTCGATACCTTAACCAAAAGTATTGATACCTTTTACCAGGTATCAATAATATGTCTTTGGTATCATTGTAAACTAATTTCAACGGTCACTGAATCAGGAATTAAATGCTAATAATACCGATACTCGTAGAAAAAGTATCGATATCTTTTGTTGCAGGTGAATTTAATGATATGTTATTTTCATTCCCAACGGCTCTATTAACTTTCACAACAAACCTACCAGTTGGAAATGTATTAGAGGGTATAAATACCATGTTCTAAAGGTCCTACAACAAGAAGAGAGATTAACAAGCTTAAAAATCAATCAATACAACCTTAGTGTCTAATTCTTTCATAATTTTCTTGTATACACTTGAAAGCTTTCATTGTTATTCTTTAGCTCAAGTGTTCTTCATTGTAACTGTGCTTAATTGGCAAACATTCTAATCTTGTTAGGTTTATTTCTTGTTTGCTTCTTTGTTATACTCTTTGAGAGGTTTAAGTCCTAAGGTTTGCGTAAAACCTTAAGGTAGTTGCAATCTTAAGATTTTGGGTAGAAATCTTAAGGGAGTTGTAAGGTTAAAGCTTGTACTCAAAGGTTTATCAAATTAGTGAATTTGAAAAAATACTTAATTGTGGAAAGCTAAGGTAGTGGAGTAGGCAATTGGGCTGAACCACTATAAATCATTGCTCATTCATCTATTTCTTCCACAATTTTTTTAAGAAACCAATTCAGCCCCTCTTGGTGATTTTGAGTTGATCTTTCGAGCTAACAGAATGATTATGCATGAGACATGGTTTTCAATAAAAATATGTCAGTATCACTCATTTCCTTTGTAATGCTGAAAATAAGTTTCTAACAAAATTTGACTTAGTTTTCAAAATTATTAATCTTTACACATGCAATACTAAAATCGGTCGATTGCTAAAATTAACATATTTTTGTGAAGTTAAGAGAAATATTTGATTTCACTAGTTTTGAACAAATAAGAAAATGGTTTAAAAAGTATGTTGGAAATACTAAAGTTTAATTAGGTCATTTTGGTGGTCAATATAGCCTTCAAAATTTAGCCATAACGTCTAAGCCGAGTTAGGGAGGTTACATTAACATATTTTTGTGACCTACTTATTAGATGTGTTATAGAATATAACATAACCTGACTCGAAAAAAAGTTCATTTATATACACTTCTAAAGACTCTTAAAAGGGGGTCATTTATTTGAAAACTCTATTTTTTTCCCATTTCCTTCTTCATAGAGAACCCCTTTATTCTCCATACTTCAATCAGGAAGAAGATGAACTGATCAACGGAACTACCAACTAAATCTTGTACCAATAATGGTGCAGTGAGCATGGATCAAACACCTTGGGATAATTCCAAAACCCATCACCATTTGGTATTTGGCGTCATCACCTGTCGATGCCATTGACAGCCACCGATTAGTAGCTTTCTTACCATTAAACCCATCATTAGCCTCTGCATGTAACCAAACTGAACCATTGGACACTAGCCTCACATCAATCTACCCAAAGCGCACCATAAAATGCCACCATCATTTGACAACCCCTTCTTTGCTGGAAACCACCAAAATAATCGTTACGTTCCTCAATCAACCATTGAAAATCCCACTAGGACTCTTCCTCATCCACCCCAAAAATAATACTTATCTAATCGGGGACTTTTTTTGAGGGCTTTAAGTAATTCCTTCGTTTTGAAAAATTTCCATACCTTATTATTCACTTCATTTTCCAGATAAGTCTTACAATCAGTTTTTTTTCTTACTGTAGCTTTTTCATGTATATGGAGTTAAATAAATATGGAGTTTTCTTATAACCAATTATAATAGACTAGATCTGGTTAAAGCTAGGAAATATAACAGATGAAAAAGGGTTTATATGAGGGGTTTTAAAATCAGCTTAACTTTTGAGTCATAATTTAGTGGTTGAAAATTTATGGTAGCTTTTTTCCCTATTAAAAAGCTTTTTTGTATATTGTCTTTTTGTATATCAAGATTGACTATAGGAAGATTACCCCGAGCTGAAATGTTTTTGGTGATGGAGCAATTTATTTGTGAATACTACTTTTTTCACTTTATTGTTGTATTTAATTAGATAATATTAGCACTTTTAGGTGGTGCATAAAATTGGATAATTGTCGGTTTCTAAGCTAATGAATGAGCTTGAATTACATGATTGTTCTAATATGGTTTTATCATACTCTTAACACTGCTATAATCTTAGCTTTTCTTTTAAAATCTATCCTTTTTATCTTAACTCTAGATATCGATTAATTTTCGGGTTAAGGTTGCTCTATTCATATGAGCCATTTACTCCTTGTTTGGTTTAATATATTTTTGCGCTTTAATGGAGGTAAAGGTTATTTTCCTTTTTGACTAATTTAGCTAAACAAAAATCATGACATAGTGATTTCAAACTTTTGATTGATCATATGGTCTGCTTCGTCTTGGTGAAATGTTTTTATGCCATCCTCTTCGAGCAACTTTATGCTTAATATGTCTGCTGGTTGTTGTTTTTGTTTTGTGTTGTAAACTTGAATGATTTGAGTTTATTGCTAATCAAACTTGTCCTAAATTTCATATATACAGTAGCTTTCTAGTGCAAGACATAACTCTTGGTTACCACGAAATAGTGCCAGCTTCTAATTCTTCTTATGGCAGGGCAAAGTACATCCAACAAAATCCATGAAAAAACAACTTATGGAAGATATCGAGAAGATGCTAATAGCAAAGGGCTAATTATGTTCGCTGATAATTGAGAAACAAAGAAAAATAGCCTCTCGAGACTATGATTCAATTACACTTTCCCAGACACTAGAGCTTATTCAACATGAAAAAAATCAATTTATCTTCCAAACTAATAGAAAAGAGTGCTTACTACTCCAAGGTGGTCGAGGATCTTTATTACAAATTGCAGCAACAACAAGACTGGGTCAAATATCAGAAACATAGAAGACAAATGGAATATTATGATTTGGTATATTACTACATCTTCTACGCTTTCCTTTGTTTAGGAATAAGAGCCAAAATTAGAGCCAAAATTAGTTTGGGCTCGGGATTAGTTTTTGGAAATTAGAGCCAAAATTAGGTTCAGGAATTTAAAATTTAGTAACCAGTGAATATTTGACTTTCAAAAAATAAAATCAAGTTTAGAAAGAAATGAGAAAAAGGATTTTAATTTAGAAAGGGAGCTAATTTGGAAAAGGGGTTAAACTAAGGATAACCCCAAAGCAACTATACCAAAGTTTTTAAATCGGCTATTTCCCCTCAAAACTCTACAATTTCACACACGTCTTTCCTCTCCCATTCCCAACATTTGACAAATTTTACAAGCACCAAAACTCCCCAATTTCTTTCAAGCAAATTTTTCAATTGATTTTCCTTTCTCCCAAACACCAAAATCCTCTCTCAATTTTTAGGAAAACCATAAAAAATGTTATCGATTTCTTCGTTCGATTTCCAAATGAATTTTCCAAAATTCAATCTCCCATTTGTTTTTCTTCTTGATCCAGCTAAATTTCTATTTCTTTATTAATTTTTCATATATTCTAGCCTTTTAAATCAAGTTTTGATTCATTGTAACAAGAATTTCATGTTTTAGTCGAAATTGAGACCGATAATGGCGAAATTCGGGTGTTCAAACTTAACTATTGTTTCTAATTGTTTGTAGGCTTGTTTTGATGCGATTAGAAGACTTTTAAACTTACTTCAATCAATCGTTAAGGAAATTGAAAGATTGAATCATGTTTCGTCCAAAGTAGTTATGAACGTCAAAATTTTCTAGAAACTAAAATCTTAAATTCTGGGTGTTTTAAGGGTTGAAATCTATTCTAAAGTGAATGATTAGATGTTTAGAATTGATTTTAAGCAATAGGAACAAGTCCGAATTAAGAAATATGAGTTTAGGCTAAACTAGTCAAAATTTTTTGTTCAAAGATACACTAGGTAAAATTTGTGTTTTGTTTGATTTCTGATGTGGTTGTCGCTGTTAATGATTTTTACATGTTGTGTGTATTGTGTTTGTAAAGTTTCAGAACCATTGGAGCCCTCTACGAGCAAGGCGAAAGGCAAGGCGTAGCTTTTTTAAGCTTTTGGTTAGCAAGCGAAAGTGAGATCGATGAGTATTCTAAAGTTGCTGCTGGTACGCGCGATTCGTAGTGTTAATCAGGACCTTAGGATTAGCCTAAACCCCTATGCTAAGTTTCAAGAGTAAGCCTTTCCTATACTTTTTGCATTGGATGTGAAATCATGTCTAATAACTCTTGAAAAGAGTTATATTTCATGCCTTTAGACCTAGCTCATGGCTTGTACTTAAGTACATTTTGTAGCATTTTTAATATTGCATTAGGACTTGGACTGTGTTGGAATTAGGTACTTTTAATTACTTGTGATGGAGTTTTTTGTGTGTTGGTATGGCTGGAACATGTTTTAGAACGAGGAAATAAAGGAGTTAAGTTTTGTCAAGGCAAAAGTGAAGATAGTTTGCCAACACGGATGCTGTGGCAATGCCGGGAAGACTAAGTCAACATTTTTCACGCAACAGTCCCAGTTCAAATTCAAACTTGTACCCGATAAATCCCCCTAAAAGCGGAGAAGATAATCATAAGCTATTAGCCGACCCTAGCCTAATCTATCTATAAAAGTCGATGAATGAGACCTCACAAATGCCGAAAAAAATGGGAAAGATACTTAGGCGTGAATAAGGGTTCGACAGTGCAAAGGAAAGGAAGTCGAAGGCAATCCTTCTTAGCCATCACAGGGCACTCTGTTGCCAAAGTGTGGACTGGGAAAGCGAAAGCTGTTTCCCAAAGTTCTTCCATTATTTCCATTAGCGTTCATTTGAAAGATTGAATTCAAGTAGTTGAACACAATGTTGGATAATATTTTGGTTTGGAATTTTATTTCCCAGCCCATGAGCTAAATCTAAGAGGGTTGGGATTACTTTCGATGAAACCTTAAACTATTTTTATGGATGCAGTATATATCTAATTTACTTTACTATTTCATTTGATTGTTCTTATTTCTTAATTAAAATGCAAACGATCTCTAGACATTGAAGGCTGTTTGCATACTTATAAACTAATTCTAATTTCGAAAGGGTTGGGTTGGTTGGATTAAAATTAAATGAAATGAGTAAGTATTTGATAGGCACTTGTAGTTGACTCTAGACATAGAGTTACGATCATAGAGAAGGAACCCATGCAAGATATCTAAAAAGCCTTTAGACATGGGCAAGGTAATTTGAGGTTTTACTCTTGCGAGAGACAGGCCATTTTAGAACTCTTCTGTGCAGTAAAGTAGATACGATTTTGCCAAGGCATTATTGACAGTAAAGGTCAATTTTGGGTAATCCCGACCTTCCGAATCAACGTCACTCTATCTTTATTCTTTTTCCTAGTAACTTTGCCATAACATATTTAGTTGTTTATTTTTTTGTTTACATTCTATTCAGATCTCGTTATTACCATTACATTTCTGCTCTCACTTTTGCTATAACATTTCCAATTATTCATAAATTCCATCTATCGCATACATCACCATTCCTTTGAATTAGCACTGTATCCTTACCTTAGTTTACTATAGCATCTTATTCGTTAGCCTTGCCATAACGTTAATCATATTACAATAACTTGACCAATTTTGTGCCTCAATTCGATCCTCGTGAGAATGATACTCACTCATCACTTTATTACTTGAACCGACGTGTATATTTGCACAAATCACATATAATTTCATACGCAACAATGCCTAAGTAAGATGAGTTGTGTTATATGAAGCTAATACAGTAGGTAATATGTTAAAATACATGAATGTGTTATGTGGTTTACTGATTTTTAATGCACACATTGAGGTATGATATATTATAGCTCAATAAGCACTATTGTGGAACTTATAGTGCAATTAAATGTTTATCTGATAAGCATATATTGTATATGATGTTGTAATGCGAATTGATGAATATGAACAGAGGTTATGTGTATTAAAATAGTAAATAAATATGTGTAATTATGGATATTTTGACCTTTAGACCTCTTGAAACTATTGGATATAGTTGGCATGCCATAGGATTGTGAGTACTCACCTTTGTTTTTTTTTGTTTTGGGCGTTAAGGCCCCGGACAAGTTGGAGAGATAAGGGAATGTCAAGCTAAGCTCCATTCAGCGGGACATGCCGGTGTGTTGGAGAGTGTTTACTTAATGCTACACTTTGGGGATATATTAGACTCTTTGATTCATTGGTGTGACAGAGATCCGTTTATCCAATGTGTGGTTATTGAGTCCACTTATATGTTTCATAATCCTAAGATATCATATTAGCATTATGTGAATCATATATGAATTATGCTGTGTGTGAATCCATGTAAGAGAATATGCTAAACTTGTGAGATAATGAAGCATGAAAATGTATTTTTAGCTTGATGAAAACAAGGTTGTGAATGTGCCTTGGTATGTTCTTGTTTAATTTATGCTATTGTGTGTGCTTAGTTGTACTTTCAAACATTCATTGAGCTTGAAAAAGCTCACACTCTTTTCCTAAAACTTGTAGGCTAGTAGTGCATCCAAGGAGTGAAGAGTGGGCAAGTGTGGTAATCTATCCAAGACATAAACTTCGAGTAGGTGTTTTTGTGGTTTTGGACACTTTGAATAAAGACAATGTGGGTTATTGTTATTATTTTTTAGGACTAGACTCATGGACTGATGATATTATTTTTGGACTATGATTGTGGATATTTTGATGCTTGACAATGAATTGATAATGCATGCTATATTTTCTTTATGAAAATGTACTAATGTGGCATGTAAATTGGTTAAAAAGTGGTAATAGGATTGAAACAATATTCTAATAATTTGAGCATGTTTAAAGTGACCAAATGATTCCAAATAGACATTTAAGATCCTTAGGAAACCTTGAGATGATGATTTTTTATGTTAAGTAATGATTTCTTGAAGTAAAAGTATGGCTGCTAGCATGAAGGTTACTTAGTATGTCAAATTTTTCTATGATAGGTTATGGTGCGTGTGAACATGTCCTAATTGGTGTATGAATGTATTCTAACTTGTTCAAATTCAATTTAAACCTTTAATGCTTGAAATGGTAAATGGGGAAGTGTCCAAATATTGGTTTAGCAGTTCTGTTTGTTGCAAAAATTGCAAGGCTCTTTGAGACAATATTCGAACTTTGTCGGGATGTGAGTTTAGTGTCGGGACACCCTTATCGCATTGTTGGGACAAGTGTAACACCCCTAACCCGTCTTTTTCGTCAGATTAGAGTTATGGAGCATTACTGTACAATCAGAAAACATTTATCATCATAATATTAAATAAATTAAAATTAATTATAAGCCAATCAATCGTATGCATTTTGTCCCTAATTCGAGCCTTCGAGACCCTAAAGATAACTTAGAAGCAATTCGGGACTAAATCAAAACAAAATAGAAGTTTTAAGAAAAAGATGTAAAAATGTAAAACAAGGGGTCACACGGCTGTGTGACATAGTCCAAGCCGTGTAACAATCGAACTAGGGATGCATGGCCGTGTCCTAACCCGTGTAACTCACTGAGTAGGGTCACACGGTCATGTTGCAAGCTGTGTGCCAGACCGTGTAACTCTTTGAGTTGCCACACATGCCTGAGTATCAAGCCGTACGCTAGGCCGTGTAACTTATTGACTTGAAATATTAAAATTTTACAAATGACACACGACCGTGTGACAACCCGTGTCCTAAGCCATGTGAACCCAAAAACTTTCCTAAAGATCCTAAATCACCTAACAAATATGCCATTCAGAGGCACCACAATTGTATCAAAACATTACTTACCAAAAACAAGTCAATATTGCATATCCCCAAGCATAATACTCTAGTTCAATTAACTACCATACATGACCATTTGTAAGCCACCAAAACTTACCAAAAGAACCTTATTTGCAAGCACTTAAAAGTGACCAATATGACATATCTTGAAAAGGCATTAAAGTGTACCAAACCAACATAACCTCAAAAACTTAAACATACCAACACATACATTACAAAGATCCAATACATGCCATTATTAACCTTGGCCAAAATACACAAAGTCTACCGAAATGATTGCTGGATAGTTTGATAGGGCTCTAACGAGCTTTCAAACCGTCAAGCTTCCGATTATCTATAAACAAGGGAAAGTAACTAAGTAAAAAGTGCTTAGTAAGCTCATATAAACTTAAATATAACTTACCATTTCATTAATACAATTTATAGATTACGCATAAAACATTACCAAAGCCATAAGCTTAGTATAAACCTATACAACATCATCAAACTCACAAGTTAGTATGCTTGTTCATGATACAAATGAATTAAATCGTAAGATAAGTAGGTTTCCATATGTAAATACATCATTTAGCTCATAAATTATTTCATAAGATCATGATTCATTCCATTTGCATACTTACCCCTTCATTTCCTTTTCTTACCCGTTGAACCATCTAGAATTACATCGAATACTCGGGAAAGCTCACACATAGTGTGCATTTACATATAACTGTAACCTTTCCTTTACATCAATGCTCACACGAGTTGTGAAATGGTCTTGCTCACACGAGCTGTAGGTTAGAATGTCAGTTACACGATGCTACTCACATGAGTTGTGGAGAATCCACAACAAATGTAGGACCTCAGCCATCTGTGGGACATTCAAGACCAGCACCCAAAACATGAAATCCCTAATGACATGTCATTTGTATCCTAAGAATTCTTAAGGTTCAAATGGGACTCTTTATCCGTCAATTCATCAAAGCAATGATACATTTATATAGATTCATTTATATTAAAACAACATATTAAACATTCAATTTAACTAACATTAAAACGATCACAGTTTATACGAACTTACCTAGATAACTAGGGTCGTAGAAGTGGAATCCGAACTAATCCAAAGCTTTAACTTTTCCTCGATTTAAGTCTAATTGTGGTTTATCTTGATCTAAATAAATAATTTCATTCCATTAAGTACTTCTAGAATTCAATTTAATCCATAGTTTATATTTATGCAAAACTATAAAATTGCCCCTAACATTTTAACTTTTCACAATTTTATCCTTAAGCTCATAGCTTGAAATTTAACCATTTTAATCCTCCATATTAGCTAGATGAATTTCATATGAACTTATACCAGCCCATTTAAACCAACAGTTCATAATTTTAACATGAAATTTTACTATTGTCACAAATAAATCCTTAAATGCAATTTCATCAAAAATCACTTAACAAAACATGTTTATTTCATAACCAAGATTAATAATATATCAAATAAATTCAAAACCTATTCAAAAACATCCATGGGAAGTCCCTCAACCTCTAACAGTTTTGCAAATTAACCCCTGGGATAGATAGATTAAGCTAAAATGCATTCAAAAACTTAAAAATCATTAAAAACGAGGCTTGAATACATACCATGCAAGTGAGAACAATGCTTAGCCGAACCCTAGCTATTCTTCCATGGATGAATCGGTTATGAAGAAACAAATATGAGGAAGATGATGATTTTAGCCTCTTTGATTTTAATTTTATTTACCATTTTACCATTTTACCCTTATTACTAATCAAAACTTTCCATAAAGCCTTGTCCATAACTATCCACTAACTCATTAAATGGTATAATTACTATCTTATTCCATTAGTTTAAAATTTCATAGCCATTTGACCCCTTTAACTAATAGAATTCAAATTTTACACTTTTTAAGATTTAGTCCTTTTTACTTAATTAACCATTTAAACATCAAAATTTCTCAACGAAACTTTAATACGACCTTAATATAATCCTGTAGACATTAAATAAATAATAAAATAATAATACATTCATTGAAATTTGGTCCCCAAAACACTATTTTCGACACCACTGAAAATGGGTTGTTACAACAAAGGCCACCCTTCAAGGCATTTCGCGATATGAAATATCACGTCGTCCCGACGTGGTGCCTTCGCTCCAGAAGTCATTTTTCATAGCTTTGCAGATTAGTCCTTAGATGGTTGGTGCAATTGGAGTCCAAAGCGTTTACGAAATGTTTTAGAATTCACTTGCCAAAGTCCTAGATGACTTAATTTCATAAATCTACTGGTAATTTTGTATTTAGATTATGTTTAATATTCTTTCAATATTATGATTTAATCCCTAAGATGCTTCTTTTAAAATTAACTAAGAATTGCTAATCGGATTAAATTTTTTCTTTACCAAACATACCTTTAGATCGGTTATACACGCGTGTTTACATTATTCGGACATGAAATAACACTTTTTTTTCCTTTCTGCCTCGTTTGAGTAAACTTTGTTAGGACAAACATGTAGCTAGGTTTCAATTGTTTATAATTGTCTATATATGAGTTGAATGCAAGCATGTGGCTTCCGCTATTGATTGAAAAAAATGAATAATTAATTGCATACTAAAATATCATGTTATAACACCGCTAACCCATATCTGTCACCGAAATAGGGTTTCAGAGCATTACCAAGTAACCATAATATAAATCATTCATTTCAAAACATTTCAAATAATCATAACATAACCCATCATTAAACATGCATATCATCCCTTATTCAAGCCCTCGAGGCCTTAGAATCACTTTAGAAATGATTCGGGACTAAATCGAGAACATTTAAAAAATTTAGGAGAAATTCAGAAAAATTTCAATTGCAGGGGTCACACACCCGTGTGGCCAGGCCGTTTTCCCCACACTACTGAGACACACTCTCATGTGGCCAAGCCATGTAACTCTCTGACTTGGGTCACATGCCCATGTGTGTTGCTCGTGTGTGACACGCGCCTGTGTGGCCAGGCTGTGTGCATCCAAAAGTACCTTAAAACTCAAGTTTACCATTTCCTACTTACTTGGGCACTACGAAACTCAATTACCAATCATTTAACCTATTCAAAACAAGATAAAAAATGCCCAAAACATGCCAAAACAATCGTCTTAAGTGTCTAACCAATGTACCCTCATTGGTACCGCAAGTTTTAAACATGCCAAAATCAATCATTTTAGCCTAGCTTATAACTACCTAAAATATCAACTTAAATTCACATACACCTAACAAGCATTGGTTCAAAACAACATGCCAAATTATGGCTCCAAACATATGGTCAACCCAACATTATACTTATAACTCTATTACAAACCATTCACAAAATAACTATCAATTTAAGACATCCTAGGTACATGCCAACACAAAAAGATAAACATCACCACATTTAAGATCAGGATCATTACTGGATGCTGAATCGGTGATCAAAAGAGAAGTACCTAACCTGGGCACGGGAAAAAAAACCGCACACTGAGTAAAACTTAGTGATATTTCTATAATCTGAAAAATTAAAGCCATAATGATACAAGAATGCATAATTTGAATTATACGAACATACTACTGTCTAAGCTTACAATTACCATATACCATCATTTCATATCATACTCAAATTTCACATGCTATCATATTTGATTTGTTTAACAAATATCTCAATTCACATCACTTGCTATGTAAATAACTTTTAACATATCAATCCACATTTCAGTTAAACAATGGCATTATCCATTCCATATCCAATTGATGAGTACATAACCCATATATTTCATTTGTTCACAACATATTTCACATTTCATTTTCCATCCACTATCTCATTTCCATTTCACATGTCATGCCATTTCAATATTAATTATAGAAATTTATTATTTATTTACCCCTATTAACACGTCTCGGACTGGACGGATACACGAATCCAACCAACATACTAGTTTGGCACCTAGTGCCTCATCGGATAAATCCGAAGTAATAACTGCGCTCAGCGCTATATAAATTGGCATCTAGTGTCTCATCGGTTAGACCGAAGAAAATTGGCACCCAGTGCCTCATCGACTCGAAGTCGAAGAAATCCCTGAACTCTTCCTATCCTATGGCATGCCATCTATATCTGACTCAGCCCGATACAGTTAATAGGGTCTCATTTCGCTTTCAATATATATATCCAATATCAAATTTCATATAAGCACATTATCACAAATACACCTATTCAATTCAATCAATATAAATTCAATAAATTCATCACATACCAAATCAATCCATTTCAATTATAAAACACAATAGTTCTCACCTCCAATGTTTACCATATGCAAGAAATAAAAATGCAATAATTTACAACTTAGTTTAGATTATACAAACACAAACCGTGGATTCCCAGCTATTCGACGTCGATGCTATCCTTCCCCCTTTTTAGTCGAGGATTCCGGTACGACGTTAGCTACGAAATTAAAAAATTAAAATACATCAATAAAACACAATTCAAATTCACATTGAATATTTCAATTTTTACTCAATATTTGCTGAAATTCCAATTTAGTCCCTAAACCGCGACTAATTTTTATTCTTCATAATTAACTCTATATTTTCATAAAAATTTCACTTTAAACTAAATTTAACTCCCTAATTTCAATTAAACCCTTAAATTTTTAATTTTTTATAATTTAGTCCCTATTACTCAAAATTTACAATTTGTTCTACAATTTAATCCTTTTCCATTTCTAGCTTAAAAATCTATCAATTTAATCCCTAATACTAAAAATATTCAAGATTAACAACATGTAAAATATTCATCAATGTTAAAATTTTGACATGGGTCAGGTAGTACTTAACACCGGGATTCCAAAAATATAAAATTACAAGAAAAGGGACTAAATTGACTAACCAATTTGAATTTGAACCTTAAAAACCCTTAGATATCGTGCCTCCAGCATTCTTTTCTTTTTTCTTTTTCTTTCTTTTATTTTCTATTTAATTGCATGCTTTCTATCATCAAATTTCACTTTCTTTTTCATTTATTATACTTTAATATTGTATAATACATATATATATATATTTAACATTTAATTTATTAACTATTATAATATATATAATAAGTTTACATATAATAATATATATACTTCATAATGTCGTCCACTAAATAAGGCAAATGTATATTTGCTACTTTAGTCCTTCAATAAATTTTTAATCTATATTTTAACTTTTACCCTATACGCGATTTAGTCTTTATACAATAACAATTATTAATTCATGCAAATTCACTTAACCGAACTCTAATTAACTACACAAATAACTTCGTAAATATTTTTAATAAATATTTATGAGTCCGATTTATGGGAATGGAGTCCCAAGAATGCACTTTTCGACACCCCTAACTATCGGGTTGTTACCCGTATGGTGTTTGGGGTCACTTTGGTGAATAATGTGACGTTTCGAATTCAGGTCAGATCGTCCCAGCTGGGTTTGGGGTGTGTAGCGCTTAGGTTTCTGTAAGTGTACACAGTCGTTATTAAGTAATAAGTAAGTATCAAGTTAGCGTCTCCACAGGGATTGTATTTGTGCTAAGTCACTTAATTTGTAAAATTATATTAACAATTTGGTAAATAAAAACACAATATAGTTGAGAAGTGGTGATTAAAATATATTAAACTAAATGCAATGATCCCTAATGCCAATTATCCTAAGTATGCAAACTATATGATTGAAATAAATTTTAGTACAATTAAACACAATTTGCAACAATTATAACATAAATAAACTAGAACAATTACTTTAATTAAACTCAATTTATTATCAACATGCTTAATAACATTCGGAAAAACATTTCATGGCAACTTGATCTTTCATGAGTTTGGAAACCATATTAGGTCCTTTCGGAATCCTTTACTTAGTAAATACACATTTTACTTATCCTTATTTACTAAGAGTTTCTTAGCATTCGTGTGAGGTAACAGGGACGTGTTAGGTTTGAAACAATTTAATCACACAAATCTAAAAACTATGTAGATAACAGAGCTTGGTTAGAGTTGTTGTGCAACCTACAATTTAATCGTGTTAGGATCTAAATTGAGCATGCACATTTTAATTATGCATCCATTAGCCTTCGTCTGGTTACGATCGTTCATCTAATTTAGGTGCATTTCAATCACGTATGAATGAAATACAGACTTGATTTGATTTTAATTGAAAACATGATCGATTGAGGCACAAACATTATAAACATGAATCAAATAAATATTATTTAATCAAAGAAATCATCCTAGCTTAAATAAAATTAAGCTAACATTGTTGTAAACAAGAACAAAGAACACATATCAAACATTTTTATATTAAGTTAAAGAAAAGAAAGATCAAACCCAACTCAGAGTGGCTGTCACCCAAGACTCTGACTAACGAGACTCCTTCGTTCCTTTGCTTTGCTCCTTTACTGATGGTTCTCCAAGGTGGCCGACCAAGGGTTCTTTAAGAGGCTTAATTGCTAAAATTTCTATGAAGAGATGATGCTAGGAGTGGGAATGGAAAAGGTTAAGAGAAAAAGAGAGAATGATGCTTGATGGATGCTTGAGGGATGATGAATGAAGGAATGAGAGGGTCTTATTTATAGGTGAGGAGAGAGAGATAGTTTGCTAAAAAATAAGAGTTTCCATCTTTTGAAGCATCTTCCATGGGTGGCCGGCCATAATTTTAGTAAGTTGAGCTGATTTTTCCTTGATTTTTGGTCAATTTGAGTGCCACAACAACTCAGGATTGAGACTCGGTCAAGTGCAAATCTTCAGGTAAATCTCTAATTTCTTCTACTCTTCAAGGACCTTGTGCAATTAAACCAAAAAGTGGTTTATGGATAGTCATGTGCAGCCAAATTTTGGGTTGACTTGGTCTCCAATTTGGACAGTTTTGTAATCCAGCAAAGCTATCAGACCTGTCCAAAATAAATCAACAAGTTAGAAGACCAAAGAATTAAATTTATCCAATTTAATTAATTAAAACCCAAATTATTAATGAAATATTTTAAAATGAATTATTAAATATAATTTTATATTTTATTATTTAATTTAATCATGCATGGCCCACTTATTCTTAAAAAATATAATATATTCAAATTAATATAAATAAGCCATTTATTGCATGCAAACTATATAACAAAGCATAAAATCACATTTTAATAATTTCTATGTCATAATTTCATATTTTCACATATTTCATTAATTTATTAAAAAATTACTTAGTTTTAACAACGGATTTAAGTAAAAAGGTGATAAATTAAATAGGAAAAATCCTATATATTTTTCCGTTTACACACCCCCAAACTTAAACCATTACTCGTCCCAAGTAATGTTTATACACAGCAAAAGGTCTTCCTAAGGTAAAATTGCTAATTGTGTAAGCAGTATTAATCTTTGTCCCATAATCATGCATTAATAACTTCATGCTTATCGATCTTTTTTGTTAACAAGTAATTCATATGCAAACATTCCTTAGGATTATACTAAGCTTTAAAATATGCCAACACGAATCATAGTTTGCGTGTATGTCACAACCATAGATAACATTCTTCATTCAACATAATTTCCTATCAATCAAGGAAACAATCACAAGGCTTATTTATGATCTTTATATGTTGAACTTAGGACTTCCTCTCCACTAATGTAGGTGACATAATCATCAAATCAACAGGTCTTTTATAAGGTTGTAATGGGGCTCAGTTAAAGGTAGGGATTTTAAGAGATAGGACATTTCGGTTTAAAAATCTTAACCTTTAACTTTGTCTTAGTTTTCACATAATACAACTTTTTTTCTTTAAGTGAACCTTTAAAACACCCCCAAACTTATTTTGAACTCGAGCACATACATTTTTCCTTTTTTTTTTAGAAACTGAGCGAACTTTTCTTTACTTTTTTTAAACATGAGCACATACATCTTTATGAAAATTTCCTCAAATGTTGATTCCCAAGACAACTTTAGTTAAGATAGGTGCACAAATTTAGGATAGCTTTAAAAAGATGATAATTGGCTTATAATGTAGGCTCATTGCACAAAAAACAAGCCTTTAAGCTCAAAATTACAATTTCTAGGGTCTAGTATCATAGGGTTGGCTTGAAAAGGCTTAAACGATCCAAAGAAATAGTGCATATATCATTTAAGATTTTTATGTCCCCTGGGATTTCGCCTCAAGAAAGTTACTAAGTCAATTCTAAAGATATAAAACTTCATGCATGTTTAATCTCAAAAGAACTAAGTTTTCATGGAAAACATTACTAAGGCTAAGATCATACAAGCATTCCATTCTTCATGATAACATACTTTCACTTAGATAAAATCATCATTCATACTTGCATACAAACTATCTCAGTAACAAGAATATCTCTAAATATTCATTTATTAAAACATACTTGAAAATTTTAAAAGTTTGAGCAATTTATTTGCCTTACCCTCTTTCAAAAGAAGCAATGTTCTTATTGCAAGAACAAAGTAATGAATGAAAACTGAACACCAGGTAGGGTTGTAAAGAAAGAGAGGTGAGTCATTAAGACTGCTTAAGTACCAAATCTTCCCTAATAACCCAATTCTAGACATGTTCATTCCCATTACCACATCACTTAGTCTTATTCTTTCTAAAGAAGTGCTAAGTTTGTTCATGCTTACTATGTTTTATTCTGCAGAAATTAAATCCTAATTACGAAAGAAATAAATTCCTAAAGAACTAAAAGTAATTAAATAAATTGCAGGACAAGAATCCCCCTTTTATTTTTCTAACTTATTCCCATTATCTTCTTTAGCTTCATCTCCGCTTGCATCGTCAGTATCTTCCGTCCATGTCCCAAAGATAGCATTTGGGAACTCAGGAACAAAAGTATTAGAGATATTCTTAAAAGTATTTTGAATTGAGTTATCTCTAATTTTTGCATATTTCCAATAATTTTGTTGTTGATTGTGCATGAACTTGCACATATCCATCAAAATTGACAACTCCGATTTCCTTAAAGTACTTGCAGAAGTCGGCATGACAGTTGTATATTCAGGTTTAACACTTTGCTTGACTGGTTCTTCTTCTGGCTTAACCCTTGGTTCAAGAATGTTTGGTTCCTTATTAGATTCTTCCTCTTCAGTTTCTGTTGACTCCTTTGTATCCGGCTCAGTTGGCTCTTCTTGCTCGCCTTGATTCAGTTCATGCACCCTCTCTACTAATCTTTCAAGATCATAATTTGTAATACATCCTTGAACATATCGCCCCTTCAAATTTTCTTGTGTTATAACACGGGCCTTTAAGCAAAATGAAGTGATTAATGATGGGAAATAAACACTTTCTGTCTTTTTTTTAGCACAATCATGAATCTGTTTGAGGATAATTTTCCCAACATTAATGGACTTTTTTTTATCAAAATTGCATATAACAAAAGCATATGTTCCATCGAGATGGTGGAACTATGTGAGATAGGCATAAAACTGTAGCGAACAAAATAAAACCATACCTTTGCTACTGGTTTTAAGTATTCTCTTCGACAAGAATGGCTCTCATACTTTCTTATAATCCATTAGGATCCCGGATTTGTCACAACATCAAGCACTTGTTGAAGAAAATCCTAATTGATATTGTTCATCATAGGGTAGTACTCATCTTCTTCAACATCAGGTAAATTAAACAAATCATTGATGGACTTAGAAGTAAGAGGTACCTTTTTCTTTCGAATGATAACTTTAGTAGCATATTGCGTAGTCAAACTAGCATCATCGGGAAGTGAACAAGCATCACAAAATTGTTCCCACTTGAGAGCATTGATTTTCTTTCTAATCGGTATAGGAACAACCATCAAATCATTACTCTTCAAGTCAAAACCTTTTTCCGGCATCATAGGTTGATGCTTGAAGATTGAATCAAATCTCTCTTTCATTTCTTTATCGATCAAAATTTGGTTTTCAGGAGTAGTCTTTGAAGATCTGGTTCTTTTGCGAGACATGGTATTTTTTCCCAAAAATTCAGCAAAGTTTCTGCACAAAAGAGAAAAGAGAAATCGGAAAAGTGGGTAGAACTTGCTATAGCAAAAATCTTGCGACAACAAGCATGGAGCGGCAGTAACGACGACATGCGACAACAATGGCGGTGCTTCGGTAATCTCTTTGCGGTGGTAATAGGGAATTCTGGCAAAAAGGGAAGAGAACTAGGGTTTCTTTTGGGATTTAAGGTTGACGGCACAAAAGAGAGATTTAGGAGTTTTTTTAGGGTGTAAGCAAATTGCTTTGAGGGTTATGAAAATTACTAGAATGGAAAGGGGTTTATATAGGAAAAATTAAGGCAACATGTAGTAAAAATTTAGCTGCATTAGGGTTACTTGGGTGGCAAGCAATAGGTGTGACGGCAAGGCATGGATTTTTCCCTCCTTTTTGCTGTCTTGGGCCTCAAACTCAAATTGTATCTTACTAAAAAAAAACTAATTAGTACTTGGGCCAAATTTGACCCTCTCTATTAACATAAAAATTTAAAATTTAAACAGAACAAATGTAATAAAAAAAAATTAAGTCTTAGTTAGAAAATTTCTTCTTAATAAATTACATTAAATTAATTCCCAGGAAAGGTTGGAGGGGTCACATCGGTCCCGCTTAAGTTCCAATCTCCTTAGACAGGATTAATTAAATGTAATAAGTCAAGAAAATAAGTTCTAATTATTTATTTATTTACAAAATGAGTTCATGAAAAATTAAGGGTCTGCTAATTTGAATGAGGATTCATTTCGCTCAACTTCACCATCCTGGTAGTGTTTGAGACGTTGACCATTAACTTTAAACGTACCTCCGTAATTTTCGTATAATTCAACAGCTCTGTAAGGATAAACTCAATAGATGGTCTAAGGCCCTTTCTATCGGAATTTAAGCTTCCCAAGAAATTACTTCAACCTTGAATTAAACAACAAAACCTTCTGACCTTCTTTAAACTCACGAGGTTGTATATGACTATCATGCCATCTCTTTGATCTTTATTTACACATTTTGGCATTCTAATAGGAAAACAACCTCAACTCTTCGAACTCATCAAGTTGTAACATCCTTCTCTCACCAGCTTCCTTAAGATCAAAGTCCAACTGCTTCAAAGCCCAGTGAGCTTTATTCTCCAACTCTAATGGCAAATGACATGCCTTTCCAAAGACTAACCAATAAGGAGTCATTCCTAACGGGGTCTTAAATGTTGTTCAATAGGCCCATAAAGCATCATTGAGACTTCGAGACAACCTTTTCTGCCAGGGCATACTACCTTTTCAAGGATACCTTTGATTTCGTGATTCACGCTTTCAACTTGCCTATTAGACAAGGGGTGATAGGCAGTAGCAATCTTGTGCTTCACATCATATTTATCAACCTTCATCGCTAATAATAGTTCTTGGTGTCCCAAATCATGTAAACACATACTTATGTAGAAATTACATGACTACCTTAGCATCATTTGTAGGGTATGCTTCATCTTCAACCCACTTGGATACATAGTCCACAGCAACTAAGATGTATTTGTTCCCATACGAAGAAGGAAACGGGCCTAAGAAATCAATGCCCCATACGTCGAACAATTCAATCTCCAAAATGTTTGTCAAGGGCATCTCATTCCTCTTTGGTATATTTCCAGTCCTTTGGCATTTATCAAAGTTCTTCACATAAGCATAAGTATCTTTAAATAGTGTAGGCTAAAAGAATCCTGCTTGCAAAATCTTTGCTGCAGTACGTGAATCACCAAAGTGTGCCCCACTTAGAGATGAATGGAAATGATACAAGATCTCAGCAATCTCACTTTCAGCTACACAGTTTCGGATTATATTATATGCATATTGTTTAAACAAAAACGGATCCTCCCAAAGATAATACTGACTATCATGAAGGAATTTTTTCCTTTGTTGGTATGTCATTTCTCGAGGAATTATTCCACATGCAAGATAATTGGCAAAATCAGCAAACCAGGGTATTTCATGAATTAGATTTACCTCAAATAAGTGTTCATCTGGGAAATTCTCATTAATAGGCACACAAGAATGAGTTACCTCAATTTGCTCCAACCTCGACAGATGATCAGCTATTTGATTTTCGACACCTTTTCTGTCTTGGATCTCAAGGTCAAATTCTTGGAGTAAAAGTATCCAACGAATTAGCCTTGTTTTTGTATCTTTCTTTGTGAGCAAGTATTTAATGGACGTATGGTCAGTAAATATTGTAACTTTGGTACCTATAAGATATGAGCAAAATTTGTTAAAAGAAAAAATTATAGTGAAGAGTTCTTTTTCGGTTACCGTATAATTGCATTGGAATCTCGTCAAAGTTTTACTTGTATAGTAAATAGGGTGAAACACTTTATTTCTTCTTTGACCCATCACAGCTACAACGACATAGTCACTTACATCACACATTAAATCAAAAGGTGAGTTCCAATCAGGTGTAATGATTATTGGGGCTGAGATTAACCGCTTCTTTAGCTCTTCAAAAGCTTCCAAACATGCTTTGTTGAAATCAAACACTGTATCTTTCTCTATCAACAAACAAAACGGTTTAGAAATTTTCAAGAAATCTTTGATAAACCTTCAATAAAAATCGGCATGACCTAAGAAACTTTTGACTCCTTTCATATTCATTAGGGTCGGTAATCTTTCAATTACGTCCACCTTCTCTTTATCGACTTCAATTCCTTTCTTTGAGATTTTATAACCTAAGACAATCCCTTCCTTGACCATAAAATGACATTTTTCCCAATTAAGGACAAGATTCGTCTCTTCGCATCTCTTTAGTACCTTAGCCAAATTACTCAAACAGATATCATAAGTGTTACCGAAAACAGAAAAATCATCCATGAAAACCTCAACAAAATTTTCATCCATATCAGTTAATATTGCCATCGTGCTTCGTTGAAAAGTTGCAAGTGCATTGCATAAACCAAAAGGCATTCGCCTAAAAGCAAACGTACCGTATGGACAAGTAAAGGTTGTTTTATGTTGGTCCTCCGGAACTACAACTATTTGGTTATATCCCGAATAGCCATCTAAAAAATAATAGAATTCATTACCTGCCAATCAATTTAACATCTGATCCATAAAAGGCAATGAAAAATGGTCCTTTCGAGTGGCTTTGTTTAACTTTTTGTAATCAATATAGATTCTCCAACTGGTAAAAGTTCTCGTTCGAATTAACTCATTACGCTCATTTTCAACAATCGTGATTCCACCTTTCTTCGGTACACACTGCACCGGGCTTACCCACGAACTATCTGAAATAGGATAGATGATTCCTGTCTCTAACCATTGGATCACTTTCTTTCTCACAACTTCTTTCATAATAGGATTGAGCCTCCTTTGCCCATCAATTCGAGCTCTTTCACGTTCTTCTAAAATGATTTTATGCATGCAAAAAGAAGGGCTTATACCTCGAATATCAGCTATGGTCCAACCAATTGCTTTCTTAAATTTCTTTAGAACAGCAATTAGTTACTCCTCTTGATCTTTTGTCAGTTCCGATGAAATAATCACAGGAAAAGTAGAACAATCACCTAAATAAACATATTTCAACTAGGAAGGAAGTACCTTTAGTTCGAGTTTAGGTGGTTCTTCAATTGACAACTTGGGTTGCACAAATTCTCTGACTTCCAACTCCAACGGTTCAAACCGTATGGATTGAATAAATTTTTCTAGATTGGCTTCCATCAAAGCCATGTTTTCTTCACCTTCTTCATCTTCCAAAGGGTCAAGATCTAAAGCTTTCTCCAATGGATCTTTTTCAAAATTACCTTCCATAGAAACCAAGGTTTCTATCTCTTCCATAACTGAACACTCCTCTACCGGATCGGGAAATTTCATCACTTTAAGAATTTTAAAGGTTACCTGATCGTTTTGAACTCGTATGGTGAGTTCTCTTTTCTTCACATCAATTAAAGTTCTTCTTGTGGCTAAGAAAGGTCTCCCAAGGATGATCGACACTTCCTTGTCTGCTTCAAAATCTAAGACAATGAAATCAGTAGGAAAAATAAATTTATCGACTCTTACTAAAACATCCTCGATCTTTCCTTCAGGATATGCTAAAGATCGATCCACTAGCTGAAGCGTCACAGTTGTAGGTCTTACTTCACCTATCCCTAACATCTTGAAGATAGACTTTGGCACCAAGTTGATACTCGTTCCTAAATCACACAAAGTTTTACCACAGTAAGATTCACCAATGTTACAGGGTATAGTAAAGCTTCCTGGGTCTTTCAATTTCGATGGCAGTTTGTTTTGCAGGAACGCACTGCACTCCTTTGTCAAGGCAACAGTCTCATACTCACTCAGTCGTTTCTTCTTGGACAGTATATCCTTCATAAACTTCACATAATTCGACATT
This sequence comes from Gossypium hirsutum, assembly GCF_007990345.1. Lineage (NCBI taxonomy): Eukaryota > Viridiplantae > Streptophyta > Magnoliopsida > Malvales > Malvaceae > Gossypium > Gossypium hirsutum. The sequence goes on along the minus strand of NC_053446.1, from coordinate 12,127,283 downwards.
TCTTCTAAAGCCTCTACCAACGGAATATTGATGTGTAACTGCTTCAGAACATCCAAAACCTTCTTGAATTGCACTCCTTTTTCTGCTTGTTTTACTGCAATCTTTGCGTGTAACACCCCAAACCCGACCTAGACATTATGGTCGAATCTGGTGTGCCACATTGAAGTGTCTTTCGAAAAATTGAACTCGTTGGTAAATATTTGTTTCTAAGTTTAAAATAAACCCCTTTATTATTACTAATTAACAAACCAACCAGTCCAAATGTTTGTCTCGTTATCCGTTACTGATTTAATAAGTTGGTCTAAAATCGCGGAAGCTTCTTAAATTCTTATTGTTTAAAGCCTGTGTCTTTGAAAATAATAATTATTTTAAACAAAAAAACTCGTCTTCTTCGAAACTAGTAGCTTAAAATATGTAAGCAAAAACCCAATTAAAATTTTAAACCACCTTAAAGGCCTTATTACAAAACAAAACCCAACTTATGATTTAATTTAAAATAAAAGCAATTGTGAACAACAGCAATTGTGTGGCCACCTCCGAGTCTCTCGCAGCACCGAATCGCCTAAGGCTGGGGATTACTTGCACAGTTAAAGTAGAGGGTGAGTTTACGAAACTCAGTGTGTAATCTACTATCAATCAATCAAAATACGACATGCAGTAACAGTGTAATATGGGCCTTAGCCGATTTCAATAACAGTGTGAGCCTTAGCCCAATACAAAAATAATATAGTGCAGTAATGCAACCCAACCCAATCCAGCCAACACACCACTCCGTACCACCAACACACCATGTAGGGATAATGTCGACCCACCTAGCCAACACACCTATATCGTAGCAGAGCTGCCAGTAATAGAATCGCAGTGAATCTGCCAGTAACAGTATATGTGACAAAGCCACCAGTACAATATACTTCCCCTATATCAGAATCCCAACCCCATGCAGTATGTCATGCTCAGTAACAGTCATACATATATCATAGAACAAGTCAATCATACACACATTTCAACTCCTAGGGGTATAACAGTCCTTTTACCCTATGAGAGTATTTCGATTATTTTACACTTCGAGCGTATTTTGGTCATTTTACCCTTCGAGGGTATTTTCGTCATTTTACCCTTTGAGGGTATTTCAATTATTTTACCCTTTCAGAGTATTTCGGTCATTTTACCATTCGAGGGAATTTTTTTCATGTTCACCTTCGAGGGTATTTCGGTTATTTTACCCTTCGAGGGTATTTCAATCATTTTACCTTTCGAAGTTATTTTGGTCATTTTACCCTTCGAGGGTTTTTCGGTTTTTTTACCCTTCAAAGGTATTTCAGCTATTTTCTCATGAATCGCAAGTTGGGCTTGCCACTCGAGCGATCGCACGCCCGTGTGGTCTCAAACACGGTGTTTACGTCATTTTGGCTTTTCGCTAATCTATGGTTGTAGTGGGTGATTACATACCTGATTGTGAAGACGCACCTAGATCCACGAACACCCAAAATTTGCATTCAAACACATTTTCCATTAGTCGCTAAAAATAAGGCTAATCTACTTCTTTTACATCCTTAACCAAAATTAAACTAATACTTGCCTCGACTAACAAAAATGGCTTAGCCCACTTTTACAACCGATGAGGACTGACTTCAATCTTTTTGACAGATATCTACAATACAACAACTTCATTAAACAGTATTGCTTAATCATGTGATTGAAATCCACTCATGATCAAATATAGAACAATAGGAACATTCAACCTTCACTTAAAATAAGACTAGCCTACTTACCTTGATCGAGGGATGAGAGAGTGGTTTCGACGACATTAACAACACTTACACTGCACCGCTCTTCGAGAAAAACTCTAAAACCGTAACAAGCAGCATATTGAGAGAAAAGCATCAGCAGTCGGTAATCAAATATTACGAAGAAGGGTATTCAGTTTTAGGAAAAGAGAAAGAAAAGAACAGAGTGAAGAACATAGCACTTACTGGTGGTCGACAACTCTTGTAGCACTAGAATGAAGAGGAGAAGAAGAGAAGATATGAGAAGAGAGGATTCGACAACAAGAGAAGAAAGAGGAAAATGCAATCGACAAGGAGAAACCACCAATATTCGGCCAACACCCAAAAGAAAAAGAGATGAGAGAAAACGAAAAGGCAAAAACGAATATTTGGCACTCAAAAATGAAAAGGCAAAAACGTAAAACTGACCGAAATCAAACTGACAGAAGAAAAATAACTTCAGAAATTGATTCCCTCAGTGCCTACTGACCAAATTCGGCACAAGCACACCCCTAGCCGAAAATTCTAGCTAGGGTTCCCCGAATCGGCATAACTCTCCTCACACAACAAATCATTGATTTTCTACTAAAATCACTCCCCTTACCTCTCATTGATTCACTCCACCTAATCACAATCCCATTATTCTCTCCATGATTCACTCCTCCATTCAAATTCCACAGTATTTCAGTCAAACTCCACCACCTCACTGCACAGGTGATAAAAATAAACACTCCACAGTGCAGCACAGGACTTGAACCTCAAACCTTAAGAGTACTCCACATGCCACCTACCATTGGACCAACAGGCTCTTTTTGTCATAAAACAAGCACAAATATTTATAAAGCCTATATACCAACGTCCAGATTCATTTAAGGGAAAAACTAAAAATTCTGCCAAGGACAAGACTTGAACCCAGGCTTCTCAAACACTCTCATACACACCCAAATCACTTATCCAGTAAAGCAAACAAGCAATTTGTGTCAAAACCTGAAAAAATTAAAGACTTAGATTTTTGGAGCGTTACAACTCTACCCCTTAAACAAAATTTCGGCCTCAAAATTTACCTATTCAGAAAAGATAAAGGTATTATTGTCGCATTGCCTCTTCAGGTTCCCACGTGGCCTCTTCTGAACTGTGATTACGCCAAAGCACTTTGACTAGAGGAATAGATTTCTTCCTCAGTACTTTAACCTCAAAATTCAATCTCAGCATTGGTTCCTCCTCGAAGGTCAGATCTGGCCTAACCTCAATCTCCTCAACTGGTACTATATGTATGGGATCAGAGCGATAACGCCTTAATATGGAGACGTGGAACACATCATGAATCTGGTATAATTCTAGAGGCAACTCAAGTTTATAAGCGACTGGTCCCACACACTTCACTATACGATAAGGCCCAATGAACCTAGGGCTAAGCTTACCCTTCCGACCAAACTTTAGTATCTTTTTTCATGGTGAAACCTTGAGGAAAATGTAATCACCTCCAGAATACTCAATCTCTCGATGTTTAAAACTCGCATAAGACTTCTTCCTAGATGCTTCCTTCAACAAGTCTCGAATCAGTTTTACCTTCTCTTCGGTATCAGAAACTAACTCTGGCTGTCTTAAGATAGGGGCCTCAGTCAGAACCTTCTTCAATTTCTCCAAACTTTCTTGCTACTTGTCAGTCCAGTTAAACAGTACCCCTTTACGTAGCAACTTAGTCAAAGGTGCAGCAATTAAGAAAAGCCCCTCAACAAAACGTCTATAATACCCTGCCAGACCCAGAAAAATTCGAATCTCAGATGCAGTCCTAGGTGGTTTCCAATCCAGTACAGTTTTAATTTTTCGAGGATCAACCTTAATCCCTTCGGCAGACACCACATAACCCAGAAATGTCAGTTCTAGAAGTTAGAACTCACACTTACTGAACTTAGTGTATAGCTGCTTCTCCCTTAAGATCTGTAGAACAATTCAGAAATGAGCATCATGTTCATCATTGGTTCTCGAATACACCAAGATATTGTCTATAAACACCACCACAAATCGATCTAGGTAGGGGTGGAATACTCAGTTCTTGGATTTGAGCTTTTAATTCCACCAAATCCTTCGGTGCTATCCTATAAGGGCCGATGGACACTAAAGCTGTACCTGGTAGGAGCTCAATTCCAAATTCAACTTTGTGTCTAGGAGGCAACCTAGGAAGCTCATCAAGAAAAACATCAGAAAAATCCTTAACAATTCTGATATCTCCAGCAGAAGGACCCTCAGAATCAGATACACCAACATAGGCTAGAAATGCCTCACAACCCTTGCGAACCAGTTTTTTGACCCTTAATGTAGAGATCATATTAGACAAAAAGTCCCTTCGCTCCCCAATTACAGCTACCTCTTCATCCTTATTAGTCTTTAATATCATGCGCTTAGTAGTACAATCTAAATTTGCACGGTGTTTAACCAACCAATCCATCCCCAAGATTAGGTCGAATTCACCAAACGGTAGCTCCATTAAATCCACTAGAAATATAACTCTTTGAACTTTTAGGGGCACTGAACAACTTGTCTACCCTTACTGATTGTCCTAGTGGACTTAACACAGTCATCTCATTAACAATATTCTCACACATGATACCCAAAGTGCCAGACACAGTGCACGCAATGTATGAATGTGTAGACCCTATATCAATTAAATCAGTGTAAGGTACATTATGAATTAGGAATGTACCAGTTATAAAATCTAGAACGTCACCATCCTCTCGACGGCGAGTATCATAGACTAGTACTGGCTGTCTTGCCTCACAATTATCAACACCTCTGCCAAACGTTCCACGACCTCTCCCTACACTATTACCACCTCTAACCTGCCCATGGCCTCTCGGTGGCTGCTGACCACCTCTTGCTAGCTGAACAAAACCTTGACCCGCAGCCTGCATCTGAGCAGTCCTCTAAAGACAATCCTTAACTTGATGCTTCATAGACCCACATCTGAAACATGCCCCAATATTCTTCCAACACTCACCCAGATGATGTCTCCCACAATCAGCACAAGGCTGTGGTCTTGCAACAGAAACTCCAGCTCAGACTGGCCCATCAAACCTGGCCTTCTTTTTAGGCCTTTCAGAAGAACTTAAGGGCTCTAAATCCCTCTTATACCTGCCCCTATCTTTTTCACGGTTCTGGCACTCAGAGAACTTCATATCCTCGGTGATTTTCGCCTTTTCTACTAGGGCAGCAAAATCTCGCTCCTTCTGTGGAGCTATCAAAACACACAATTCATCTCGGAGACTGTCCTCAAATCGCACACAGCGTTCATATTCAGTCGCCACTATCCCACGAGCATAACACTTAGTTGCAGAAACTCTGCCTTATATTCAACCACAATTTTATTCCCCTGGACCAAACTCAAGAATTCCTTTCTTCGGGCATCCACAAAACTTGCGCCCACATACTTTCCTTGAAATGCCGGCTTAAAGAAATCCCACGTTAACCGGTCATCCTGAGTACCTTCTCTCACAGTAAGCATCCACTGATAGGCTTCATCTCACAGTAAAGACACTGCACCTTTTAGCTTTTGCTCAGAAGTGTAGTCGAGGTCATCCATTACTCTCTTCGTGGATTCCAACCAGTATTCAGCCACATTAGGGGTACCTTGAGAAATACCCCTAAAAATTTCTGCTATATTTGACCAGAGTTATTCTGAAATCGACCCTTGGCCCACAACACCAGTACTGGTCCCCGCGACCCTTTCAGAATGTGGAGCATAGCTTGGGATAGTGCATCATCCACAGCCACTCGATCGAATGATCCCGTCTCAGTCACTGATGAAGCTGGTGCTTTCTTAGCCCCAACATTAGGTATGTGACCTGATGCCGAAGACCCAACCCTAGCACTTCCTCAGCCTCTACCACGGCCTCGAGTACCCCTTTCGTGAGTACCTCTAATGCTCATATCGAATAACGTATAATCTGTTTACGAAGTTTTATGCATTATTTAGTAGTTCCATTAATTATTAACAGATGTCTTATGAAAAGCAATAATCAGAGTTTGTTTTCGTAATTCAAGAGTCTACCTACAGTTTTTGTTTTTCTACAGTATTTATTTTCCCTAATTTAAGAGTTTTAGTACAGTTCTGCTATCTATAGTAATCTCTCAATATATTTTAGTTTAAACAATCTACAATATATAGAAACTTATAGATTCAGTGTTGGAGACTCAGTGTGCCACACTTGAAACCTTCAAAAATAATTTAAAATAATTTTCCAAAAATTCTAGATATTTTTAAACCCATTCCATAGTCGAGTTTTGCAACCTGGCTCTGATACCACTAAATGTAACACTCTAAATCTGGCCTAGACGTTATGGTCAAATCTGGTGTGCAACATTGAAGTGTCTTTCAAAAAATTAAACTTGGTAAAAACATATTTCTAAGTTTAAAATAAACCCCTTTATTATTACTAATTAACAAACCAACCAGTCAAAATGTTTGTCTCATTATCCATTATTTACTTAATAAGTTGGTCTAAAATCGCATAAGCTTCTTAAATTCTTATCGTTTAAAGCCCGTGTCTTTGAAAATAGTAATTATTTAAGAAAAAATCGTCTTCTTCTAAACTAGCAGCTTAAAATATGTAAGCAAAAAATAAATTAAAATTTTAAACCAACTTAAAGGCCTTATTACAAAACAAAACCCAACTTATGATTTAATTTAAAATAAAAGCAATTGTGAATAGTAGCAATTGTGTGGCCACCTCTGAGTCCCTCGCAGCACCGAATCGCCTAAGGTTGAGGATTACCTGCACAGTTAAAGGAGAGGGCGAGTTTAAGAAAATCAGTGTGTAATCTCCTATCAATCAATCAAAATATGACATGCAATAACAGTCTGGGCCTAAGCCCTAAGTAGTAATAGTGTAATATGGGCCTTAGCCCATTTTATTAACAGTGTGGGCCTTAGCCCAATATAGAAATAGTACAGTGCAGTAATGCAACCCAACCCAATCCAACCAATACACCACTCTGTACCACCAACACACCATGTGAGGATAATATCGACCCACCTAGCCAACACACCAATATCGCAGTAGAGCTGCTAGTAATAGAATCGCAGTGAAGCTGCCAGTAACAGTATATGTGGCAAAGCCACCAGTACAGTATACTTCCCCTATATCAGAATCTCAACCCCATGCAGTATGTCATGTCATAAATCATACGTGTATGCAGTATGTCATACCCAGTAACAGTCATATATATCATAGAGCAAGTCGATCATACGTACATTTCAACTCCTAGGGTTATAACAGTCATTTTATCCTATGGGGGTATTTCAGTCATTTTAACCTTCAGGGGTATTTCGATCATTTACCCTTCGAGGGTATTTCGGTCATTTTACCCTTCGAGGGTACTTCATTCATTTTATCCTTTGAGGGTATTTTAGTCATTTTACCCTTCGAGGGTATTTGAGTCATTTTACCATTTGAGGGTATTTCGGCTATTTTACCCTTTAAGGGTATTTTGATCATTTTACCCTTTAAGGGTATTTCCGTCATTTTACCCTTCGAGGGTATTTTGGTCATTTTACCCTTCGAGGGTATTTCGATCATTTTACCCTTTGAGGGTATTTCGATTATTTTACCCTTTGAGGGTATTTTGGTCATTTTACCTTTCGAGGGTATTTAGGTTATTTTACCCTTTGAGGGTTTTTCGGTCATTTTACCCTTCAAGGGTATTTCGATAATTTGCCCATGAATCACAAGTTGGGCTTGCCACTCAGGCGAACGTACGCCCGTGTGGTCTCAAACACCGTGTTTATGGCTTTTCGAATCTTCGCCGATCTACAGCTGTAGTGGGTGATTACATACCTAATTGTGAAGACGCATCTCGATCCATGAACACCCAAAATCTGCATTCAAACACGTTTCCCATTAGTCGCTAAACAATAGTGCTAATCTTCTTCTTTTACATCCTTAATTAAAATTAAACTAATACCTGCCTCGACTAACAAAAATGGCTTATCCCACTTCTACAACCGATGAAGATTGACTTCAATCTTTTTGACGGATATCTGCAATACAACAACTTCATTAAACAATATTGCTTAATCATGTGATTGAAATCCACACATGATCAAATATAGAACCATAGGAACATTCGACCTTCACTTAAAAGAAGACTAGCCTACTTACCTTGATGGAGGGATGAGAGAGTGGTTTCGGCGACTTTAACAACGCTTACACTGCACCGCTCCTCGAGGAAAACTCTAAAACTGCAATAAGTAGCACATTGAGAGAAAAGCATCAGCAGTCGGTAATCAAAAACTACAAAGGAGGGTATTCGATTTTAGGAAAAGAGAAAAAAAATAACAGAGTGAAGAGCATAGCAGTTACCGGTGGTCGAAAACTCTTGTAGCACTAGAATGAAAAGGAAGAAAAGAGAGCAGAGGAGAGGAGATGAGAAGAGATGATTTGGCAACAAGAGAAGGAAGAGGAAAATGCAATCGATAGGAGGAAACCACCAATATTCGGCCAACAACCAAAAGAAAAAGAGATGAACAAAAACCAAAAGGCAAAAACGAATATTCGGCACTCAAAAACGAAAAGGCAAAAACGCAAAACTGATCGAGACCAAACTGACAGAAGAAAAAAAACTTTAGAAATCGATTCCCTCAGTGCCTACTGACCAAATTCGGCACAAGCACACCCCCAGCCGAAACTTCTAGCTAGAGTTTTTCCCAAACGGCACAACTCTCCTCACACAACAACTCATTGATTTTCTACTAAAATCTCTCCCCTTACCTCTAATTGATTCACTCCACCCAATCACAATCCCACTATTCTCTCCATGATTCACTCCTCTATTCAAATTCCACAGTATTTCAGTCAAACTCCACCACCTCACAGCACAGGTGATAAAAATAAACACTCCACAGTGTAGCACAAGACTCGAACCTCAAACCTTAAGAGTACTCCACATGCCACCTACCATTGGACCAACAGGCTCTTTTTGTCATAAAACAAGCACTAATATTTATAAAGCCTATATACCAGCATCCAGATTCATTTAAGGGAAAAACTAAAAATTCTGCCAAGGACAAGACTTGAACCCAGGCTTCTCAAACACTCTCATACACACCCAAATCACTTAGCCAGTAAAGCAAACAAGCAATTTGTGTCAACACATGAAAAAATTAAAGACTTAGATTTTTGGGGCGTTACATTACGGATATGAAGGTGATGGAATTTTCGGTTGAACTGGACAACTTTTCCGAGTAGGTAAATCTGCATCCAAAGAAGATGTTAAAATATTTGAATTCACTAAGTCAGGGTTTACCTTGTCGGACTTTGTAGTTTCTAATTCCTTTGGTGTAGGAACTTCAACAACTGGTTAATTCTTCTCAACAAGCTTATCTTCGACATCAATCAATAGAGGTTCTAGAATATTACCACTTTGCAATACCGCTTCCTTGATATGTTCTTTACCCAAATTTCTTGGATTCTCAGTATCGCTCGGCAAGGTTCCTTATGGTCTATTATGTAGCTCCATAGCTAACTGACCCATTTGGTTTTCCAAATTTTTCAGTGTTGCTACTTGGCTTTGGATCAAAGCGTCATTCTTTGCCATGTACGCTTTCAACAAGTTCTCAAAACTGTTTGATGCCTCAGCTTGAGGTGGTTTTGAAGCTTGCTGATTATACCCTTGAGATTGGTTGGGTCTTTGCTGTAATAAGCTGTTGTTCGGTCGATTTCCTTGGTTGGTCCAAGAAAAGTTAGGCTGTTTATGCCATGAAGGATTGTAGAAGTTGGACTAGGGTCCTTGTCCACTCCTATTTTGATATTGGTTCCCCACATAGTACACTGACTCAGGATTTGATGACCAATTATCAAAAGAATGACCTTTCCCACAGTACACAAAGGAAACTGTTTCAAACGGACTTGGTGGCTGAGCTGCAAAATTATTAGTACTATTAGCAGTTAACTGTTTTAACATAGAGGAAATAGATGATACCTGAGTTGATAATTAAGTGAGGGAGTAAAATTCATGAACTCCGGCTATGCGTCTTCCTGTTGTTCGATTTGTTGGCCATTGATAGTTATTACTCGAGATCCTCTCGATGATCTCATAAGCCTCATTATAAGACTTAGACAAAATCGCACCATTCGTGGAAACATCTACCATCAATCTTGTATGTGCATTGAGGCCATTATAGAATGTCTCTAACTGGATACAATGAGGAATCCCATGATGACAATGCTTGCGAAATAACTCCTTGAATCGCTCCCAAGCCTCATACAAAGAATCGTCATCCAATTGTTGGAAAGTTGTGATCTCGTTCCTCAGCTTAGCTTTTTTGCTAGGTGGGAAATACTTAACCAAAAATCTCTCTGCTAATTCTTGTCATGTAGATATGAAACTTGGTGGCAATGAATTGAGCCATGCTCGTGCTCGATCTCATAACGAGTACGGAAAAAACTTCAACCTCAATGCGTCTTCAGTCACACTGGCTATCTTGAATGAATCACTCACCTCCATAAACAATTGAATGTGGAGATGTGGATCTTCAATGGGCATACCACTAAATTGGCCCACCGTTTGTAGCATTTAAAACACCACTGGTTTCAATTCAAACTGGGTTGCCTCAATATCGAGCCTTCTAATTCCTGGGTTTAACTCACTGAAAAGTGGCACAGCATATTGTCTGACGCATCGATCCCTATCATAGGCAATGAGGATAGGATTTCGTACGTAATCGGCTTCATTACATTGGTATTGATTCTGATTTCCAAGGTCCATCTCGACTTGTCTTTGAGTTGTTCGTTCACGTCTTCTTTGTCTGAAAGTTCGCTCAATTTCAGGGTCTATAATAAGTATATTGATAATTCGATCTATGCTCATAAAAACCTGAAAAGAAAATCACAAAAATTAAAAAGAATAAGTTAGTAATGTCAGAAATAAATCAAATTGAAAATAAAAAATTTCACGAAAAAAAATAACTATGGCAACAGTTGACAATCCCCGGCAACGGTGCCGAAAACTTGTAACGCTTAGGTTTGTGCAAGTATACACAGTCGTTATCAAGTAATAAGTAAGTATCAAGTTAGCGTCTCAACAGGGATTGTATTTGTCCTAAATCACTTAATTTGTAAAATTATATTAACAGTTTGGTAAATAAAAACACAATATAGTTTAGAAGTGGTGATTAAAATATATTAAACTAAATGCAATGGTCCCTAATGCCAATTATCCTAAGTATGCAAACTATATGATTGAAATAGATTTTAGTAAAATTAAACACAATTTGCAAAAATTATAACATAAATAAACTAGGACAATTACTTTACTTAAACTCAATTTATTATCAACATGCTTAATAACATTCGGAAAAACATTCCATGGCAACTAAATCTTTCATGAGTTTGGAAACCACATTAGGTCCTTTCAGAATCCTCTACTTAGTAAATGCGCATTTTACTAATACTTATTTACTAAGGGTTTTTTAGCATTCGTGTGAGGTAACAGGAACGTGTTAGGTTTGAAACAATTTAATCACACAAATCTAAAAACTATGTAGATAACAGAGCTTGGTTAGAGTTGTTATGCAACCTACAATTTAATCGTGTTAGGATCTAAATTGAGCATGCACATTTTAATTATCCATCCATTAGCCTTCATCTGGTTAGGCTCGCTCAGCTAATTTAGGTGCATTTCAATCACGTATGAACGAAATACAGACTTGATTTGATTTTAATTGAAAACATGATCGATTGAGGCACAAACATTATAAGCATGAATCAAATAAATATTATTTAATCAAAACAATCATCCTAGCTTAAATAAAATTAAGCTAACATTGTTGTAAACAAGAACAAAGAGCACATAGAAAATATCTTTATATTAAGTTAAAGAAAAGAAAGATTAAACCCAATTCAGAGTGGCTGTCACCCAAGACTCTGACTGACGAGACTCCTTCGTTCATTTACTTTGCTCCTTTGCTGATGGTTCTCCAAGGTGGCCGACCAAGGGTTCTTTAAGAGGCTTAATCGCTAAAATATCTATGAAGAGATGATGCTAGGCATAGGAATGGAAAAGGCTAAGAGAAAAAGAGAGAATGATGCTTGATGGATGCTTGAGGGATGCTTGAGGGATGATGAATGAAAGAATGAGAGGGTCTTATTTATAGGTGAGGAGAGAAAGATAGTTTGCTAAAAATAGGAGTTTCCATCTTTTAAAGCATCTTCCATGGGTGGCCGACCATAGTTTTAGTAAGTTGAGCTGATTTTTCCTTGATTTTTGGTCAATTTGAGTGACACAACAACTCAGGACTAAGACTCGGTCAAGTGCAAATCTTTAGGTAAATCTCTAATTTCTTCAACTCTTCAAGGACCTTGTGCAATTAAACCAAAAAGTGGTTTATGGATAGCCATGTGCAGCTGAATTTTGGGTTGACTTGGTCTCCAATTTGGACAGTTTTGTAATCCAGCAAAGCTATCAAAGCTGTCCAAAATAAATCAACAAGTTAGAGGACCAAAGAATTAAATTTATCCAATTTAATTAATTAATTAAAACCCAAATTATTAATGAATATTTTAAAATGAATTATTAAATATAATTTTATATTTTATTATTTAATTTAATCATGTATGGCCCACTTTATGTGTTAAAAAATATAATATATTCAAATTAATATAAAATAAGTCATTTATTGCATGAAAACTATATAATAAAGCATAAAATCACATTTTAATAATTTCTATGTCCTAATTTCATATTTTCACATATTTCATTAATTTATTAAACAATTACTTAGTTTTAACAACGCATTTAAGTAAAAAGGTGATAAATTACATAGGAAAAATCTTATATATTTTTCCATTTACAGGGTGCCACATTAATTCTTGACAGCACAGATTGCTTTCTAAGGTTTCATACAATTTGTATTATTTTTTGGTCTTCGGCATTGTAATGAATTGATGTCCTTTTAGCAATAAGCATACGTATAACATATAATATTTGAATGCAGATTTTTAATATGAAAATTCATGTAAAAGTTACGTTCCTGTTTATTTATTTATCATTTGTAATTTGGAAGGTTTATCATTCACCAAATATTTTAAGTTCTTTATAACCTCTCCAGCTCAAAGCTCGACAAGCCTGTAACTTGATTTGGCGAGCCATGTTTTATTGCACCCACCCTTCACCATTAGTTTTTAAGATATAGATGAGTTTCCTTCCAAGGTGATGAGTTTCCTTTCAAGGTGGTGTAGATGTGTTTGTGTTGGAGTAATTTCATCAAGTGTTGTAATTATAACATGACTCACAAAGGTTAGCGTATAAATTTGTATTACAAAAAATACTGATATTTTTCTCATGTCTTGTAAAGATAAGTGTAAGAGACATAGTCCTTAAGAGATAGTCCTTTTGTAACACCCTTAACCCGTGTCCGTCGCCAGATTGGGGTTACGAGGCATTACCATACTTAATGCCTATTTCAAGTTTTTTTTAACAATATATATATACGATATAAACAATTATATCAAATTTGCATGCTTAATATTTAAACCAAATACACAACCATAATTTACTATTAATTTATAAACTTAAGAATTTAATTCCAATTAACATTATAAAATTAATTATAATATAAAACCAAATAAATAAGATCAAAAATAACATACACATAAATATGCATATCTTCCATTTCCAAAATTTCCAAAATCATATAGACGGTTTGGTCATTTCCAAAGGCGGTTTGGTCATTTCCAAAGGACTTCATTTCATTTCATAGTATACTAATATTATATTATAAACTAAAAAGTTATGCTTGTCATTTTATATCATCTCATTAACCTAATTGCATTGTAACATGTTATTTCAATTCAGATATAAAACCTAATTTCATAGTTCCATACTTACCGAATATACCACATGCATTTACTTAAATAGCAAACCAAATATAAGTAGTAATCAACCTTTGCAAGCATATTACAATTTCTAAATCATAACCTATACTTATTTATTAAATCCAAGCATATCATACATATCACTTATGTATATTTATTTATATATATATCACCCAACCAATGTGAATTAGTTTAATATTGTATCTTTAAATACATATGGTAAAATTATCCATTAATAAGCTTATTGCCGAATCACATAGATAAATATCATCTTTTTATTCAACTTATGTCTCAAAATTTTAATACCTAACTTAAACCATTTATGTCACATACTTGTAACTTTAATATCTCATTCGAATGCAAGCTCAATCATGTTCCAACATAATCAAATTCAAGCATAACAATTAGACACAACAAGCATCCATTCAAAATCACATGAATTCATCTTGAACTAAATGATCATGGACAACCATTTTTAAACCAAACCGAACATATATAATCAAGATATACCCAAATACATTATCAATACAAACCAAATCAATTTAACCTATACTTCCTAATTATAATAATCCAACTCAATTAATTACCAAATCAATACTTACTACCATATTATAAATATACATATATATATCATCCATTCACCATATTATCAATGAAACATAACTACCGTATACTACATATAAATAAACCATAGCTGAAATTATATAATTAAACACATCAAACACTTAATCAAGAGTCCATAAAATCGATCTAATCACTAATGATCAAATTCAAGCCATTTTTGCATGGCTATGTATATTCAAGTCCCAAAATCAAATATTTCATCTAGGCTATACATGCCATAAGCTCAAAATTTAACTTAGTAATATACCGAATAAAATAGTCGATAGTGTGATAGGCTTTGCTAATGATCCTCGAGCTCATAACGACTTCAAAATCTATAAAACAAAGATAAATAAAAATACAAAGTAAGCTAACTTAGCCTAGTAAATCTTTAGCATAACATATAAATATATGAATCATATAATTCCTTAGATAATTTTACTAAAGCCGAAAATACATCATACAACATTACCAAAACATTCATTAACACTACACCAAAACAGGGATTTAGCGGCGCTTTTTTAGGCCTTTAGCGGCGCTTTGTAAAGCACCACAAATAATGCCGCTATCGACCACGTCGTTAACTTTAGCGGCGTTTATAGCAAAAAACACCGCTAAAGGTCACGGCCTTTAGCGGCGTTTGTGAATTGAGCGCCGGTAAAAGTCAAGCTCTTTAGCGGCGTTTCTGACTTAAGTGCCGCTAAAGGTTATTATCTTTAGCTGCACTTTACCATAAAACGCCGCTAAAGAGCTTGACTTTTAACGGCGCTTAAGTCACAAATGCCGCAAAATACATTAGCCTATAGCGGCGCTTGATTTACAAACGCCACTAAAGACCTTGACCTTTAGCGGCACTTCAATCACAAACGCCGCTAAATACCCTGACTTTTAGCGGTGATTTTCTTGCAAACGCCGCAAAAAGACCTTGACTTTTAGCGACGCTTTTCATAAAAACGCCACTAAATGCATTAACCTTTAGCAACACTTTTCCCACAAACGCCGCTAAATTGAGCAGGTTTATAAAAGAATATTTTCTATATTTTTAGACCTCCTGTAACAACAAATCAGAAGAAACTAAAATCTAAACCAACCGAAAGCAATAAATTTATATAATATTTAAAATTAAATGAATAATATATAATAAATATCAATAAATAGAATAAAATTCATATTATTCTTACAAATATGTTAAAAGGTAAAATGATAATATAAAGTTAAAATAATAAAAAAATTTACACGATAGTCTAAGACGACGGTGGTTGTGACTGTTGAAACATCTTCATCATATTCTGAAGCTGCTGCTGGAGTTCATCGTACTTTCTAGTCTGCTCTGCTTTCCTCTCTGCCGCTTCTGCTTTTAGCTGTATCTGGAGTTCTTCATACTTCCGTTGAACCTCAGCTTCTCTCGCTGCTGCCTCCGCTTTAAGTTGTGTAATTTGCTCAACTGTTGTCGCTTGCATCTGAGCCATCTGGTCTCTTAACCTCTGGACTTCAGCTTGAGCCTGACTCCCCGAAGGCATGTATTGTTGCGAGATAGATCCAAAATATTGGGTTGGGCTAACAAAAGATCCTTGAAATCGAACCCGACCTTACCTTTTAAGACCCAAAACATCAGTGATAATACGGTTATCAATGTCTTCAATATGAACAGAACTATCACTGGAAGCAATCGCTTCGTACTCCGCTTTTTTATCTTTTAGTTTATCCTACAACAATAAATCACATAGTTAGGAACGCAATATATATTAAAAAAACAAATGCAACATAACTTAACAAAATTTGCATTACAAGAAATGAAATAAACCATTAGAAAATATACACTGTAAAATATTAAAACAAGTCAAATTGAATTAAGCAAACGTACCAGAATTTCTGCAGCTTCAGGAGTCATAGGGTTCCCATCTTTCTTCCTATGTGTAATGTCAAAAAGTTGAAGGCGTCCAACTTTCTGACCGGACGACAGTTCCTATAGTACAGTAGTAAAAATATTATTTGATAGAAAGTAATAAAAATCTGACAGAATTACAAAGTTCAAAATACCTCAGAGTGAGCTACACAAGCAAAACTTTTGGACCCAGCTGTGTGAGTGAATTTCTGTTTCTGCCTACTACATTTTCCAACTCGTTCACGATCCTACGTTATGAAATTATTAGAACGTTGATTAATAAATAATATAAACCAAAATAATTACAAGATTGTTTTAGTAACACATACCTCTCCTTTTTTCGAAGTCCAAAATCTAACGACCTCTTCCCACTAATACCTCAGCATTCCCGGTGGGACATTTTGTAATCTCTTGTCCAAGGTTGTTTTTGTCTTAAAATAGTATTTCTTTAATGTGCTCTTATGGTATCTCCATCTTTTTCCCAATGCCTTTTTTACATAAGCATCGGAGACCTCTAGAGCAAATCTCACCTACAAAGAACAGAAGCTAAGAAAGTTAATATAATTGAAACTTAAACCCAAGTATTATAAATGAAATTAACGTTTTGTTACCTTAACGTTATCAAGAGCTTGGTTCTTGTTACTATCGGGCATTTGTCGCCATGTCTCGAAGTTAATTGGCAACATATTTGCATTCCGTGCGAGAATGCCCAAGTATCCTGCTAAAAGACGAGCTTTTGATCCAACAGGCTGACCAAAGCTATTACTGCAAACTTTGACACGCTCGGCTGGATCTAGCTCGTATAAATCCCTCAGTAGCGTACGCCCTCGAACTCTCCGCGTCCCACCATTTTCAACTGAAAATTTTTATATTGTTATAAGAATTTTAAAAATAAATAAACAAGAAGTCAACAAGCATTTAAATTAAATGTTAAAGTACTTTGAATTTCTGTAGGTTCCTCAGGTGTAATAGAAATATTTGAAGACCCAATAGCAGTCTGTTGATCAGTGCTGTTTGTTTCCGCAGAGTTTGGAGTACCTGGAACCAGGCTTAGCTGTCGCACTTTTCGTCCCCGCATTTTATCTGCAATACAAATGAAATCTTTGAAAACTTAGTTGAAATATACAATAAGATTAATATTTATATTATGATATTACATATAATTAAATAATCGTAAAAGCTTACTACATTATAATTCGTAATTATCTTCATCCGTATCCTGGCGGACCCATTGAAATTGTGTACTAGTACTAGGGATGTTTTCATCTAAGTTTTGTTCTGGAAAGGGCAAAGTTTGTGTTCTATCGTCAATGCCATCTCTACTTCCACTGCCCATGTCAAACAAGTCTCTAGGGATGTTATAGAGTACAACGTACCAACCCTCATCAGTTGGATCTTTTGAGTAAAAAACTTGTTTGACTTCAGAAGAAAATACATACGGCTCATCAATCAACTGTTGTCCTGTGTGAATTAATCGAGCGAAGTTCACCATTGTGAAATCAAATTGATCTTGCTTAATTCCACGAGCAGTATTAACATCGGCCCAATCACCTCGAAATAAGACAACTTTCCATTTGTCGTAGTAATCCAACTCAATTATGTCAATAAGAAGTCCGAAATATTCCACATTTCCCTCGACCGGATTATTGTCCCTAGCACTAGCATAACTTGTAATTGAGGAATTAACAACTATTCCACAATTTTGCATTCTCCTCAATCTCTCGCGATATTTTGTATGAAATCTGAATCCGTTGATGAGGAACGCAGTATATCTTTTAACCACCCGATTTGGACCTTGAGAAAGCCATTTAACTTCGTCGGTGACGTTCTTCCCACTCCAAACCTACTGAATGGAAAGTAAACTGAGTTATTAAAAATGTTATAAGTGAACATTATGGATTTTGTTGATGAAAGCTCCAATTGCATACCGTTTGGCTTAACCATTCATGGAAAGATTTTGTGAACAACTTATTGATATCCCGATGTTGTGTTCTTCGGGAGCGCGAACGAGATCTCAATATTTTTTTGTACTCACTATGTCAGAAATATTTTTGAAATTTATTAGAAGATAAACAATTTTTTATTGATGAATATTTATCAAATTTCTAAAACTTACTTACGTAAAGGTTCCATTTATTCGTGGTGAAACAAAACATATCGATGTGCTTGTACCCACGATAAATCATCTAATTCTGTAATTTCAACTTTGCCTAGTGGTTCTCCAAAACTTTGGAACAAATAAGTATCGACAAAGTGATGATCCGTGAGTCCAGCATTTCTATTTGGTCTGTTAAACCTTGTTTCAACACCTTCCAAATATCTTGAACAAAAAGTCATACATTCCTTCGCCAAGTAGCCTTCAGCAATCGATCCTTCTGGATAACGCTTGTTGCGGCAGTAAGACTTCAATTTGGAAAGGAACCTAAACACGATATACAACATTATCAAAAAATTTTAACTGAAGGCATATAGGTGAATGAAGGAAAAATTTAATCATTTTATTTAAGACCTTTCTATGGGATACATCCATCGATAGAAAACGGGTCCACCAAGAATTGCTTCATGCGGGAGATGGATTATCAAGTAAACCATAATAGTGAAGAAGGAAGGTGGGAAGATTTTCTCCAAGTTGCATAAAGTCAACGCAGCTCGATCTTGTACCTTCTGAAGTTCTTCAACATCCAAAACTTTGCCACAAATGGCTTTCATAATATTCGATAGTTCAATTATACAAGACGTCACATTCTGTGACATACAACGTCGTAGAGCAACTGGCAGTAAATCTTGCATCAAGATGTGATAGTCATGTGATTTTAGCGAATACAGTCTTTCATCTTTTACACTAACACATCGAGATATATTTGATGCATACGCATCTGGAACCTTTATATCCTTCAACACCATGCAGAATACTTCTTTCTCCGTCTTTGACATTGAAAAAATAGAAGGCGACAACCGATATTTCCCATTCGGAAGTGGATTGGGATGAAGATCAGGCCGAATGCCGATTTGGACTAAATCAAGTCGACTCTGAATATTGTCTTTTGATTTTCTATTGACATTTAAAATTGTACTCACAATGTTCTCACAGACATTTTTCTCAATGTGCATAATATCAAGATTGTGTCGTAGAATGTGATGCTCCCAATAAGGCAACTCAAAAAAAATACTTCTTTCTTTCCACAAGTCCGCCTCATTAGGATCGTCCTCTTCATCTGACTCATCATCAGCTTGATCATCTGATCTTCTATTTCTTTGCGTGTTAGGCGGTTGGTTCGTCTTCCCGTAAGTGAAATTCATATGTTCCAACATGAACAAGATTTCAGAGCCAGTGGTCTGCAAAGGAGCTTCTCTGAACTCTTCAGTACCGTCAAATACAGAACTCTGAAATCTAAATCTATGATTTTTCGGTAACCATCGACGATGCCCCGTGTAAGAGAACTTCTTCCCATTATACAACCATTGCGAACATGTTTGTGCAGCACAACAAGGACAAGCATAACGACTCTTGGTACTCCAACCGGATAAATTGGCATAAGCAGGGAAGTCATTAATGGTCCACATCAAAGCTGCACGTAAATTAAAGTTCTCCTTTCTTAGCACATCGTATGTCTCAACACCGGCCCATAATTGATTTAACTCTTCAATAAGTGGCTGTAAATAAATGTCGATATCATTCCCGAGCCCTTTCTCTCCAGGGATAATCATAGATAAGATAAGGGAAGATTTTTTCATGCACATCCACGGAGGCAGATTGTAAGGAACAAGCACCACTGGCCAAGTACTGTACGCAGTGCTCATGATCTTGTAAGGATTGAAGCCGTCAGATGCTAGCCCAAGCCTCACACTCCTAGGATCGCTTGCAAAGCTTGGAAATTTATTGTCAAATGATTTCCATGCTAAAGAATCTACCGGATGTCTTAGTAATCCATCATCGGTTTGTCCATCATGGTGCCACGTCGTTGACTCCGCTGTTTTCGATGACATGAAAAGCCTTTGAAGCCTTGGTATCAACGGAAAATATCGTAAAATCTTGACTCGCTTCTTTCTTGACTGTGCATCATTTTCATCATCGTTCCCATCTTCTGTGTTTCTATTTATCCAACGGGATTCGCCGCATACATGGCAGCACTGTTGGTTTTTTCGATCGCCCCAGTACAACATGCAGTCATTAGGGCAACTATGGATTTTGTTGTAACCAAGGCCTAAATCTTTAATCATTTTCTTCATATCTTTGCATGATTGAGGGATTTTTGTAAACGGAAACATTTCTGTCAAAAACTCTAACAGTATTGTCAATGAGTTTCCAGTCCACCCTCCCAAACATTTTAACTGAAAAAGCCGAACGCAGAAGGACATTTTTGAAAATTTTGATCCCTCATACAGTTCTTTGTTCATGTCATTAAGTAGCGCGTAGAAATTCGCCGCTTCACCATTCGACTCTTCAGGAGGTACAGTTGTTCCCGGTTCGGTAAAAGTATTTCCATGAAGATTACAATCATCAGATGGCACAAAGTCAGATGGGATCGACAGCAGATGCTGATTGTTCATATTAAATGCATCCCGCAACGTATATTCCATGTCATCCCCTCTAACAGACTGATGGTAAGCAGTACCAGGATAAGATACATCCATCGTTGAAGATGAGGTACTAGCCGGGCATTCTCCATGAAAAAGTCATTTTTTATAACCCCGAACAAACCCATCGACAATTAGATGCTCGTACACAACTTCACGATAATGCCAGTTTGTGTTGACAGAGTTGTTACACGGGTAAAGAATCATGTTCTCTTGGCTTGCATGTTCAAATGCAAAATTAAGAAAAGATTGTACTCCTTTTCGATAACCGTTGCTTAACCTTGACAATTGCATCCAAGAACGGTCCATTTCTAAATTCTTGAAGTCTGATTTTCACCATAAATTACAACGGTAAGTTGTTCAGTTACAAGTATATATGAGTTATGTAAGTTACGTATTACGTAAGTTATGTATTATGTAAGTTATGTAAGTTATGTAAGTTAAGTATTATATAAGTTATGCAAGTCCGACAAGTTAATGTATAATATAAATTAATTTAGTTATGTGAGTTATGTATAATATTATGTAACTTATTATGTTATTATGTAAGTTATGTAAGTTAAGTATTATATAAGTTATGCAAGTCCGACAAGTTAATGTATAATATTAATTCATTTAGTTATGTGAGTTATGTAAATATTATGTAACTTATTATGTTATTATGTAAGTTATGTATTATGTAAGTTAAGTAAGTTATGTAAGTTAAGTATTATATAAGTTATGCAAGTCCGACAAGTTAATGTATAATATGAATTCATTTAGTTATGTGAGTTATGTATAATATTATGTAACTTATTATGTTATTATGTAAGTTATGTATTATGTAAGTTAAGTATTATATAAGTTATGGAAGTCCGACAAGTTAATGTATAATATAAATTGATTTAGTTATGTGAGTTATGCAAGTTGTTATATAAGTTTCTATATAAGTTACGTAACTTATTATGTAATAAGTTATGTATTATGTAAGTTTATATATAAGTTGTTATATCATTTTAATTACGTAACTTATGATATCATTGATATTTAGAAATTTTGAATTATATATGTAACTTATGATTGATATTTGAATTATGTAATATTTACAATTCTTTCTAAAATTATAAAATTTATTATTGAAAATATAGATGTTAATATTTAGAAAATAACATTTACAATAATTTCTAAAATTATAAAATTTATTATTGAAAATATAGATGTTAATATTTAGAAAATAACATTTACAATAATTTCTAAAATTATAAAATTTACTATTGAAAATATATATGTTAATATTTAGAAAAATAACATGTACAATTAGTTTTAAAAATATAAAATTTATTATTGAAAATATATATGTTAATATTTAGAAAAATAACATGTACAATTAGTTTTAAAAATATAAAATTTATTATTAACAATATTTAAATATAACTTATATACGTAAATTAATATATGTATAATATTTAAAATATAGTAATACTTATTTAAGTTATCAAATTATGTCCCAAATTTATTACGTTTTTTCCACGAATGCTTGTGTGATTTTCTAATATAAAAGCATAAAAACCCTCGACAATTTAAAGTTGCATGCTTTTATATTTTATTTCTATAAGTTTACTACCATTTCTTTATTTTATAAGTTATCATTGATTTTCAGAGTGTAATTACAATTGTAAATCATATATATTACTATCAACAACAATAATTCTAATTTAACTTGAGTACCTTTTAATAGTTCGAGACCAATAAGACATTATGTTTCAAAAATATTAACTTGAGTACCTTTTAATATTCATATGTTATAAATCCATTTTAAAAATAACTAGTATTAATTAATAAAATTTGCATCAGCAAAAGGAACTATTAGCACATAAACATAGTCCACTTGCTTAAAACCATTTGGGGATTTGCATAATACATGTCGCAACGGCTATATCAGTACCTCGAAAAGCACCACGCATAACTGACGCTGATACATTACAACAAAAGAATGAAACATTTACCTTCCACGCCAAAGAATAGACAACTTATGCAGCGAAACAGGCAACAATCTAGCCCGAAGAAATTGACCTTTCACACCAAAGAATAGCGTTCTCCTTCCAACACAGCAAGCTAAGCACAACAACGCAAACATGAATTATGAACACAGTACTGTAAACTACAAACAGGATATAAACAAACAAGATGTTTCCTTAATGTAATGCACTGGATTAAGCATTTCTATATTATTTGACTGCATATGACCAATGAATTTTGTCATCTAACTATATATATTCAACTCTGTTTTAGGGAGGGAGAGCTGAAGGAGGACAATGACCAGATTTATTTTTATTTTATTTCATTTAAGCTATATGTATATTAATTATGCTATATTATTGGTGATCACAACAAGAAACCAAATTTCCAATAATTTCGGTCAAGACTTCACTAAAAACGTCGCTTCTAGGTCTCTCAAAGTCAAATTTAACA
The DNA here is from genome assembly GCF_007990345.1 of Gossypium hirsutum. Taxonomy (NCBI): domain Eukaryota; kingdom Viridiplantae; phylum Streptophyta; class Magnoliopsida; order Malvales; family Malvaceae; genus Gossypium; species Gossypium hirsutum. The sequence continues at coordinate 12,104,130 of NC_053446.1, read as the reverse complement.
ACAGCATAAATGATAGGCACTTACATCAATTTCAGTTAATTAACTACTCCATACTATACGAATTGTAACTATAATTACAAAATTTAAATTTTAAAATTTAAATTTAAAGTTTCAAACTTATGAACAAAATTAGTACAAACAGTTCATGGCACCAAGGGATGAACAAACAAATTTCAAACTTATGAACATATAAAACGCATATAATACAACTATGCATATAAAACGCAGTTCAAGTGAATCCAGTACTACAAGCCTGCAAATCCTGTAATACAAACAGTTTCAAACTTATGAACAAAATTAGTAACAATTATGAACAAACAGTATTACAAGCCTGCAAAATCATTTTCTATAATACAACAGGATAGTTAAAATTATGAACAAAATTATGTTTCAAACTTTTTTTTAAAATACAAACAGCAAAGAAACCAATAATGAACTAAATCATGCAACGGGTATAGATAAAATTGTAAGAACAAATTCCAAATTTTTTCTGTCCCAAACACGATACTGAAAAATTGTCTAAAACCCATCAATAATTTGCGAATTCAGTCCTCAATGAAGGTGTAAAACTATGTAGCACAGGATGCAAGACAAACGGAACCTTAACAAACTTTCTTACTGCAGGAGAGAAAGAGGAAAACCTTATATTTTGTTGTACCCTAGCGACGGCAGAGGACTGCGGCAGCACAAGACAGTGACAGTCGACGGTCGACGAGCGACAACAGGAGGGTCGGTGAGCAATGTAGCAGAAATGGTTCGGGGCAGCCTAGGGTTCTAGAATTGAGGGATTTTTTGGGGAAAATTCGGGGGGAATTTTGGGGATAATTTGGGGGAAATTTCAGCTAAGTGTTGGGAAAAAATTGATATACCAGAATGAACTATTGTGGCGTTTGTAACATAACGCCACTAAAGCTGTTAATGAAGCAAATAAAACGACACCGTTTTATTAAAACTGTGAAGAAACATTGCGGCGTTTTCAATATACCGCCGCTAAATCCTTCCTTTAGTGGCGTTTGTACACTTACGCCACCAAAGCCATTCAATTCCAAAACAAAACTACACCATTTTCTCTGATTAATTAATAACTTTTTGCGGCGTTTTTGCTTAAAATGCCGCTAAATCTCACATCATTTCTTTATTTATTTTATCTTTTATTAATTGTATCTTTTAATTACTAAGTATAATTAAAGTTTATCAATTCTTTTGACAATTTCAATACAATAAAAATAAAAATTTATTAATTATTAAAACATTTGTACACTACTAAAAGTTTACTTATATATATCTAATTAAATTATAATATTTTAGAGTAAATGGTTTAAGGTTTAATACATTTAGATAATATTACATCTTATGCATGTATACATATAATTTAACCATTCAATTATACATGCATATATATATAAAGTTATCTATACACCTATCTCTTAATTAAATAATATAAACTATGCATCCAAATCCCGCCGTTCATCCAAGAAGGCTGAACCAGATTTTGTAGACTACTGACCAAAAATTGGAGGAAAACAAAACCGCGCAGCTGGGCGATAAGACATAATATTATATACTCATAATTTAAATATATTAAATTAATTTATTGTAATATAAATTATCAAAACTAATTAATATAAGCAACCATCCCTAACTTGAGTACCTAACCCCTAAATCCCAAACCTCAAACCCTAAATACATAACTCCTAAGTCCTTAACCCCTAAACCTTAATCCCAAACCCTAAAACCCTAAAACCTTAAACCCTAAATCACAAACCCCAAACCCCAAACCACCAACCACAAACCCCAAATCCTTAACCCCTAACCCCTAACCCTAGACCCTAACCTCAACCCCTAAACCTTAATCCCAAACCCTAATCCATACCCGGTACTCCTTAAAAGACCATCCAAAATTTTTTTCCCTAAATCTTTAATAATCATAAAATATATTTAAAATCGACTAAACAATAATTAATATTTAATAATTTTGTATAAAGTACCAATACACAATATTAATCTTTATAAATTTTTTTATATAAAGTTACCAATCATTAATATATTTTTTTATTTCTAATTAAAAAATTCTCTATTTAACTACTTTATTATACTTTTAATTTATCAAATAGATAAATGAAAACACAAAGGACGAACAACGACTATATATATATGTATGAGATTTTTTTTAATATTGAAGTGATAACAAAAGGAATGATAGGGAGTTAGGTATCATGCATATATTTTAATTTGAATGAATTCAATTCAAATTCACAAATCTATTTAAGTTACTAATTATATTGCAACCTTGAATTTAAATTAAATAATATTATATATCCATCGAATTTTTTAATCCTAATAAAAAACATATCTTTAAAATTGTAACCCTTTTTTGGATTTTCATATCCACAATAACCACAATTTTAATTTAAATTAATAGTTCTATATACATTAAATTAATAATCATGATATTAATTCAACATGATTATAATTAATTAGATTAAACGTAAAACCCTAAATTACCTAATACTGATCAGTAAGTAATTCAATTTTTAAAATTTATAATCATAATATCTATTTTAGGATAAAATGCTTTTTACCGGTGTTTTTCAACAAACGCCACTAAATAGACTAATTTTCAGGCGCTTGCCAATAAATGCCGTAAAAAACCCAACCTTAGCGGCGATTTAAAACCAAACGCCACTAAATACCTTAACATTAGTGGCGATTGACCAAAACACGCCACTATCACCCCCAACCAATAGCGGCGCTAGGATAGAAACGCCGCTAAATACCTTAACATTAGTGGCGATTGACCAAAACACGCCACTATCACCCCTAACCAATAGCGGCGCATACATAAAAACGCCAGGAAAATTCACAACATTAGCGGCGCTAGGATAGAAACGCCGCTAAATACCTTAATATTAGTGGCGATTTACCAGAAAACGCCACTATCACCACCAACCGATTGTGGCGCTAAGAGAAAAACGCTGCTAATACCTTAACACTAGCGGCGATTGACCAAAAACGCCACTAAAACTCCATCATTAGCGGCGCAAATGTAAAAACGCCGGTAAAGGTAAGAGCATTCGAGACGCCACACTAGAAAACGCCGATAAATATCGTAACATTACTAGCGGTTTCTCACAAACGCCACTAAAAGACCCACGATTAGCGGCGTACACTCAAAAACGCCGTTAAAAGTCTCAGCATTACCGGCGCTAACAATGAAACACCACTAAAGCCCTTCGAAGACCACAAAAACGACGCCGTACCGTTTTTTTTACGGCGTTTTATGTGGAAACGCTGCTACTACATATTTTTTGCGGCGTTCTCTTCAAAACGCTGCTAAAGATCAGTTTTTACTGGCGTTTCTTATTAAGTGCCGCTAATTCTCTATTTTTTCCGGCGTTTATTCGAAAAACGCCACTAAAACTGCCGCTAAAACCCAATTTTGGTGTAGTGTAATCTCAAGACATTTAGTCACAACTATTTAACATTATATAAACTTTCAAAATTATACCTAACATTAACATAAGGCCGAGTATACTTAACATATACATAGGCACACATAAGTATTATTTTGTTACTTATAATCGACCAATGTACTTACCTAATCATCAAATAAGATATGAAATATCACATACCTGGTTATATTACTTCACAATCCCATTTGACATCACATTAACATAGAAATTTCTAAGCACATGTCTTGACATGATGCACCGACACGTAGTTTGCTAGGCCTGAAGCCTGATTCAGTTCACCGGCATAAAGCCTGCTAGACATAAAGTCCGAAATAATTCATCGGCATTAAGCCTGCTAGGCATCGAGCCTGACTATCACAGATACGAAGTTGATCTTTCACAAAATTCTTTATAAGAAATTTTAAATATTCTTTATGATTCATATAAATTTTCTCAATAATCAAATCTCAGCAAAAATCGAATATATTCAAATATTCGTAGCAAACATACATTCGAGTAACATATGTATAATTCATACTATTAAATTCGGCTCATATAACTCGAAACATACATTCGGTTATTATCTATATATATAATTTATACTACTAGTTTCAACTTATAATACTCAAGCATATATTGGCTAACATACATATAATTCATACAATTAATTTCAACCTAGCGAATTCAATACATACATTCGGCTAGCTTATATGAAATTCATAAAATTTTATTCAGCTTATAGAATACATATATATATTAATTTAATAACATTCATTTGCAATTAGACTTACCTCGGACGGTGAAAATCAGAATAAGGCGATTAATTGATGATTTTGGTTTTTCCTCGATCCAGCTCCGATTTCTTTTCTTTTTTTATCTAAATATATTCAAAATAAACTAGTTTAAATATTATTCCATTCAATTTAGTCCAAAAACACATAAATTGGTAAATTATCATTTTGCCCCTGATATTTTACACTTCTTACAATTTAGTCCCTATTGCATAAAGCACAAAATACACAAAATTTGCACATACTATGCTAAGGCCGAATGTTCCTTGTCTTTATAAAAATCTACACATTTCATTTATTTATATTTTAACCCCTCAAAATATTATTTTTGCAATTTAGCCCTAATTACTCAATTTCATCAAAAATTCCAATACAAAACATATTAATCTAAAATATATCTTTCATTATTCATCATCAAACATCACATAACACAAATGTTCATCAATGGCACAACTCAAAATATTCATCAAAATCAAAAATTCAAACATGGGTCGGATAGTATTCGAAGCAACGATCTCAAAAACGTAAAAATTATCAAAAACTGAACAAAGAACTAACCTTAATCAAGCTTCAAAATGGCCGAATATTGCTTGACTTCTTTTATTTTTTCTTTTGCATGAATTCGGCTAAGGAAGATGATAATAACCTTATTTTTATGTTTTTATTTTATTTAACATATATTATTCATTTATTGTTTTACTTATTTAACCTTTATTAATTAAATTAATAAACATATAATACAAGGGTAATGTTGACTATAGCCATCCACTATCTTAGGTTTGGTTTTATTGCACCTTTAAAACTCCCATTTAAAAAGACAACAACAATTAGGTGCTTTTATATCTGACCCCTAAATTTTTATTTTACGCGATTAAGTGATTTTCTTTAATCAGTTATTCAAACGATAAAATTTAAACACGAAAATTTCACACAATCAAATTCACACATGATAAACACACAAAATAATATTAAAATATTTTTCTGACTCAGATTTGTGGTCCCGAAATCACTATGTTCGATTAGGGTCAAAATCGAGCTGTTACACCTTTAATGTTTTTAGGTACACATCAACGAAAGTATAATTATATGATATAAATAATTATTGATGTTTTTATTAAGTTTAACACTTCACCAAACTTATCTTCACTATGGCTCGTTAAAGGGATAAGTTACAAGTGGGAAAAGTCACCAAGTTTTTTCAAGCTTACCTCAATGAAAGGTTAGAAATTTTATGAGAGTAATGAAATTCGACAAAGATTGCAAATTTTGGAGAAGGAATCAATATGAGTGATGGTGGTAAATTTAGCGAAGCATGGTTCACAAAGGGACAAGTATCTTGCAACATACCTTGTGGGGTAAATATTCTATAAAGAATGCATCATCGAATTCAAAAGCATCGTGCAAAATTACAACTCTTGATTGGTACAGGTTTTGTTAACAAAATATAAATTCTCACCTCAATTTACATATATTCCTTCATATTGATATATGCAATGCCAAAGTAACTAATGCATCGCCAGACTTATTTTTCTCATTATTTTTTCAATTAATTAGTAATGTATATCATTTGTTATTTCCATAGCCATCGACATTATTTATATCTCTATTGTGATCCATGATTCAAAATTTACGCTTTGCATTTAAGGCGAGCCTCACTCTACCTTAAAAAGGTACAAGGTCCAAAATCCACCTTTTGCTTGCGAGATTTTAAGAATCCCATGAACCAAATTTAAAACTCTCTAATTTACAATCATAACTTCAGTTCATTGATTTACGATCATGAGCAATTCATTAAGATTTCGTCAATTTACGATCACTACTCCACTTAAATAGTTTGTTGATTTATGATCACAACTGTCATTTTCAAAGCTCACTAATTTACGATCACAACTTCAGTTCATTGATTTATGATCATGAATAATTCATTAAGATTTTGTAGATCTAAGATCGCGACTTTACGTAAATAGTTCATTGATTCACGATCACAACTGTTATTTTTAAAGCTCGATGATTTAAGACCACAACTTCAGTTCATTGATTTACGATGATGAACAATTCATTAAGAGTTCACCAATTTACGATTGCTACTCTACTTAAACAGTTTGCTAATTTACGATCACAGTTTCAGTTCATTAATTTACGATCATGAACAATTCATTAAGAGTTTGTTGATTTACGATCGCGACTCCACTTAAACAATTCATTGATTTACGATCACAATTGTAATTTTAAAGCTTGCTGATTTATGATCACAATTTCAGTTTATTGATTTGTTATCATGAACAGTTCATTAAGAGTTCACTTATTTATGATTGTAACTCTATTCTCACGGTCCGTTGATTTACGACCACGACTGTCTGCTTACAAAAATTTAAGAATCTCATGGTCTTTAAAAAGCATTTTCCCCAATATCCTTTTAAGTTCTGTACAACACTATCAGATAATAAAACTTACGCAGCAAAGTTTTGAGTTAAAACTTACATAGTAAGCTCCCAATTACACACTGCACACGTCTAAGTCTGTCTCAAAAGAGGCACTTCATAACTCTTCTTCGACAATGTGGGGGATAAATTGTTATAGAATATATCATAACCCAACCTAAAATTCGAATCGCAAAAAGTCCTTTATATACACTTTTAAAGAATCTTAAAAGGGGGGTCGTTTCTCTAAAAACTCTATTTTCCCCATCTCCTTCTTTACAAGAGAACCTCTTTCTTCTCCATCCTCTAACTAAAAAGAATATGAACTGATCAATAGAACTACCAACTAAATCTTGTATCAACAAGATGAAAACACTTTTGTTTCATTGAAATTTTACATTATTATATGCCGTCAATCTTGTTACAATACAATTGCGCTAAGTGTTCACTTCTCCAATAGTTAAGGCTCATCATCTCGCTAGCATTAAAAACCTCACCAAAGACTAGTTACTACTTATAAAGCACACTTATTGATTGCTATGAAAATTGAGGAGCTTTGCAAAGGAATATATGACTTAGGAACCAAATCTTAACATGTGTGCAAGCAGACTCACACGACTCGGTTCTCAAGTGCTAATGAAAAACATCTAACTAGGGAACATTTATAAACATGTTACCACTTATTAGGGAGAGAGAAAAATCTTCTCCCTAGCTCTTGGCACAACTCTTTGTATGAACCACCATCACCCTTAACCTTTGCTACCTGTATCAACAATCATTATTACACTTAACTTTTTTTTCTTATATCAGCGATTAGTACAATAAGTGTGGACTGACTTTGCTCATCCCACCAAAGGTATTCTCGATCATCAAATTTGAAATATTATAAAAAAATCTTGTTGAAAATGAATTGTATAATCTATACAATCCTTGCAACCAATATCCGTACTCTGCCCAACAACAAAACAGTTTCCCAATACCTTTTCCACCACCACCACTACCAATAGAAATGTGACCTTACCTTACCCTTGGTAACTAGACTACACAATACCCAAACTCCAATCCAATTCGAACTCACAATTAATCGTCAAACTCTAAGATCAAGTGAAAACCAAGTAGGAGAAATCGCATCAATAATGTGAACAAAATAAAAAAACTCTACCAATGAAATAACGAACTCATGCAAGAGTTGAAAGTAAATTGGGCAACCCATTAGATCCGAGACCTCACAAGGAAGAAAAAGCTCTATCATTCCAGTTTGGGGCAAACAAAGCTCCTTAAAAAGGAAACCCTCTAGAAGATCAAATGGAAATGACAAGAATAAAATTAAAAGCATTCCAAGAAGGAAAATCTGATAACATAGAATGGACTTTGTGCACTAATAACCCTTTATCCCTAGATATTGCCATTGAATAGGTGCCCCAAAATTTAAGCCATAAAGAAAATTAGAATGGTAAAAGAGATCTTTATGACCAACTCCAACTCTAAAAAATTACATGAAAATTATAAGTACTATAAACAAGCTTAAATGCAAGGTTTTTCCTAGGATGTTGACAGACCAAGCTAGAAATTAGTATTAGTCAATACATGTAGGATCTCTTTGTAGTTTTAAACAATTCAATAGACAATATATGGGCCACTTTTGGACCAATATAGTAATTCTCAAGTACCCTACATGCTTACTTTTCATAAGGAAAAACAAGGGAACCACTTTGAGATAACATTCATTAATTTAATGCAGCTACCATGGAGATTAGGGATTTGAGTGACGAATGGCGATTCGGACTTTTATTGCAGGGGTAAACCATGACCACTTCAAGTATGCCCTTCTTAATAAAAAAACTAGATTTCTTTTATCATCTATATGAAAATTCCATTTGATTTGTTGAAACTGAAAAAATGACTCATTCTTTTACTAGTACACATTGTCCTCATTATGCATTAACGCAAAATAAATTTAATCATCCTCAACGAGGCCACCTTTATAGTGGGCATCACACCCAAATAAACCCAAATTTAGGAGCCTACATGGGAGGAACACCCTCTACAATATTTCTTAACTAGGAATAATGACCCCTGCAATAAACAATAACTCATCTAAAAAAAGAAACAAGTAAATAAAGCACCATACAACAAGTTTGACAACCACCTTTTATGATATCCAACCAATCTAGAAGGTAGTCTTCAAATAATTGTTAGTTTCATAATGAATTGGGTTACAAGACTAAAGATTGTGTTAACTTGAAGGATAATATTGAAGTGGCAATTAGACGATGACAATTGAAACAATATATCACCCAAGCTCTCTATCAAATGAAAATGAAGATGTAGGGTCTTATTACCAAGCTAGACAGTTCAAGACGTAAGGAAAAAGATGCATTATAGGGGTTATAAATGTAACACCATGAATAATTTAATTTTTTTTTAAATTTAACAAATGTGTATTTGCTTCAATGGTTAAGTGTTCTAGGTGTGTGTATGAGGTATTAGGTTCAAAGTCTCCTTTTTGGAAAATTTTGTTATTTTTTATCCAAGCCTCATCTCTGTTGGGTGGGCTTATATAAAATTGTCTTTTAACTTATATTAGAATGAGCCTGTTGGTTCGAGTGGTAAGGAGTTAGTGTGTTAGAGGTCTTATGTTCAAATCCCTGCGCGAGCGTGAGTGTTAATTTTTGCTTCGGGTGTCTGATAGAGGTTTGGAGAAACCAAAATTATGAGGTGGTTGAGAGTTAGTGCGTTAGTGGGGAATGGGAGGAAAAGTAGGGATAGATTATCAGGTTTTCTGAATTTTAATTTTAGTTTTTCTCTTTTCCCAAACAAATTTTTCTCTAACTTTTTTTTCTTTCAATTTTCGTTCCTTCTTCCGATTTTTATCAAAATTTATCTTTGAATTCATGATACTTTGATGTTTTTATTCCTTCGTGTTGTTGCGTAGGTAAAGGGTTCGTTTTTTTTGGAGTAGTTTTGATTATACTTTAGTCCCTGTTGGTGTACGAGGTTAATTCGTCATACCATTTTGCTAGGTGTTCTTCAGGAAAACCCTGACTCTTCAGTTGTGTAGTTAAGTTTAGAGGCTGTCTCGTCGAGGGTAAATTTTCTAAATGTTTTAGTGCTGTTTTTCTTTTGAAAGTGTCCGTTTGGTTACGTAAATTTGAATGAGGATTCATTTGGATTTGTGAACTCACTTTGATTGTAGGCATTTTGTGAATTCATTTGAATTTGAACGAAGGTGCATTTGCTTCAAAAACGAACCAGGTGTGTTCTCCTAACACAAAAAATTGAGTTTCAACGAAAGTCAAAAATAAAATTTGTCGACGCCACACGGGTGTGTGAAGCATGTTTAATCTGATATTTCTACATTTGTACTCTGTATCTGTGATTGGGGTGAGAATTGTATATGTGGAGGAAGTGATCTGTATGACGACTTCTCATCTATATTTCGGCAGCTTGACTGCATATGATCTGTTATGTGTCGCATCGACACTATATGGTGTGTAGGGATAAATGGGTGTTTTTAACCCTACAGGTGTGATGGGATGGTCGGAGACAGTGTGTAGAGGATAAGGGAAGGATTCTATGTATCTGCATCTGTTATGGACTTAGGTTCGAATCTGTATCTGACTATATACGAAACATTATGCATGATACATGGCTATTTCTATCAGGTTACACACTGAGTTTACGAAAATTCACTTCTGTTTGTTTGTTATGTTTAGGAAATCCCTAGACTTAGGCAGGTCAGTGCGACAGAGGCTCAGCGGTGACTACTCGACCAAGAACTATTTTTATTTAGTAATTAATGGTTTAATTTTAAAGTTTGATTTTTCTTGAGAGTTTGTAATTTTTGAGACTCACTAGAATCTTTGGTTTTAACTTTTGGATTTGGAGTTTTTTTGCTATTTTTCTTCAACGTCAACAAAAATACTTTATGCAACAAATAGGTTTTCGAAAATACGAGCTTGGTTTTTGTTTTAAACGATTTCCAAACTTTTGCTGCGAAATAAACGGTTAATTTTAAAGAACAACTTATAACAGTTTCAGTAATGAATATGTTTTATAATACTTGGACGTTTATCAAATAGCTAAACATAGTTTATCGAAACATCATTGATTTCAAAAATCTTCTTCGTAACACTCACAGATTCAGCCATAACGTCTAAGCCATGTTTGGGGTGTTACATTTAGTGGTATAAGAGCCAAGTTGTAAAACTCGGGCAGTGAATTTTGGGGTCCAAAATTGTGCTTTGAAAAAAAAATCGGTTTTCAAATAATTTGGATCATTTTGAGTAAGTATATGGTACACCGAGTCTCCGACACCAATCCTGTAAATATCTTTGAATTTAGAAAACAATGTAGTTAGTACTTTCTGAAACTGTACTAAGTTAGTTAGAGACTAAAACCTCTGAAATACTTCTGAACTTCTTATAATATAAGCATAAAATACTTGATAATAAACACTGGAACTGATGCATAAATTTTTCTAATGTAGATAAATTTGAAATTACGATGAGCGTTTGTGGAACTCGCGATCGTGGTATTTGTGGGCGCCGTAGGGGGCTCGAGCTGAGTTTTCTTTCCTGGGTAGTATGCTGAATTTAGACACGAATGAGACACTGGTTTCACCTCTACTGACACTGGGTCTCAAAGCCGCTCAGCTGGGGACGACACACTGTCCTAAGCAATGTTAAAAGTTTTAGAGAGGATTGCTGGACCCCATTCTGGATCTGGGGGCCATGGGTCGGTAATTAAACAACTTTGATCCAATAGAGTTAAGTTGTTTAGGGGTGTCACTAGAGTCTCCCCTACTGTGGCCGAGTATTGGTTGGAGACCACTGAAATGATTATGAATGACACTGATTGCACTCATAATCAGAAATATAAGAGTGCAATTTAAGGGTGCAGTTTATTTGCTTCACGATGAGGCATATCAGTGGTGGTTGTCGGTTGAGGAGGGTACTCAACTAGATCGTCTGAACTGGGACTATTTTAAGACTGCCTTCCAAGAAAAATATATGGGCAAGAGTTATGTTCATGCTCGTAGGTGTGAGTTCATGAATCTCACGAAAGGTGATAAGTCTGTGGCCGAGTATGAGGCAGAATTTTTGAGACTGAGCCGCAACACTCGAGGCATGGTGGCATCTGAGTATGAGAAATGTATCCGTTTTGAGGATGGTTTGAGGGATAGTCTAAGAATTCTAATTACTCCACAGAGGGAGTGTGAGTTTGCTATTTTGGTAGATAAGGTGAAGACCACCGAAGAGGTTAAGCGCGTGGAGTGCCAGAACAGACCCTGAGAGAGAGGCAGGAATAAGAGGGATTCGAAGCCCTCTAGTTCTATTCAAAGGCCTAAGAAACGGGCCTGTTAGAGTGGGGGTTCCTGTTGCTCCTACTGGGATTCAGCCTTGTGGTGGTTGCGGTAGGCACCATCTGAGCGAGTGTTGGAGGAGATTAGTGGGTTGCCTGCAGTGTGGGTCATTGGAACACCGGATTAAAGAGTTCCACATCATACGAATCAGATGCAAGCTTCGATACCAGGTTTTACTCAGCCTCAAATAGCAGTACAACAGCCACTTAGAGGTCGTGGACTGGCTAGGGGTGGTAATGGCATGGGCTGAGGACAGAGAGCATCAGGAAAAGGTGCTAGTTAGACTGAGGTGAGGCAGTCTATATTGGTTTATGCTGGTCGACACCGAGAGGATAGAGACGCCCTTGATGTGATCAGAGGTACGTTTTTAATTTTTGATGCTTCATTTACTACTTTGATAGACATAGGTTCCACACACTCCTATGTAGCTAATTCTGTTTTCGAAAACTTGGGGATTTCTGCTAAATGTACTTCTAGTGAAATTACAATATTGAGTCCATTGAGATAGTCTGTTCGGGTAAATAGACTTTATATGAATGTTCCGTTGGAAGTACAAGAGACTATGTTTCTGAAAAATCTAATGGAACTACTGTCTGGGGAGTTTGACTTAATTATGGGTATGGATTGGTTAGTTGAGCACCGAGTTAGCTTGGATTGCATGACTAAGAGGGTCGTTCTAAGGATTGAGGATGATAAGGAGTTGGTTGAGATTGGCGAGCATTGAGATTACCTATCTAATGTAACCTCTACTTTAGTGGCTAAGAAATTAGTTCGAAAAGGGTGTAAGGCGTATTTAGCTTATATCAGTGTTTCAGTTTCTAGGGGCTCTTCTGTTGGGGATATCAGAATAGTAAGGGAATTTTTGGATATTTTTCTTGAGGAGTTACAGGGTTTACCTCTGAATCAGAAAGTTGAGTTCGATACTGAGCTTCTACCAGGTATAGCTCTGGTGTCCATTGCTCCTTACTGTATGCCACCGAAAGAGTTTACAGAACTTAAGGCTCAACTTCAAGAGCTTTTGGATTGTGGTTTCATCCATCCTAGCATGTCTCCGTGGGGGCACCGGTTTTGTTTGTAAATAAAAAAGATGGTACCATGAGGATGTGCATTGACTACCGGCAGTTGAATAAACTGACTATGAAGAATAAGTACCCACTTCCGAGGATCAACAATCTGTTTGATCAATTTTGTGGGGCTGCGGTATTCTCGAAAATAGATATTCATTCTAGGTATCATTAGCTTAGGTAAGGAACCTGATATTCATAAGACGACATTTAAGACTCGTTATGGGTACTACGAGTTCCTAGTTATGCCCTTTGATTCAACGAATGCTCCGACTGCATTCATGGATCTGATGAACCGAATATTTCAGCTGTATCTAGACCAGTTCATCGTAGTCTTCATCAACAATATTCTGGTGTACTCTAAGACTGATGATAAGCATCATAGAGTAGTGCTTCAGATACTTCGAGAGAATTAACTCTACGCTAAGTTGGGTAAGTGTGAGTTCTGGTTGTGAGAAGTAATTTTTTTAGGGCATTGGTTTCTACTGAGGAGATCTGAGTTGATCCTAGAAAGATTGAGGCTGTGCTTGATTAGAAACAGCCTAAGAACGTATTTGAGATCTGCAGTTTTCTGGGTCTTGCGGGTTATTATCGACGATTTGTTAAGGGGTTTCCACTAATTGTAGCTCCTCTGACTAAATTTCTACCCAAGAATGTTCCTTTCGTCTGGACTGATACGCAACAGTCAAGCTTCGAGAAGCTCAAGTCTATTCTGACTCAGGCTCCTGTTCTAATACAGCCTGAATCTGGTAGGGAGTTTATGGTGTATAGTGATGTGTCACACGTCGGTCTGGGATGTGTACTGATGCAAGATGGTAAGGTTGTGGCTTATGCATCCTATCAACTTAAGTCACATTAGGGGAATTATCCAACGCATGATCTCGAGTTAGCTGTCGTGGTGTTTGAATTAAAGATCTAGAGGCATTATCTGTATGGTGAGAGGTGTATCATCTACACCAATCACAAGAGCCTCAAGTTCCTCCTTACTTAGAAGGAGTTGAATCTTAGACAGCGTCAATGGATTGAGCTGTTAAAAGATTATGACTGCACGATAGAGCATCATCTTGGTAAGGCTAATGTGGTGGCCGATGCTCTCAATCGTAAAACGATGACTGATTTGAGAGTGATGTTCACTCGTCTTAGTTTGTTCGATGATGGGGATCTGTTAGCTGAGTTGCAAGTTAAATCGACTTGGATTGGGAAGATTCAAGAAAAGCAGTTAGAGGATGAGTATTTGGTTCTACGGTTTTGTTAGGTTGAGAGTGGCAGCACATCTGACTTTGGACTAAATAAAGATAAGGTATTGTGTTTTCGAGTCGGGTTTGTGTACCGAATGATTCTGATTTGAGGCAGTCGATTCTGAGGGAGGCACATAGTAGCCCTTATACCATGCATCTCGGTGGTAATAAGATGTATTGGATCTCCGCGAACTGTATTGGTGGCCGAATTTGAAATAAGAGGTAACAAATTTTATTGCTCGTTGTCTAACGTGCCAGCAAGGTAAAGCTGAGCACCAGTTGCCTACGAGTTTTCTTTAACCTGATAAGATTCCCTTATAGAAATGGGAACGAGTGACGATGGATTTCGTTAGTGGGTTGCCCTTGAAACCCACTAAAAAGAATTCTGTTTGGGTCATTGTGGATCGATTGACCAAGTTTGCCCATTTTATTCCGGTGGACGGACTACTCTCTGCAAAAGTTAGTGAAGCTCTATATTTCTAAAATTGTGAGACTGCATGAGGTTCTGGTTTCGATAATCTCTGATAGGGATCCTAGCTTCACTTCTCGGTTTTGGAAGAAACTGCATGAGGCTCTGGGTTTGAGATTGGAATTCAGTATTACGTTCCATCCTCAGACTGATGGTCAATCTGAGAGGGTGATTCAGATACTGGAGGATATGCTTCAAAGTTGTGTGATTGATTTTTGAGGTAGTTGGGAGGATTTTCTACCGTTAGTTGAGTTCACCTACAATAAAAGGTTCCAGTCTAGCATCCATATGGCACCCTACGAGGCTCTGTATGGTCGTAAGTGTTGTACTCCACTATGTTGGACTGAGTTGGGAGAATGATGAATTTTGGGTCCTGAGTTGGTTTTCGATACTGAAGATAAGGTTAGACTGATTCGGGATCATCAGAAGGTGACTTCTGATAGATAGAATTCCTATGCAGATTTGAAAAGGAGAGATATCGAGTACTCGATGTGTAACTTCGTGTTCCTTAAGGTATCCCCATGGAAGAAGGTTCTGAGGTTCGATCGTGAGGGCAAGTTGAGCCTTAGGTCTATTGGGCCATACCGAATTCTGAAGGGTGTGGGATCGGTCACTTATCAATTAGAGCTACCTCCAGAGTTAGACCATATCCATGATGTGTTTCACGTCTCGATGTTGAGGCAGTATAGGTCTGATCCATCTCACGTTGTCTCTGTTGAGGAGATCAATGTTAGACCGGACTTGACTTTTGAGGAGGAAGTCCATTCCATTAGTTAAGATTCTGTGGCGAAATCATGACACTAAGGAAGCCACGTGGGAACCTGAGGACTCGATGCATTAGCAGTATCTTCATCTATTAGGATAAGGTAAATTTCGAGCCCGAAATTTCCTTTAAGGGGTAGAGTTGTAACACCTTGAATAATTTAATTTTGTTTGTGTGAAATCTGATAAATGTGTATCTACTTCAATGGTTAAGTGTTTTGGGTGTGTGTATGAGGTATTGGGTTCAAGTCTCTATTTTGGAAAATTTTGTTATTTTTTATCCAAGCCTCATCCCTGTTGGGTGGACTTATATAAAATTGTCTGTTAACTTATGTAACACCCCTAGCTCATATCCATCGCTGAAATAGGTTTACAGAGCATTACTGGAATTTACAGATAAAATAAAATGATATTTCACATCATATAGCATTCATATCAGAAACCAATTGAAATCAAGCATAATGTCCCTTATGTGAGCCCTCAAGGCCCAAAATACACATTAGAAACAAGTTGGGACTAAACTAGGTACTCAGAGAATTTTTTAGATCTCTGTGAACTGTATTGGTGGCCATGTCACCTGGCTGTGTGTCACACACAGTTGAGACACACGCATGTGTCTCTGCCCGTGTGGACGAAAATAGGTCATTTTACAAGCCATATTTATCACCCAATTTGGTGTTAGCCTACAATCAACATTATGCATATCAACAAGCCAAAATTAGGAACTAAAACAAACCAAAATCAAGCTTTTCACATATAATATCTTTACATACAACCAATATGCCTTTAGGCACCTCAGATGACAAATTATAACATGTGTACTCATGTATTCAATATATTTATATGTATAACTAACTTACATGCACATTTGTACCCAAGGTTTACCAAACTAATTTGCATTATTTCAAACCAAGTTACTTACCTACCAAAACATACCATTTGATGCCAAAATGTATTTCAAATACTAGCATATTTAGTTATATATACCTTACATATCAAGGTACCGATTCATGATCAACTTATCGCATACTAAAACACATGTATATAAATGCATGTTTAGCTAACACTTTACCTTTCACTATACAAGCATAAACTAAACCACACATCAACCACATAAGGCAAATATGCACAAACCAAAATGTGCCAAAACACAAGCCAAATAAGTAGCTAATCTCCACAAATTACATATAGGCCAACATTTAGCCAAAATAACCTATACATGCCATTATAACCAAAATAAAAACATCCAAAAGTACCGGTAAAACCAATGGATAGTGTGATTTAACTCCGACAAGCTTCCAACCCAATCGAGCTTCTGATAATCTGAAAAGTAAAGAAAACAAATATGTAAGCAATGAATGATTAATAATCTCGTATAAACTTTAATCATATCAATTCATTTCAAATATGAAATATATACATATTAAGAATAATTCAATATCGATACCGCAAGATTCATAAAGCTATATTCAACAACTCACAAGGTGAATAAATCCACAGCATCACTTATACATATCATTCCTAGCATAGTAGGATTTTAAATAACTTTAAACCTTACTTCTATTTCATGAGCTCAAACATATTTTCATTTGAACACTTACCATTTCAATACAACTTATAATTAAACATATTACCATTCAACCAACAGCTTGGCATTTGCCTAAGCATCAAACAATAATACTTGTTAGCATACTTGAATATATTTCATATAAATTCAACATCGATAACCTTATTATCTCAACATGTCACACTTGAGTTTATTACTCGTCTCAACTTACATAATTTCCATGTATCAACATATCAAAGATATTTGTATATGTTCATGTCATGATACATATCATTCTCTTACCATTTCTTCATATACATATATCATCCATTTCAATATATCAATATATCATGTACCATCATTTCCATGTATTTCATGTATATATTGTATTAGTTCGTATCAAATTCATAACATCTCATAACAGAACACTTCTCGTTGAACCATTTAGGATATCGTTGGATAACTTTCAAATTCATTAACTAAATCACTTTACCAAGACTTTCCCAAATCGAAGAACAACTTACGGATAAGAGTACATCGTTAACAGAAGCTCATAAGAGCTGGGCATTCCAAATACGCCAACATAAGCTCGAAAGCTAAATAGAAGCTCATAAGAGTTAAACAGAAACTCAAAAGTTGAACAAAAGCTCGTCAGAGCTGAACAGAATCTCATAAGAGTTGAACATAAGCTCGTAAGAGCTTAATAGAACTCATAAGAGTTGAATAGAAGCTTGTAAGAGCTGAATAGAAGCTCAAAAAAGCTAAACAGAAAGTAAAACACGAGAGTTCACAACAAATGCTGAACCTCGGTTTACTTGGGTAATTTTTTGATATCTACCTTCAATAGCGCCATACACCAAATATCGAATGTACTTAAATCCCGCGTTCTATTCAACATAAATATTTAATTCAATATTATAATTCCAACAATAATTCATTTTCAACAATAAAATAACTTCATAATACCATTCATCAAATTAATACAAATATTAATTTTTAACCGTACGAACTTACCTGGATAAATTGCAGAAATACCAAGATTCAGGGGCATTTTGGTAATTTTTTATTTTCCTTAATTTTCCACCAAGTCTTGATCTAAATTAATAATTTCATTCAATTTATTAATTTAGACAATAAAAAAATCCATTTCATGTAATTTGGTCATTTTTTACATTTTTACAAAATTTCCCCTAAAGTTTTACTTTTATTCAATTTAGTCCCTGAACCCAAAATATGCAAATTAATCATTTTTAATAGAAATACAAGCTAGCCAAATATTTATGGCATTCAATACAACCCAATTTTGCAATAAATTCACAACAAACCCTTGTATTTATACTATTTCAATAATTTAGTCCCTAATAAAAAAATTCATCAAAAATCACTTAATAAAATACTTTTAAATAACAATTAATATCTTAAATTCATCATTTAATATCAAAAATCACAAGGTTCATCAATGGAAACTTTCAAAATCTTTAACAGTTTCAAAATTGAAGGTACAAACTAGCTAGATCTAGTTGCAACGATCTTAAAAACATAAAAATTATTAAAAACAAGACGAAATTCACTTACTGATTGACTTTTAAAGCTTGGCCAAACCCTAGCTCTATTTTCATGGAAGCTTTTGATTTGTAATTGAAGAAGAAGATGATAACCACACCTTTTTTTTTCTTATGTTTTTAATTTAATTTAATTTAATCTATCAAATTACCATATTACCCTTAGTTAATAATTAATTTAAAACACCAAATCTATGCCCATATTTGTCCATCACATAAATATATGGCATAATTACCATAAAAAAAGGTTTAATTTCACAATTGTTCCTTCAATTTAATTAAATTCTAACTAAATAAACTTATTTACAATTTAATCCCAAACTTATTAGGACTAAAAGAAAAATTAATCCAAAATCTAGTGGAATCAATCATAACACCACCGCTTGGAAACTTTGACTATGGTTTAATTACCATTTAAGTCCCTTTTCCTTTATCAATTACCCATTTAATCAAATAGTGATTAAATTTAACATCTTTTACAATTTAGTCCTTTTTAATTAATTAACAATCGAAACGTTAAAATTTTTCAATGAAACTTTAATACCACCTTAATTTCACTCTGTAAATATTTTTATAAATATTTACGGTTCGGTTTATAGAAATGAGGTCTCGATGCCTCACTTTTTAAAACCACTTGACCTACGATTTTACCACTCGAACCTAATAATTCATTATAAAACATAAATTACCCATTCAAAAATCTTTCTAAAACCATATTTGACTCGTAAATATTCAATAAAAAAATTTATGAGCTTATTTGACAGATTTGGTGGCCTCGAACCACTGTTTGACACCACTAAAAAATTGGGCTGTTACAACTTAAATCAGAATGAGCTTGTTGGTTCGAGTGGTAAGGAGTTAGTGTGTCGGAGGTCCTGTGTTCGAATCCCTGCACGAGCATGAGTGTTAATTTTTACTTCGAGTGTCTGATAGAGGTTTGGAGGAACAAAAATTCTAAGCTGGTTGAGAGTTAGTGGGTTAGTGGGGAGTGGGAGGAAACGAAGGGATAGATTATCAGATTTTCTAAATTTTAATTTTATTTTTTCTCTTTTCCCAAAATTTTCTTTCTCTGACGTTTTTTTCTTCCTATTTTCCCACTTTCAATTTTCGTTTCCTTCTTCCAATTTCTGTCAAAATTTATCTTTTAATTCGCGATACTTTAATGTTTTGATTCCTTCGTGTTACTATATAGGTAAGGGGTTCATTGTGTTTTAGGGTGGTTTTGATTTATACTTTAGTCTCTATTGGTGTACGAGGTTAATTCGTCATACCATTTTGCTAGGTGTTCTTCAAGAAAATCGAGACTCTTCGATTGCGTAGTTAAGTTTAGAGGTCGTCTTCGTTGAGGGTAAGTTTTCCAAACGTTTTAGTGATGTTTTTCTTTTGAAGTTGTGCGTTTGGTTACATGAATTTGAATGAGGATTCATTTGGATTTGTGAACTCACTTTGATTGTGGACGTTTTGTGATAATTTTAGGTTCCGTTCACTCCATGGGGTATGTTTGCTTCAAAAACGAACCAGGTGTGTTCTCCTAACATGAAAAATTAAGTTTCGGTGAAAGTCAAAAATGGAATCTATCGACGCCACACGGCATGTGGCCTGGCGGTATGGTTGGCTATGTACGAGACACGGTTGTGTGACTGACGAAGGCGTGGCCATGCGCAATACACGGCTGTGTGACGGTACAAGTGTGGCCGTGTGGGCCATACAAGCTAGGCCGTGTGCGCCACACAGGCAAGGCCAATCTGGGCATGTGGGCCCAGAATTCTGAAACATTCTCTAAGGGCGCACAGGTTATTTCGATCGACTGTAGGCCTACCGTAAGGTCGATAAGAGCTAACCAAACCCTATTTCATGTGATTTAATATTCTAATAGACTGATCTGAATAGGATACTGATATGTATGTCTGACTATACTGTTAAAGCATGTATCTATCTGTATACGATCATGTTAAGCATGTTTAATCTGATAGTTCTGCATATGTACTCTATACCTGTGATTGGGGTAGGAATTGTATATGTGGAGGAAGTGATCTGTATGGCGACTCTTCGCCTATATTCTGGAAACTTGACTACATATTATCTGTTATGTGTCGCGTCGACACTATATGGTGTGTAGGGATGGATGGGTGTTTTTAACCTCACATGATGTGATGGGATGGTCGGAGATGGTGTGTAGAGGATGGGGGTAGGATTCTGCATATCTGTATCTATTATGGACTTAAGTCCGAATCTGTATCTGACTGTATACGAAACATTGTGTATGTTACATGGCTATTCCTGTCAGGTTACATACTGAGTTTACGAAAACTACTTTCTGTTTGTCTGTTTTATTCAGGTAATCCTTAAACTTAGGCGAGTCGGTGCGACGGAGGCTCAGCGTGACGACTTGACCAAGAACTATTTTTATTCAGTAATTAATGGTTTAATTTTAAAATCTAATTTCTCTTGAGAGTTTGTAATTTTTGAGACTCTCTGGACTATTTGGTTTTAACTTTTGGATTTGGATTTTGTTTTGCTATGTTTTCGCAATGTCAACAAAAACACTTTACACAAAAAATAGGTTTGCGAAAACACAAGCTTGGTTTTTGTTTTAAATGATTTTCAAACTTTTGTTACGAAATAAACGATTAATTTTAACGAACAACTTATAATGATTTCAGTAATGAATATGTTTTATAATATTTGGACGTTTTATCAAATAGCTAAACATGGTTTATCGAAGAATCGTCGATTCCAAAACTCTTCTTCGTAACACTCCCGGATTCGGCCATAACGTCTAGGCCGTATTTAGGGTGTTACAATCAATATGATTATTGGTAGTGATAAGGAATGGGCACTTTCTAAATTTGAGAGAAAAGCATTCAAGAAACACCATGTCAATTAGAACTTCTTTAAAATTACCTTATTAGAAAAAAGCATGGTGAGTTGAGTTTAATGACAAGGACGAGGAAATGGTCTTCGATGACAAAGGAAATGACCCTTTGGTAGTAATAGCAGCCATTACATGATATTAAGTTAAAAGAATCCTAGTAGATTATGGTAGTGCAGTGGAAGTCTTATATTAAGATGTTTTCAAACAAATGCAGTTGAAAGAGACAACCTTGAAGAAAGCAACACATTTGGTTTTGTTAACCAACTTATCCAAGTTAAAGGATTGATTATGCTTTAAGTCATAATCAAATATGCTGATTACAAAACTATGAAATGGAAGATTTTTTTTTTGTAGTAGTAGATCATCTTTCAACATACAATGCTATTTTTGGTTGTTTGATCATGCACATGACTAAAATGATTACGTTTATGTTTTGCATGAAAATAAAGTTTCCTACTTCAACAGGGATTAGTTATTTGAATTCGGATCAACAAATGGCGAGCTAGAGCCATACTATGCCCCTCCAATTAACCACCAAGACTGCACCAACCAAGACCTTAAAGAGGTGCATTCTAGTATTTGAGGTGCTAGAATTGATTCATTTTCTTGTAGCTAATAACAAATATTAGTTATCCTTTAACCACAAAAAAATAATTTTTCTTTTTAATGTATTACACTATCAAAAAACATCCTTCAACAACATAGATTTACTCGACCTAACCAAATTAACTTTTTAGTAAAAATTTAAGGGCCTAAAGATATGTTTAAATGTTGGGTTATCCATTCCCCTAAAGTTTTGGACATAGTATTTATTAATTCAGGTTGGATTGGTTTAATCTAAACATGTCTAAAGGTCGAGCTATTTATTTAAATTTAAAGTCTTACTCAATATTTGACAAAAATTTGAATAAAAATAATAAACTTAAATATGAGATTGAGTAAAAACAAAAGTTATGCATGTTTAATATATGTAACAAGTTTAGGCTCCAATGTTCAAAGCTTAAACTAAATTCGACTTGGTTTGTTTTACAATTTTATAATTCAAAACGATATTTCAATTTATTTTTATATATTATATAATTTAGATCATATGAAGATTAATACATTTTTAACATGTTAAGTGAGTCTAAATAAACTTGAGCTAGCCATTTACAAATATTGATAAGTCAAGACAATTAAGGCATATTTCGAGTCAAATCACATTTGAACAAATACGTGTGGTGTTGATACTATATAAAGGCCGAACTTAAATCCGATTTGACTACACATTAACACTTTTAGGCTTTACTTGGTAGGGTGAAAAGAAAATTAGAAAGATAGAATATTGAAGGAGTGGAAAAATAAAAAGATGGAAAATATAAAAAAAAAAGTTCAATAGAAAAGTGGAAAGAAAATAAATTTTGAGTGTGTTTAGTTGGAAGAAAAGTGAGAAGAAAGAAAATATGAGAGATGATTATTTTCCATCTTAATGCATAAAAATCAATCTTTTCAAATTGGAATGATGAGAGGAGAGAAATGAGACAGATGTATATGTTAGTTCAAAATGATTATTTTTCAAATGTTTTATTTTTTTAATTTTATTTGTTTACTCTACCAAGCAATGGATAGAAAGAAAATGTTCTTTCCAAATTTCTATATTTCCTACAAAGCACACCTATGAAAAGAATAATTATATTTTCCATTCTTTTAATTTTTCTTTTTCCTCTACAAAGTAAAGCTTTAATCTTTAATGATAAAAAATAATTATTTTATTTGAATTTATAATTATCAAATATATAAACACTATGTTAAATTATTTTAATATTATATTATGTTTTAAATAGTGAAGTCCAGCCCTTTAGACAAAATTTTAAAAAATTGGAGGAAGCCCATCCAACGAATTCTAAGTCAAATCGAGTATGAATTTGCCGCGAAGACCGTTTGGTTTAAGATGAGATATTTTTGAACGGGTAGGCCTTGCATTTCGCTCAATTTTCTAAACTGTAATGAAAAAAGCCCCCATTATTATTACTATACTATGCTTCAAAAGGAAAAAGAAATGAAATTAAACTGCCGAAGTTGTTGTCGAGACGAGAGTTGAGATTTAGTCAAAGATCACCAATGGGTAATTGCCAAATAAAGAAGAAAAAAACCCACCCATTTTCTTCTTATGTCGTTTTTGCCTCTTTGTCTCTCCACCATTTTCGAATACCAAGCTAAAAAAATCCCATGTAAAATAGAATTAATGAGCTTTTTGTTATATTAATATCCCTACCATCCTCCTTCCTACTTTGCAGAGGTACATCTTTTTTTGTTTTTTAATATTTGAATTCTGGGTTTTGGTGTTTCTTAATCATCTTTGAATGTTGGTTAGTAATATTTAACATTGTATTTGCAGGAATTTGGGTCCAAGGGGGTCGATAAGATATACGATAAGACGACTGTGTGATCCTTCTGCCCTTTACTGTTGCTCACCTATCTGGAAAATTCTCTCACTACCTTCCGATGATGTCTGCTGTTCAAGCCGAGACCCAAGGTCCTCTCTGTTTTTTTTTTAACATTCTTTTGTTAGATCTTCATGCATCTTTAGATTTTCCATTAACATGTTTATAGGTATAATTAGTCTCCCCCCCTTTTTTTTATGTATTGATTTATGTCTTCTGTGTTGCTCGATGGGATTCCATCGTTAAATCTAAGGTATCCGTTTTGAACATCCACAGATCATTTAAGAATTTGTCAACCGAATGTGTGCTTATGTTGATTCGAATCAAGAACTTCTCATTTAAGAGAGATCTTTTCTCAAGGCAAGTAGTGATTGAGCTACTTGTGTTGTAAAAAGGTCCCGAGAAGTCCTAAGTTTGAATCAATGGAGGCGCACTTTCGAGTGATAAATCCTTTTAAGGGATCATTGGTTCTCAAAAAGGATAATACCTTAAGTATAAGCGCATGCAAGGAACATCTTGGTGGAGAATGCTTTTATTTATTGTACCTTTGAATGTTGATTTGCATGGCTTTTTTTTGTGGCATAACTGTAATGCTATTCCAGTGCTATGCTATTTAGTCGTTTTTTGTTAATGATGGTTGATCAGAAACCAAAATGTAATGTTGGGAGATGAAAAAGCTTGGAATGTTTTCGGGCTTTTAGTATATATCCATTTATAATGTTAATAATTTGTTCATCATATCGGCATTGATCAGATATGGAGCTGAAGCAATCAGGGTCTGTTAAGAAGGCAGCAAGGAGTGCATCCAATAAATTCAGGAATTCACTTTCAAAGAGAGGTAGGAGGAGCAGTAAAGTAATGTCTATTGAAATAGATGATGAGATTGATGCAGAGGAGATGCAGTCTGTTGATGCCTTGCGTCAGGCACTTATATTGGAGGAAAAGTTACCTGCAAGACATGATGATTATCATACGTTGCTAAGGTAACTTTCTTTCCCGACTCTTTATTTTTCTTTAAAGTACTCGTATCTGACATATTTGGATAGGAGGGAGGAGTTATAATCTTTCTAAATATATGAAAATGAACTTCTAAAAAATTGAGCATAATGTCTGTATAACATAGGTTTCTTCTATCTTGTTGTAGATAAATACACTGTTATATTTTATGTTTCGACATGTCTATTCATGTGTAAGCTGAATGAATGATTAAAAATGGGTTTGCATGTGAATCCAGAGTATAGAACAAAATATGCAGAGTTCAAGAAGGATTTGAGCAGCTATGCACAGTCCGATGGGTAACAAAATATTATATTTAAGTTTCAACATTACTCACCTGTAAATGTACCTCTCTATAATGCAGGTTCTTGAAGGCCAGAAGATTTGACATTGAGAAATCAAAGGAAATGTGGACTAATATGCTCCAATGGAGGAAGGAATTTGGTACCGACACAATTAATGAGGTATTCTTCTTACAGAACATACAACTCTGCTATTTGTTTAAGGTTCCTATCAAACATTGCCTTTTTAAAACTGGCCCAGAAGATGACTCTCATTTTTGCTAGTGTTTTCTTCTTTTCCTAAGGACTTCGAGTTCAAGGAGCAGGCGGAAGTGTTGAAATATTATCCTCAGGGGTATCATGGAGTAGATAAGGACGGACGACCGGTGTATATAGAAAGACTAGGCCTTGTAGATGCTTCCAAGCTCATGCAAGTCACCACCATGGACCGCTATCTCAAATACCATGTAAGGGAGTTTGAGAAGACCTTTAGTGTTAAGTTTCCTGCTTGCTCGATTGCAGCCAAGAAGCACATTGATCAAAGCACAACAATCTTAGATGTACAAGGAGTGGTAAGTGAGATTCAATAATTACTATGTCTATGATACAACAATTTCAATGCTCAGTTTAACAAATCCGGACTTAATCCAGCTGGTTCTTCTCTAGCCATCCTTTTTGGCCATTGAATAAAAGAGAAATGCTAGTTTCGACCTCTAACCTTCCAACTCAAGTATTTTTACAAAGAAAAAAGGAAACTTTTATTAATGTATAAGAATGTTTTTGGGGTTTAATTTCGAGTTAACAACACAGGGTCTTAAGAGCTTCACGAAAGCTGCAAGGGACCTTGTAGGTAGCCTTCAGAAGATTGATGGTGATAATTATCCTGAGGTACTGATTTCCTTAAAATTAGTGATGGATAATATCTAAGTTTTTTATTTAGTTGTGACATTTTAAATTGTAAATGATAGAAGTCTGATGTGCAACGTTGTTTCCATTTTGGCAGACATTGAATCGCATGTTCATCATCAATGCAGGTTCTGGATTTAGAATGTTGTGGAACTCTGTCAAGTCTTTCCTAGATCCTAAAACCACAGCCAAGATCAATGTAAGCATACAGATTACATATGTTTCCTCACACCTGAATTTGCTAGTTTTAACCAATAAGCAAATAATTGGTAAAATCAATTACATACCAGGTTCTTGGCAACAAATATCAGAGCAAGTTGCTTGAAATAATTGATGAAAGGTATGTTCCCGCTAGATTATTTAAATTTTTCTTCTTTTTCATGATGTTGCAACATTTTCCTGGTGTTGCTTCTTTTCTTTTTCCTATATACATACATACATATGTATGTATGTATGTATGTATGTATGTATGTATGTATCTATATGTAGATGATATATATTCATGTTGGGGCTCTATATCAGTGAGTTGCCAGATTTTCTGGGAGGCACTTGCACTTGTGCTGATAAAGGAGGTTGCATGCTTTCTGATAAGGGTCCATGGAAGGACCCAGAGATCATTAAGGTGAACCATTCATTTTTTATTTCTTTTTTCTCCCTCAGTTGCAGTCATATTGATGACCTTGTATCGTTTGTGATCTGGATTCAAGGCACTTCTAATCAGTCCTTTTGACTTTGCAGATGGTTCAAAGTGGTGCACATAAAGGCTCAAAGAAATCACAGGATGAAAGCACTGAAGAGAAAACGACTTCAGAGGTTAAAACTGAGTCCCCAAAGGTTCTACTTGCTCTTTTGCCCTCTATATCGACGTCCTCTTCTATTTCGATTCTTCATTTTTCTTTGATTGACCAAGTAGTTTGTTTCACAGTCTACGCCGGCTAGTGAACCCGTGGCTGCTGAGGCAGTTCCAGTTGCACCAATTAAACAATCAGACAATCCTGTTGAGCATTCAGAACCCCCTCCCGTACAGGAAATAGTAAGTTTAGCAGCCTTTAAGAGATTTCAGGACCTAAAAGGTGAATCAAGTTAATATAGAAGCCTTAAAGGATGCTATGCAAGGCCTATTGGCAAAGAACTTGAGTTGCTAAATATCTTAACCTGATCGAATTTATTTGCTTTCCCTCAATCCCTTCATTTTCTTCCGAAAGTCACAGGTCCAAAAGAGCCCAAATGAAAATGTTGTCGCAGTGGTTAATGAACCCGTGATGGATTTGGCATTGGCGAAACCAGAGCAAAATGGAAATTTTGCTCCTCTACAGAGAGGTGCATGGCCTACTCAGACTCTAATTTGCTCTTCGTGTTCCTCAATCATGTATTCATATTGTGTTTGTTATTATTTCCGTATCATAATATCGTGTTTAAGGTATTACATTACGTGTCTAGATTCTAACAGGTATAAGGTTCTCTACTGTGGAAATCGCAGATTCTTTTAGTAAGCAGGCAAGTCGCAAGCACCCGGATGCGGCTAGCTCTCATGTTTTCAATGGTGTGATGACCTTTGTTATGGGAATAGCCACCATGGTGAAAGTGACACGCAACATGCCAAGAAAGGCCGGCGATGACAAGACCGACTCTAGTCCGGCTGAAGGCATTGGCACAAAGGTTAAGAGCGCGGAAGGTCCGGCCAAGTTAACACCACCACCATCACCAGCCATCTCCCATGATGAGTTGGCGTCAGTCATGAAACGTATGGCTGAGTTGGAGCACAAACTATCTGTTGTCAACAGGCAAAGTACAACAATGCCCCCTGAGAAGGAAGAAATGTTGAATTCTGCACTAACCCGGGCTGATGCCTTAGAACAAGAGCTTATGGCAACCAAGAAGGTAACCGTTTCTATTTTTGATGAAACGAGCTATAATTGCACATATATATATATATAAATTGTATTGCATGGACGTAAAACTGATTGCAATTTCCATTGCCTTGCTTTTTTCAGGCTCTAGAAGACTCATTTGCACAACAGCAGGAGCTTGTGGCTTATATTGAGAAAAAGAAAAAGAAGAGGAGGACTTTAATAGTAAGATATCAAGATCATATTAGTTAATATTTGCCCAATTTTATCTTTTGCTTATAAACCTGTCTCATTCCGAAATCTCCATTTGCTTGTGTTCCAGTTTTGGTGATGAATGAGATGCTGTAAGCTGACACAGGTGCTCAGGAAAGAGGTGGTGGAATAATTTGTTTCTTTCAAGACCAAGCCACCCCACACCCTGCAAATGCACTCTGGTCTCATAAGATGCTAATCTCAAGTTTTTATCATTATTAATTGCCCCGCAAGGATCAATTGTACAAATATACATATATTTATATATACCTATCGCCTGGCATGAGCTCGACACTCAACTGTTTATTTTCTTTTTTATCTGCCTTGTTTAGAAAACCAGTGGTTACAAAGCAAGGAAATGAAACTTTCCTGGAAACATGCAGCGGAATTTAATTATGTAGTCAGTGTTAATCTGCATTCTTTAATTCCTAGTCTCTGTTATAAAACATTATGGGAAGTTATATAATCAGCCATCTATTTCAACATTTTTTACATTACATGTGACTCAATGCATGTGTTTAACCAGTAATATAGACAGATAATCCACACTTCTATCATAAATTTAGTGTACCCTTTATTATAAAACAATAACCCTCCCTAATATTACCAAAATGAGATGCGTATGTGTAAATGTCGCATCATTTCTACAAGCGAAAGCAAGGAGGCGGTCCAAAGAGGCCGTGTTTACTTGGAAATGGAAGGTGTAGTTGAAAATTTTTCACTTTGATGATTGAAGGAAAAGCAAAGTCAAAGGCAGTGGCTATCGGCGAAAATGTAATCAAAAGAAGAAGCTATTTTTTTTTCTACGCTTTTATCAATGCAAAGCAAAGCCAACCCCTTTTTAGGCATTGAGATGGTTTTCAACTCCACAATGTCAACATTTAGTATTAAATTCACATTAAAAGTGTTAGAAAAAATGGAACACGTGCTTACTATATATTTGCTGTTATTTTGTGTTCCATCAAAGTAACATGTTTACTAATAAAGCATTTGATCGTTAATTTTTTCGACATGAGTAATCTCTCTAGTACTCTCTCTGGTACTCTAGCATTGGCTGCTCAAACAGGCAATAGGGCAACTAAAAAAGTCCGATTGAGGGAGGAGGAACCTCTCGATGGAGGGGGAATGGATATAGATTCGACAGCAAAAGGCAGCCTATCGTTCAAAGATATGTTGATGATGAATGAGAATAAGAATAATGAGGTATTAAAGGATGCGGATTCAAATGATATTAACCTTAAGGAGGAGGATGTTATCACGAAAATGATAGGAGGAATCCCTTCTGTTAGATTCTTTGATAGAGTCCATGGAATTCTGAGTCAAAGTATAAAGAGAACTGTGATTATGAAGCTTTTAGGATGGTAAATTAGTTTTAATGTCCTTTGGAATAAGGTTTGTGTGCTGTGAAAACCTTCTTCATCATTCCAACTTATGGATTTGGAGGATGATTAAGTTTAAATCTGATGTGTATTATACCAAAGTTCTTGCAGAGGGTCCATGGATTCTATTTGGAAAAATTCTCACTATTCCACCTTGGTCCCCTCTTTCTCTACCGCCCAGCCATATCCCACAAAAGTCATGGCATGAATTCGATTGTCTGGTCTTTCAGGATTTTTTTTTTGTTTTACAAAGTCGGCCATTAGCAATATGGTTGGCCAGGTCATTAAAATTGATGAAAATACTTTTGGATACAAGATGAAGAAAGAAGAGAAATAGAAGCAAAAACAAGACAAAAATGGAGAAATCAAATTGTGACAATTGTTTCATTACAAGAACTACATATTAGCTTACATGAACTATTATGCTTAAATAAGTAAAACAATAATAATAAAATAATTATAACTTGGCTTAATCTTGCAACTTGATTCATACAACTTGCTTATTCAGTTGATTGATTTCAGTTTTATCAGCAATCAAAACGTCTTATAAAAAATTATCATTGTTTCAGTGCAAGTTTGGCAACTTGCAGAGTAAGGGCTTGCATCTATAAGCTCGCCTAACATAGCTTGCACTTTCCCAGACTACGAAGCTTTGGTGAGCTCGCACTATTGGAGAGCTCGCAGTCTTGATGAGCTCACAGTTTTGGGTGAGCTCGCACATTTGGTGAGTTCGCAATCCTACGATAAAGGTTCGCTAATGATCGGATGGTCACTTCGCAACACTCCTCCTTGGCCTCCATGTTGCAAACCTCAATATCATGACGCAACTTTTCAAACTTTGTATTCCCAAGTGATTTTGTTAACATGTCAGCCAACTGTTCTTGCAAACTACAGTGAACCAAAGTTACTTCCTTAGCTTGTTCCACTTCTCTCACAAAACGATACTTGATTTTGAAGTGTTTTGTTCTTCCCTGGAACACTAGATTTTTTACAATTGCAATAGTAGATTGATTATCGCACTTAATCTGTTTCCCAACTTCAATTCAAGAACATTTTTTTCTTCTTATCTAAATATTGTTTGCTAACATAAATTTTAGGAAATTAATTCAAAAAGAGTCCTAGTTCATCCATTCTTTTGATACTATAGTAGTTAAAGTCAACTGCCAGTGAGAAGCCTTCTATTTTTAATGGTGACACAGAACATTTTAGAAAATCTTTAGAAAGACATAAGATTTCTTCTAAAACTCTGTGTTTGTTAATTGATACTTGGCTTTAGCAGAATCACCACTCACTTTACCTCTAAACTCTTCGGTCCCGCATTTTCGAATTTAATAAATAAGAAACCTATGAATATTTTGTCGTATAAAGCTTTGAAAACGAGGGGGTGGAGGTCATTGAGCCACTAGATTACTCTAAAATTCGCGTAAAACATATAATTCATTAATAAGAGAAGTATTGTGAACCTTTTCTCTAGACTTTTGAATTTCGGCACATAATAAGCAGTCATTAGATTGGAAACTTGAGAATTGCTCACAACTTCCTTGGAATTAGCTCGGTTGGAAGACATCCTTTATCTATGAAAGAAACGAAATCCCTTTAAGTCAAGAGAAATCACACTATCACAGGTTATAAAATGGCATGTATTTCTAGACTCCACACATGTTACGTTCAATCCGAGAATCAACTAAACTATGCTCTGATACCACTAAATGTAATACTCCTAACCTGTTTCTGTCGCTAGACTAGAGTTACGGAACGTTACCATACAAATCAGAATAAAACTTCAAATCATATTAATAATGCTATTTAATATTAATTATTCAAATCTCCTACAAATCCAACAAACATACACATTTGGGCTTTAATTTGAACTTTTGAGGCCCTAAAAACAGTTCAGGATCAAAATGAGACTAATTTGAAATAATTCAGAAAGTCTAGAGAAAATTTATAAATACCTAAAAATAGGGGACACGCGGCTGTGTGAAACACCCTAGACCTTGTAACTTTCAAAATTGGGACACACAGCCGTGTTCCAGCCTGTGTAACTCACTGAATTGAGACACACGGTCGTGTTCCAGCCCTTGTGTCTACCTATATAACTCACTGACTTGAGACACACGGTCATGTTCCAGTCCGTGTCTTAGTCCGTGTGGGAACTACACTTGTATAATTTTACAACACGCTTAGGGCACATGCCCGTGTGATTGCCTGTGTGTGTCACATGGCAGTGTATCAGACCGTGTTTTAGGGCGTGTACACCTAAATGTACCTTAAAACTCAAGTTTACCATATATGCTTACTTGAGACACAAACCTACCATTTACCAACTAATTTACTTATTCAAAACACACCTAAACAAGAACAAAACATGTCAAAATCACACATAAATCATACAATTCAAAAGCTTATCCAATGTACCCTCATTGGTACCACAAATTTAAACATCTAAATAATTCAACCTCAATGTCATGGTTTTATATTCCATACATACATCACATACCTACCATTCAACCGTTTCATTCCCACTTCAATATGCCAAAAAGTTACCTAATCATAGGACATTCACTAATAACCAAAACACATATTACACACACACACACACTCCATTTAGTTGCCTTATTCTCAATCAATACCATCTAGTCATACTTCTTCACAAGACACACATAAAAGACCAAATTCGTCTATCAATACAAACATATACCAACTAATTTCAAAACATACATATATGCAAGTAAGTTAAACATAGGCTCGAAATATATCAAATTAACATATAACCCTATACATGTCATTTATAACTATTAGCCCAACTTATTCAAAAGCTACCAAAATAGTCAATGGATAGTGTGATTGTGCTCTGACGAAGATTCCACACGATCGAACTTTCTGATGACCTATAGAAATAGAAAAATCAACTAGGTAAGCAGCTAATGCTTAGTAAGTTCGTATAACAGAACTTAAACTTACCAAGTGTAATAATTAAACAGCTATAAATGATTCCATTTAGCCATAGTCCAAATTTCCTTTTCCTATACACAACACCTCACAATATTAGTAAGTGAAGCAATGCACATATAAATTTAACCAAATAAGGCATATAACCTCTCAAGCTTATCAAATCATCTATTACTTTCATCATATACTATGTACTTTCATTTTCATTACCTTTCATACCTTAAATTTCATATATCATACATAATATATCATAGTAAATCATGACATATACCTAATAAGCATTTAGATTTTATATATATCATCCATCACACACACATATATATATCCATTTCACATTTTACATATTTGAGTCTACATAGTTAGTAGATAATAAGTAAACATAATCTATATTAAGAAATAAATTTCATGCTTATTTCATCCGTCATATGATAAATTCTCATCATTTTCATTGCATATGTGCATATCCATATTTTCATTTCTTATGAACATTAGTACATTAAGTTTTTATATATGTCTTTCCATTAATCTTTACTTACCCATTGAATCAAATAAAATAACATCGAATACTAGGAAAATACTCATATCACCATTTAATTCTCTATACGCACCACAACATCATGATTTAACATATTTATAGACATCTAAAGTATATATAATCACACCAAGGCATTAACATTCATTATCAAACTATACTAGTCAAAAGTTCAACTCGTATTCATACTTACGATACATACCTCATTTGAAACGTGTTACTTGAATCGGACAGTGCCATGATGTCTTTCAACCATGGTCTTATTTATTCTATTCTTGATGCCATAGTGTCTTTCAACCATGGTCATATTCATTTTCCGTCATGTTGCCATAGTGTCTTTCAACTATGGTCTTATTTCTTTGATTCGTAATGTCATAGCATCTTTCAGCTATGGCCTTACTTGATAGAATCGTGATGACATAACATCTTTCAGTTATGGTCTTAATACAATCGTGATGCGATAAGGTCTTTCAGCTATGGTCTTACTCGACAGAATTTTGATGCTATAACGTCTTTCAGCTAAGGTCTTACTCATTTCTAGTACGGTGCCATAGTGTCTTTCAACTATGGTCTTAATCATTTCCTTCAAGCCAACAAACTCGATTCATATATAAACAATTAAATATTAAACAATTGAAATAACAACTATTTGATCTAATCAAGTTACGAACTTATCTGGACTGAATTGTAATAATTGTAGAAGTTCAGTGACTATTTCGTAATTTTTTTTCCACGTAAGTAAGCAGGATCTTGATGTAAAATGTAAAATTTTCCCTTTATTAGCTTATATTCATATGCATATTAGCTATGCATTTGATACCCTTTTATTTTTCAAAATTACATAATTACCCCTAACTTTTACAACTATTGCAATTTAGTCCCTTAACCCAAAAATCATCAAATTAACCATTTTCTCAAGTTCAAAATTTACACCTGAATAATCTAGGCCCTTAAATAGTCCCAATTATACCTCTAATTCGCCATAAAAAAATTTTAACATTTTAACGATTTAATTTTTAAATCAAAAACTAATAAAAATTACTTCACATAACAACCAAATACCACAATCAAACCTTCAAACACATAATTATCATAAAAAAACAACCAATATTCATCAATTTAAACTTCTAAAATTTTTAACAGATTCAAAAACGAAGATACGAATTAGCTGGACCTAGTTGTAATAATCTCAAAAACATAAAAATCATTAAAAATAGGATAAAAATACATACCATGTAATTGATTTTAAGCATGGCCGAAGCTTTAGTGTTCTTGAACCATGGCTTTCGGTAAAGAAAGGTTGAAGAAAGTGAATAAAAAATAATGAAATGACGATTTGTCTTATTTTTGTTTTAATTACTTTTTTGGGTAAATTACACCAACAGTCACTCAACTTTGGGGTAGCTGACAAAATAGTCACTCAGGTTTCAATTCAATCACTCAACTTTTGAAAAATAACAAAAATGTCACCACTAATCATTTTCCGTTACAGACGTAACTTAGTTACCATTTTCCATAATAGATTTCCATTTTTCATCTCCTCTCCCATCCCTCTCCCTCTTCCCCACTGTCCCTTTGCTAACCGTCTTCCCCTAATCTAATTATTTCCCTCTCTCCCACCATCCCTCCCCTACTCCAATTTTCTTTTTCTCTTCCTCTCAAAAATCATTAAGTTTGCTGCTTTGGCCATCGGTAAATGATCGAATTTATTAATTCAAATTCTCTTCTTAATTCTAGGGTTAGGGTTTCATAACTTCTTTCGCTAAAAACCTTAGTCTAATTCTACTCTCTAGAAAATTTGGAGTAGTTTCTCAATGAGGAATCATTGTCTCTATGCTTTAAAAAATCCCAGATTTTGTGGAATTTTCAATGGATTATTTACTTTGATTCTGATTTTCCTATTCTACACCTGGGTTAATTTCTTAAGAAACCCTCAATTCGCTAGTCGTCTCTTCTTATTAACTATGTGACTCAAGGACTTGGTTTCACTAATGGGTATGATTATCTTAGTGTTATTCATAGAAAAATTAGTGAACTTGATTTAGATTCATCAAATTTAGCTAATAAGAATGCTCAAGAGAATGATTTGAGCATAAGCTCGAGAAACCTTGCTTTGTGTTATGGATTGTTTGATTATAAGAGTTTTGTTAATCCATGTGAGTTCTTGAAAGCTCATCCCCAATGTTCTTCAGATGGATTCTTTGATTACATTAAGTTTTTCTATTGCGGTTGCGAAGGATTTAGGATAGTAGGGTATGTGGTATTGGGTGTTTGGCTTGTTGTTTTGTTTTTTGTTAGGCAACACGGTAGCAAATTATTTTTTTGTTCATTGGAGAAGTTCTCTCATCTGTTTAGATTGCTTCCAACTATTGTTGGGTTTCACTCCTTCCACTGGGAAATGGGGCACTAGATGTGTTTTCCAATATAGTTGTATTTCTGGGGACAAATACAGGTGAAGTGGGTCTTAATAGTGTGTTGGGTGGTGCAGTTTTTGTTAGTTGTGCTGTTGTAGGGACTGTTTCCCTTTGTGTAATAGAAAAGAGGATCCAGATTGATAAACTATGTTTTATTAGAGAATCGGAGTAAGGGGGGATGGTAGGGGAGAGGGAAAGAATCAGAGTAGCGGAACATGCTTAGCAAAGGGACGATGTGGGGGGGAGGGAAAGCATTAAAGTAGGAGGAGGGATGGTTGGGAAAAGGGAGAGCGATGGGAGAGGGGGATGCAAAATAGAAGTCTGTAACAAAAAATAATAGCTCTGTTACAAACATAATGGAAAATGGTTAGTGGTGACTGTTTTGTTATTTTTTGAAAGTTGAATGACTGAATTGAAAGTTGAGTGACTGTTTTGTCAGCTACCCCAAAGTTGAGTGACTGTTGGTGTAATTTACCCGATTTTTTTAAATTATTAACTTACAATATAACTTATAATTTTTATACATAAACCATTAATAAACCATCCAACATAAATGAGTTTGGCTTATTTGCCAAATAAAACCATCCAACAAGTTATTTAAACACATTTAACCTTTATAACTTAATATCAATTAACTTATGCGACTTTTACGATTTAGTCCTTTTTCTTCAATTAACTATCTAAAGATTAAAATTTATTAACCATATTTTAATACAACCCTAATAACACTCCGTAAATATTTAATTATTTACGGGCTTAATTTATAGAAATGGGGTCTCGAAACCTCATTTTCTAAAACTACTTGACTTTAAGGATTTACCACTTGATCCTAATTATTCGTTCAAATAACATAAATTATCATTATAAAAATTTATTAAAATACTATTTTTTACTTATAAATATTAAATAATAATATTTAAGAATTCACTCATAGAATTTGTGGCCCCGAAATCACTGTTTTCGACACCACTGAAAAATGGGCTGTTACAGGCACAATCGACTAAGGAAGAAATCCCAATCATCTACCTTTTCGAAGGGAGTTATTGCAAACCCTATTGGAAAATTCCTTTGATTAACATCCTGGGCAACGTCCATCAACAATCGATGCTCATACCTCGTATAGCTAGGTGCCATCAATTTGTACCAAAGACTTATAGTGATAGAAAGCTTCCTTGCATTGATCGAAGGTCAAAAATCAGTGGAATAATCTTTTCCTAGAGACTAGACAGTCGCCAAAGTACGTTAGGTGCATTTCCAGATTGGTTACGGAACTTAGTAAATATTGATCTAGTACTTGACACCATTTCTACAAATTGTTATACGACTTGTCCCAACCGTCATGCAACTTATCCATAACATTTTGTTTTGTGACCCATGTGTTGTAATACGATGATGTGTAATCGTATTGGCTACCTATATTGGCAATCAACACCAGTATGAGAATCTTGAGACCCACTTTCACCATAGGTAGAATTATGTTAGATATCATGTCAGAGTCTAGCCTCAGATGACCTTCATTTACACCTACAAAGTACAAGTTAAAGTTATGTTATTGGGAAAAATAAAGACCTCGATCATGACACATTATATAAGATATCGGGTGATCGTATCGCGCACCTGCTGCAACACAAGTATGTGGATCTATATACTTTTTATTATCCACAAGCCCATCTTCTTTTAAAAAGATGCCATGATTTTTCATTTGCACCTCCCGTTATGCATTACGCATTTTCCCTTGAATTTATCTGGACAAGATTTTGTAACATGATATTTCACGCCGTTCTTGAAGCTATACCGTTTCAGTACAGCAAGAAAAAACATCTCTGTTGGGATACTCCATGTCAACTTCCAATACACAGACATTTGACAATGAACCTGCATAGCCAGGTATTCTGTGTGGGAGTTGTTAGAACTCTAAACCACCCTAGACAAAAAGGCCGATGTTGGTCATATGGGGTAAAGGTTTATATGCATTAAATCGTAGATCTGGATCTAGAGCATTTTTCGAATCGTCATCGTCAGTTTCATAAGGTTTTGACTTAGTTGTAACCTGCTCTAATTTTAAAAAAAAGTGTTACTTTCGAACCATCCGTACTAGATTGCCAAATTTTATAGGGGTCTAATTCTGATCCATTAACAACATCTATTATCCTTTCTTCCTCGATTGCATCTTCTTCCTCAGCTACATCTTCATTGTCATCTTCAACCAAAGAGTTCGATGTACCCTCGTCGAACCCGATTGTAAGGAGTAAGTCATCAGTTCTTTTATACCTTATGTTATGATCCATATCTGCACTGAATTGCCAACCAGTGTAGGTTGTTGGCCCCCGGTATAAGTGCTTTCGCCCAAAATTTCAAACCACTGGAGTTGAAATCAAACACACTGGTTGAATGTCGTGTCCAACTGTCAAGGTTTGGGTTATGCTCATACCGTGAATAATAATGGCCACCGAATTTGAAATCAGTGCTTGAAATAGAAGAATGTTTACCCGTTAATGTTTTGTAGACATCATAATAAACGCACTCGCAGTGCAACTCTTCAAAGAAGAACGAAATTACTGCAAATCTAAGTATTGAATACTTCGGTAGTTTAATAGCAAAAAAGAATGAGAGAGGGAAGGCGTGCTTCAGAATGCGTTTCAAAATATGCATTTCCATCAAATAATAGTGAAAGGCTCTTTTGTGCTCGAAAATATGTTTCAAAGATCAACTAATTTCATCAGATGCATGCTTCAAAGGGTCTGGGCTTCAAAACATGCCTCAAATCTTACCCAAGATTCTCAAGATCAGGGCACTTTTGTCAGAATTTTAGTTGTAGTGGTAAGAAAACTTGTCCAGCTAGCAAGCTTTCCTACTAACATGGTAGAAAAGCGCGTCTAGTTAAATGTGTTTTCCTTGTATTTAGTGGAAAACACATCCAGCTAGGGGCGATTTCTTGTCATGTTAGCAGGAAATATCACCCATCTAGACGAGCTTTTTTACCACAACAAAATTCTGACAAAAGTTCCTTAATCCCGAAAATCCCAGGTAAAACTTGAGGATCCGTTTTTAGATATTCAATGAAAGCGCCTCTCTTGCAACGTACTTTCAACCAAGGGATATTTTTTTCCAATATCACCCTCCTCCATGCCTATAAAAAAGGGGCTCTCGCTTCATACTACATCATTCCTAAACCTATCATCTCTCCCGATCACCATTCATCCACTTGATAATCTCTCTCTCTAGGTTTTCTTCCCTGCTTCAGTGTTAACAAACTTCACTGCTAATACAATTTCTTATTTGAGGTATTCTTGAGTCGTCGGTGATGTAATATCGCTCCGAGACACACACATTTCATATATCCTACCAAGATGGGGTCATTACCAAAAACTTATCTTATGGAAGTTGGGTTCTGGGTTGATTTTGCTTTATATGATCACAAGTGGAAGTCTACGTAGAGGTCTTGATCGACAATCGTTATGAGGTCATGGATTGGAGTATAACAAGGGAGCCATTTGATGGTCGTTATACGTGCACCAGCTCAAAATTTTTGGATACCGAGAAATGTTACCTTATAAATATTATTAGAGTTGTGTGACCCAAATTCTAAGAGATTGCTTGCAAGTCAAGTTAAACAAAATATATTTTCTTTCTAGAAGATTTAGTATTTATGAGTATAATATATTTAGCATTTATTAACATAATATATTTGACTTTGATTAGAATTAGGTTTTTTCAACCTATAAATAGATGTAGTCAAAACTCATCTAGTAATCATTTGAATTCGACATAGTGAATTTTCTTCTCCCCTGTCCTTGGTTTTTTCCCAAAAGGGTTTCCACTTAAAAAAACCTGTGTGCTCTTTATTTTTATTTATCTTTCTTTGCAATATATTGTCATTACCGACGTTCTATCTTTTACAAACTGGTATCAAAGCTTCTGGGTTGTTCATCTCAATTACGATAATGACGTCTTTGAAGTATGAAATTTCGCTGTTGGATCACAACACCAGATTTGCGTTGTGGCAGATTAAGATGCAAGTAGTTCTTGCACAGATGGATCTGGAGGATGCCTTGCTAGGGATACATAAGATGCCTTCGACATTAACAGATGAAGAGAAGAAGCGTAAGGATCAAAAGGCGTTAACACAATTACATCAACATTTGTCTAACAAAATTTTGTAGGATGTGATGAAGGAGAAGACCGCCGCTGCATTATGAAAGAGGCTGGAATAAATATGTATGTCGAAAACTCTAACTAGCAAGTTGCATATGAAGCAGTGTCTTTATGCTCATCGTTTGGAGAAAGATGTGTCTCTGCACGAACACTTAATAGTGTTTAAAAAATTCTCTTCATCTTGGAGGCCATGGAGGTTCAGTATGATAAGGAAGATTTAGGGTTGATTCTACGTTGTTCGTTGCCCCCGTCTTATTCAACCTTTAGAGATATGATCTTATATAGCCGTGAGTCTCTCACAATTGATGAGGTTTATGATTCTTTAACCTCGTATGATAAGATGAAGCATCTTGTGGTTATACTCGACTCTAAGGGAGAGGGTTTCATTATTCATGGGAGACAAGATCAGAATGCTGATGATGATTGTGGAAGGACACAGAAATGGAATCATCGTGGTAAATCTAAGGGTAGATTGAAGTCTTCAAACAGAGGTAAAAATTGTAACTTCTGCAAGAAGAAAGGGCACATTAAATCTGAGTGCTGTAAGCTACAGAACAAGATAAAAAAGGAGGCCGCGAATCAAAAGGGAAAACAACAAAAAAATTTCGGTGAAGCTGATGTTGTAAAAGACTACAACGATGGTGAACTTCTAGTCGCTTCTATCAACAATTCTCAAGTGAGCGAGGAGCGGATCCTTAATTCGAGCTGCACCTTCCACATGAGTCCTAATCGAGATTGGTTTACAACTTACGAAATAATGTCTGAAGGTGTTGTTTTGATGGGAAATAATGCTTCGTGTAAATTTGTAGGTGTTGGAACGATTAAGGTTAAGATATTTGACAGAGTTGTCAGAACACTTAGTGACATGCGACATGTTCCAAAATTGAAGAGAAATTTAATTTCATTGAGAACTCTTGATTCAAAAAGGTATAGATACACAGTTGAAAGTGGGGTTTTGAAGATTTCAAAAGATTCCCTCGTTGTGATGAAAGGGTAGATAAAGACTGTCAAGTTATAGGTTTTGCAGGGTTCTACTGTTATTGGTGATGTAGCTGTCGCTTTCTCTTCCTTATCAAATGATGATATTACTAAAGTTTGACATATGCGCCTAAGGCATATAAGTGAGAATGGCATGACAGAATTGAGCAAAAGAGGACTTCTTGATGGGCAAAGAATTTGCAAACTAAAGTTCTGTGAGCACTGTGTTTTTAGGAAGCAAAAGAAAGTTTGATTCACCAGAGGAATTGTAACATGAAGGGAACTTTGGAGTATATTTATTCTGATCTATGGTGGTCATCCAGAGTGCCTTCGAGAGGTGGAGCTAATTATAAGTTGACTTTTATTGATGATTTTTCTAGAAAAGTTTGGGCATTCTTCCTGAAGCAAAAAAGTGATGTGTTTTCTGCATTTAAGTCTTGGAAAACTATGATTGAAAAATAGACGAGAAAATAAATAAAACACCTCCGCACAGACAATGGCTTAGAGTTCTGTCCTGATGAGTTTAATGAACTATGCAAGTCAAAAAGGATCGTGAGACACTTGACAGTTTGTCATACTCCACAACAAAACAGTGTTGCAGAATAAATGAACAGAAAGATCATGGAGAAAGTTCAATGTATGTTGTCGAATGCTAACTTACCGAAGTCTTTTTGGGCTGAAGCAGCCTCTACTGCATGTTTTTTGATCAATCGATCTCCATTCATTGTGTGATAGCCCGAAATAGGGCCTAATCGGAATAGTGGTTTCGTAACCACAAATCCGAAGTGAAATAGTTTTGTTTTATAAATTTTTATTAGTTACTGATTGATTGAAATATTGTGTGAAAATATGGATAGAAAATTTTAATGATTTAGTGCCTAATTGAATTTTTAGGACTAAATCGAGAAAAATGCAAAGTGTGTCTAATTAGTGATTAAATGACTTAATTGAATTATTGCATGAAATTGGAAGTGTTTATGTGGCAATTAGACCATAAATTAGTGTTATGGACACAAAAGGGTAATTCTAGAAAAATATCTAAGTAATGGGTCAAGGAAATTTTTGTCCAAATTGAGAAAAGACAAAATAAAGAGAAAATAAGTGTCCATCTTCTTAAAAATCAGAAGCTTGCTACCGAAAGTTTCATGTTACCATAGCTAGGGTTCTTGATTTTTCTAAGCTCAATTGTAAGTGATTTCTTACCCCGTTTTTAATTATTTTCGTATTTTTATGCTTATTGATGCTTGAATTTCATGTTTCTACTATTTAATTTAAATCAAATTAAAGTTTAAAAATTGACCCATTCATGATATAATTGTAAATTGATTAGTGATGTTAGATAATGAATGTTTGAAGAGTTAATTACAAGTTTTACTAGATGAATTTTGATGAAAATGTTGAAAAAGGGCTAAATTGTGAAAGATGGTAAAGTGTGCATAAAATTGTGATTTTGTGAAATTGAGGGCTGTTATGAGCATGAAATATGATTTAGTGAAGTTTGAAATTTAAAAATTTAGTGAATTTTATTTTTACGAGCTTTGGGACAAAAGTGGAATTTTTGAAAAGTTATGGGGAAAATATAAATTTGCCAAAATGTTGTGGATGAATTGTATTTGAATGGAATATTGATAAAATGTATTAAATTGTGTTAATATAGATCAAGAAAGAAGAAATAGTGGAAGTGATCGGGGAAAAGAGAAAGTTATCGACTAAATTACAAAAATAGTCGTTTTGCATCCGAGGTAAGTTACGTGTAAATAATAGTTATATTTTTATAAATTGTGAATTATTTTTGATATGTGAATTAATATTCAATGTGGAAGGAAAATTATTCATGAATTATTCAAGTGTAAAAGTGTTGAAAATAAAGTGTTAAGTGTAAATTCCCGGTTGAACTTAGGAATAGAAGTGGATACAAGTGACATGTCACTAGAGATCAGTGTTACAGTGTTACAGTGAGTCCCGGGTGCTGGGTGATCTAGCATGTGTTGCAAACACCTGACAGCTTGTGTGAGTAGGCCCGTGGACATTTCCAGTGTTATTGATCAGTGGTAGCTTCGGCTACGTTTCAGTGGTAGTTTCGGCTACATAACAGTGGTAGCTTCGGCTACATATCAGTGTTGTACTTATGTGCTAAATCTCTACGTATCTGTGTATATTCCTTTTGTTCAACGGGATTAATAATGAGTTAAAGTGAATATGAAATGAATTGTGTATGCAGGTACATTTGAAAAGAATGAGCATAAGTGATAAAGGTTAAGTGTGAAAATGTATATGCAAGTGAATTGGTAAGATTGTGCATGTGTAAGTGATTGAAATTGTTAGGAAATGTTTTGATTAGTTATTTGTTAAAAGTGTTAATTATTAAATGAGTA
The DNA here is from genome assembly GCF_007990345.1 of Gossypium hirsutum. Lineage (NCBI taxonomy): Eukaryota > Viridiplantae > Streptophyta > Magnoliopsida > Malvales > Malvaceae > Gossypium > Gossypium hirsutum. Next base: position 12,061,093 of record NC_053446.1, on the reverse strand, counting down.
ATTATTGTTTACATGTAACTTACTAAGCTATTAGTAGCTTACACCTTTCTTCTTTTCCTTTGTTTTATAGTGATTTGAACTTGGTCGAATTGGGGATCGTCGGAGCTCGTATCACACTATCATAATCATCTCGGTATTATGTGCTTTTCAAAATGTTTAAACTATGGAATGTATAGAGTCTTAATCATTTTGAGTATGTTCATATGATATGGCTAAGATTAGCTATTGAAATGGTTAGTAAAGATTATGTTTTGGTATTATGTATGTGTAAATGGTAGCTAATACAAAGAAGCAGTTTCTTTGACAGCAGCAGTGACGTGAATGTGAAAAATAACCATAAATAGTAGAAATGGAATTAGAGAGTGAATTATATATGGAATTAAAGCTTACCAAGTCTATTTTTTATATGAAAGAAACGATGTAGGAAAAGGAATTCTGTATTTTGAGATATTTTAATTTTAGTGAGACAGGGTCAGAATGGTTTTTGAAGTCCCCTGTTCTGACTTTGGAAAATTATTATAAATTTTACAGAAATAATTATGGGTCATAAATTATATGTATAGATTTCTTAGTGAGTCTATTTTCAAAAGAAACAAACAATAACCTTATATGAATTCTGTGCAATGAGATAATTTATTTTTAGTGCCAAGAGGTCAGACCTGTCGAGCTGTGAAACAGGGGATATTTTAATGAATAAACTGTACTAATTGGCTAAGTCAAAAATTCTTAAAATTTTATGGTAAGTAGGAATATGAGTCTAGTTTCAGAGAAAATTTACGGATTTAAATTTTTAGTCTCGTAACTTGAGTTATAATTAAATTAGTGACAGTCATATAGGTGGATAGTTTTGTTGTTAACAGTGAATTTAATTTTAAAAGCAAATTTTTATGCTCCGAATTGGTAAGTTAAATTGGATGACATCTCGTACTCGATTCCGGCGATGGTCTCGGGTAAGGGGTGTTACACGTTGCCATTGAGAAAAAGACTCCACAAGAGGTATGGTCTGGTAATCCTGCTGACTATTTTGATTTAAAGATCTTTGGGTGTCTTGCGTATGCTTATATTAATAATGGAAAATTGGAACCGAGATCCATTATATGTGTTTTTCTTGGTTATAAAATTGGTTTAAAAGGGTATAAGTTATGGTGTCCTAAAAATAGAAAAGTTGTGATTATCAGAGATGTTGTTTTTTATGAAACTGCTATGCTACCTAATTTATCTCTTAAAGACTCTTCCAATAAAGAAAATCAAAAGCAAGTGGAGCATTAGATTAATGCAGAATCTACAACAAAGTCAGCTCCTCAACTTAGTACAAAAATTCAAAATAGAGTTGCTTATTCACCACAATACTCTATCGCCAAAAATAGAACTAAAAGAGAAATTAAACCTCCAAAGAAGTATGACGAGGCTGATCTAGTTTCTTATGCTTTCAATGTGGCTAAAGATATAGATGCAAACCAAGAGCCATAAAAGTGGATGTTTGTTATATAAGAGGAACATGGGATCTTGCGAAACTTTCTAAAGGTAAAAAGGTTGTTCTTTGTAAATGGGTGTTTAAAAAGAAAGAAGAAACTCTAGGAGTTGAAGAACCCAGATATAAAACAAGGCTTATTGCAAAGGGTTACAGTCAAATTCTAGGAGTAAACTTCACAGATGTGTTTTCCCCAATTGTGAAGCATAGTTTTATTCGAGCTTTGCCTGGTATTGTGGTCATGCACGATTTGGAGCTTGAGCAGTTAGATGTAAAAACTATATTTTTGCATAGAGAACTTAAGGAGGATATTTACATGCAACAACCAGAGGGTTTTACAGTCTCAGAAAAAAAGACTATGTTTGCTTGCTGAAAAAGTCCCTTTACGGTTTGAAACAGTCACCAAGACAGTGGTACAAGAGGTTTGATTCCTTTATGACTTCTCATGATTTCAAAAGAATTAGCTTTGATAGCTATGTTTACTTTAAGAAAAATAGTGATGGTTCTTTTGTGTATCTACTCCTTTATGTTGATGACATGTTGATAGCAGCGAAAGATAAAGGAGAGATAAGAAAGGTCAAAGCCCAACTAAGTGAAGAATTTGAGATGAAAGTTTTGGGACCAGCAAAGAAGATATTTGATATGGAAATTCTTATAGATAGAAAAGCTAGTAAATTGTACCTAATTCAGAAGGGGTACATTGAGAAAGTTCTTTCAAGATTCAATATGTATAGTGCTAAGCCTGTTAGTACTCTTTTAGCAGTTCATTTCAAACGTTCATTAGCTTTGTCTCCACAATCAGATGATGAAATTGAGTTCATGTCACATGTTCCATACTCTAGTGCGGTGGGATCTCTCATGCATGCTATGGTTTGTCTACATCTAGATTTATCATATGCAGTCAGTGCAGTTAGCAGATACATGATGAATCCCAGTAAAGAAATTGGAAAGCAATTCAGTAGATTTTAAGATACTTACGAGGTACTACTGATGTTTGCTTACAGTTTGGAAGAACTAGAGATTGAGTCATTGGGTATATTGGTGTTGATTTTACTGGAGACCTTGATAGAAGAAGATCTCTCACAGGTTATGTCTTTACAATTGGAGGTTCTACAATCAGTTCGAAAGCCACTTTTCAAACGATAGTTGCTTTGTATACCACTGAAGTTGAATACATGGTGATTACTAAGGTTTGTAAAGAAGTCATTTGGTTGAAGGGACTCTTTAGTGAACTCAATGAAGACCTTCAAATCAGTACCGTATTTTGTGACAGCCAGACTGTCATCTTTCTGACAAAAGATCAAATGTTTCATGAGAGAACAAAACACATTGATGTTCAGTATCATTTTGTCCGTGATGTTATTGCTCGTGGTGATATTGTTGTGAGAAAAATTAGTACTCACAAAAATCCTGCAGATATGATGACTAAGTCACTTCCTATAACCAAGTTTGAACATTGTTTAGACTTGGTTGGTGTTCATTGTTGAAGTCAAACCCTTAAGGGGTTTTATGGAAGAGGTGAAGACTTGCTCGTTGAGAATTCATGTCAAGGTGGAGATTGTTAGAGTTGTGTGGCCCAAATTCTAAAAGATTGCTTACAAGTCAAGTTAAACAAAATATATTTTCTTTGCAGAAGATTTAGTATTTATGAGTATAATATATTTAGCATTTATTAGCATAATATATTTGACTTTGATTAGAATTAGGTTTTTTCAACCTATAAATCGATGTAGTCAAAACTCCTCTTGTAATCATTCGAATTCAACATAGTGAATTTTCTTCTCCTCTGCCCATGGTTTTTTTCCTAAAAGGGTTTCCACGTAAAAAATTCTGTGTGTTCTTTATTTTTATTTCTCTTTTCTTTACAATATATTGTCATTACCAATGTTCTATTTTTTACAAATATCATACAAAATTTTGAGGGCATAATCATAGAGAAAAATTGTGGGGCTTCTCCCTATATAATCATAGAGAAAAATTGTCGGGCTTCTCCCTATAATCAGTGTAACTTTTCTCCATTTCCACACAGTCAGTATCTTTAACCTGCCTTCTTATCCGAAGGTCGGTACCGCTGTGGACGCAGAAGGACTCTCAGACGGGCAACGACTGTTACAATGCAGTAAAAGTGATGCTCCTTTCGGCATGAAAATGGTTGTCGTTATTAAACAACCCATTAACAACTGCAACCGCTGTTGCGTCAACCTGAGTTTGACCTCTACTATGTTGGAACATTCACTCTTCGCCTTAGAGCCCTGTTGTGTCTACCTCGATGTTAGCCTTCGGATAAAAATGAAAGGTTAAAGATATCAGTTGCCTAGAAATAGAGAAAAAATTACGTTGATTACACTAGAATTTTTCCCTATGATTATAACATCAATCTTATGTATGGTATATATAAGACATCATTTGCGGGTATCCAAAAAGCTTGAACTCATTACTGCATAACAACCGTCAACTAGGCCCCACTTATACTCGAACCCGTGATCACATCACGGCGCCGACTAGGACCTCCACTTAGACTTGGACCCATAACCATATCAAGCACTGCCACCCCGAAACCTGACCTCCATAGGATGGGTTTCTAAGGTAATGGTCCTGTCCCAGTATGACATATGAAACGTATGTGTTTTGAGACGTATTATCACATCGTTAGCCCCTCAAATCTACCTATAAACTTTCACAATTTCACTATTAACATCCTAAACACTAAACCCTAATTCCTAAATAAAAACCCTAACCCTAACCTTAACCTTAAAAAACTTTTACAAAATCAAAGGTCGAGGAGAGAGTGTGTGAAAACGCATAACTGGAAGTGCTTTCACACACTCTCTCCAAAATCAACCTATTTCTCCAAATTACGAAAAAGAAAAGGCCTATTTGGTCAATTAAGAAAAATGGTATATATGGCTAAATTAGCCATTAAAAGCAAGAAGTGTAAAAGATAACTCTATGGTTCAAGATCATGTTTTTTGTTGGTCTCCACCACCTCTTGAATGGACTAAACTAAATACGAATGGTGTTGTCGATTTGGTTTTTTGCAAGCTTTAATAGGTGGTATTCTCCGTGATAACAATGGGGAATGGTTATTTGGTTTTTGCAGGAACATCAGATGTTGTCTAGTCTTTCAAGCGGAGCTTTAGGGTATAGTTGATGGATTATCGTTGGCATCATGGTATTAAATTGCAGCCGCAATGCAGTGTAACTGCCGCATCGTAATAGTTTTGAAGGTCTCCGCCACGCAATATTGATGCAACACGATGAGGGAATTGTATCACGACTTTTGTGGTCTGAAGCTGTTACGTAACGCTACAACATGCAATATATTGCGCCACAACACCATAACGCCGCAACAAACTTTCAAATTATCCAAAATATGAAATCACATAGATGAAACATTCGAATATTTTTAGACTTAGCAAAAAAGAAAAAAAAATTATGTTAAATAATAACAAATATTTAACTTATGAAACATCATTGTTTGATCCTTGGAACATTATGAAAATTTTTTGATCATTGGAACATTTAACAGACTTCCAACATTATACTTACATTAAATCAACAAATTGTATTTCTATTATCATTTTTTTCTTAGCAGTGATTATCGGGTAAAGCTTTATTTTTTATTATTTTAGGATTTGAATAGCATACACATACATTTCTTTTACATATACTTGATATATATACACATACTTTTCTTTTACATTTAAGTTTTGTGTTACAACTTACAATTTTATAGCTTTATTTATGACTACTTAAGGATTTTAATGGTAGAATCTGTTAATGGCGTTGTGTTGTTTGGTTATTGTCTTGATTTTGGACTTTCTGCACTGCTATTTCTGCAGTTGCTTTTTTCAATAATAAAATGAATATTGACTGAGCAAAAAAAAAAAGAATTTGTAAATAGAATTTGTTTTGAAGTGTTTGAAAAACTACGATAGAATCTTTTGGCACAATCATTCAAAAAATACAGAAAAAAGGGGTAGTATGTAAGTAAATGACTAAAGTAAATAGTGTAAATTTTGTTTTGGAAGTGCTTGAACAAATTGGAAAACTGTGATAGAATCTTTTGGTATAATCATTCAACAAATAAAAGGGGGGAAATGGGTAAAATGTAAGTAAAGGGCTAAAGTAAACCGTGTAAATTTTGTTTTGAAGTATTTGAAAAAATTGAAAAACTACAATAGAATCTTTTGGTACAATCATTCAACAAATAAAAGGGAAAAAATTGAGTATGAAATGAATAAGTATATATATTATTTCATGTACTTTTTCTCTTAAAATAGTTAACAAATTTAAAAGAAAAATTGAAATGTGTCAAAAAAAAAGTTTACACCACTAAATAAACCATCAACAGGTGGAAGAGGCAAATAGAAACTTTGAGTTCCAAATTTCACTTATCCTTCTCCACCATTTCAAGAGTTCACTTCTTTCCTTTCTTTTTTTTTTCCATTTCAAGACTTGTTCTTAACTCTATGGTTATTACAACAGGTATGATATGAAATTATTGTTATTTTATTAATTGCAGTTGATTAGTATAGGCAACTAATTTAGGGTTTATTACTTAGTTTAAAAAATCTATTTATCTTAGTTTATTACATGAAAGTTGAAAGAACTAAATAAAAGATACAATAGAGTTAGAGGCATTTAGTTACAAAGTTGTTTATAGGGTATTTTTGTGAATCATTTTGTGGTGTTAGTTATAAGCATTATGATTTATGTTTCATTTTTTGAATTTTTTTATTATTAGTTTTAAGTTTTATAATTATTATTTTATTTTTGAATATTTTATTATCTGGTTTGATCTCATGTAATGAATAATAATGATTTATGTGCAGCTATAAAAAATGCCATGTTCGAGAAGTAAATAAGGTGAAGCTCCTAGTGATGATTATGGTTGGAGGTGGGGAGAACCTGTTGAAGATGGTTGTAATAATGTCAAATGCAAATTTTGTGAAAGAGTCATCAAAGGAGGAATAACACGGTTGAAAGAGCATTTGGCAGCAAAAAAGAAAAGAAAAGAATGTAGCACCTTTTCCAAATGTCTTGACAGAAGTTAGAAAAAACATTGCTCAACAGCTTAATAAATATCATAATGAAAAAATTGTGAAGCAGAGGAGGAAAGAAGAATTGGAAGAAAGAATAAGATTAGGAGATCATAGAGATTATGGTGATAGTGATGCTGATGATAAGGAGTTAACTATTACAAGATGTGAGAGTATAAGATCCAAAATTGAATGGGAAGAAAGACAACATCGAAGAGCAAGAACTGGTCAAGATTCAATTTATGAAACTGGGGAGGTAGTAGTTCTGAAACTCAAGTATTTAGTAGATCATTCAGTATCCATAATTCTGAAAGAAGTGGGAGGGAACATCAGTGGACTAATTTTAACTTTCCTAGAGCTAGATTAACAAATATGGATCCTGTTCTTGAAAGATCAAAAAATTCAAAGCAACCAAAACTCACTACAAGCTTCTTGAAAAATGCAAAAGCAAAGTTGAGGAAAACAATGTCAAAGTTAATATTGAATGAAGCTTTACTTGCAAGAATTGCAGAGTCACCATTTCTATAGCATGTACTTCAAGTTACAGCTGAAGTTGGAAAAACAGTTAAGGGTCATTCACCTTATGAGGTGACAGGAGTGTATTTGGAAGAAGAGTATAAGGAAATACAAGAATAGGTGTATGCCTTTAAGCCTATCTGGGAAGAAAGAGGTGTGACCATTATGTGTGATGGATGGAAAGGAACTAGAAATCAACATATAATCAATTTCTTGATTTATAGTCCTAGAGGTATTATTTTTAAAAAGTCAATTGATGCTAGCAGTGTTACCTCTCGTACTGCTGAGCATTATTTTAATATAATGGATAAAATAGTAGATGAAATTGGTGAAGAATTTATTTTTCAATTTGTTACGAATAATAAAGCAGCGATCAAAACCGGCGGTAAAATGTTGATACAAAAGAGAAGGCACTTGTATTGGTCAGCATGTTTTGCTTATTGCTTGGATCTTATTTTGGAAGAAAGTGGTAACAAAAAAAAGTGTGAGAAGGGTCATAGATGAAGCAAAAAAGATAACTTCTTTCATACACAATCATACATGGACGATTAATTATATGAAGAGATATACCCAGGGAAGAGAACTTTTGCGACCTCGGATTACTAGATTTGCTACCAATTTCATTACTTTTGAGAGTATTGTTAGAAGCAAACAAGCATTAAAAGAAATGGTGACTTCTTTAGAATGGAGAAGGTCTACATATGCAAGAAAACTAGCTAGATTAGACATGATGGAAGTCATTAACTCCAGCCAGTTTTGGAAAAAGGCTATTAATGTCCTAAAGATCTGAGAACCGTTGGTTAAAGTATTAAGGATGTGTGATGGTGATGAAAAACCGACTATGGGTTTTATTTATGAAGCTATGGATTGAGCAAAGTTGGTGATTCAAAGAGATTGTCTCTATTACAAGAAATATTGGGAAATAATTTATAGAAGATGGAGTAATCAACTTCATAGTGATTTACATTCTGCTGGTACGTCGTAAAACTTTTAACTTTTTAGATTGCGAAGTATTTTGTTTAGATATTTATTATATTATTTTTTGTATAGGATATTTCTTAAATCTGCAATTTCTATATGGAGGCAATTCCACAAGTGATGTGCTTAATGAAACTATTAATGGGGTTAGAAATGTTATTCAAAGGATTAAGCCTAACATGAATGATCAAGTTTTGGCAATGAACTAGGTATGTATTTATATAATTAAATTTTTAAAGAAACTTACAAATTATCATGTTTTAACTATTAATTCATTTATTTTTAGTTGTTGTTATATTGAGATAAATAGATTCTTTTGGAACACTGCTAGCCCAAGCTGTAATTCTGAAGACTAATCCCGGTAAAAAAGAATTTCACCTCTATAGTTTTGTAGATAATGAAGATATATTTATGAATAATTTATGAATTTTATCATATTATTTATGTTTTTTTAAGCTAAATGGTGGATTAATTATGGAAGTTGTGCACCTCAACTTTAACGCATTGCTATCAAAGTTTTGAGTCAAACAACTTCATCTTCAAATTGTGAGCGTAATTAGAGTACTTTTAGTTTGATCCATACAAAGAAGATAAATAGGCTCAAGCATAGAAAGCTTCAAAAATTAGTTTATGTGCATTATAATATGAGGTTGAAGCTAAGACACATGCAAAGAAAAAGTGCACAAGAGTTGGAAATGAGCTTTAATCCGATCAATCTTAATAATATCTTTGAAGAGGAAGATCCATTAAATGCATGGATTGAAGAAAGAGAAGATGCTACGCTTGAGAGTGAACAAAATTTTTCATGGTTGCATGAAGAGTTACTTAATGAAACTGATGAAGAACCTCAAGGTGAAGATATGAATGACATTTCACCTGCTCCATCTAATGAAGAAAGTGTTCAACTATTGACGTCAAGTGGTGATGATGGTGATGATCCCGGTGGCAATAATGAAGGTGCATACTAAACAACACATGACCACATTTATTCTAGTAATTTTCATAGAGACCAAGGTGTGACCAGATATCCTTATGTTGCTAATCTAGGTTTGTATGAAACAAATGCATCAATTAGTTTACAAAATAGAAGAGATAGGGGTGATAGAACTTATGGGAGGATGAGAGAACACTTTCATGATTCATTTGCAAGTTCATCATCACATAGTTTAGCTACAAATGATAATGAAATGAGTGAATCATTTTAGGGTTCTTACCAACCAAATGCATATTATCCACCTCTCTTTGAACAAAATTCAAGCTATGGATTTATTGGTTACCATTTACCATACCACATGTTTCCTATGAATGATGCATCTTATGGTGCACACAATGTGATGTTTTTTTCACATGAGATGGGAAGGGATCAAAACCAAGGCAGTGATGAAAATGGAGATGCTTTAGATCCTCCACACCATTCAGTTTGGTGATGAATTGTAAAAAATGAAGTTTTCATATTTGTATCTATGTATTTTTTAAGTTATGTAAAATGAACTTTTTCATGTTAAAATATGAGAATATTTATATGTTTTTTTCTAATATGAGACTATTTATATGTTACTCATTAAAATTTTGGTTATTATTATCAATTATTTAGTATGATAATATTTGTATAGTTCATATTTATTTTCAATGAATTTTTATCTATAAAATTATATATTTTTTAAAATAAAACATATAAAATAGTATATTAATGTTATAATATTAAAATATAATTGCAAAATATGTAAAAATAATATTTTAAAAATATTGTGATTTTTGATAAATAAATTACGTCCGCGACAGTCATTACGCATTACAGTCCGCATCATCTGCAATCACAACCGCAACCACGACAGATACAACAACTACAATTTAGGGTGGGTTTGGATCGGCGATTGGGTGTGGTGCAGTGCGTTTAGCTTACTTTTTGTCTCACGTTACAGTATCACTACAGTATCTAATCTCACCACCACCGCTGTTTTTACACTAACCACAAATAAACGCACCGCCCATCCAAACTCACCCAGTACTATGGTTGGCATGGCAAAGAGGCTGTCGAAGAGTGACTGTGGAATCAGACAATCTTTCAGCTATTACGGTTTTGAACGGTGCAGGAATTTCTATTAGCAGCTGTCCCGTTATTAGAAGCATTGACGAACTCTGCTGGCGTCCGTGGGAAGTTCAGTTCTGCCATCTCTTTCGGAAAGAGCTGCAGATTTTTTTATCTAAAAGGCCGCAAGAAGGTGGTTTCAATATGGAGATCTTAGATGGTCCCCCTGCTGAAATTAGAACCATATTATTAGAGGACTTGGCTGGTGGATCTAATATGAGATCAATTGTACTGTTTTAGTCGGTGCTTCTCAGCATAGACTACTTTTTTTAATACCCAAAAAAAAAAACCATGTAGAAAATTATTAATAGGTCTTATATATATCCAACTATTCTTTGAAAAAAGAAACCTACTTTTTGAACTGTTCTTATTATCAAATTATTTAAAACTCTTAAATAAAGTTTTAAATTCTAAATAAAATAAATAAAAATTATTTTTCACAAAGAGGTTTCGGACTAGAAAATATCTAAAGGTAAAATCTTTTCTGTTACTTTGCCTCAAAATGGTGGAAATTTAGAGAAGAGAACAAGTAAGTTTAAAGTTTTATGCCTTGCTTGGCAATCCTTAAGCAAGCTAAAGTGCAAATCATCTGGAGAAAAAGAAGAAGAAAAAAGTTGGAAAATTGTTAAGAGGCATGAAGAGAGAGAAAGAAAGAGAGATTTATAGTGATATTTCCTAAAACCCCAAACCAAAACACATAGCTGTCATTTTTGCCTCAAGGTGAATGCCATGTGGGCGTCATGTCGTTGTCCCTTCCCTTTCCTCTACATGCTTTCTTTTATCTATCTCTTCTTTTCTCTCTCTTGCATCTTTGGTCTGATCGGAAATTCTGTATCAGATTAGATCAGATCACCTTACCTTTTTTTTGGATAAGAGTTCTGCATAAAGACCCAACTTTTATTTCTAGGGAACACAAATGAAAGGAACTTTTTTTCTTTTTTTCTTTTTTTAGTGGTGGAATGATCTCAAAGTTTTGAATTTGAAGCTGGTTTAGAGATTGAAGAAAAGGGTAAAAAAAAATGGGGGTTTTTTTTTTCTTTGGAAGAAATGAAGACCAAAGTTTGGAATTTTACAGAGGAATAATTTGAAAGTTTGGGTTTTTCAAATCTACTCTCTAGGGGAAAGGAGAAAAAAAAAGTGAAGAAGCTTATTTAGAAAAGATCAAAGCAAGTAAGAATTGATTCTAAAAAGCCCTTTATTTCTTTTCCTTTTTTATTTCCCTTTTGGGAGGGTTAAATTTTGATTTTTTATGTTCTTTTTTTCCCCCCTAGGAATTTCCCCAAAATGGCGACGCTTGTGGAGCCACCAAATGGAGTGAAGCCAAAAGGAAAGCATTACTATTCAATGTGGCAAACCCTTTTCGAGATCGACACCAAATATGTTCCAATCAAGCCTATAGGAAGAGGTGCATACGGCATAGTTTGCTCTGCAATCAACAGGGAAACCAACGAGAAAGTGGCTATAAAGAAGATCAACAACGTGTTCGAGAACCGTGTTGATGCTTTGAGAACTTTGAGGGAACTGAAACTTCTCAGACACATTCGACACGAGAACGTGATAGCTTTGAAAGATGTTATGATGCCAATTCAGAGAATCGGTTTTAAGGATGTTTATTTGGTTTATGAGCTTATGGACACCGATTTGCATCAGATTATCAAGTCTCCTCAGCCGCTTTCTAATGATCATTGCAAGTATTTTATTTTTCAGGTACATATGGTGTTGAAATCTTTCTGTGCTTTATAATGTTTGGCGCTTTGTTATGAATTTGTATGTCAAGTATATATAGTAATTTGGGTCTTATAAATATTCATCAATTCTAGATGGTAATTCTGGATTTAGATGCATATTGAGTTCGATGAGTTTGCATACTGGTTTTAAGGTTACTTGAAATGGTTCATTAGACCTTGATTTTCCCATTTTGCAGGACCTTTACACTGTAAAATGTCTAGTTAGTGTTAATAGCTGCCCATTGATACTGAATTACTGTGAATTCTTGGGTTTAGGCTTTGATGAGCTTTGTTCTCGTCTGGTTGCAAAAAACAGAAGGCTACCAGTTATTAGGCTAATTACAACAATTTTTACTAGTGGAAAGTAGTTAGTAGATTTGTTAAGATACAAGATCATGCGGTGTTCATCGATTCATTTGTGTATCCTCCTCGTCCTCTTCCCTTCCCTTTTCAGCTCTTAACAAGGGTTCATTTGGTCTGGTTTCCTTGCAAAACGGCAAACAATAGTGTACAGTTGATCCTTCCGTGTAGCATTTTTCTGGTTGTGTTCCTAATTGCTTCAGTAAATAATTATGGACTGATTTCTGTTTTGGACATTGTAGGGTAGGTATCTGGTGATGATAATGTAAGGTTAGAAAATTGTGTTGCTTCTTTGTTTGCATATGTAATTCGGTGAACCTCAACACAATATCATGCAGAATATCATGAGTAAAAGCTAAATTCTATTTCCATCTCATGTGCCATTCTAAATGCCTTTCCTGGTTCACTCCGTGCCAGTATAGTACTCTTTCCTTGATACTCTCTTCTTCGTGTTCTGGTTGACAACTTAATATCGGGATAGGGATATGTTTCTTCATAAAAGAAAAGTCTGAAACATCTGCTGCTTATCAGCAATACCTACAAGATACAGAAACTTTCTTGACTGTCTCATCTCGAGTAATATTAAATCTATATTGCATTGCTACGCGTAAGAAAACTTAGTTCCATATAAAGTTGTGAATGAGTCTCTAACTTCTGTTTTCTGCTAAGCATTAGTCTGGTTGTGACTTAACATTTAGTATATATTTTAGTTGCTACGAGGGCTGAAGTACCTCCACTCGGCAAACATCCTTCACCGAGATTTGAAGCCCGGGAACCTTCTTGTCAATGCAAACTGTGACCTGAAGATATGTGATTTTGGGCTGGCTCGAACCAGCAGAGGCAACGAACAATTCATGACAGAGTATGTTGTCACCCGCTGGTACCGTGCACCTGAGCTCCTACTCTGTTGTGATAATTATGGGACCTCCATTGATGTTTGGTCGGTAGGATGCATCTTTGCGGAGATTCTTGGTCGGAAACCAATCTTTCCTGGAACGGAATGCCTCAACCAGCTTAAGCTGATTATCAATGTTCTCGGAAGTCAACAAGAGGCCAACATTCAGTTTATTGATAATCCCAAAGCTCGACGGTACATCAAGTCACTTCCGTACTCTAGGGGCACCCACTTTTCCCTTTTATACCCACAAGCCGATCCATTAGCCATAGATTTGTTGCAAAGGATGCTTGTTTTCGACCCATCAAAGAGAATCACCGTCACAGAAGCACTCCTACATCCATACCTGTTAGGGCTGTATGATCCAAGGTGCAATCCACCTGCTCAAGTCCCAATTGATCTTGAGATAGATGAGAACATGGGAGAATCGATGATCAGGGAGATGATGTGGAGTGAAATGCTTCACTATCACCCAGAGGCTGTATCTGCCAATGCTTAGGTAACATTGTTTTCGCTGCTTTGTTGTAATGTATTTTCGGAACTGATATTTATCGATTGAACTCAATGAACAATGTTGAGAATTCTGGTGGTACCCAGATTTTGTTTTACTTTTAACATTCTTGTTTATTAGTTTATGATTTGGTTGTAGCGAACTTCGGGTTGTGTAACTTGTAAATATTTATGCTTTTCCGTGGGACTTCTATATAATCTTGTTATGGAAAAACAATGGGGAACACAATAAACAACAAATTTGCCTCTTATTTTAGATTTCTAGTTTGTAACTGTGATATTCAGAAGTGATATCATTCTTATTAATTTTATACTGATTCATATTGACGAAGATTTACGAAATTATAATTATTATTTTTCAATATCTATATTATTAATAAAATCTTTAGTTGAGTTAACTCGGTTGAGAGAATATATTTTATTGATTAATCGGAATATTTACAAAGCTTCTTCAAAGTTTTATTTATAGGCATAAGAAGTATAAATAAAGTAGAAATCTAATTCCTTTATGGACGTTCATTTTGTCCATTAGTAGATAATGTGTCTCGTTAAAACCTTACTAAGATGAAAACATTGTAGAAAAAAAAAATTTAGTGAAGGAAAAAGAGTATACTAATTTTTTAAATGACTATTTGAATGTATTTACTAAGCATTTATACCATTATTCTTTTGAAAGTCATAAGAGAAATTTTGGGGAAATATATTTTGATGTCTTCAGGAGTTTTAACAATAATCATAACAAATTTTAATCATTATTCTTCTATAAAAACACAAATAGGTATTTTGGATCATTTTATAATCTTTCTTCAACTACTATTCACTAAGGGCCAGTTCTTCATTGCTTAAAAAAAATATTTCTGACTTCAAAAGCACTTTTGAAAGAAAAGCTGTGAAAAACAAGTTTCTTTTGGCTAAAATTTTTAACTTTTCAGAAGCACTTCTGAAAAGGAGAAGCTAAAATTTTAGCTTTTCCTCTCCCAAAAGCATTTTTGGTGCTTAATTACTTTTTCACCCCTCCAATAACATGGTATTTTTATTTTTTTTCTTGGTGCTTAATTACAATTGTGTTAAAATCATTAATTAAAAATAAAAAAAAATATTTTTTCTAAAATACTAATTACAAATATTTAATGGTTATATTTAAATATTTAAAATATAGTTTATATATTCTAATTAAATTTTATAAATAATTAATATTTATTGCTTAAAAATATTTAAAATTTATATTTCATATATTAAAATATTAACAACAAGTTATAATATATTTTTATATTCTTACTAAAATATAATAATATTAACTAATTTAAATATTATTTAAATGCATATTTGTTACTTGAAAATAACATGTTTAAAATGGACATTTTATTTCTCAAAAGTACTTTTTGACAGCAATGCTAAACACTCAAATTTTAAACCAAACTTTTCAAAAACACTTCTCAAAAGTACTTTTCCACATTACTTTTTCAAAAGCACTTTTCAAAAATAATGAAGAACTAGCCTTAAGTCAAATTTACAGCATATGTTCAAATTATTTCAATTCATATAAATTAACAATTTCTCGATAATTTTAATATGCTTTGGGCATTCTAAATCCTTCAATGATTTTAATATAAACTTTACACTATATAGTGATTCATAAAAGGTTATAACAACAACCAATAGACGCAAGTTAAATCTTTTATGAACTGTAAGTTTAATAATATATCTAAAGGTTATTGTATTCACCACAAAAGAATATTATATCTTTTCATAATTAATGTCAGGGATTAGCAAAAAACTTCATATTTTTTTTCTGCTTTTGCAAAACTACTTCATTTGCACCCTTACTGGCTTTATACCTTTAGATATTTAGACTACTAGTCCAAAAACTCCATGAATTTAATTGTACTTAAGTTGCGTCTTTCTATTTTAATCAATCTATTCCATATCTATATTTCTCAATAGATTTATTCAAGATCCTCATTTTATTTCATTATTTCAACAATAATATTGCATGCAAAACCATTGTCGATCAGTTTTATTATTGGGGTCCACATTTTCTTGAATTGACATAACTTATTGTGATTTCTTTATTTTCATTACTTTAATATTTAGTTTCAAGTACCTGAATCTCTTCTAAAGTTTTACTTATTAGTTATGTCTTGGGTCTCTTCTAGAGCACCGCCTCCACTATATGACCATCTAGAAGAATTTTCATATTTGGAACCGATCAATCTATTATTTATTCTAACTGATTATTCTACTAGGACTTTGATTCAAATTAAAATATTAGATGGTATATACCACTTGGTTATTCTCATTAAGTTTGTAAATACATCTAACTCATTACTCTCCCCCTAACTCATTACAAGTTATTATTTCTCTCCCCCTAATGTCAAGAAAACTATCAAATCAAAATGGTAATCACAAATCATGTCATAATTGAATCTTCAATACATTCATCTTCAATACATTCAAAACATCTAATAATATAAAGAGACTTGTAATTAATATATATTTCCAACTTTCTTTGAAGATTCCCTCATCTTTATGCGTTGCGGTGGAGCAATTGGAACATATGCTCACATAAAAAAAATTCAAAGATGAGAAATAATTAGCTCTTAATCAAAAACCAATTGTAATAGGGAGTATTTATAACTTATTGGCTTGATGCGTACAACACGTAAATCAACATTATCTCATATTGAAAGAGGAAGTTTAGTTCTCATAAGTAATGATTTAGACATTAATCAAAAGCGTTCAATTAATAATTTCTCTAAACTATTATGCGCATAAATAACAAAATTTTACAAAGGTTTTTCAAACTCAATCAATAACAGACTGAGATATAAACTCATCAGTATTAGGAAGATGAATTGTCTTAATTGAATGATCTGAAATTAATTATTTAAACAAACAATCTTGCAAACAACAGGTTGCAAGTTGATAACACATACATGATTATTTTGTAGATGTATCTACCAAAATCATATAATATCAAAACCATCCACATGGTGGATGAATTGGCCCATATTCATTTTTAGAAATGTAAGACATTAAATCTCAACTTTAGCTAGTAAGTTTTTAACAATCAATTTTCATTGAGAACAAGTAACAAATGAGAATTCTTTAAATTAAACAATATTCTGGTTCTTTAATGAATGTCCATATGAATTCTCAATTAATTTTTGCATCATATATGATCCAGGATGGTCTAACTAGTCATGTCAAGTAGTAAATGTATTTGTATCAGTAAACTTCTGGTTTACTTTAACATGTGTTTCAATTGTATTGATAATGTTACTATCATTCCTTTACTTTGTATCCACATATAAGTACTATTGTGGCATTTACTACTAGAAATATCTAATTCAATATAAAATCTATAATGTCACTAAGTCAATAAATATAATTTCCAAATAATTATATGCAATATTAGCTTCAAAGAATATGCTAAAATCTTCAAATGCAGGGCATTTGGTCTAGTGGTATGATTCTCTATTCGGATGCGAGAAGTCTCGAATTCAATTCAAAATAGTTTTAAAACCTTTTTAACAAGAGTTTTACATAATCAGTTAACTACCAAAAATAACTGCCTAAGTTATATATAGAAACAAGTCTATATTAAATATATCAATAAACGTCACATTTTAGACATAAAAATATGACATAATGAAAAACTAGTATTTTTTTTCATAACCATCATCATAAACATGCATGAAATTTAATTCAAAATACAACTATTCACGCTCATAGAACTTTTCATTTACAATTGCTCATATCATTTCTCTAAATAATTAAGAAATGAAATAATATAAAACATATGAATTACTACCTATAACAATTCTTTGAACTTAATCAAATCTGAATAACCATAAAATTCATTGGTTTGTTAACATAAATTTGCATGCTAAATATGTTTTAATCAAATATATTATTTAATTATAAAACCTACTATAGCGACATAAATAAATCAGTTAATATTCATTTTCATGAACATATGAGATGCTTAAAACAATATGTAACACATGGAATCAAAATTTAAAAAGAAGACCATCTCAAAATATTTAAATCATATATCAAGTTTATTTAATATTTAAAGACGTACCCTTTTTTTTTCTACATTGAGTCTTAACGATAAGAAGTAAGTAAATTAAACTTCAGTAGTAGACTTTGAATCCAATCAGAATCTATTAATAGCAACCTTTGAGAGTGGATCTTATTTTCTAAGTGTACAATAGGTACATAACCAATGACTATTCAAAAATAAATTGTCTCTCTTCTTAAAAAGTTCTTGAAAATTCTTGTTATTTTCTTGCTTTCTTCATTTTTCCACTTCTGGTGGATGACTATTATTATAGTCTAATATACTACATCTATGTTAAAGATTATGTCTTTCAAATTTATTACATATTGTTACATTCTCTTCAGGGAATGGTTAGGTTTCGTGGTTAAAAACTTTTGTTCAATCATAAGTAAAAAAAATTTCATGATGTTGCTACCGTAAGAGCACATTTGCATCATGGAAAGTTGAATAATCTCTCTCTTGTAAGATTCTCATCAGTAATATTTTTTCACGTAATTTTAATTGAGAACTTACTCTGAATACTGTAGAGTTATACTCACAGTTTTTAAAAATTTGCAACTTCAGGTGCATCCAACTATAACAAACTTTAGATAGATTTACCATATTCTATTGCTAATAAGTAGATCTTTCATAGTCAAATAATTCACTTTCAACCCCTTAATGGGGATGATGACAAAAAAAGATCACAAAGATAGTCACGATTCATTCAATTTATAAGAAGAGTAATAAATATAAAACAATAATTCAATCCTCTTTTGATTCATATGAAATATAATTTTTTCTTCATTCACAATCCCAATATGATATCCATTATAATGAATATCTTTTAAAACCAATGCATTAACCATCATAAATTTTGTACTTTTTAGATATTGATATATTAGCTTTTCTGAATCTTTCAACTAATTTTATACTATCAAATATTGGAATAATATTTGTTTGTTTCAGTACCAAATAAGATAAATATTTTCTATCTGTAATAATGGAATTCATTACTACATTCTCATATCCTTCCTCAAAAAATATTAACAGAAACAAAATATTTGTGCATACGCCACATATGTGGCCAATAATCTTTCATATCACATTAATAGCATAGGTTATCTTTACCATTTGAAGAGTTATCTTAAGAACTCTCATTATTATCTTATTTATTACTATGTTCCCACTTTTAGTAGTCCATGATTATATATTTTATTTTTTTATGTTTGCATTCACTTTAGGGAATGCAACAAATCTAGTAGGACGGACTTCTAAACGCCTCCATTGATTCTTTATTTCATAATCACCATTGCAAAACATTCATGGATTTCAAATCAAAATCTATCTATTCATGTTGTCATGATTAGTCTCCAATTATAATAAACATGATATAATAAATCATAGTAAAATATACTTTGAGATTCTTTAACATCATTGTTATCACCCTAACTATTATCACGAACACTATTACAAGTGGTAAAACAACTTTATTTTCATAATAACATTTATAACCTAATAGTAAAAAAAATTATTTAATAAACAAAATTAAAATTTTCGTCTACGATGCTTGAAAGTTATTCGATACACATTGTACCAAATTTCAATACCACATATATGTTATAAAATCTTATGACGCTCTAATCAAATATTTATAAATTCAATTTAAAATATATAATACAATAATTTCAAGCATATTTAATAACAATAATTTAATTATAAAAAAATTTAATCATCCAAATATCATACATACTATAATTTAATAAAAGAATCTTAGTTTAAAAGAAACCTTAAAGGAATAATATTTTTCATAAAATAATTTTACCAAAAATCAAACAACAAAGAAGAAAAACATGCCATGTAAGGATTATATAAATTTCTCTGCATAATTATTACCCGTAATGCTTAGGCCTCAATTGAAGACTGAAATAACAGTAGCTGTAAAAGGCAATGGACAACAGCTTGAGTAGCAAATTTGAGTGACCAACTATTGCATTGGTTGTTGCTTGAAAGAGGTAAGGCACGGTGAAATGGAAAAAATGAGAAAATTAATGGTTAGGGACCCTTGCTTAAGTGGCTAGCGGCTAAGTCTTTGCATGATTGGGGGATTTTTTGTATGTGTGATTTTGTTAAATAAAACTTATGGAGAAAAACAATTAAAAGAGAATCGTGTTGATAACATGTTATAAAATAAAAAACAGAAAGTAAAGAACAATGAAAATAGGAGAGCAAATAAGAGAGTGTATTTTATTGATCAATCGGAATATTTATAAAGCTTATCCAAAGTCTCTATTTATAAGTATAAGAAATATAAATAAAGTAGAGATCTACTTATAATCACTATTAGAATTTAAAGTATATCAAAACTTATCTTGATCTTGATGGATATACACTTTATAAGATATTCATAATACTAATAAAGTTTTTTTTTAATCTTAATTTTAATTTTAATTTTAATCCACCACAAAAACATTCTTGTGATATATAAATATTAGTTTATACGCCCGGTTTATCAAAAAAAGTTTGTATACCCCAGTTTATAATTATAATTTTGATTTTTGTTAGATATATCTACCTATTTATCTAAGTGTGAATTTTAAAATTACTAAAAGTTAACAATGTAAATACCATTTAAAATTTTAAAATTCATAAAGTTATTTTATCTAATTTTATTATTTATTTAAATATTAATTTAAGTTTATATAAAAAAATTTCTCATTTAATTATGTAAAAGTTATTTTTGGTCAAAGTAAGTTTTAAAGTTTTATTCCATTTTTATTTTAGGTATCAATCATTAACTCTCATTAAAAAAAACCTCTAAATAAATCAAATTATTACACGTAATTTTTTAATTAAATAAAAATATTTAAAATTAACATTAAGTAAATATTAATTTAAAAATAAATTTGTCATCTTTTTTTCCCTCTCCCTCTCCCTCTCATCCTTCTTCATCTTCTCTATATTCATCTTTTTAACAATGTGTAAAACCAAACACCCCCCCCCTAAAAGCAATCTATCATGGCCTCAAAATGGAGAAAACGGGAATTTCCTTTTTGCCATTTCTTTTTTTTTCTTTCCTATTTGGGTTTCTTATATTAAAAAAGGAGGTACGTTTTAATGCAAAGAAGATGGTGGTTTATTTTAATACTGAAAATTGGGGTTTATTTTAATGGAAGGAATTCAAAGTAGAGTTCAATTCAAATTTTGGTAAAAGTTTTTTTAGAGAAGATAAGATGGAATGAGAGAGATTGAGAGATGATATTTTATATTTTTAATTTATTTTATTGAATTTTAGTTTTAAATGTTTTTATTTAATTAAAAATGTCAAATGTTATAATTTGATTGATTCAAAAAAATTTATTTTAACTGGAGATAACTATTGGTACTTAATTTGGTAATAGAATAAAACTTTAGATACCTAAATAAAAAAAATACATACTTTAGAGGCCTATTTTTTTATATAAGCCAAACATTTCACATAATATTAATCTACACCAAATCAATAACAAATTTTAAATATATAATTTTATTAAATTATTTAAATTTAAATAAACTAAATACATAAAAATAAAATCTATTATTTTAATTAAAAATATTAGGTTAACTTACCATTAAATTATTGAATTCTGAACTTTCAAATGGAATAATTTCAGAATTTGGCATAGGACACTAAAATAAATAGGGATAATATAGTTTTTAGCCCCTACACTAGGTAATTAAGTCTACTTTGGTACCTTTACTTTCTTTTTTATTTTAGTCATTGAACTTGAATTCCATCAAGTTTTGAAACATGAATGGATTGGTTAGTCGGACCGATTGGACCGGGTTGAGCTCATGCAAGGTATCTAGATCAATTTTCTAAACTCAGGCTCAACTTAATAATGAGCTTATTTTTTACCCAAGTCTTACCCAAATTAAGAAAGGTAAACATGAGCCCGGCCCGCCCATATTTGATTTTTTTAGATAAATTTTTTTATTTAAAACAAATTTTTTAAAAATATAATGCACAAAAAAGCACTAAAATAAATATTTTCTAACACATTAAAATACATTAAAAATTATTTATATTAAAAACCACTAACATAAATAAAATAAATGTTTTATTGTATTAAATATAATTTTTAGAAATTTATATTTTCGGTTGGGTTATTTAGTTGGTAGGTTTTTTTGGGTTTCGAATAATGGGTTTAATTGTTATTGAGTTAGTGATTCAATATATATAATATTATTTAACATATATAATTAATACAATTAATTTTTATAATATATTATATTCAAGTCGGGCTTGGGCAAAAAAAATCTTGCCCAAGGCCCGACCCATATAGAAAGCGGGCTTTAAATTTTACCCAAGCGCATTTTCCCAGCCTCGTATATTTGTCTAAATCCTCTCATTTTTCGAGTAAGCCTTTGGGCCTACGCAAGTGGCTTGGCCCATGAGCAACTCAAAGCAAGAACTAATAGGTATACTGGTTCAAACAAAGGGGTTGAATCGAAAGAATTAAAAACTACTTAAAACTAGTAAAAATTGAAATATGAGACAAACCAATAGTTGAACAAGTTGAATCGATTTAATATTTTTTATTTTAAATTTTATGAATTTTTAATTATTGTTGGTTTAGAAGTTGAACCAATCAAATCGGTTAAATCGAGAACTAGTGGTTTGATCAGTTCAACCACTAGTCCGATTATTAGAACATTGTTTGTGACACTATAAGATTGTATCATGTCATCACCTGAAAATTTATATAAATTTTTTAATTTTCAAATGATGATGTGGTACAATCTTAGAGTTTCATATCATTAAAATTTTATATTATTCAAGTTTAGGAATCAAAATGATCTAGTTGCCAACTTTAGGTACCAAAATGAAAAGAAAATATAAATATCAAAGTGGGCTTAGTTACCAAGTTCAAGAGCTAAAAATTATATTATCCCAAATAAATAACTAAAGTTATCCCAAATAAATAACTAAAGTTTACACTTTCAAAAATACAGAAAACAAGGGCTTTTTTTTATAAAAAATGACTCGATTTATTTATTAATTACAAAAATGACTCATCTTTTCAAATTAAATAAGTAAATGACCTGAAATGAACAGTGAACATGGGTGGTGTCAATCTCATTGGCGTCACCACCCTGCCATATTAGCCAATGATTGGTCCGGTTTCTTAAAAGTTATTTTTTGGGTGGTTCCAATGTATTTGGCGTCACCCGTATAAATATCCCTCCCAAATACATGTATTTCATGTATTTCGTTGGAGGGGAAAAATTATGGGGTGCTGCCAAGAAGATTGGCGTCACCAATGTCATAATTTTGATGGTGCCAAATAGATTGGTGTCACCAGTCCCAACCCTTTTTCTGAAGTTTTTTTTTAAATAATTTTTTATTTGGTGATGCCAAATAGATTGGTGTCACTAGTTGATGGTCACTAAACTAACTATAAATACGACTAAGGTAAGCGCACCTATCGAACAATAGTATAATTATGGTGAGTAAGGAATATCGTATCCACGAGGACGAAAAGTACTAGTAATTATCGTTTTTCTATTATTTAGCCGAAAAATTGGAGTGATTGTTTTTAATCTAAAATTACTAAACTAATCTAACTAAGAACGCAACAGAGAATGAAATCGGAAAATAATTGAAGATAACCAATGAGATAGACAATACCCAGGAAAGAATCCACCTAGACTTCACCTATTATTTTGAATCTAAATTAAACGATTTATTCACCTATGCCTTCCGTAGAAATCCCTAAATTATGTTAATATCTCTTTTGAGAGTAAGAACAACTGACTCTAGGTTGATTAATAGAAATCTCTTTCTAATTAAAACCCCTATTGTCGCATTAACTCGATCTATGGATTCCCCTATTAGATTTGACTTTAATCTAGTAGATTTATGTCGTCTTATTTTTAGGATTGCATGCAACTCCACTCAGTTATGCTAGATTTACTCTTAAACAGAGACTTTTTCTCCATTGAAATAAGCACTTTAAACTTGAATTAATATCTCAGAAATATTAAAATAAGAAATAAGCATACATAATTGAGAACAAGAATCAAGTATTTATCGCGTAAATCATAAATCAAATAATAAGATTCATTATAGGTTTCATCTTCCCTAGGTATCTAGGGAATTTAGTTCATAATCCTGAATGAAAACATCTCAAAGTCAGAATAACCACAAGACATAAAGAAACTCAATAAAACTTTGAAAGAAATTAAATGGAGATCTTCGATCTTGAGGGAGATCCACTTTCGAGTTGATTCTGATGGCGTTCTTCGAGTGTTTTCTTCGACATTCTCTTAGTGCCCCATTAGGTCTTCTTCTAATTGATATTTATAGACTTTAGAATGCTCAGAAAGCTTATTGGGTTTTTCCGCGTATTTGGGAAGCAGGGTGCGATATCGACACGGGCTGGCACATGGGGGTGTGGCCAACACGCATGGATCCTGGAAACAGCTATATTTGTTTGATTTTGGCTTTTTTTCGCTCCTAAATGCTCTCCTAAGTATAGAAACATGAATTTAAAGGATTAGGAGCATCAAATTCAATAATTTAAATAATTAATCATCCAAAAACGCATTAAGAATGGGGTTAAAATATGTTACTTTCACAGCTTATCAAATATCCCTACACTTAAGTGTTTGCTTTTCCTCAAGCAAAATCCTGAAATCACATTAAAAATAATATTTCTCAACTTGTAATTCTCATCAATAATGTCTCAAAATAATCCATAAATAATCATGCATTGGCAATTCAACTAAAAGAGCACTAAAGTCTCAAACAATCCAAGCTAAAATTTTTAAACACGAAAACATAGGTGTTTCTCCTTATCTAAGTAATTATCTTTAATTCAAAATTGACAAGAATCGACATCCGCACTAAAGATTCACTCAAATCAGTCAAAGTGTTTAAGGTTCAAGAATAAGCACTCAATAGTTAAACATGAAAAGTCATTACCATATGCTTGCATGAAAATCAAATCTCCACCACTATAAAATGATATGATACACAAATCAAAAAGTCTTTAAGAGGTTGTAATAGGGCGTAGGTTAAAGGTGTGGAGAAATGCCGAAAAAGATGGTTAAAATCGAGATCGAATTGATAAATTACCAAACTAGAAAATAACAAATACTAAATTAAAAACAAGTGCATAAATCAAGAACTATTCAAGAATAAGAAAACGAGCTTCTTCTCGAAATATGAATTTAACTATCCAAGCTCATAGAACTAAATATTAATCAAAATGTAAATATATATTTTCGATTTTTTTATTTTTTTAACAATAAGAAACAATTCAGCAAATCAAACAAAAGATCATAGTTAGGCAACTAACCAAATCAAATCTCGACAAAAAGGGAGTCAATAAACGGGAAAATTTCTCAACGAACAAAAACTGAGTTATGAGTTAACATTAATGGGTAATTTAAAAAACGGTGTGTTAGGCTCAACGAGGTTCACGAAGGGTTAATTATGTAGGTAGGCTTTTTATGGGATAAGTGGGTTAAAACCTAAGTGCCTTTGTCATCTCAATGTATCAAATCAAAATGTGTGGTCTCGACATGTACAATCGATGCAAGTTCTAGAATATCAAATCAAATTGACACACTCATAACCAATAATAAAATAAGCAAGAAAAATGTATGCTCTAAAGGCTCAAAATCTCACAGAAAATCATGGTTTTTTATGTCAATCTTGCAAATCTCAAACTTTAAGATAATACTTCAATTTAGAGAAACAACCTAAAAATTTTAATTTATGAAACATAGCCGATCATGCTTGATTCTGTCTTCAAGTTTAAATCAACCAATACACAATTATTTGCAAATTAATCCAAAACACATCAATAAAAATCTCAAATCAATAAAAATTCATTCTAATAGAAGTATGAGAAAATTACTTAAACACAAGACATAATTCAGGAATTTTCTAATAATTATATAAATAACCTCCCCACACTTAAGATGCACATTGTCCTCAATGTACAACCAAATATAATCACAGTAAAAACAGAATATCATAAGAGAGGGAGAAAACTGAAACTGCCTCGAATATTGGATGAAATCCCCAGAATAGTGAAAAGCGGAATCGTAGTCAAATCTAAATGTAACGCATGATTCCGAGCAAACTAATAAGAAAATAAACACAAATAATAGATAACTAATAAGAAAATAAACACAAGTAATAGAGAAGATTAAGGGGGTTATAGCTCGATTAGAAACAACCATAAAAATATATTTCAAAAGATAATAATTAAAATAAGCTTAAGAAAATAAAAAAATAAAGTAACTAAAACAAAATTAAAAAGAAAGATAAATAAAAAATAAAACAATAATAATAATAATAATAATAATAATAATAATAAACTCAATGATACCAATAAACTTAAAGGTAATTGTAATAATAATAGTAAAAAAATACTAAAAATAATAGAAATAGCAAAAAATTTAAAATAAATTTAAAATCTAAGTATAAGAAAAATTAGTAAAATAATAATATAACAAATAATAAATAAAATAAAATAAAATAAAAGGGGCGGCTTGGTTGGGGAAGAAGAAAAAGACAAATTGATAAAGGAATTCTAGGGTTTGGGCCATATGGCCGTGTGACACGGTCGTGTGGAGTATTTTCAGCCTTGTGCAATTAAAAATTAACCCAGTTTTCACACGGCCATGGACACGCTCATGTGTCCAGGCCGTGTGTGATTTCCTTCGCTTTTCTCATGCTCGTGTGGAATTCCACACGCCCATGTGGCTCGACCGTGTGTGATCTCCTTCGCTTCTTCCACGCCCATGTGAGATCCCACACGCCCGTGTGGCTTTGCCGTGTCTCACACACGGTCGTGTCTTCTGCTCTTGTAACTCGCTGACTTGGAATAAAATTGAAAAAATTAGCTTCAGGTTTCAACGGCCTAGGACACGCCCGTATGTCCAAACCGTATGGGTCACATGGCCATGTCACCAATCCATGTAACTCACAGTCGAACCCCTTATTATGCACATGGCTTGGGACATGCTCGTGTGGCTAGGCCGTGTGTGCCACACACCCGTGTGGCAAGGCCGTGTGGGTCAAAAGCAACATTTTTTTAAGATTTTTTTAAAATTAATTAATTTTAAAAATAACATGAAATAAGATTAAGAAAATTAGCCATGTTAACACTTAGGTTGCCTCTCGAGAAACACTTATTTAAAGTCTAAGCTCGACTTACCTTGTATTCGCATGGTCACGGCGGTTCATGGAGCCGAAGCTCCTATTTCTCATTATTAATTCTATGATCAAAATAAGGTTTCAGTCGAGTACTATTTACTTTAAATGTGCTAAGTTCAGAATTAGTTACCTCGATTGTACCGTATGAAAATATGTTTAGTACCGTAAAGGGATTTGATTCGTTTGCATCAAGCTCCGAAGTGGTCATTCGAGGATCCATTTTATCTAGCAGTACCTTGTCTCCAACCTTAAATTGGTTTTTTCCATCCACATACTCATCATGGCGTCGCTTTGGCTTCGCATCGTGTATTCTCAGTTTCTCCTTGACATGTGTCCACCATTCGTCTAGTTCATTGATCTGTAACATTCGTTCCTCATAAGTCATTCTATTTCGATTGCATGGACTAGAACGTGGCTCCATCACGTTTTTTCGAAGGGTTTCCTGTAAAGAAGTTTGAGCCATATGGTTACTCATATTAACAGAACTTGTAAAATCATCTCGATCACTAGATGTCTTAACAGAATTACGAGCTTGGAGAGTAATCATTTCGTCACCTACACAAAGTATTAATTCACCTGTACCAGCATCAATAATAGTTCTAATAGTTGCTAAAAAGAGTCGTCCTAAAATTAAATGTACGTCACTATCCTCATCCATGTCTAAAACAACAAAATCAACTGGGAATATGAATTTATTAATTTTTACAAGAACATCTTCAATAATACCCCTGGAAAATCTAATTGATCTATCTGTTAATTGAATACTCATCCTAGTTTGTTTGGGTTTCCCAAGACCTAATTGTTTAAACATTTTATAGGGCATGACATTAATACTAGCCCCTAAATCAGCCAAAGCATTATTAATATTGAAACTACCAATTACTCTCCAAGCTTCGGCTTCTTCTCTTGTTGGTAAGGTTGTTGTTGGAAGCCTGGAGGGGGTTGTGTTATTTGATTTCCTTGACCACCCCAAGAGAAATTGGGATGGTTCCTCCAACCTGCATTATAGTAATTAATATAAGGGTTATTTTGAGGCCTAGAATTATTAAACATATAATTGATTTGTTCATTCTCCATGCTAGGAGCGAAGGGTAAACATTCTGGATTGTTCATTCCACCTCTATTTGTATCGTATTGCACCATCGGATGTACATGGATAGAAATATAAAAATTATCAATTTTCTTATTTAATTGTTCTACCCGATTCGATAACATGGTGACCGCATCTAGATTGAAAACACCGGCTGCTCTATTCAGCTTTATCCTCATGACTTGTCATTGATAATTATTCAATGACATCTCTTCTATAAACTCATAAGCTGCTTTGGGTGTTTTATTATTCAATGTACCACCGGCTACTGCGTTGATCAACTGTCTAGTTGAAGGATTCAAACTGTTGTAGAAGGTTTGAACCTGTAGCCATAAAGGTAACCCATGGTGATGGCACCTTCTCAATAAATTATTATACCTCTCTCATGCATCATATAAGGTTTCTAAGTCGATTTGAATGAAGGAAGAGATATCATTCCTCAACTTGGTCATCTTAGCCAGTGGGAAGTACTTCAGTAGAAATTTCTTAGTCATTTGATCCCATGTAGTGATAGAACCTCGTGGTAAAGAATTCAACCACTGCTTAGCTTTGTTCCTCAACAAGAAAGGGAATAACCGTAGGCGAATGGCGTCGTCAGAAACGCCATTTATCTTTAAAGTATCACAGACTTCCAGAAAATTAGCCAAATGAGTATTTAGATCTTCGTCTTGCAAACCATCGAACTGAACAAATTGTTGTACCATTTGAATAGTGTTCATCTTTAGTTCAAAATTATTCGCAACAATGGTTGGTCTCACAATACTCGATTCAGCCCCAGTTAGAGTGGGCTTAGCATAATTGTACATAGTATGAGGAATAGGATCTGGATTTGCAGCAACTGCGGAGGTAGCTAATTATTCTGATTATCACCAATCTCATCAGTAATAATAACGTCCTCTTGCTCATCTACAATACTCTGTCGACTCTGCCTTGCTTCTTTACAATTTCTACGAGCTATACTTTCAATCTCACTATCAAATAATAATGGTCCCAAAGGGTTTCTTTTAGTCATAAACTAAAAGAACCCGCCAAAAGCAAATAAAAAAAATTAGAAAACAAAAATAAAACTAAAAATAAAAATAAAATGCAATAAAAATGGCTAAATTAATAAAAGTCAAGTGTTTCTAATATTTTAGTCTCGGGCAACAGCGCCAAAAACTTGATGGTCAATAAACTTACTATAAATACGACTAAAGCAAGCGCACCTATAAAAAAATAGCATAGTTATGGTGACTAAGGAATATCGTATCCACGAGGACTAAAAGTACTAGTAATTACTGTTTTTCAATTATTTATTCGACAAATTGGAGTCATTGTTTTTAATCTAAAATTATTAAACTAATCTAACTAAGAATGCAACAGAGAATGAAATAGGAAAATAATCAAAGATAACCAATGAGATAGACAATACCCAGGAAAGAATCCACCTAGACTTCACCTATTATTATGAATCTAAATTAAACGATTTATTCACTTGTGCCTTGATCTGTAGAAATCCCTAAATTATGTTAATATTTCTTTCAAGAGTAAGAACAACTAACTCTATGTTGATTAATTGAAATCTCTTTCTAATTAAAACACCTATTGTCGCATTAACTCGATCTATGAATTCCCCTTTTAGATTTGACTCTAATTTGGTAGATTTATTTCATCCTATTTCTAGGATTGCATACAACTTCACTCAATTATGCTAGATTTACTCTTAAATAGGGACTTTTGCTCCACTGAAATAAGCATATTAAACTTGAATTAATATATCGAAAATATTAAAATATGAAATAAGCATACATAATTAAGAACAAGAAGCAAGTATTTATTACGTAAATCACAAATCAAATAATAAGATTCATCATAGGTTTCATCTTCTCTAGGTATCTAGAGAATTTAGTTCATAATCCTAAATGAAAACATCTCACAGTTAGAATAAACACAAGACATAAAGAAAATCAATAAAACTTCGAAAGAAATTAAATGGAGATATTCAATTTTGAGGGAGATCCGCTTTCAAGTTGATTCCGATGGCATTCGTCGTGTGTTTTCTTTGATCTTCTCTGAGTGCCCCCTTAGATCTTCGTTTAATTGGTATTTATAGACTTTAGAATGTTCAAAAAGCCTAAAAATTAGGTTTTTTCGCGTATTTGGGAAGTACGGTGCGATATCAACACGGGCTGGCACATGGGCGTGTGGCCAGCCCGTGTGGAAATGCCCAGGCCTTGTGGATCTTGGAAACAGCTGTATTTGTCCAATTTTGGCTCGTTTTCGCTCTCAAATGCTCTCTTAAGTATAGAAACTTGAATTTAAAGGATTAGGAGCATCAAATTTACTAATTTACATAATTAATCATCCAAAAACGCATTAAGAATCAGATTAAAATATGTTACTTTTACAAGTTATCACTAGTCCCAGCCCCTCTTTTTTAAGTGTTTTTTATTTTTTTCATATGATTCCGTCAAATAAAGAATCATTTTTTAAAACAAATGGGCTGAGACTGGTAACGCCAATCTATTTGGCATCACCAAATAAAAAAATTTATTTTTTAGACTTAAAAAAAAAAGAGATTGAGATTGGTGAGCCAATCTATTTGGCACCATCAAATAAAAAATTATTTAAAAAAAAAGGGGGTTGGGAATGGTGACGCCAATCTATTTGGCACCACCAAAATTCTAACATTGGTGATGCCAATCTTCTTGGTAGCACCCTATAATTTTCCCCCCAACGAAATATAGAAAATACAAGAAATACATGTATTTGGGAGGGGGTATTTATATAGGTGACGCCAAATACATTGGCACCATCCAAAAAATAATTTTTAAGCAACCGAGCCAACCATTGGCTGCCATGGTAGGGTGGTCATTTTTATAAAAAAATCGAAAACAAAACGATTACAGGACCTCCCATTGCAACTAAAAGAATCCCCAATGAGCTTTAGTTTCCTATGGTGTTTACATGTACTTAGAATACTCTAGGAAATATTGTAGCTTAGGTGTCCACATCCTATTCATCCAATCCATTACCATGGACTCGCAGTTTAAAGAAAATATAACCAATCGATAACGAGGAGCTCAACGCTATTTTACCTCAATACCATATCCCTAAAGAAATCGATATCTTTACCAAATATAACTCCAATGCTACCACTATTTATCATGATTGTATCTAAGCCCTAGCTGAGGACCGCCCATGGCAGGATCTACTTCTTGTGAAAAATACTTAATGGAGGTTGATGGGTGTCAAATTCACCAAAAATAAATTTCTACGTTTAAACCAAAATTAAATTATATTCGTAATATAGTATGTAGGGTCAATCTCACGGAGATTAAATTAATCAATTTTGTTATTTCCTACAACCAAGAATTTATGTGAACCTATGAAAATAAATACAAAAAATAAATTAAACTGGATAAAAATTAAAATTTTGTAAACCGAAATAACAAAAGCTCCAGTTTCAAACATAATTTTGACTCTAATTTCAAACAGATCATGGACAATGGATTTTTTCTCCAACTGATAAGTCGGTTATAGTGATCGAGGAATAGCCTCAAACCACCAGTCATTTCGTATATAAATCGACTGGGAGAACAACCCAACAACTAATTCTTACAAGCGAATAACCTTTAAATCAACTTCCAAATTTAATTCCTCGATAGCTTTGTGAATTAGAAGGATCCAACTCAAATCAACGGCCTCAACTGCGAGAGTCATTTAAACTTGATCGCTACTCCCTTGACAGATCTAACCACTCACTCAATTGATCGCATCAATTTTGTTCTTCAGTGGAACAAATATAACAATTGCGAATCATATCGATTCACCAATTGTATGCCGTCTAAAATTGGATCAAGGAGTTCTTCTGAAATTTGATGCTAAAACAATGTTATGAGATGATCGAGTCTATCTCCTAATTTAGAAAATTAATGAATACCAATATAAAAAATATATTAAATGTGAATTCGAAATATCATAATTCAATTATTGGACCAATATCTGCCTAAAGCAAGAGTTAAAATTTAGCTTCTTATAATTTGAAGAACACAAAGCAAATAATTAAAGAAAATTATTATTACTAAAAATAAAAAAGGATGAATAGTTAATAAAAAAAAAAAAAAGACAACTATGGTGGTTGTCCTCCCCCGGTCCAGTTTCACGCCTATATATATAGTAATAAATATAATAATAACATAAAAGATAATAATAAATCTAGAATAAAATATAAGGAGTCTTTACTTGCTCCTCAAAATAAATCTAATCTTAATTAATCTTTTGTAGAGATATCTTTCAAAATAAAAATAATTATTATTAAAATAAAATATTTTTAAAAATTCAAAAGTCTTGCGTCACTCTAGCTCCCATGCAAAATCTTTCTTATAGCTCTCAACTTTACTTGTTTTCCAACCAATTGGATAATTATTATACCTACATAGAAAATAATCAATTAAATAACAAAATCAATAGAACTTATATCCAAACTTAATTAAAATAAACCATAAAATATATCAAGTAAGTGCACTATTAGAGGTTGTGGTAGTGGAAAGTTGTCATTGAATTGTGGTTCTTGCAAGGCAGTAAGTAATTATGAAAATAATATTGTTGATACAATGAAGAGTAAGTGGTGGAGATGAGTAGTTCACGTTGTTTAAGGTTGGTTAGAGAGACATCTGGTAAGGTGGCTTGAGAAGAAAAGGCGGAAAAAGGAGGAGTATGGATTGCTTACCCTTATTCTTAAACCTTGAACCATACATATTGTCCATTATCCCGATGCTCCATGTCTCAAGTCATTATTGATGTGTTAGAGACAAGTGACCAAGTGCCCAAGTGATTTGGTGTTATAAGTCTGGGTGGAGTAGCACTAATATGTGCTCTGAGTTATCTTGGATAGGATTGATAGTTGGAGTCTAGCATGACGGTTAATGAGTAAGCCCAACTATCAAAGTTAGGGGGTTCTCACGAGAGGTTCCTCTAAGGGGTTTGTGTTCGAAAAAAATCTGGTTTGAAAATAGTTTTCTTACATAGCAAAAAATTAAAAATATAATAATCAAGCTAATTTATGATATTTATGGCAATAAACCTTTTACCGAAATCACAGTTGTGTTTTCGGCTAAACGAATTCTTATCATTCCCGGCTATCAACTGAACGCTCATCTCTGCCATTCTCGTACCACGAATTGTGTAACACCCTAGAATTTGGGGTTAGAAGTTTTAAGGTTTGTGGTTAGGGTCAGTGAGTAGGTTGAGAAATTAGGTTTATTGTCGCATTTTAATGTCAGAATTTGTTGGTTCGGTGGATGGGGGTGTGGTAGTTTATCTCTAGGTCTCATGTTCGAATATTTGCGAGTGTTTTAGAGGAATTAATTTTCTTCGAGTGTTTTTTATAAGTTTCAAATATTGATTTATTTTTATTTTATTCTTTTTGAAATAGGAAACTATTCTAAAAATTCTTCCCACGTTTTTCCCCCTTTTTTCCCTCTCTTTACATTCTTCATCGTCCTTCTATTTTGTTTCCCTAAATTTTTAAATTTTCTTTTTGGGGTCTACGTACTTCTTCCGTTTTTCAATTCTACTCTCATTCTTTTTAGTTTCTACATTTATGTTACTTTCCATTGGTCAAAGTTGATTGTCCTCGTGTGCTCCATGTAATTGGTTACTAAATCGGGTAGGTTTTATCTTTGGGTTAATGGAAGAATTGTTTCGATTATTTTGTGATGATTAATTAAATTCTTATAGAGTAGTTGTTTGTGTGTGATATTGAGATTTCAAAACGAATTGGTAGAGGTGAATCGATTAGTTCATTGTGGTCGGGGTTTCGTTTTAATGTGTGTTTCTGAACCATTAGTGATTATGGTCTGCATTACTATTGCAAATTCTTGGTTTCAGCTTGTTCCAGTGTTGTTTTGTGACCACACAGGCGTGTACCACACACAAGTGATTCGCACGGCCATGAGACATTGGGAATTAGGGTTTTTGGGCGATTTTTGGTGCCACATGGCCATGTGGCTACGATTTGGGGATTTTGTTGATTTTCACACGGGCGTGTGCCTTGGACATACGGTCGTGTCTCTCTGCTCCTTATTTTGGAACTTTTAGATAGTGAGTTACACGAGCTACTCACACGACCATATAAATCAGCCACACGGGTGTGTCCAGCATGCACACGGACGTGTAGACCACCATACAGGCTTGTAGACCTCCACACAGTCGTGTGGCCCTGTTTCGCAAAATTTTGCTCTAAGTCATAAATTGACCCGTTTTATGTATCTATGTATCCAACTCTTAGTTAGGCCTCTACAATAGTGTTTAGACTCTATTTTCAGCTTATATCTGCGTGTGTATTTACAATTTTTGGGTGTATGGAAATTGTTTGCTCATGCATTAAGGTGATGTGATAAATGGATATGAAGTATTTCTGCTATCGTTATTTATTAGTTGCATACAAGGGATAGTGACTCTTAAATTGGTCCACTGATTATGTGTTCTGTTATGTGAGTCTATTAGCATATTGGTTGCACTCTGGCATTTGTATCAAAATTTGGGATTTTGGTTGTGAAGAGAAGGAAGTCTATTCTGGGCAGTTAAAACTGCATAATAATCTGATAGCAGTACGTCCGTAAGATTCATATGTCAACTCAGCTGCATATTATCATTTGAGTGGCTTAGTTCCACCATACGTGGTGTGTAGGGTGGATGGACCTACCATGGTCCTGTGTGGTGTGCAGGATGGATGGGCTTGATATAGCTCGTATGTGGTGTGCAGGGTGGTTGAAGTGGTGTTTAGATGGTTCGGTGGGTTTTATTTTGTTGCATTCATTTCACAGTCAGTTATAAGTCTGTCTATATGATTGCGAGATTAATTGCATAATAATTTCAGTGTTCAACGTGTTATGCACTGACGTGTTTTGGAATAATATCTCTATGTTACGTTAGTTATTTGACTGATTATTTGATATAAGTTGTTTGTTCTCTATCTGTGTGCACGTATTGGAATTATTCGCTTCGCTACTTTTTCAACTACTTTTTGTTTTGATTTTGGACTCACACTGAGCACGCGTAGCTCACCTCTTAGTTTTCACCATTTTTGGTACTTTCATGTTTTGAAGTTGGACTCGGCATGCTGGAGGTCTCGGAGTGATACATTTTGAATCAAGCTAATAAAGTTTTCTTCAATTCTTAATTTATTAAATTGTTTGGACTGTAAATGTTTTATATGAACTGTGGATTTATATTTCTGAATGTTTTAACGTAACTTAAATTATTGTTTTGAATCATAAATTGTTAAATGGTTTAGTTCAAATTTAACAAACTGTGTTCGAAATGAGATTTTAACAATTCTTTTTGTAAAATTGCTTTTAGATCACATTGGTGATCAATGTAACCTCTGAGATCCGGTCGAAACTTCTAGGCCGAGTTTTGGGGTGTTTCAAATTGCTTTGATTGTGGGCTCAAACGAATTCGACTCAAACACAGAACCAGAAATATTTTTTTACTTTCAGTGGAAAAGCAAAAATCTCTCTTTAATAGAAATCGAAACAATTGTTATTCCAAAAAATAGAATTTATACTTTGGAATAAATTCTCACTATTTTCAGGTAGAATAACAATATCTCAAATTTGTGTAAAACTTATTGCGTATTTAGCCCTAACTGTGCTATTTATTTATAGGAAGAAGAAGTGAAACACTAGTTGAGTTAGTAGAAGTCTATTTAATAGAAAAACTTCCTAGTTGAACTAGGAGAGAGTGTAGCTATAAAGTGTGCTTCCCCTCATATGTATTATAGTGGGGACTTGAGCCTTTCCTGTATTAAGTCCAATTATATTTGCTTCTTGAACTTTTAACTCAGTACTTTATAATTTAATCCAATCTAGCACATGATTTTCTTTAATACCCCTATACTCAATCCAACTCTCAGAACTCAATAAAGGAATATTACATTTGGTGCTAAAGCGATCTTGGTCAAGCACTAAGAAATTTCAACTTTAACGATAGAATTTTAACTTATATAATTCATTATTATCATTATGGATATTCAAGTACATTGTCAGTTAACCGATTTCATTTGGAAATGTAGCAAATATGATAATCACTTAAAACAGGAGGCAAGTATCGGTACTAAATTATATTGTATCGATACCCTAAACAAGGTACTTGTACCCCAGAGAAGTATCAATACATTTTAAAGTTGATTCTGCTTAAGGATTCTATTTAAACTTATTGCGAGATTAATTTACCTAAATTTTTCCTTTTCATTACTCAAGACGAGCAATAGATTAAGTTTGGGGGTGTAAACTCTAAATTATATAGGTTTTTTTAGTAGTTTATGACACATTTTTACTTCAAAATAATATTAATTCTGAGAATTTAATAATTAATTGGGCGAATTTTGTTCATATTAAGATAATGGCCATGATTTAATAAAGAATCCATTTTTGTGCTATTTTGAATTAAATTTGTGTATAATTTAATTATTTTATGCTACATACTAATCTTGATTTATTTGTTGTAGTTGGACCAAAGACTTATGCATAACTTATTTATTAAAGTTACATAGACATTAGCCAATTTCACTCTACATGGACAGCAAAGGCAAGGATTGGGTCATGAAGAAATTAATTTGATCCAATTGAAGTTGGTGTAATTGATGAATAAGTCTAGCAAGCATTTGGGTCATCAACCTATCTAAATAAGGGAGAATGAAGCCTAATTTGGCAAAGGCATTTGGGAAGCTCAAAATTCACTTTTGGCAGATTTAATGGAGGTCCCTACAATTACAAATAAATTAGAAATAAGCACACAAACTTTACCCTTGAAACCATCTACCACCTTGCTTAATTCAAGCATGATTTCATGCATGAATCAAGCAACTAAATAACCCCCTATCTCATTTCATTTTCCCATTAATTTTCTTTCTTTCCACACAAACATCCATATTTCCCAAAGCCAACAAATCCTTGAGAAATGACTCTCTTGACCGGCCACCTTGAGGAGTAGTTTGTGGAAAAACAGTTGTGAGAATTGGAGGAAGCCTCCACGATTAGTCACCACACTTATCAAAGAGTTTCTTCTTCCTTTTTTTATCTTTCTTAATTATTCAATATGTTTGCAAATTGCTTTGTTGTTTTTTCATCAACAATGGGAGCTCGATTCTGTTTAGATAATATGATTGCATCAATTCAATAAAGTTTATTTAAATCATGTTCTGTGCCTAAATCGATCATGTTTTCAATTAAAATCATGCATGTATTTCATTCATTAAAATGTGATTGAATGCATTAGAATTAGTTACCTAATCCGACCTAGATGGTGGCTAATAGACACAACAATTGAAAAGTGCATACTTAATTTATATCCAACCTAGAATAAATTAAGGTTCGTAATAACTTGACTGAGCTCTATTACCTTGCATAGATTTTAGGTTTATGTGATTAAATTGTTTCAAACCAATCCAGTCCCTGTTACTTCACATTAATTCTAAGAAACCCTTAGTTTAATATGATCAGTAATATGCATGTTTTTCTAAGTAAAAGATTCTGAAAGGACTTAATATTGATTTCAAGCTTATGAAAAATTGAGTTGCCATGGAATATTTTTCTAGAACATTATTAATATGATGAGAATGAACTAAGTTAATTGGTGTGATTATCCTAGCCTATTCATGTTATTGTTTTTAAAATCTTCTGAATTCTACTGTTAAGTCCATCTCATCTATTTTATTCCTTCATCATACTTAGATTAATTTGCATTAGGGATCATTTTCCATTTAGTTATTTATTTTTACATCACACCACTAAAAAGTTATTGTGTTTTTCTCACCAAATTGTTAACTTTAATTTTACAATTAATTGATTAACATACATAGTCCCGGTGGAGACGATAACTCTTTTACTTACTTATTTGGTGAGAAAAAGCTATTCGGTGTTGATTTGATTCGAGAAACTTTTGAAAATTTCAAAGTAATATGTGACAGTTTGAAAGCCGCTTCTAATCGTTAGAAATCTTACGCAGGTTTGAAAAGAAAAGATATTGAATTTCAAGTTGGCGACAGAGTATTTCTAAAAGTATCGCCTTGGAGAAAAGTTCTCCATTTTGGCCAAAAAGGGAAACTTAGTCCATGATTCATCGGGCCGTATGAGACCATCGAGAGGATTAGGCCAGTGGCTTATTGTTTAGCATTACCATCTAAGTTAAAGAAAATACATAACATGTTTCATGTATCGATGTTACGGTGGTACCGATCAGACCCTTCACACGTAATTTCACTTGTTGATGTTGAGATTCAGCCAAATATGTCGTACAATGAAGAACCAATTAGAATCTTAGCTTGGGAAGTTAAAAAGTTAGGAAATAAACTATAGCTTTAGTTAAAGTTCTCTAGCAACGTCATGGACTTGAGGAGGCTACCTGGGAACTGGAAAAAGTTATGAAAGTGTAATACCCGAACCTATTTTTTCGTACGATTTTTAGGGACGAAAATTTCTTTAAAGGGAAAGTTGTAACAACCCGTTTTCAGTGGTGTTGGAAATAGTGGTTTCGAGACCATAATTCTGACAAATGAATTATTATTTTAATATTTATTTAATTTCTATAGGATTATAATAAGGTTGTATTAAAATTTCATTAAGAAATTTAAAGTTTAAATGGTTAATTAGGTGAAAAGGACTAAATCGTAAAAGGTGAAAAAGTTGAGTTCTATTAGTTAAAAGGGT
The DNA here is from genome assembly GCF_007990345.1 of Gossypium hirsutum. Classification (NCBI taxonomy): domain Eukaryota; kingdom Viridiplantae; phylum Streptophyta; class Magnoliopsida; order Malvales; family Malvaceae; genus Gossypium; species Gossypium hirsutum. The sequence continues at coordinate 12,022,462 of NC_053446.1, read as the reverse complement.
CAACTGGCTATGAAAGTTTAAGCTAATGGACTAAGATAGTAATTATACCATTTAAAGAGTTATTGGATGAGCATGGACAAGGTTTTATTGAAATTATTAATTAATGATAAGGGTAAAGTAGTAATTTAGTAATTAAAAAGAAAATTAAGTAAAGACAAGATGAAACAAAGTTATCATCTTCCTCATTTCATTTTTTTGACCAAAATTCATTATTGAATGGGGGGAGAGCTTTAGTTTTGATTTCTTCATGCATGGTAGGTTTTCAAGCTCTGTTTCTAATGATTTTTATGTTTTTGAGTTTGTTTTAGCTTAATCTAGCTAACCTAGGGGTTAATTTGCAAAACTGTTGAAGGTTGAGGGACTTTCCATGGATTTTTTTGAATAGGTTTTGAAGTTATTTGATAGCTTACTTATCTTGGTTGTGAAATAAACATGTTTTGTTAAGTGATTTTTGGTGAAATTGTAATTAGGGATTAAATTGTTAAAAGTGTAAATTTATGGGTTTTATTGTTAAATTTTGGTAATAATGGGTTGATTCAAGGTCCCTTGTAACATTGGTTAAGTTGGATTTATGCTAAAATGTGTTATATTTAGGTTATGAGCTTAAGGACTAAATTGTGAAAGGTCAAAGTATTAGGGGTAATTTTGTAATTTTTCATAAATATGAACTATAGATTAAATTGAATATTAGAAGTACTTAATTGAATGAAATTATTTATTTAGATCAAGATAACCCATAATCAGACTTAAATCGAGGAAAAGTTAAAGCTTCAGATTAGTTTGAATTCTACTTCTACGATCTCTGTTATCAAGTTAAGTTCGTATGAACCATGATCGTATTAGTGTTAGTTAAATTTATTATTTCCTATGTTATGTAATATAAATGAACTTGAAATTGTAAATGTATCAATGCTATGATGAATTGACGGATAACGAGTCCAATTTGAACCTTAAGAATTCTTAGGATACAAATGACATGTCATTAGGGATTTCATATTTCGGGTTGTGGTTTTGAATGTCTTACCGATGGCTAAGGTCTTGATTTTTTTGTGGATTCTCCACAACTCGTGTGAGCAGCATCATGTAGCTTACATTCCGACCCACAGCTCGTGTGAGCATTAATGTAAAGGAAAGGTTACAGTTATATGGAAAGGCACACTATGTGTGAGCATTCCCGAGTATCCGATGTAATTCTAGTTGGTTCAATGGGTAAGAAAAGGAAATGAAAAGGTAAGTATGCCATTGGGATGAATCATGATCTTATGAAAACATTAATGAATTAAATGGTGTTTATGTATGGAAATCTACTTATCTTATTGTTGAATTCATTTGTATCATGGCCAAGTGCACTAACTTGTGAGTTTGATGTTTTATAGGCTTATACTAAGCTTAGGGCATTGGTAATGACTTATGCTTAATCTATGAATTGTATAAATGAAATGGTAAGTTATGTTTAAGTTTATACGAGCTTACTAAGCACTCGTTGCTTACGTAGTTACTTTCCTTTGTTTTATAGATAATTGGAAGCTCGATCAGTTGGAAGTTCGTCGAGACCTATCACATTATCCAACAATCATTTCTGTAGTTTTTGAGTATTTTGGCCAAGGTTAATAATGGCATGTATATGAACTTTTGTAATGGTAGTTTATGGATGTGTTAATGGTGATTTGGTATGTATATGCTTTAAGGTTTATGTTTAGTTTGATGAACCTTAATATATTGTCAAGTTATGTCATTTTTACCACTTTTATGTGCTTGTGTATAAGGTCATGGTTAGTACATTTGCGGTGATATGCAAGTGATCATATGTGATGTTATTTAATACTTAAGGAACTAGATTGGTATGCTTGGAATATGGCAATATTGACTTGTTTTGGTAAATGATGTTTTGAGACAATTCTGGTGCCTTTGGATGGCATATTGGTTAGATGAATTAGGGTGTTTGAAATGCATGCTTATACGTGTTTGAGTGAGGTTTAAATCTCTTGAATGTGTGCCCAAATGGTATGAATGGTTAGGTATGAATTGGACTTGAAATGGTTTGGTTTTAGGTCAATTTTTGGGATCACATTGGCTGTCACACGGTCGTGTGTCATTTGAAATTTCTTAGTGTTTCAAGTCAGTGAGTTACACAGCCTAGCACACTGTCTGGCACACGGTTGTGTGTGGCAACTCAGAGAGTTACATGGCTTGCGACACAGCCGTGTGACCCTACTTAATGAGTTACACAGGTGAGGACATGAGCTAGGACACGGTCGTGTGTCCCTTTGTTCAAATGTTACATGACTTGGGCTATGTCACATGACCTGGCCACAAACGTGTGGCCCCTGTTTTCACATTTTTGCATCTTTTTCTTAAAACTTTTGAATTCTTTCAGTTTAGTCTCGAATTGTATTTAAGCTATTTTTAAGGCCTCGAAGGCTCGATTTAGGGACAAAATGCATACAATTGATCGGTTTATAATAAGTTTAATTTATTTAATCTTATAATGATAAATGCTTTTTGATTGATCGGTAATACACCATAATTATAATCCGGCGACAGAGACGGGTTAGGGGTGTTACACCTTGCCTAACCACAGATTAAATCCTTGAAAGAAGGCACATGCAAGGCAATGATTTCCTAAATTACAGGGATACACCTATCGACTATAACATGGTGGTTTACTTGTTCCCCCCAGGAAATTTGTTTTCCCTGTCTTATCTTTGTTCATGGGGTGAACCAAGGAAAGGGTCGATTGGGCGATGCTAATAACTACCTCCTTCCTCCCTAGAGGAGATTTTTGGTTACGAGGGGTTACACATCTCTATTTCCAGTCAACCTAAAACGAGGGAGGTTTTTTTCTTAAAAAAAAAGGGAAGTTCCTTTCATTAACTTTCTCGTTCCTTTCCAAGGTAAGGCTTATCACGACTCCTACTATAACATCAGGAAAAGATTACTTTAACATCACTCACCTCTCCTCCCCGAGGGTTTAAGTTCAAGCCTTTGAAGGCTTGCAAATAGGATGTGGGAGGAATCTGCATCCTAATAAAAAGATGCAATTGTAAAATAGGGAGCCACTCAATCCTTCGGCAGATGCCAAATCTGGCATCCAAACAAACCTCCTTTCTCATCCTCCTTACTTAATTCCCATTCAAACCTAATGCAAGGGTCCTCCTTGCTAGGTTTCAAACTCACGGCTAGGTTTTCCTACTACTAAGGGTCCTCCCATTGCAGATCTCACCTTTCCTCCAAATCCAACAAGGAGGTTGACAAGAGGAATCTGACTGCTTCCACATTTTCAAGCATCTAGCTCGATCATTCCTACTTTTTCCTAAGAACTAGCCAAGAAGAAGTGAAGACACCATTGAGGCAACAGCCTACTAGGTGAATAAAGATACTTGCTTCTCTTTGTATCTCTTCTTTATTGAATTTTTCTTTTTTCTAGTAATTGTACTTTCAACCACTATATTTACCTCATTATACTTCCCTTCTATTCATTTTCTGAATCATTTATTTTTAATGTCATCACCGTCTGCCAATTTTGGCAATTGTATCCATCCATATCACATATTAACTTAATTAAACAATGACTCGTGGGACTCAGCCAGATCAACCGTCCTGCACATAAGGGGTACTCCTTCCAATTCCTATATCCAAAGGACCGACTAAATTATGCTTTGATACCACTTAAATTGTAACACCCTCACCCAACCCAACCCATCATCGAGTCCGAGTAAAGGGTGCCACAACTAAATCGGATCTTTTAACATACTTAAAGGCATGCAAGATGCAATCATATTGTATTATCTATTGATATAAAAAAAATACAATGAATCAAAAACAAAATAAAATAAAAGTTCATTGTATCAACTACAGATACTAAGGGATCTGTTTAACTACAACTCATTCGACCCCTAGGTGGAGTATCTAGAGGCTTCCCCCTTAAATGTGCATGACACCAACAGGTTATCACTCCACGATCTACTATTGTTTGGTTGGGTCCTTCCTCAAGATCCAACAGGCCCTGCATACATAAACTAGATCATGTAAGTTCAAAGGAACTTAGTGAGCTTCTTTACTACCATACTCAATAATATTCCCCAATTGTAAAAGTTTCCAATTGAAGGGACTAAACGCATATTCCATGTCTATCAAATGCTTATCTTTAATGCCGGAGTGTTCGCAAGGCAATCACTATCTGGACTTCTTACATCCATTAGTTATCTCTGGTGGATTCCCACTTTTTCACTACTAGCTTCTTGTAACTTTCCATCCCTATTCCTATCAACTTTCAATCAGCATTGACGGTTCCTCGATTATCTCAACATTTTTACGAACTCTATCCTTCCTTTACTTGTATTCTCTCCCTATTGGCAATCATTCCAATTCTGTTTAATCCATGGTGGATTTTTTTCTTACCCTAATCCCGAAGGACTTACTATTTTCCCATCTTGTGGAATGACTAGTGAAAAACCCGACACTTTGGCAGATTAAGGCCCTCTTGGGACCAATACTGGTTGGATTTCTTCCTTGTAATCCACCTTATTTGAGGTATCATGCTCGAAAGTGTAACATATTTGAGTGGTTATTTGTGTTCACAATCTCTCCCTCATATTGGTCCCCTACAGAACTAGCCATTTGGCTGGTACATACTCAATGGTTTCCCTTTGAAGAGGAATAGTCTTGACAGCCATAACTATCATCATGTGTATCCTTCTTTGTCACTAAGCTCTAACTAACCCCTCTTTTCCTTATGGACTAACTTGTATTCTCATGACAAACCACTAGCATATAGGGTTTCTCTCAGCATCCTCTAGCATTTCTTAATGGCGGATCCTTATCTATGAACCTTATATAATCTAACTTTCGATCGCCTATACACTAGGAACCACTAATACGTCAACTCTCATGACTGATCCCTGCTGGATAACCACTAATGCCATCTTACTTGACCACCCGTGTTTATTATCCCAGTGAACTATCCAGTGTTTAGTATCCCAATAGAATCTGTTTGTTGCCATAATCGAGCTATGGTCTTACACCTCAAAATTCTCACGTTTACTGTCCCAGCAGACTATCTCGTGTTTAATGTCCCGTTGGACTATCCCATGTTTAATGTCTCGTTAGACTATCTCATGTTTAGTGTCCCGATAGTCTATCTATGATGTTGTAACATCTTTCAGCTATGGTCTTACACAATATAACCCCATGTTTACTATCTCGACAAACTATCAAAGGATGTCATAACATCTTTCAGCTATGGTCTTACATAATATAACCTAGTGTTTACTGTCTCGATGAACTATCAAAGGATGTCATAGTGTCTTTCAGCTATGGTCTTACACAAGATAACCCCATGTTTATTATCCCAACGGACTATCAAAGGATGTCATAGTATCTTTCAGCCACGGTTTTAGTCCTATTTACTGTTATGGCGCACTTTCATATGATGTCATAGCGTCTTTCAGCTTTGGTCTTACTCATTTTTATCATGATGCCATAACATCTTTCAGCTATGGTCTTACTAATTTTGCCGTATAGCCTCTGAGACTAGCCACGACATTTTGTTTACTTTTCTTGTTGCATCCCGTCAATTCCTCCATTCTTCACCCTAACATTAATGCTCAAAAATCACAGTGTCCACTCCGCAATGCCCGAAGCTTCGATTGTCATAGCTGCACTCAGCAACACTGTATGGTGGTACCTAACAAACTCAACCTCTTTTTCCCATTCCTAACTTCGTCAAACCCATTGGTAATTTCTTTTCCAAATAATGCATACCATACAGAATACCTTTATGCAATACACTATGCTAGATAACCATTCAACAATCATCTACTATTTCAATCAGCATTAGCATGGAAATTTCTCATGACAACATTTTGTAACCAGAAGGCAAAGTGTAGATACTCACCTGATACCTCTTCATCTTATCAACTTAGCTTTTCCAAATGTTAGAGCTTCCATTTCCTAGGAAACTAAGCATAAAAACCAAAATAAGGGGTTAAACTCATTGTTTTTAACTTAAACCTCAATTCATTTTAGAAACATGGAGAACCCTTTTTAATGGTTTTTAAAAATTTTTATCTTCATTCTCTTAATCCCTGCATTTATAGAAAGATTAAAAACCTTACCATTTCACTGGACTCTCTACTCTTTCTATCTAAAACTAATGATCATCACTCCATGCAAAGCTTTCCCCTAACCACCTCTTTTGCAGAGAAACCAAGGAAGAGGATTGAAGAAGAAAAGAAAGTGAAACTAAGTCGAAAAAAGTCTCCTTGAGAAATCATTCCCCCAGCTATATATATAGCCCTTCCTGCACAGTCTTCAACCATTTTAAAACCATCCATTGACAATCATTTTGTCCCCCACTAAGGGACCAATTGGTTCTAATCTAACCGAACCAGATTTGAGGCTCAATTATGTCTAAACCAGCCTTTATATTTTTAAAATTTTTGGTGGAGACCGCTAACTAGCGGTCTCTTTTAATTAAATCCCTAATTATTCCAAATTTTTGGGTTCAAGGGAAACTAGATGTGACGTTCATTTTCATAAATATAAAACTCGTGGAAGCTAAATTTAAAACATACTATAATTTTATATAAATTCAACATAAGCAAAGTTCACAAAAATTACGATTTAGTCCCTTCTAACTAAATAATACACCTTAAGCCTATGTACATGCAATACTATCTTCAAAATATAAAACCATAATCTTATCCTAGCTCGATGACGTGATAGGATGAGCAAGTCTTGAACCACTTCTAACTTCCCTTTTCAACTTCAACGTACGCGATAAAAGAAATGTGTTAAGCTAAAATAGCTTAGTAAGTGCTACAAGAATTTAATCGTAAACCACATATCATATTGCAATTTAATATATATATACATATACTCTTAACATTAATCATGCTTGTTCAAATTACACTTACCAATTTGTATTTTGTTCACACAACCTAAAATGGACTGATTAGAACAATTAGGACATACGGAATAGAACTGAACATAGTTGAAGCAGATAACAGAACACAACCAAAGCGAATAAACAGTAAATGCGCTATATATATTTTTTTAATGGCATGCCACTAATATCCTAATTGTTCATATTTCATTTACTTGGGCTCAACATCAACTATGCTAATTTTTCAATTTTTTACAATTTAGTCCTTGGACTTATAGTTTCACGTGCAACTTCCATTTACAATGACATCTTTAACACACACATAGTTATCTTAATATATATAATTCACCATACCACTTTTACTTTCATTTACATTCTTATAACATATTTTATTATCTATAAAATTTAGTCCTTTTTATTACTATTACATATATATCTAATATTTGAGCATCTAATTAACAAATCCTATTATTAATATCTAAGGAAATGGGATTAAATCCTTGTAGTACTCACAACCAAGCCTTAAATGATGAATCTTCTTCTTCATTCACTTCTTAGCTACATCTTTTACTTTTTCTTCAATTTGGTCCTCTCCATTCTTCTCTTTTTTTTTTCATTTCCATAACAAATACATAAGATTTTCTTGTTAAAATCATGATCAGATGACATATTCATGCTTAAATAATAGAAAATAACATGAACATCATGAAAATTTTCCATCTCTTACCTTGAATTCTTGATATCACAAACTAACCTTAATTTCCTCTCTCCTCTTAGATAGATATTGACTCTCTTTTTATGAAACTAAGGTTACTACCTTACTCTTTTATTGATTTGAGTAGGAAAATATTAAAGAAATTTGAAGGAACAAGCTTGCAGAATTCAAAAATGGAGGACATAACTTAAATGGAATAAAAACAAAAGATAAGATGGAGAGAATAGGTAGCTGAAGTTTTTGGCTTCTTTGAGAAGGATAAGAGCTTTTCATCTTTCTCTAAAATTCTACACTATTCTACTAAAATATCTCATCATTTTAATTTAAAATGGTTAATTTGACATCTAGTCCTTATGCTAAATACCTTTACACTAAATCCCTAATCACTATCTCATAATCTCTTATTTAACTAATTACTATTTTGTCCTTCCTCATATCTAGAAATTCCATGTAAGAATCATATCTTGTTTTGAAAATTTTCCTTTTAGTCCTTCATTGTTTTTCCACCAATCCTATGTTACTAACTTAACTTTTAATTTTCACTTTTTTGCACCACTACTTTTCATTTTCCTACAAGTTAGTCAATACTACCAGCTAAAATTTCTCATTTCAAAAACACCTCGAGCCCTTTACCAATTCCAACTCAATTTGCCACTATCACACAGATATTCCTAGTAATTTATTTCCAAAAATTCTCTACTTTTCTCGGCCTGACTTGCTTCTGTTAGGAGTGAGCAAAACTCGATTTGAATTGAAAATTTTGAAGAAAAATTGGAATTTTGAGTTAAATGAATCGAGTTATTTGAGTCAACTCGAATTTTTTTCAAATTTCGAGGTCCAATTGAGTTGAACTTGCGAATTCGAATAACTTGAATAAATCGAATATCAAACTATAATATTTTATATTTTTACCCCAAATCCTCAAACCTTTTACTTTTCCCCCAAAACTTTTACTCCTTCTCACTTTCCTCCCAAAACTTTTACTCCCTTCCCATCCCAATTCCCCCATCTACCCCGAATCCATTTCCCACCAATTTTTTTAATATTTTCCCTCCAAAATTTTACACCTACATTTAGTTTCCCTCAATTTTACCCCCAAAAACCCTCAAAAATTTTTATTTTCCCGCAAAATTTTTACTCTCTCCGACTTTCCCCCTAAAACTTTTACTCCCCTCCCATCCCACCCCCATCAACCCTAAACCCATCCCCCCCATTTTTTTAATATTTTCTCTCCAAAATTTTACTCCCTCTATTTACTTTCCCTCAATATTTTACTCCCCAAAACTTTTTATTTCCCCCCTAAACTTTTACTTCTCACCTTTTACCCCCAAATAAAAAATCAAAATCATCCAAAAAAATCCCTAAACCTAAATAATAATAATTTTATTTATATCTACTATTTATATTATTAAATTAAAATTTCATATTTTGTACTATTTAAATTATTAATTTTTTAATAATATTGAATATTTATATTAAAATTGAATTATTAATAATGTCATAAAATATTTGTGTTAAAATTTTATGTTGGTATCAATTTCACATTTTATCTTTAAAATAACTTTTATTAAAAACTCACATTTTTACATTTAATAAATTTTTAATTTCAAAATACATAATCAGAAGATAATTGAAGCAACTAAGTAAGCAAAGAAGCTAACCCATATATAAAATATTAATAAATAAATTATGAGGTGATGAAAGTTACTAACTTATTAGATTACGGTGGGTGACAGTGGTTATAAGGACCCAAGATTATTTTTTAAAATTCAACTCGGACAAATATATTCGATTCGATTCGAATTCCATGTCAATCGACTTGATCCGAGAAAATTTTAAATCAAGTTACGATGATAAAATATGATTCATCAACTCGATTAACTCAATTTTTTTTCATTCAATTCAATCAAATGCTCACCCATAGCTACTGTACCACGCACTGAACCCTGAGGATGTTACATTTTCTATTTTCCAAAATAAACATCATAAATTAATTTTTCAATTAAATAATTTTCTCAACCCGATTTTTATTCTATTAAAATCATGGCAACTTTACTGTAAAAAAATCTATGACAAAATATCTTTAATTTTTGTACATTCAATGGATTTATAATGACCAATTAATTTAATTCTATTTTCAAACTTCAATTAATTAATTAATAATTAAAAACCATAAATTAATTCTTAAGATTTCCATAGTGAGAAAACCGCTTTCATTTTTTAATGTTTCCCATTTCTCTAAATTTACCATTTCTATCCATTTTTGTTCATTTGATTCAATATACAATTTATTTTTGGTTTCAACAAGCTAAAGGAGAGATTGATTGCACATATGCAACTATAGCTCAAATGATTTATAATTAACTTCCAGCTTTTCACCTATTAATTATAAGCTCATTTAGTAACGGAGTCATTCTACTGTAGTATCTTGACTGAACTCTTCTTAGACATATCGTTATAACAGCAACTCAATCAGTGCTCATCTAATGACCTTTTCAAGTGTGTTACCTTATAGGATATCCTTAATCTCTTTGGGATAAATTTGTTCTCTCAATATGATCATATTTTATCTCATGGTAACCATAACATCTTCTTTTATGATAAGTCAATTACTATCAAAAAGTAATCAATTCATTCCCCATAAAGACGAATGACTCATGACCATGTTCACTTTTCATCTATCATGTAATGCCAATGAGAGGATATCTGTAACACCCCTAACCCGTATCCGTGGCTGAATTAGGGTTACGAGGCATTACCGAACAAATACAACCATTTTTAAAACCAAACTGATCACAAACATGAAAATTTAATCATTTTCGCATAGCTGTTTATAATTTACAATCAAAATCTAACCAACATCGTACTCAAACCTATACATGCCATAAGATCAAGTTCAAATATTTAACTAAATACCAAAAGAAGTCGATAGTGTGATAGACTATGCTGATGATCCCCGAGCTCGTAACGCGTCTCCAAAATCTATAAAAACAAATGGACAAAAACAATCAAAGTAAGCTTTTATAGCTTAGTAAGTCTATAACATATCTAAAAATACATATAAAAGAATCACATAATTCTTTAAGTAAATTTATTGAAATCACAAATATCAAATATAATTACTAACCAAACATTGCTATATTAAGTCATTTTGTTTAAATCTAAAAGAATGTATATTTAACTAATATACATAAACGGACAAAGGTATATACATTATATGCATATAATCAAGTTACTAACATAATCATTAACTGCATATACTGATTTCTAGAGTACTTATTGTTCGCACTTCATCGGATCCATTTATATATAATTGTTCAATTACATATACCAAAAGCATAATTTTTATACTTATCAACTATAAGTGCCGAATGCACATATTCACTTATACCCACCTATGCCGAATGCATACATATATACACTTATATCCACCTATGCCGAATGCATACATATATATATCCACCTATGCCAAATGCATACATATACACATTTAAATATCCAACAATTTCATGACAACCGATATATATATATACATACTCACTAATCACAAAGATTCGAACGATTATATACTCATCAAACATCTTGAAACAATGTTCATATATTTATCCATTTCATTTAATTAAAATCATATATATATTTATACCCAATGCTTAGAATCACTTAATTTAAACAGATTCACTAGCACTTCACCTGATAGGCTTATAGTCTAATTCCGTTCACCGGCACTTAGCCTGCTAGGCCTATAGCCTGATTCAGTTCACCGGCACTTAGCCTGCTGGACGTATAGTCCGATTCAATTCACCGACACTTAGCCTGCTAGACGTATAGTCTGAACAATTTCACTGGCAATAAATCCGATTGATACTGAGCTTTAACAAAAGAATCTCCATTCACAGAAGTTGTATCTCTTATTTGTATATAAAATCCACATAAAATTCAGCTCAATATTCATAACTTATGTCTGTAAAACACATGGATAGATATAAATCCCAATCATCAATCTAGCTTAAATAATTCAATGATTCAACCGAAACACATTTATGTATATATAACCTCATACTATAGATTCCACTTCTAATATCATAAAATTTAACTTATAATATACTAGGTACCTTAAACATTTGAATTCCCTATATACCTATATAGTTTCATATACCATTTCAATACAAGATCTTATACATGTACATATATGCATATTCGAATCTAACAACCATATATTACTCTATACTTATTTTCGAAACAAGAACATATACCTAAATACTCATACATATTCGAATTTAACATATATATATAATTGAATATAATTTCATACTTATACTCAATATAATTATTATTCATAAGTACACATACTTGTTCACTTCAACTTATACAAATGTTCAAATATATCTCATACCTTTGAAATTTCATACCTAAATTCAATACAACAAATTTTACATATATATATATACATGTATATTCGAATATAATTTATACATATATGTTCATACCTAAATTTATTACATGGACATTCATATGCATATTTGTATATTCATAGCCATTCGAATCTAACATATATATGTATACATAATTTCATACTTTCAAATTCCAAATTTCTTTCTTTTATACTTTTAAATTTAACTCAACACACATACTATTGATATACATACTCATATGTTGATTTAATAAAATTAAATAGCTAATAGACTTACCTCGGATTTCAGCGGACACGACCGACTATTCGATTACTTTCGTTTTTCGCCGATCCAAATTTGTTTTCTTCGTTTCTTGATCTAAACATAATAAAATTTAACCTTTTTATTCATCAAAACATTCAATTAAGTCCAAAAATACATAAATGGGAAAATTACCATTTTGCCCTTAACATTTTACACTTTTTGCAATTTAGTCCTTTTTACACAAAACACAAAATACACAAAATTTGCCTACACTAAGCTAGGGCCGAATGCTCCTTGTCTTCATACAAGTCCACACATTTCATTTATTTCACATTTTAGCCTTTCAAAAATATTATTTTGAAATTTAACCCTAATTACTCAATTTCACCAAAAATTCCAATACAAAACATATTAATCTAAAACATATCTTTCATTATTCACTATCAAACATCACAAAACACAATTATTCATCAATGGAATAGACCAAAATATTCATCAAAATCAAAAATTCAAGCATGGGTTGTTGGATCGCCGGCACCCCTATGGCGCATCAAAAAATAAAAATCTGGCGATCCTAACCAGGATCCATGTGTGAGGAACGAATCGGGGTGAAAGAGGTGGCGAAATTACCTAATGTTTATTCAGAGTAGACAGCAACACCTCAACAACGAGTAGTTTGATCTGCTGTCGAACCAAACCGTAATCTATCGTGATTCTGGCCTCTACGTAATCCACCCAGTTGACTACGAACGGAAGGAATCCCCAAAATAGTTTTGAGAGTTATTTTTCTTTGACGGCTGCTAGACTCAAACAAAGAAAAATAGGATTATATATATCCTTTTGTTTTAGGGTTTTTTTTAAGAATTAAATAAATATAATAATATTTTAATCCGAAAATTATAATTACATTAATTATAATATAAGTTCAGTAAACCATATATTTATTTGAATTCTTATGCTAACCAAATTCATGTTCTCACTATACGTACAACAACCTTGTACATAATGTGTTGGAAATTTGATTACCGAATTAAATTAATTCTATAATTAATTTAATTCAAGCGACCCCAAAAACAATACCAACTATGGTTTATTCCGTTCATTTCAACTATAGGGTGTGACCCTGTAGGTTCTTGTAACGTTAGCAGTAACACTAGAACGATTCTAATGCTACGAACAATGAGTGGCATCTAGCAATGCATCATTGCTACCTAAGTCACAAGAGATCATGATTCGACATAACCTTTTTATGATTAACCTTTTATGCAATAATCCTTAAGTCCTTTATCTCTGGATTGGACACAAGTTATGGAATAGTCACACTTGCATTGTCCATTCCATGTTCCTTGATATCTTAAGCAGACTACGATATACAAATAAGTATGACATCTAGTATCAACTTATTTGAGCATGGCCATGCATTTCTAGTCTCACTTAATCAAGTGGCCTAAGATATTACTCCCATTATGTAGGAGGGACTTATCCTATATCGACCAACCATATCCCTCTACATAGATTGTGGTATATCCAACATCAGTCTTTATAGAACAACCAGTTATGGTGTACGTTTGACTGTATCAAAATATACAACTCACGATGTTGGGATTATGATGATCTCAAGTCTGTGGATCATATAAATATTAATCATTATGAGTAATGTCGTGACAATTACATAATAATCCAAGAAACATACTCATAACGGGTCAGTCCAATATGTTGTTCTCTAACATAAATATTCATGTAATGATTCTGACGTTCCATATCAATGACAACTCTTTATCATCAATCAACTACACGTTAGTCTTAATGCATTATCGTTGTCCTATCCAACAATAATACTTGACTAAGGAACTTTTAAGAATAATCATATTATTCTCAGGACATTATTATAAAACAATTTATTTATATACACAGAAAAGAAACTGAAATAATAATGGTAACGCCTTATATTAATAAATATGATAAATCAAGTATGTTATTACAACCATCTCATGATTGATATTTGGGCATACTCTAACATGGGTAAGATAGTATTCGAAGCAACGATCTCAAAAACGTAAAAATTATCAAAAACCGAGCTAAACACATACCTTAATCAAGCTTAGACAAGACCGAACCCTAGGAACTCTTTTTCTCTTCTTTTTCTTTTTCTTTTAAGTTTCGGCAATGGTGATGAAAAAGATGAACAAGTGATGTTTTGTTTTATTTTTTATTATCATTATTAACATAATTACCAAACTATCCTTAATGAAATAATATAAAAGTTAAAAAATGATTGCCCACTACCGTCCATACTATCATTTAGTGGCCTAATTTCATTTTAAGGCCTCCACATTAAAAGAACATAGCAATATAGCACTTTAACAAATAGCAAGTCACTTTTATAATTTACGCGATTAAGTCCATTTATAAAATTAAACAACCAATCGGTAAAATTAATTTACGAAAATTTCACACATGCATTCTAACATGCTTTAAACACATAAAATATAATTAAAATATTTTTAGGACTCGGATTTGTTGTCCCGAAACTACTATTCTGATTAGAGTCAAACCGGGTTGTTACAATATCATTTACCCTTGTCTAGGGATATGAATAGCACTGTTGTGAATGGTGCTACATATTACAAAAGTCGTATACCCAACGTATCAGCTTTCAGTTCCTTATCTATTCAAACTTAGGCTTTTACTTACATCAAAGTATATGAGCCACACATACATAGTCCATCATGCTGGAAAATCAAGTTTGGAAAATGTAGCGGAAAATAAGTTTAAGAGAAAAACCAGAGTTTTAAAATTTTTTCCAAAACAAAAACTTGGTTGTGATATCTAAAGTAATAAACACTTAATCAAAATTGTAAATTTTCAATTCGTCTAGGACGAACTTTTCAACCAAGAAGTCTTCTTTATTATCCTCAAGCTCACGTCTTTCGAGTATGGACTTACTTCGAATTAAAAAATTTTCCACAAAATTACCAGTGGGATAATTTTGCAATTTCTCTAAACTTCTGGGACAAGTTGTAAATAAGAAAAATGTCACTAAAAAACTTCTGAAATAATTTCTTAAGAGAATTTTCTCTCTACAACTTTCTCTTGAATTCAAGTGTGTGAAAAATAATTACCCATGACTCTCTTTATATAGAGAGAGTTTAGAGAATTCAACTATGATTAAACTTAATCATTTTAATATTAAATTCATAAAATACTTATCAAGATAAATATTAGATTAAATTTAATACTAAATCTTATTAAATTAATAGAATATTTATTTACAAAACAAATATTTAATTTAATTTAATATTAAAACTATTAAAATAATATTATTGTTAGAATAATTAATCTAAAATCAAAATATCTAGGAGACTCCCAATAGGAGTGTGATCCTTCCATTGCTCAACCGTCGATGGACCACCCGTTGGCCACTGGAATGTCGTTGTTGGCACCGCCGTGCCTGGCGGTGCCATCACAAATATGACACGTTTACGACACTCTAAGTCGATTTGGTTGTTTTCAGTTTGGTCTTGGCCAATGACGGCCCGACAGATGGCAGGACTGTCAACCCTATTAAACCATCTTTTGGGTCTCGATTTTGGATTCTCGGGCCCAATTTTCAATCTCAGACCCAATTTTCAAGTTCAATTACCCATTAGACCAATTATCTGACTTGAAAAATAATTTCCAAAAAATATCATATTTATTTTAATTAATTTGATTAATTTAATTTTGCTTGATCAAAATTAATTTTCCCAAAAATCACTGAGATTTTCCTAAATTATTTTTTCAAGAAAATTCTTTAAATAAATTCTCTAGTTGAACAATTCTCATGATCACCCAATTTAATTTCAAATTGAATAAATTGACTCAATTAAATTATTTCCAAAGTTGTAGAATTTTCTTTTAATTCAAATATAGTTCGATTGAGCTTTTGTTGAGCTAGCAGAGGGACCAATCAAACATATACAATTAGGCTCTAGTTATTGTAATTATATCCAGAAGCATTGCTCCGATAATTTGCAATTTATTTAATCATGAAGTCAACCCATAAGAAGTACCATGATTGAAATCCCCTTATTGTATAGTCTTTACTAAAGCAATTCATCCAACTACTTTGTCCAATGACCTCGTCATGTGTGTGTTACCCTCATATGATATTCTTGAATCCTTTGGGTTAAATTCATTCACTCAATACAATCCTCTTTTATCTCATTGTCACCATTGTGTTTTCTTAATGATTAATATAATCACTGTCAACAAATGACTATGACAAATTATTTGTTCAAGAATAAACAACCAATGATCATGTTCCATATTTATCAATCCACATAATTCCAATGAAAGGATATCGTTAACTCTTTAATTGAGCTATGAATTCCACTGTTGCTAGTAAAGTCATGCCATACACAAGTCATGTACCCATCATACCGACTATCGGCTCGATCATCTTTAAAGCATAAGCCTCCACTTATATCAAAGCACATGAGTTACATACAGATTGTCAGTAACCAACTCATGATTTAGTTAAATCACATTATGAACGTCACAAGTGAATTAATTCACAAACGGATTCAGAAATAATTCATCTTAGGTCCAGTCCAATGTATCATTCTTCCAATAAATACATTTATGTCTCTACCCGCGCAATCAATTACTCTGATAGTCAAGACTAGTCATTTATCCAATTGGAATTGTAGACAACATAATAATCTTTCTAAGTATTTGAATCAAATGCTCACTTTGATTCTTTTTGGGATTACGGACTCATTTATATTATCACTGAAGTAAGTTGTCTTTCTCGTAATGTAAACGTTCTTATAGTGCCACCTGTCATCAGTTTGAACTTGGACAATCAATAAGCTACTATTTACTTATCAGAATTTCGCTATGCATGTAAAACATGAAAGACAAAAACACAAATGTCATAATAGTAAAATATGAAATTAGCTTTATTTATTTATCGTTCAAACACATAGAAAACAATTACATGTTTACTATAATATGGAAAAATTTCCCAACACATCATCCACTCAAGATTAAGATATGTCACACTTTAAACGTCACAACTGAGTAAATCCATAAACGGATTCAGGATCTATTCTTCTTGGGACTAGTCCGATGTACTGTCAGTCCAGTCAATCACACCTCTGTATGTATCTTCTGGGAGTCATCCACTTCAATGCCCAAGAAAATGCATCTCTCCAATTGGACTTGTTAGACGATATATTGGTATTTCAATCAATTTGCTCATTTTCAATTAGACTAATGACATGTTTAACTTTGTCTACTAAAACAAGATGTCTTTCTGTATTACTATCTGACCACCTAATACCACTTAGTATTAGTTTAAACATTAAATAACTAGTGAGTCAATATTTGTTTCTATTTTTATTTGCATGCAAAACCCATATAAGAACATTATATAAAATATATTAATGTAATCAATGAATTATTTTGTTAACTAGTCTGCTTGAAAAAATTACAAGTTTACAAACGAATATACTACACTTAGAACACTAGAACCAATAGTTTGCTCATATTGCTCGTGGAGTAAATGACCCGACTATTATAACGGGGTGTAGCAGTTGGCCCACGTTCGAGGGAGAGGTTATACAATAGCCTTCCCAGAAGCTCTCTCTCGTATGGAATGTTTCCAATGAGTTCTCACGAGAAGGTGGTTTTGGAGATGTTGAAAAGGACTTGCCTTTGAAGTGACGAAGGGGTACATGTCTAGAAGGTTGAAAAAATTTTGCATTGCAGGGATGTGCTTCCGGGGTGGTAAAGGTTCTGATGCTACCATGGTGAGTTACTAAAAGTTAAATGGGTGGGCTTTATGTGTGAAAATCATGTGTGATTGTCATTTTCCAAACATTGTACTTCATTAATATGTGTATTTATGATCATGCATTACAACTCACCATTAGGAATCAACGCACCTAATTTCCTGTCGTTTGAGTTTAAGAAATGCCAAGTGTTCTGTTTTGATTAGTGGCGAAGTCATGTTTGGTGGCTTTTTGAAGATGTCTTTCCGCCCGAGGAGTCTATATAACTTGGACTTTGTTGTCTTCTCAATTTTCACCTAAGTTTAAAGATTCTTAGAATATTTTCAGTTTTCTTGTGTTACTTTTTTCTATTTTTCTAATTTTCTTTATGAGTTTTTGTTAAGCTTTGGCCTACATTGCAACAAGAGACCAGCAGCAGTTCAGCACAACACCAGCAGCAAAACTGTTTAAAGTACAGAAATGGAGCTGAACCGAATGCAACAATATGTTTTGATCATTTTGTTCCTATGTAACTTTGGCTAGTTCATTGCAATTTGTTCACAAAGTTAGTAGGATTAGTTTATGATTTGAGTTGATGTAATAGTTTATATGTCAGCTACCTTTTGTGTGTAATTCAAGCAAATTTTAGTCTTGTATTAGTGGGAGCAGTTAAGTCATTAGGTAACTTCTAATTACTTTGTAACTCGTATATTATTCAAATTTTGAATGAAAAATTAAAGTGAACTTTTAGTTATCATTTTCCAAATTGTTTTCATTCTATTTATGCTTCGATTTCTTTTCCTGGTCTGCTGCTTTTGTTTTTGTTTTACTGCTTAAGTTCCAACAAATGGTAATCAGAGCCTGTCATCTTTGAGGGCCTCTGTTGTTGGTTTTTTTTAGCCAAAACAAAACTTGAGAAAAGAGAAATCGAAGTTGTTGGGTTTGTTTCAGCAGGATGAGCTTCACACCACCTCCACCACCTGTGTTCACTAGAGAGAACTACCACGTTTGGGTAGTTAAGATGAGAACATACCTTCAAGTGCACAATTTGTGAAATGTGGTTGAAAATTATACTGAACCACCTCCATTGAGGGTCAATCCCACCATTGCTTAGATCAGACAACACGGTGAAGAGTGCTCCAAGAAGCATAAAGTAATGGCCTACTTGCAGAATGGAGTATCCGATGTTATCTTCACTGGGATAATGGCCTGTGACTCACCTAAGTAGGCATGGGAGAATTTGAATGAGGAGTTCATGGGGTCAGACAAAACAAGGTCGCAATAAGTAATTAATCTCAGGAGAGATTTTGATAATTTGAAGATGAAAGAGTCAGAAACTATCAAGTAGTACTCAGACGGAATAATGGCCACTATCAACAGCATTAGGCTCCTTGGAGAAGACTTCAGTAGGAGCAGAGTTGTTGAAAAGGTCATCATCACTCTCCCTAAGAAGTTTGAGTCAAAGATTTCATCACTTGAGAACTCAAGAGACTTGTTAGCTATCTCATTGTCTGAGCTGATAAACTCTCTGTATGCACTTGAGTAAAGGAGGGCCAATAGGCAGGAAGAGCATCCTGAAGGAGCTTTCTAGGCAAAGGCCAAAGTAGGTTCAGGTTCAAATTTGAAAGGGAAGAAGCCTTAGCTCGATAAAAGGGAGAAACTAAGGAAAGATGCAAGCAAGAAAGTTCCCACCATGCATTCACTGCAAGAAGACCAT
Organism: Gossypium hirsutum; assembly: GCF_007990345.1. Taxonomy (NCBI): domain Eukaryota; kingdom Viridiplantae; phylum Streptophyta; class Magnoliopsida; order Malvales; family Malvaceae; genus Gossypium; species Gossypium hirsutum. Next base: position 12,002,733 of record NC_053446.1, on the reverse strand, counting down.
ACATTTGGAGAGGTACTATTGGTACAGGCCAAACATTCAATGCAGAAGCTACAAATAGTTTGGCCATGTTGAGAAAATGTGCAGAAGCAAGGGGAAAGAACCTGCTTAAGAGCAAGCTCGAGCTGCTGAGGATCTTCAAGCTCAGGAGGAGCATGTTTTCGCAACTTCTTACTTTGCAAGCTCAAGCTAAAGTAAAATTAGATGTGACTGGCTAGTGGACAGTGGTTGCTCACACCATATGGCAGCTAATGAAAAGCTGTTCAAGGACCTTAATAGGAGTTTTACTGTAAAAATCAAATTTGGTAATGATAATCTGGTTGAAGCTCAAGGCAGAGGAGATGTTGTGATCAACACCTGTTCAGGTAACAAAATAATTTCTGATGTGTTTTTTATGCCTGGCATAGATCAGAATCTGCTTATTGTTGGTCAGTTAGTGGAAAAAGGGTACTCTTTGGTCTTTAAAGATGGCTCTTGCATTGTTAAAGACTCATTTGGTCAGGAGTTAATCACAGTAGCAATGATAGATAGGTGTTTTATGCTCGATGTGAATCAACTCGAGAAGAAAGCTTACAGTAGTCTTGTTGATAACACGGGTCTTTGACATAGGAGACTAGGCTATATCAATTTTAGATCACTTCATTTGTTGCACAAGCTAAATTTGGTTGATGACATGTCAAAAGTTGAACCAGGAGACATTTTTTGTGAAGTTTGCCAGCTTGGTAAGCAGGCTAGATTGCCTTTTCCAACTAATAGTGCATGGAGAGCTCAAAAAAAGCTTCAATTGCTTTATTCTAATATTTGTGGACCAATGAAGACTCCTTCATTGAATGACAGTAAGTATTTTGTTCTGTTCATAGATGGCTTAACCAGGTTTTGTTGGATTTATTTCTTGAGGTAGAAATCTGAAGTGTTTGAAGCATTCAGCAAAATTAAAGCCCTAGTTGAAAACCAGACTGGTTGTAAGATCAAAGCTTTGAAAACTGATAATGGCACTGAGTATTTTTCTAATAGATTTTAGAAGCTGTGTGAGCAAGCTGGGATTTATCATCAGCTAAATACAGTTTATAATACTCAACAAAATGGAGTATGTAAGAGGAAAAATAGAACTGTGCTTGATATGGCCAGATGTCTATTATTTTAGAGTAACTTGCCAAACAAATTTTGGGCTGAGGCAGTCAATAACTTAGTGTATTTGCTCAACAAGCTGTCAACTCATGCTGTCAAGGATAAGACCCCCTTTGAAGCTTGGCATGGACTCAAGCTAATTGTATCACACCTCAAAGTGTTTGGCTGTGTATGTTATGCTCATATTCCAATAGAAAATAAGACTAAGCTTGGAAGAATAGTTGTTTCAGGGATGTTTGTTGGCTATAACAGCACTAAAAAGGGCTACAGGGTATTTGATCCTTCAACAAAAAAGATTTTAATGAGTAGAGATGTAAGGTTTGATGAAGAAAAGGTTTGGAGATGGAATAATGCAGATGCAAGATCGATTGAAGAAGATCAAATGAACTATGACTTTGAACCTGCTGAAGTAGAGCCAAGAAATGAAACTGTTGATGATGCTCCTGTGAAAGGTACCAGAACTATTGCTGGCATCTACCAAAGATGTAATGTTGCAATAGTTAAACCCTCTGACTTTGAAGAAGCTGACGGGGACAAGCACTGGAAGAAGGCCATGGAAGCTGAATTGGAGATGATACACAAGAATGATACTTGGGAATTGATGAGCAGACCTGATCATAAGAAGGTTATTGGTGTCAAGTGGGTGTTTAGAGCCAAGTATAATGCTGATGGCTCATTAAATAAACACAAGGCAAGGCTTGTGGTGAAAGGCTACAGCCAGCAATATGGCATTAATTTCATAGAGACATTTGCTTCGGTAGCAAGGCTAGACACAATTAAGCTTCTGTTTGCCTTAGTTGCTCACAAGCAATGGAGAGTTCACCAGTTAGATGTTAAGTCAATATTTCTGAATGGTTTCCTCAAGGAGGATATTTTTATTGAGCAACCAGATAGGTTTAAGGTCCTAGGAGAATAAGAAAAAGTCTATAAGTTAAAAAGGGCTCTATATAGCATAAAGCAGGCACCAAGAGCCTGGTATGACAGGGTTGACACATACCTGTCTAGGCTCGGTTTTGAGAAAAGTGTTAGTGAAGCTACACTTTATGTGAAGAGATTAGAAAATGAGACATTATTGATTGTTTCTCTCTATGTGGATGACTTACTTGTGACTGGAAGCAAAGATGAATTGATTAGTGATTTCAAAGTAAAATTACAAAAAGTGTTTGAAATGACAGATTTGGAGTCATGACACATTTTCTTGGTATGGAAGTAAATCAATTAGATCAAGGCATTTTCATTAGCCAACATGCCTTTGCTTTGAAGATTCCCAATAAATTTTGCATGCTAAACTGCAAGATAGTCAGCACACCTGTGGCTCAAATGGAGAAGCTGACTAGCAGTGGGAATCAAAAAAGGGTTGATGAGAAGGAATATCGAAGCCTTGTAGGTTGCTTGCTCTATTTAACAACAACCAGGCCTGATATCATGTTTGGTGTTAGTCTTTTGTCAAGATTTATGCACTGCTGTGATGTGGTTAATTTCAAAGCAGCCAAGAGAATTCTCAGATATGTCAAGGGAACTTCAAGTTATGGAGTCAAGTTTGAGAAGGGAAAGGAGCTTAGGCTAGTAGGATACTCTGATAGTGATTGGTCTAGCTCTGTCAATGACATGAAGAGCACCTCTGGTTACTTCTTTACCCTTGGATTAAGAGTTTTCTGTTGGAGTTCAAAAAAGCAACAAACTATTATTCATTCTACAGTTGAAGCAGAACAATTGCAACTACTGTAGCTGTTAATCAAGCCATTTGGCTTAGGAAGCTCCTATTTGATCTTAATGAAGAACAAGCTGAACCAACTGATATTAGGGTGGATAACCAATCTACAGTTGCCATAGCCAAAAATCCAATCTTTCATGGTAAGACTAAACATTTCAAGATCAAATTTCATTTTGTTCGAGAGGCAGGGCAATCAAAGGAAGTCAGTCATGTTCATTGTAGCTCAGAAACTCAATTGGCTGATATTTTGACCAAGCCATTAGGAGCTACTAGATTTGAAACTTTGAGAAGGAAGATTGGTGTTTTTTTCATACAGTCCAAGGAGGAGTGTTAAGCTTTGGCCTGCATTGCAACAAGAGACCAGCAGCAGTTTAGCACAACACCAGCAGCAAAACTGTTTGAACTGCAGAAATTGAGCTGAACCGAATGCAACAATATGTTTTGATCATTTTGTTCCTATGTAACTTTGGCTAGTTCATTTGTAATTTGTTCACAAAGTTGGTAGGATTAGTTTATGATTTGAGTTGATGTAATAGCTGATATGTTAGCTACCTTTTTTGTGTAATTCAAGCAAATTTTAGTCTTGTATTAGTGGGAGCAGTTAAGTCATTAGGTAACTGCCCATTACTTTGTAACTCATATATTATTCAAATTTTGAATGAAAAATTAAGGTGAATTTTCAGTTATCATTTTCCAAATTGTTTTCATTCTGTTTATGCTTCGATTTCTTTGCCTGGTCTGCTACTTTTATTTTTGTTTTACTGCTTAAGTTCCAACAGTTTTGTTTCAAAGTCCATTGTTTTCTTTCGATTTTAGTGCTTTCATCTTACTACTCACTTGGTTTATGAAGTTTTTAACCGACGTCGAGTTGGTTTTTCTTTTCGGTAAGTTTAAAATTTTTAATTTTCCATCTCCCACATTTTTCTTGTTTGGGTCGAATATGGTAAGAGGGAGTCATGGGGGTGAGGCCGAGTCCAACTTTAAGGTTGATAGTCGTGAAAACAAAAAGGGAAAATGAAGGATAGGGGAGCATGCTTTGAAGTGGCATTTGAATGTACCACTAGCCAGAACAATATGTAGAGATTGTTGTAGTGTGGAGGGTTGTTACTAAATAACTATGAATTCAAATTTAGTATCCTCCGTGACAAACTTGAGCTGGGTACAACCTGTGGGCTGAAGCACCACGAAAGGAAGCTTGGGTTCTTCTTACCTTTGTACGTTCTGGAAGTTGGGTTCCATCTACCCTCACGCGAGTTTATCTACGAAGTGTTGAACTTCTACGAGGTTGCATTGAGGCAGCTTGTTGATGCCTCTTAATGGAGTTCCTTATTTTGTGTCGCCAATAGGACAGGGTTCCTCTATTACGTACGTTTTCAAAACTTGTATAGCCTGGCCCCTTTGAACCAAACGACAAACCCCGGGTTAGTGTGTTTCACCAAGCATTGGGGAAGGCACGTTGAGCTTTTAGTGTTTGGGAAAGTTAGTAACTTAGGATTGGATTGAACCAAGTACATCTTAGTGGAGCATAGATTCCCTAAGGACTTCACTTTCCCTACTACTTAGACACTTCCTCCTGACACTATGGATTATTCAAACTAGCCCTAATGATGCATTTAGTATTGAGCAGTTTAATGCTCTTCGGAAGGTAGTCCTTTGGATGTATTAAGGGTTATCACGATTCGAAACATATGGAGGCATCTGTAGTTCGAGGCAACTACTAAATAACTATGACCAAATTAACATGTGTAAAACATTGAGAGTTAAGTTTGTTACCATGTTAATTTTTGAATTATAATGTCATTTTTCTATGACATTTTAAAATTGTCACGTCATTTTTTATGACAAATTTAATAATAGTTAACAGAATTGGATGGTTAACATAATTGGATAAAAATAAATGCGATAATTTCAGTGATCATTTTATAAATTTTATAGTTGAGTGGTCAAAAAATTTTTAAGCATAGTTGGGTAACTTGCAATGTAGTTTAACAAATATATTTAATACTACTTACTTAAGTTAGATTTTTAAGTTTCTGTTTAAATACGGGCAGGTGAGTAAGAAGCCGGGATATCCAGAATTAATAGATCATAATAGCTGGTATGCTAAGCCAAAACACAGGCCTGTTTCCTCTTTTACGGCCATCAACAAGGCTCTGCCTTTTAGCTATTAATCACCATTAATTTGGACTACTTCTTCAAACTCAACTGGACTTAATGATATCTTTTTTCTTAAGTTTAATTTCTGATGTGCAGGATCCATGGTATGGCAAGCACAGAGCATACTCTTAAACTCATGAGAGATTTTCTTTCAAAAATATTCCATATCCAGGCAGGAAAAGATCAGAGAGGTTTAGAAAGACATATTTTTATAAACACGCTAATATTTTATTTCTGATAGTAATTCTGCCCCTTCAGCTGAGGTTCTTTCATCCTTATATAGGTATGAAAAGTTATACGAGTAGATATATAGGAATCTGCTTTACAAATATACTAATTACAGACATGACTTAAAGGACATGACTCAGCAGATAGGAATCGGTTTTACAAACATACTAATTACAGACATGACTTAAAGGACATGACTCAGCAGATAGGAATCTGCTTTACAAACATACTAATTACAGACATGACTTAAAGGACATGACTCAGCAGATAGGAATCTGCTTTTATCTTGGTGTCTCAGATTCTGACCCAGTAGTGCCATAATTTGTATCAATGTCAGATGTGATGTTAAGCTCTATTATTTTCCATTTCTTCTCTTCACGTGCTTCATAACATTTGAGCTCCAGTTGTTCAATCTGTGTTTCAAGATCATCTGGTGGTATCACATCATTGTCAGTAAAAGAGTCTTTTGCTTTTGAATTTTGGTTTGATTCTTTTGTTTCATGAATATCTTTCCAGGAAGCTATTTCTTGAAGATCTTGGAAATCTTGAATAACTTGGCTGCAATGCATAGGATAATCTTGAGACCATTCTTTGGGATATGGAATGTTTGTCCAATATTCTTAAAGGGCCTGTCTCAACTGGTCTTGGTATGGTGTTGGTGAATTTCTTTAAACATCCCATGGTGCTTGTGAATTTCCTGAGGGCCATATTTCTGAAGGGATGATCCTGTTAATCTGACATAAGTATTTTTGTAAATCCTTAAGATCAAAAGGATTTTCATACACCTCATTAAAATATGTTTTATGGATCCATGTGCTGGGTAAGGCAGCAAGCTGTATAGCTGATCCATGTTGCATGAAGTATTGAGGTTTGTAAAAAATTATTACGACCCATTGGACACGTGTGTTTTTGAGAAATTCGAACATGAGCATATCTTGCCATTGTTCCAAAGGATAGAACCACTTTAAAAATGTTGCTAGATTTGTCATCTCAGGAGCTTCTTCATTATTGATTGCTAATGTCAAAAAATGTTGGAGATCATGGATAAAAACTCAATTCCTATATGGAAAAGATGAGTTAAATACCATAACATCCATTTTAATTCTTCTGGGAATTCACCAAACTGGAATTTGATTGGGTTTATGAAAGGGTATTCAGGATGAAGTCCTAAAGGTTTAAGAAATAATCCTCCAAAATTCCTAAAGAGGTCTAATTGGTAGGAAAGCATCATATTCATGGCTTCTTTATGAAATCTTTTTTCAAGGATTAAACTAAAACTTCAGGAGGATGATCACGATGAGTGTTTTCTTTACAAGAAATGGAAAATGGTGATGGTGGTGGTTGTTGTTTCTGTTTTCCTTTCTTCTTGGAAGAGGATGATTAAAACATGAACACCTCAACAGGTTTCAGATTAGAGACATAGGTAGTTTCAGGTAATCTGGTTAAGATATCAGCGAGAACATTATCCTTACCTTTTATATGAATGACATCAAAGGAGAATCTGGAAAACCATTCTGCCCAGCGGAGAAGTTGTGGATGAGGAACTTCTTTCTGTTTGAATTTTATCATTTTTGGAAAAGATGACATGTCCATTTCAACAAGGAAATGATATCCTGTTAGCTGAAACTGGAATTTGGTAATTCCGTATTTCACTGCAAGGAGTTCCTTGAAAGTAGAGTGATAATGGATCTCTGCATCTGAGAACCTTCCACTTTGATATCCACAAAGTCTTCTTTTTCCATTGTCTTCTTCAAAGAGAATTGCTCCCCAGTATTTATCACTTGCGTCTGTCTGCAAAATTCGTTTTTCTTTGAAAGGAATTTGTAATGGTGGCAGATGGGCTGTCCTTTCTTTCAATTGTCTAATGGCTTTTGTCTGTTTGGACTTCCAGGGCGGTGGATCTTTCTTTAGCATCTTTCTTAAAGGATTTGTTAATTTTGCTATCTTGGGAATAAAATCCCTGAGATAATTAACAATTCCAAGAAACTGCTGAACTTGTTTCTGAGAAAGATTGCTATCTGGAAATTTTTTCAGTTCTTCAGCAATGTTTGGACTTGGTTGATATTTCCCATTTTTGATGATCATTCCTAAAAACTCAATTTCTTCTTTGTTGATCTGCATTTTCCTTTCAGAAAGCATTATTCCTTGATCAAGAATAATTTGTTTGAATTGGTTAAGGAGAATTGCAAGATCCTTTTCATCTGGGCTATAGAGCAGGATATCATCAATATAAATCAATGCTTGATCCATAATGGGCTGGAAGATTTTGATCATTGCCTTTTGGAATTTCGAGGGAGCTGTCTTGAGTCCAAAGGGCATCACAGTCCATTGATAATGTTTATTTGGGATATAGAAACCTGTCTTGGACCTGTCTTCAGGATCTATACCCAATTGCCAAAATCCAGCTTTCAAGTCAAATTTTGAAAAAATCTGGGCTTTCGCAAGACTTGAAAATAGGCAATTTCTATTGGGCAAAGGAAATTTGTCATCTTGAAGAAAATGATTGAGAGGCTGATAGTTGATTACCAATCTCAACTTTCCACGGGCTTACTCGGATCTTTTGTTGACATAGAATGCTTCACATGCCCATTGTGAGTCTGAGGCTTCTATCAATCCTTCTGCTTGTAGTTGTTGACATTCTTTTTCAGCTAGCTTGAAATGATCTAGATTCATTCCAACATGACTAGCCTTGGTGGGATTGATATCTTCATTCTTCTTGAAAGGCAATTTGATGAAGAATTCTAAATTTTTCCATAAAGGATGGTTGCATTTTTTCAGAAAATCTGAATGCGATTCTGCACATGTCTTCTGTTTCAGTTCTTCAACAACTTGTTGTATTTTGTCAGCATCTATAGTGAATAATCTGGGGATTGATACATAGGGCTTGAACATCTGTTTGTACCTCAATCCTTTTGGTAAAATTCTTAATTGTTTGGCTTTAAGATATAAATCAAAACCAACAATAAGATCTTTTCCAGGAAGCTTTGATCCCAATATTGCTGTAGTAATGGAGCAATTGGGAAAGAACTGGATCTTGATGGGCTTGCTTCTTAGATCTGTCTTAAAAACCTTTCCGGATGCTGAACTGAAATACTTAATGTAGGGTTCCCAATACTCTTCTGGGAGGATTTCTGGATTCATGATAGATTCTGCAGCTCCAGTGTCTATGAAGGCAATTACAGTAATAGGTCTACTGTATTTACTTAAGTAGATAGAGACTGGAACATGAGGAGCTAAAATCTCAGTGTTGGCAATTTGAGGAGTCTCTGAGAGAAAATGATAATTCATTGATGGTTGGATCATCAATGATTCAGATGATGAGGATTCTGAGTCTTCTGAGTAGTCACTGTCTTCAAAGCTTTGAATTGCACATATTGACTAATCATTTGGTTCATCATCAATGGAGAACAATGACTCAATATCATCTTCTTCAGTTATCTTAATTCCCGATCTCTGCTGGATTTGCCTGATCATCTTTGCTCCTTTTTTGTTTTGTGGACAATTTTTTGCAAAGTGACCTTTTTTGTTGCAGATGTAACACCTTGTGGATTTTCCTTTTTTTGAAAATTTCTTCTTCTTTTTGAGATATCTCCATCGGTATTTTTTTTTTGGGAATTGATCTTGAAACTTTCTTTCCTTTCGGAAATGCTTCTTCTTCTTTGTGGAACAATAACATGATTTGTCTTCCTTGCCACATTTAATTTTGATGTGTGAGTCAGTACAGGCTTTGTCTATCCTTCTGTCACCATGAAGATAATCCTTGAAAACTTTTCTTCTGTTGCAGATATCTTCAAGAGCAATAAATGTTTCTTGTTGGATTTCACCCATGGTCAAATTGAGGATATTTTTGTTTTGCCTGTAAAGATTCTGATTAATCGCAACTTGGATGGGATCTGGAAGAGATGCAACAACAGCTTTAGACTTGGTTCTGATCCAAGGGCATAAAATAGCTTCATCATAGCATAAAAATGCTTAGATAAGTCTTTTTTTCTGGTAGGAGCAACATTTCCTTTTGAAGAATTCTCGTCTTTTGAGTGTTAGCAGATCATTAGGATTACCAATAAAATAACTATGGATAATCCTTGTAGCCTGAGAAAAATCTGTTAACACCAAAAATTGTAATTGATCCGCCTGAGTAGCTGAATTCCACCAATCTTTCAACATTCCTGTGAATCTTGAAACAAATTCAGACAGGATGTTATAATTGCTTTCTTCTGTTAGCCTTCTAGTATCGAGCCACGCATGGAACTCTTGTAATCTTTCAGGCCATTTGTTAATTGGAATATCATCCAATGTGAAAACCATCTTTGTTATAGAGACATGCGGTGCTGATCTTGCATTTGATGGTTCTCCTGCTTCATTCATCTCTTCATCTGATGGTTCTTCAACCTTCACACCAGGAGTGGCCATTACTTCCGGTAAATCTCTAATTCCTTCTTCTGAAGAATTATTGGTTTCTCCAATTGATTCTGAATCATAAGGATTTGCTGCTTCTTTTGAAAAGGATACTGAATCTTCTTCTGGTGGAATATGTTCAAAGTTTAGAGCTGGGGTTGTCTCTGATTCTCGGTGGAAAACAGATATTTTTGGCAGAATATCATGAGTGTAATCCTTTAAAAATTTGGTTAAAGGATTAGAGGGACTCTTATTATTTTGCATCATAAGTGACTTTGACATCAGCTTCGGTGGTGGAGATGTTGGCGGTGAAGAGAATTGGCTTTCTTCATCTTCTTGTTTTTCCACTGGTCTTTTCCCTCGAGCCTTTTCTTGTCTTCTTTTCTCTTCCGCAGCTTTTCTTTTTTCTTTCTCCTTTTGTGCTTTGATTTGTTGACATAATTCATAGATTGTGGCCTTCTTCTTTGGCTCTGGTGGGGGGGAAATGATTGGCTGTGTCCCACCTTGTCGAGGGCTATCAGTCTGTCTTATGGATGGGAAAAGTTCAATCCCATTTTTCTCCGGCTGTCGCGGTGGCAACTTCCCATTTTCTTTCAGATATTTGATCTGTTCTTTAAGATTTTGGATTTCTTTTTCTCTTTATGCAAGATGAGAGAATAAATCTTGTCTTGGGCCTGCTGGTTCATGAGCGACTTCTTTAAGCCTTTTTTGAAAAAGCTTTATGAGATTTTTGATCATCTCTGCATTTTCATCAGTTGTCTTTTCAATCTTCGAAACTTTGTTATCCATCTGAGTAACTTTTTGATCAATCTTTTTGCTTGCAGCATTCTGGGCCAAGGCATTTTCTGATTGCCAGTTCAAGGTTGCTTCTGCTGCTGCTATTTTAACTTGTTTTCCTTGTGAATCAGTTTGGAGTTTCGAAGAGATCTTGGGCACATGAAGATATTCATTCTTTGTGAATTCTTCAAGTTGTGGAAATTCCTGATCATAGGATGAATTGCTGTATACATTTGGACTTCTGGGATTGCCGTTGTTACTATAGCAATCTCTTGTTCTTTCGTCTGCAAGTCATAGATTGGTTATTTTTCTGAACCCATTTATTGATTCTTTTGTAACATGGCTGTTTCAAAGGCTTAGATAGCCATTTTGTTTCAGAATCTGGTTTCGGAGGAGATGGTGGAGGCATTTTTGGTTGCTTTTGGATTTTAAGAGATTGTGGTCTTTTTGCAGAGTAATCCACAAGATAAACAAATTTGCCGTTATTTTCTCCTAAAGGACCAATGTCTGGATCTCCATTCATCCATCTTTCATAGAAGCTTAATTGTGTTAATTTCTTGCTAGACTTCTTTTTTCGGGAGAGTCTAATATCTTCATCAATTTCTTCAAAGACATCATTTCTGCATCCTTCACAAGAACAATTGATATCCCAGGGACAATGTCCTGAGGGATCTTTGAAAAAGTACAAAGGCTTCCCATCAGACTGGAAGCTCTGAATAAGTGTTGCTTCTGGTCCAGGTACCGTTTCTTCAGTAGTTACTGGCTGTAACATCATCTGAGTTGTAAAAACGGGTGGAGTCGGGAGTTGCTTTAAATGGTTGTGATCAAATCTGATTTCACTGGTTCTATCAGCTTTAGTGATAATCTGGCTTTTGGTAGATTTGATTGGCTGATTATGTTGATGGATCTGTTCATAGTTTGTCACCTATTTTTCTGGAAAAAGCTTTAAAAGCTCTTGCTTGGGTATCTACTTGGGCACATGAATACAATGAGGCTCTTCTCTTGTGTTGACAGAAATAAGAAGAGAATCATCAGATCCTTGATTAGCCAACTTAAAAGCATGATCTTGGACCCTATACACGATCTGGTAGTGTAGGGTTACAGTAACTGCGGATTCCACCATTTCTGCACCAACGATCTGGATTTGTACTTTCAAGGCATCCATCAAGTTGGGGTCTTGTAAAGACATGGTAAAATTGGGAAATAGGGTTACCATAGCCATTCTCGAACTTAGTGTTGCTTCAACTGTCCCTATACAAGCGTCTTGATAACGCTTATATCTGGAATCAAGTAGGGCTATTCTGGAAACAACAGGTTTCCCTGAAGTTCCATGATAGTTAAGGGCCAGACGTACCGCTCCAAAGTGCATATGAGAATATCCATGTTGGCACCATTCTTGAGGGAAGTGAGATGGGATCTCCAGTGTGACGAACTGTTCTTCCTGTCCTCCATAAATAAGATGTTTATCAAATTTAGAGGACTGGACATACTCTTTAACCGCTTTTCTTCTGGTGGTTATAAGAGACTTGATACTTTTTATAGGTGAAAAGGAAGGCTTTTGATAGGTAGAATATGGATTTGCAAAGTGACCTTTTTTGTTGCAGATGTAACACCTTGTGGATTTTCCTTTTTTTGAAAATTTCTTCTTCTTTTTTAGATATCTCCATTGGTATTTTCTTTTGGGAATTGATCTTGAAAACTTTTTTTCCTTTCGGAAATGCTTCTTCTTCTTCGTGGGACAATAACATGACATTATTTTTTGAAAATTTTTTTTTTGCATTTCTACTGTTTAAAATATTTTTTTATATTTTTAAGTATATATATTTTAAATTTTGAATAGTTTTTTTCTGAAAATTTCTTAATTATATTTTTTATTTATGGTTAGATGAACTTTTTAATTTTTTATAATTTTAAAATTAATTTTTTATAATTTTAAAATTAATTTTTTATTAGATTTATAAAACAAAATAGTGTCACATTAGTGAAAGGTTAAGGATCAATTTGCTTCAAAGAAAAGAATAAGATTCAAATTGAATAAAGGTGTAAAAATTATAAGTTTTTGTTATCATGCTTTATATGGAAAACACCAAAATGAGAATTTCACAACACAATTTTAAGGATTATTTTATTTTTATGTAATATATAGGGATTAATTTGCTCATTTTTCAAATGGATAAATAAAAATGTAATCTAAAATATAATACATGTACTTAGTATGATATTTTTACCATACAAATACTTGCAAGGTCCTATTTTATTAATTAACCAAAAAAGAAACACTTGTGTTTGGGCCAACTTGTCAGAGTCCAAAACAGAAGGTGGAGTGGATTGTGGTTCCTTTGTTTCTTGATGAGATGACCCATAACCATAACTTGATATTATATCCTTCGCCCGCCCATTCAAAGTGGCGGCCGACGGCCCGACCACTTTCACTTTGTTGTTTATTAATCATATACGTATACATATACATATACGTTAGCTTTGGAGCCCATAACCAGAAATAACGGTAGCGCGAGATGCGATCGGCGGTCGACCCTGTTTTTGCTTGTGCAAGTCGCCGCTCCTTTTTCTTTTGAATGAAATGTCACTATCACAGTGGCAATGGGAGACTGCAGCCGCCGGGGCCGTGGCGGGTTTCGCCACCGTAGCCGCGATGTACCCTCTCGATATCGTTCGTACCAGATTTCAAGGTCCTCCGTTTCTTCTATCTCCCTTTCTCTCCGTATACGCATAGTTTAGTCAAATATGTTTCAGCCTTTTATGCCGCTGATTGGATTGAATTTTATACAGTTAACGATGGTCGAGTCACCAATTTCCCCGCTTACAAGAACACCGCCCACGCCATTTTTACCATTACTCGCTTAGAGGTTCGCACCTTTTTCTTCTTCTTACTTTAGCTTATCAGATTGTATTGCTCAAGTATTAGCATTTTTAAGCTACTTAATTAGTCATGTAACCATGAAATTATGTGATTTCTATCTGATTCGTAATTGCTTAGTACTCTTAGGTACTTTCTTTTGGTGTCTAGCTTTCATTGGAGATTACAGTTTCTCTTTGCGAAGCCCCCCCCTTTTTTTTTTTCTTTTGATGGTTTACAGATTTGTGGGTTGATCATGTAGGGTCTGAAAGGGCTTTATGCTGGCTTTCTTCCTGCAGTTTTAGGATCCACCGTTTCATGGGGTTTATATTTCTTCTTGTAAGTATCAACTATAAATTTACGTGTTACAAGCTTCTCCTTTTGCTTTATGTGTTTTGAAACGCTTGATTACAGTACATTAGTTGGCATACGTGTATATATATATATATATGTGTGTGGATTATTACCAGGTTGAAAAATGTTTTATGACAATCAATTAACCTGAGGTTCTATTATTATTCTCTGTAGCTATGGCAGAGCTAAACAAAGGTATTCTAAAAACAGAGAAGAGAAGCTTAGCTCTGGCCATCATCTCGCATCTGCTGCTGAGGCTGGAGCTTTGGTGAGTATATATACTTCTAATAATGATTTGGTGGAAAAGTGGAAGGTTCATACTTACTAATAATATCAAAGTTCACAGCTGAAAGGAAATTTTCTTTTAACAGTAAAATTTACTAATAACCGAGCTTAAAACCATTTAGGATGGTCTAAGATGCTAAGTTTCAATAGCATGTCACTAGATGTTGCTGCATTTGGATAATATTTGAGTTGTCTTGGTTTGAATTAGTCAGGTACTCGTATTCTCACTGCTGATGCTAGGTTGAATTGGCCCTTAATTGATGTTAATTGAGATAGTTTTTGGTTTGTTTTCTATTAACAATTTCAATCTTGTGGCCTTCAATTGATGTTAAATTAGTTATGTACTCGTGTTCTCACTGCTGATGCTAGGTTGGATTGACCTTTAATCTATGTTAATTGAGATAGTTTTCAGTTTGAATTCTATTAACAATTTCAATCCTGTGGCGTTCTTCAGGTCTCCTTGTGCACAAACCCTATTTGGCTTATAAAAACGAGATTGCAGCTCCAGAACCCTCTTCATCAAAGTCGACGTTATTCTGGCATTTATGGTCTGCTCTTCATCTTAACGTTATTTTGCTAGTAATGTGCTCTGAGTCTGCAATAACCATTTCTGTAGTGAGTCATACTAACTCTGACTCCAAGCACTAGCAAGTAAGTGATTTGATATCATTGGTCCTGCAGAGATGTTGATGCATGAACTTTTAGAAGATACACCTTTTTCCTTTGTATATTTCTTGTGCGATTTGATATTCCAGTAGATGATTTAACACTACTAAGCAGATATGATTTTCAGAATTGTTGAGAACTTAACCCTTTTTGAAAATGATGGATGATCGTAGGTGTTTATATTTTTCAACATGAGTTCCTTTTGTGCCTCAATGTTTTCAGTTGGATATTTAACTGTGCAAAATTGATGTCTTAATTATTTCAGATGCCTTGAGAACCATACTGAGAGAAGAAGGATGGACTGCACTCTATAAAGGACTTGGTCCGGGTCTGTTAATGGTAATTTGCTGGCTGCTTTAGTCGTATTTCTGCTCCTGCTTTTCACATCATGTGTGGGTTTTTTTTTTCAGCATTTGAATATCTCAGAGCTAAATAAGACTAAATTGTTTGAGTAATATCTATGTTACTCAAACTCAGATGTAAGTATCTGACACTCACATGTTCAATTCTTTTTTTCAGCTTTCCATGTATTTGGAGAGCCTTTGATGTTTGGAATCTATCCTCGTACCCATGTCCAGATAAGTTTTGGACATGAGTACTTCAGGAAAAATGAAGAGTCGGAGCTATGTACTACTTAGTTGGACTTTAGCATAATAGCACGTGTCTATCCCATACCCATGTCCAGATAAGTTTTGGACATAATCTTATACTTTTGCAATTTACTGCTTAATTGGACTTTAGCAGGTTTCTCATGGAGCTATTCAGTTCACAGCATATGAGGAACTTCGTAGGATAATGGTTGATTATAAAGAGAAAAAACAGAAATCCGAAGGTGCCAGTAATTTGTTGGTATGTAAATTCAGTTCCTGTTTGGCTGTTTGTATAAAGTTTGGATTTACTTTACAATATATTTTTGATTGATGCATAAGAGATGTCGTACAAACACGTGACTGGTGCCATATGCCCAGAGTATCTCTGTTTATTGTGTTCTTGGGCATGCATGGTTTAACAAACTCAAACAAATGAGATATTTCATGACTTTGATAATTTGAACTTGATGCTATCGAGATCTTTTTGTCTCCTCGTGGTTAACTGATAATGATTTCTAACAGTCTTTACCATTTTGCACAGAACTCGTTTGACTATGCTCTGCTCGGGGGGTCATCTAAAATTGCTGCAATTCTTATTACATATCCATTTCAGGTATTCATTGGTATAAGTGGTGTGAGGCCTTTGTATCTATTCACCTTCTCTGAACTGGCCGGTCATGGTGCCTTACAAGGGTGATTTCTTTTTGTCTTTCTTTTTCCAGGTTATTAGAACTCGAGCACAGGTAAAGTAAAAATCAAAATCTTTCATTTATTAGTATATTAGTATGGGAATTCTTTTGTTAGGATATTAGTATGGGAATCCTCCAAGGACAGTCAAATATCCCTGTGTCGGACACATACCAGTATCCGTTACTGCCAAGCCCCGAGAAATAAAGGGATAGATAGTGAAGTTGACTTGAGAAGATAATCCGCAACTTACTGTTGGTTTGTATTGAAGACTCTAATTTGAAATTACCACTTCATCACTTGCAGCAAAGACCTAGTAAAGAGGGAATTCCAAGATATATGAATAGTTGGCATGTTGTGAAGGAAACTGCCAGGTGAGAACATACCGAAACCAGATTTTTCCATCTTATTGCTGAGGATAAACATTAATCCATATTAAAATTTGCAATGTCCTTCCTCCGTCAGTTGATCTTATTTGCATCTGAGGACTTGCAGGTTCGAGGGTATCCGCGGGTTTTACAAGGGGATAACCCCAAACCTTCTGAAAAACGTTCCTGCTTCTTCGATAACATTTATTGTTTACGAGAATGTACTCAAATTGTTAAGACCAAAAAGAAGGAATGATTGAGAAAGACATTTTGTTTTATTCTTAGTTTTCTTTTACATTCTTCACATTGTACTATACGAAGATCATATGATTTTTCTGCTATCTTATTGTTTTGCACTCAATGGTGAAAGAGGTATACGTGGTAGCTGATTATCTATAAGCTTTTTTCGGAAAGTTACATATTGTGTGCCGCAATACATATAGCCTATAAACAACCCAATTTTGATCAGTGCACATTACAAAAGATTCAACACACCAACATCAAATATAATACAATATCACATTACAGAAAGAAAAAAAAAGGCTAAACAAAGTTCCAACTTATTTTGGCAATTAGTATCATTTACTCGTGATTTGCACATTTTGATCTTATTCGATTTGATGATTATACCAAATTCAATGTACCATATCAGAAGCGATGCCCTTTGTCTGCCAAACCAATATTCTTCATAGAAATTCCTCGGCTCTTCCCCCTTTGCCCATTTCAGCTAACCTCCATCATGACTTCTTTCTTTGCACATTCGAAATCCTAGTCACTGAACGTGGAAAAAATAGAGAAGACTTCACGGTTGTGCTTGTTTTCCCAGCCTCGGCTCTAAGAATTGAGTGAGTGTGGAAGGACTTTATATGGGTTGAGTATCCCATTGGGGTCAAGCAACTTTTTTATAGAAGCCATTGTTTGTACCTATCCAAACAGATTCTCAGTTTAGACAAGAAGTACAACCATGACTCGGAGAAACACAACCAGCAAACAGAGAAATTCGTTGCATCTTTTTATTTAGAGGAAAGCTCACAGTTTCAGTAGATTTGCTGTAATAAATCTTGTTAGCTTTCATCAGTCCCAGGCCATGTTCAGCACTGATACTCCCTCGGTGTTTAGATGTCCACTCATAGACATAGGGTTCAATTTGTTCTAAAATCTGTACAATATATTGCAGATGGTAAATAAAACTGTGGAAGCATTCTCCAAGTTTTAAGTAAGGACCTTACTTTATCATCGTACTCTGGAGCAGAAACATTAAGGTGCAAATTTCCATCCCCGAGGTGACCGTATCCAACTACTGTAGCCAAGTCACCTGAAAATTTAACATGCAGATAAGAGTGGACTTTGATTATATTCTGTGAAATGCTGGACGAGTTATTTACTACCAACAAAATCACATTGAATTACTTAGAAAAGAAATATTTTATACACAGAAATGGTAACAACTTTGCTTACCAAGTCTTATTCTCATGTCATCCACAAGATCGTACATCTTTTCAACAGGCAATGACAAATCATATTTGTAAACGGCACCAGCTTTCATCAATGCTTCTGGCACACCCTGCAATGTAAGAGAAGGAACTTTACAGTTAAAACCTTGCTTATGAAATTGGCAGTGTCACTGATGGTTGTCAATTAAAAAAATGTGGTATCAAAATGGGAACCTCACGTATTCGCCAAAATGAGGATGCTTGGTTTATGTCTTGTGCAAGAACACCATCAGAAATTAAACCACCTTCCATCGAGCTAAGTAAGAAGGCCTCAAGTTTCTCCCTGCAGGAATTCTTATGATTTATGAACTCAATGTAGATATTATTGGCACTGATAGCTGAAAATAGGTATTTGAAGGAATCACAAAAAATAGTATAATCATCAAATGATCTTTAATCTTTTCTTTTTCTTTTCATTTAGGAGAAGCCAGAAGCCTTAAGAACCAAATTCATATTTTTTCTGTCAGTAAAATGGTTAATGAAAGATCATTTGACAGCATCAATTACCCACAAATCCAAAATTAAGTTACAACTCAAGAGGTAGGTTCCATCATTTGAACTTCAGTTAAGATTGTGGGTCTCTTATTATGAATGCCAGAGATAAAGGATGGTGAAAAATTCATTACCAAAACATGAAAAAGAACTGTTGACAGCTTATCTCAACTGCTCTCATTACTGATTTTTAGGGATTAGATTAGCTTAAAATAAAGATTATTGATTTAATGTATTGATTATGTTTCCTTAGTAAGGCCTACTCTTTTAGTATAAATAGCCATGTAAACTTTTCTGTTGGAATATACAAGAGAAGGATTCCTGTGATATCAAGAGCTTGAGAATCCAAACTTAGAAATCCAATTTGGTACTCCATTTTTTAGCTTTTTTTTTTTCTCACTGCCCCCTTCAATAGAGTCGTAGTCTCATCTCTGGCAAAACCTCAAAATCCGGTGACCAAACTCCCTGTGCATGGCTCTCACACGCCACCCACAGCTTCCGCATTCTTGCTCACGCGCCAGCACGTGCAACTTACATCCATCGAGTTTGATTCTCCGACCACCATCATTGGCTTTGTTGGTGTTTCTCTGATCTTCCTTGCTGTTATTGGCTCTTGGGTTGCATTTTTTTTTAGAAAAAATAATAGAATTAAAAAAAATTATTATTTATGATAACCCCTCGAATCTAACATCCAATTTTGTAAAGTCAGGTAATAATACTCATATTAATATTGACTCATGGAGTATTAATTCTAGTGCGAATAGACACGACAGGTTCCTCTAAAAGTTTTGTAAACTACTTCCCAAGTCAAACAAAAGAAAGTGTCAGTGGATCTTTTACTCTTGTAACTGGATCACGTTCGTCAACTGTATACTCAATATTAAACTATCCTCTATACTACATGTTCCACGTTTTCCAGTTAACCTTTTATCTGTTAGTATCATCACAAATACCTTAAATTGCAAAATTGAGTTTTTTTTTTATCATTGTGTATTCCAAGACCTTCAAACAGGGAAGAAGGTTGGCAGTGATAGATTGCATGATGACTTATATATGTTGGAGAGCAGTGGTGAATCTATCCAAGCCTTTTTTCTTTTTTGGAGGTAATAAGATTATCAACCAAGATTATTTTTTGTTATGAAAAAGTTATAACCCGAATTATTTTCAAAGACTTTGTTTGATTCATTGTTTTGTGAAGCTTGTGAGTTTGCTAAACACACTAAAAATTTTTATCCTTTGAGAAATAATAGAATTAATACTCCTTTTGTGACTATTTATTCTAATGTTTGGGGACCAACTCGACATACATCATTATCTGCTAATTGGTGGTTTGTTACTTTTATTGGTTGCTGCACTAGGATGACTTCGATGTATATCGAAAAATGATGTGTTTAAATGCTTTCAATCTTTTCATAAAATGGTATGTACTCAATTTGATGTTAAGATACAATTTTTTAGAATTGGCAATGGTACAAAGTACAATTTTGATACCTATTTGGAGTCTTATGGGATAATTTCATAGAATGGGATTGCTGAAAGGAAAAATAGGCATTTGCTAGAAGTCGCCAGATCTCTTATGTTTTCTATGAACCTTCCAAAACCATTCTGAGAGGACACAATTCTTGTACCCGCCTACCTTATTAATAGAATGTCACTCAACCATTAATTTCAAAAATCCCTTGGAAACTTTACAAGGTAAAAATAATCATATTTTTCCACCCAGGATATTTGGATGTGTCCGTTATGTCCATGACCGAAAAGCAAACAAATTAAATCCACGAGCCGTTAAATGCGTGTTCATTAGGTATTCTCCAACACAGAAAGGTTATAAGTGTTATCATCCTCCTTCACAAAGAACTTTCGTCAGTATGGATGTTATATTTAGAAAAACTGAGCTCTACTATGGTACAACTCAATCACCTTTTCAGGAGGAGCACAACGAGAGAGAAGTGATACCCAGCTCGGTAACTATTAAAAACCTAATTCCAAAAAACACCATTGTTCAAGAGGAAGTTACTACTTAGGGGGAAACTACTGTTCAAAAGGAGATTGTTGGGCATTTGGACAAACCAAATTTAAAGAAGTATTCAAGAAGGATTAGAACAGAAGAAGTCATCATGCAACCTACTACGTGCCAAGAATCTTCCTCTTCTAGTGAGTTACCCCCTAATGATTTAGATAAACCTATTGCCCAAAAAAAAGGTGTTAGATCCTATACTAGACACCCTATGTCTAACTTTATCTCTTATGACTCAATGTCCCCCACCTATAAAGCCTTTGTCTTGTCTTGTTCCTCTGTATCTATTCCACAGGATTGGCGTAAAGCATTTGAAGATCCCAAGTAAAAAGAAGCCATGGTTGAAGAAATAAAGGCACTAGTAAAAAATGAGGCTTGAGAGCTAGTAACTCCTCCAGTAGACAGAATTTGGTTGGATGCAAATGGGTGTTTATTGTGAAACACAAGTCTGATGGTTCGATTGAAAGGTACAAAGCCAGATTGGTTGTTAAAGCCTTATGGAGTAAACTATCAAGAGACATTTGTCCCTATTGCCAAAATGAACACCATTAAAATTTTGTTATCTTGTGTAGCCAACCTTGATTGGAACCTAAAACAATTTGACGTGAAGAATGCATTCCTACATGGAGACTTAGATGAGGAAATATATATGGAGATTCCTCCTGGATTTGATTATGCAAAAACGCAACAGAAAGCATGCAAATTGAAGAAAGCCTTGTATTGATTGAAACAATCTCCCAGAGCATGGTTTGATAGATTCCGTAAAGCTATGATCACTTTTGGTTATCAACAAAGCAATGATGATCATACCCTTTTTATGAAACATCACAAGGGTAAGATCACTCTTCTTATTGTATATGTTGATGACATAGTGATGACAAAAGACGATGATGAAGAAATGGCTCAACTAAAACAATGTTTGGCTCAAGAATTTGAAATAAAAAATCTAGGGAAATTACAATATTTCCTGGGAGTTGAAGTTGCCAGATCAAAGAAAAGAATTTTCATATCTCACAGAAAATACATCCTAAACCTCTTGATTGAGACAAGTATGACGAGATGCAAAACCCGCAGAATCACCTATAAAAAGCAATCATAAATTGTAAGATGGAATACGAGAGTCGGTGGATAAAGAGAGATATCAAAGACTGGTTGGTAGACTAATTTATCTTTCACACACTAGACCTGACATAGCATATGCAGTCAGTTTATGCATGATCCTCAAGAGCCTCATATGCAAACTGTCTTTCACATTCTACGCTACCTAAAGTTTGTCCCAAGAAAAGGTCTCCTCTTTTCTAAACATGGTCATTTCTAGATAAAAACTTTTACAGATGTAGATTGGGCTGAATCTCTGAATGATAGGAGGTCTACATTTCGATATTGCATACTTGTGGGAGGAAACTTAGTCACTTGAAGAAGCAAGAAGCAAAGTGTGGTTGCTCGGTCAAGTGCTAAAGCAGAATATAGAGTCATGGCTCAAGGTATTTGCGAGCTACTATGGTTATTAAAAGTTATGGAGGAATTAAAGTTGTCAAATAAAGGAAAATTATCCTTATATTGCGACAACAAGGCCGCCATTAGTATTGCCCAAAACCCAGTACAACATGATCGAACAAAGCCCATAGAAATTGATCGACACTTCATCAAAGAAAAGTTCACTGCCGGCATCTTGGGCTTAAGTCATGTAGCCTCTAACAAGCAATTAGTTGATATGTTCGCTAAAGGACTTGACAACAAAAGCTATCATAATTTGGTTTGCAAATTGGACATATGTGACATCTATGCACCAAGCTGAGGGGGAGTGTTGACAGCTTATCTCAGCTAATCTCATTACTGATTTTTAGGGATTAGATTAGCTTAAAATTAGGATTATTGATTTAATGTATTGATTATGTTTCCTTAGCTCAGCCTACTCTTTTAGTATAAATAGCCATGTAAATTTTTCTCTTGGAATATACAAGAGAAAAGGATTCCTATTATCAACAAGAACCAACTAACAAAGATACCTATTGTAAGATTCATCACTGCCCGTTGTCTCAATCAGAATGTAGAAGTTGTGCATGGAGGCAGGTAATGGATTCCGAACTCCATCTAATTGATGCAAAACCTGGCAGATATAATACAATAAGTAGGAAGAAAATAGAGAATATATATTAAAAAATAGCAGCGCCTTTGTTCCAACCTCCTTTCAACAATAAAGAAAATTAGACCTTGCAGGGCTATACATTAATAATCAGTGAAACAGTTTTCAAAAACCCTTTAGTCCAGTCAAAATATGAAAGTCAAAAGGACTTTAACAGAAAAAAAAGAATAGCTATATGATGCGCAGACTGGGAAAAGAATTGCAATATGCCACAGAAAGCTAACCAAATTCATTGCCTCCGTATCCAAGAATTCAAAAGCAGATAGAATCTCCCCAAGTTTTCTTTTTGCTTCCATGAGAAGTTTCTGATGAACAGGAGAAAGAAAATGGTAAGCAGATGAATTATTCTGCATTAGTTTAGCATAAATTGATCCCAAGAAAAGATATTTTGGAAGCTGATTAAACCTGGCAGCTAGAATAATCATTGCACGCAAGAAAAGCTATATTTACTGAAGACAGCTTGGGAGGGGTCAATATAGAAACTTTAGTTACAATTCCCAGAGATCCTTCACTTCCTACACCAATAGAAGAAATATGTAGGAAGTTGAATACACAACTGAAAAATAAATTTGCTTCAAGCCACTACTAAAGGTGCCCACCTATAAACAAATGCTTCAGGTCATACCCAGTATTATCTTTACGCAAAGTCCCAAGCATATCAAGCACATCACCATTAGCTAAAACTGCTTCAAGACCTACAATGTTATGGGAAAGATAAGTTGCAAGATAAGTTGACAGTAGGTCTTTGAATACTGGAACAATCAACCTATTAGAAACAGTTAAGTGGCTACACTTTTCAGTTCTTCAACTTCAAGATGTTTCACATAATTCCAATGTTAACATTAATCCATCTCCAGAGATTCATGTTTCTTTTTCTTTTAGAGAATAAGTTTCAAGCACCAAGAAGAAACTGAAAATACTTGAGACTTGCCTAAGCAACTATAGTTCTCAAGTACAACAATGAATATGGATAACATAGCATAACTAGTTGATGAAAATGAAACACCCTAAACTTTTCCTATTAGCAGGTGTACCGTGCATAACAAACAGCAGGCTCTTTTGCATTTTTCCTTTCTGGTTGGCAGACCTATCTTACTTCTGTAGGACTATACAGGAAGAATTAAGGGCCGAAAAGGGGGGGGGGGATTGAAGAAAAAGAACAAAATTCGAATTCGAAGTCCAATTAACAAGCAGATTTCTCACCAAGTACATTCCCATGAAGTGAACCATAACGTACAAGTCGCAAGCCACCAGCATTAGTTGAAACATTTCCACCAATTTGACAACTTCCTTTTGCGCCCAAGTCCAGAGGCATAATAAATCTGAAACAAACCATTTGTTTGTTTAGCATGAGTGAAGACAAATCAATATCAACAGATATAAAATATAGGGATAAACGTCTGCACCGAGTGTCAAACAACATTATGGGTCCATCAAGAAAAAAGAGAGACATTGACAGTAGCAAGCAATTACCCTTGGTTGTCCAGGAAAGAGATAAGATTTTCTAGTATGCACCCTGCTTCACATACCAATATACCACTGACCTGAAATATAGCATACAAAAATCCTTCATATATATGGTGTGGGGAGTTTTCTTTCTTTTAGAAAGTGGTTTCATTCAGAATTCTTAATTGATCAGGATTACTAGGTGTTATTCTTCTTTGTTCATAAAGTCCAAGAATGAACTTCATAAAGTCCGTCATGAATTCTGGTAAGTAGATCCACACCGGCAGAATCATGATTCAAAATGAAAGGTCCTTATGTGTTTATACTTGGAAAAAAAAAACAGAATACGGAAGAAACAAACAGAGAAATAGCATAAAAGCATACCTTGTCAAAACTTATGATATTAGTCATTGAACTAACATTGACAATCACCTGAAGAATTAAATCAGCAAAGAGAATCATTTAAATAAAAGACAAGAAGAAAGCCTCCACCGAAATAAGTATCAGACAATAGATTATTGATCAACAATAGGCATTACCTCATCAAAAACAGGCACACTACCACCAACAAGACCAGTATTCCCCCCTTGAGGAACAACAGCCAAACACCTTGAATTACAATATCTGAGAATCTGTGCCACCTGCAATATAAAATTGGGTGCAAAAAAACATATAAGAAGGCCTTGATTTTAGTACCGGAGAAGATACAAAAAAGATCGACGACCGAAAATTGAGAAAGTGAACCTCCTCAGTACTTCGAGGCAGAAGCAAAAGCTTACTGGAGCCTTTGTACTTATGCATCCAATCCGTATTTACAGTTTCGAGCCTGTCCTCATCTTGAATAACACTTTTTTCTCCTAGCAACCCCTTAAAATAACTAATGTCATCGGAATTTAACGTCGAAAATGAAGGATTTCTCTGAACAAGTGTCGACGCTGAACTGAAACATCTGTGCTGAATCGCATTCACTTGTCCTAGACTTTTGCAATCTCTGATCAGATTGAAGCTCGATTGACAGCTCCTTTTTTCATTTAAATATCTAAATTCTGTTAAAAAAAACATAGTGGTCTTTAAGCAATAAGAATAACTCTTAAAACAATACTCAAAATTTCTAAAGAAAGATTCAAATATTCATAGGAGTTGAGCTCAATGCAGCGGATAAAACCTGAAACAGAACTTAATTGACGGTTGAGAATCGATTTCAATGATCGCCGGAGATTGGTTGTAGCTCTCCACTTCTCCATTTTCAATATCCTCTTCCTTTTCCTTTTCCTTTTCCTTTTCTGGGTCCGCTGTGTCAATCCAATCCGCGAAAGTTGTATTTATACACGCATACGCATTCTTAACAATATATACACAAAGGTCTAACTTTGAATACCATCCCTATACTTTATGAAATTTTATAATTTAGTCATCATATTTTAATTTGTTAGTATTTAATCCTTGTATTTTATAGAAATTAAAAAGTTAGTCCAAATTTTGATAAAAAAAATGAACTCAAACTGCTGATTTTTTATAATATATTGCATATAAATTGTTGGATTACTAATTCCTTCCATGAAAATTGTTGGTTTAATATATAAGGACTAAATTTTGAAAACTTAAAGTAGAAAGGCTAACTTCTCAAATGTTCTTAAAGTAAAGGGATGAAAAATTCAACGGAATTATACCATATATATTCACCAAAATCAAAATGACCGTAATATCCCCGTTGCACTTCGCTTAGACCAAAACGCAGCGTTTTGAGCCTTTTCCCTTTCCCCTGCCGCCATATCCAGTTTGCGTTGGAGAATCAAACACAGAGCAGTCACACAAAAGAAGTGGTTCCAATGGCCTCCATTTTCAGCCAGCCTGGCTGCTGCTTCAGAATCCATCGACGATGCCGTTTCAACTCTCTAAGATTCTTCCCCTCCAAGCCTTTCGCTTCCCATTCCAATTCTCAGCGCCATTTCTCTTACAAGCCACTCAGAAAATCCTTCGCTCTCGATGTTTCCAGAAGCTTCTCTCAATCTCACCACCTCCTCAACGCTGATCTCCCCGCTCTCCATCATTTCATTGCTCAGTCTTCCCTCACGGCCTCTCAACCACCGCCCCGGTAAGTCAGTCCAATTTATTTTCGCTTATTTTTCTGTTTCTTTTTCTCGTAAATATTAAATTTGTGTTTTATGCATGAAAATTATATGTAAAAATGCACAAAAAAACAATAATTTTTAAATTCAAATCCTTAATTTTATTTTTTTGTTTTGAATTTTTAGTATTTTTCCTAGTGACGAATCAGTTTCGGAAGTTGCCTCGAAAGGTAGAATTTATCATGAGACATATGGATGTCAAATGAATATAAATGATATGGAAATTGTGCTTTCAATTATGAAGAATGCTGGATACAGTGAAACAGTGGAAGTTCCTGAGAGTGCTGAGATTATATTTATTAATACTTGTGCGATAAGGGACAACGCTGAGCAAAAAGTGTGGCAAAGGCTTAACTATTTTTGGTTTTTGAAGAGGTGTTGGAAGAGTAATGTAGATTCAGGAAGGGCGCAGTCGTTTCAGCCACCAAAAGTGGTGGTTTTAGGATGTATGGCTGAAAGGTTAAAGGATAAGATTCTGGATGCTGATAAGATGGTTGATGTGGTATGTGGACCCGATGCTTATAGAGATTTGCCGAGGTTGTTGGAAGAGGTTGATTACGGTCAGAAAGGGATTAACACTCTTCTTTCGCTTGAAGAGACATACGCGGATATTAGTCCTGTTAGGATTTCAAAAAATGCAGTTATGGCTTTTGTGTCGGTGATGAGAGGGTGTAACAATATGTGCTCATTTTGTATTGTTCCGTTTACTAGAGGTAGAGAGAGGTCTCGTCCCGTGGAGTCTATTGTGAAGGAGGTAGGGGAGCTTTGGAAAGAAGGTGTGAAGGAGGTAACACTCCTTGGACAGAATGTGAATAGTTATAATGATGCATCTGGAAGTGAAAATGAAATTGAACCTGGAAATAATTGGGCGTTGAGCGAAGGGTTTAAAAGCATGTGCAAAGTGAAAAAGATGGGCTTACGTTTTGCTGATCTTTTAGATCGACTTTCTACTGAGTTCCCGGAGATGAGGTTCAGATATACATCCCCACACCCTAAAGATTTTCCGGATGAGTTGCTTTATGTGATGCGAGACCGCCATAATATCTGTAAGTGTATACATTTGCCTGCACAAACAGGAAGTACCACAGTACTTGAAAGAATGCGGCGAGGGTATAGTAGAGGGGCTTATCTAGAGCTCGTTCAGAAGATACGCAGAATCATTCCAGACGTTGGAATAAGCAGTGATTTTATATGCGGTAAGGTTTATTACGTTATTCCGGTGTCGCTATTTCAGTTAATATAAAGTTAACCACCCTATTAAGTTCAGTTAATATAAAGTTAACCACCCTGTTAAGTTTTAGATTAATGTTCTACCATCTACATTGCCTGTAATATTACTTAAAGCTTAAATTGAAATCAATTTCCTGTTCTTTTACATAAAGGGTTGCAATAAACTGATCTAAATGTCATCTGGGATTTGTGATGTTGGATCTTTTGGAGAAGCTTATTATTGTGTCAATTAGTGTTAAATTGTGTCAATTTCAAATTTATGCTACCAGTTCACCTGTTTTTGGTCTGCATTTTCAAAATTATCTGGATTTCTTTTGGCAGGTTTCTGTGGGGAGACAGAGGAGGAACATGCTGACACACTAAGCCTAATAAAGGCAGTTGGTTATGATATGGCATACATATTTGCATACAGCATGAGAGAGAAAAATCATGCCCATAGAAACTACTCGGACGACGTTCCTGAAGAAGTCAAGCAAAGGAGGCTTAGTGAACTTATTAAGGCTTTCCATGAGACTACTTGCCAGCATTACGACTCTCAGGTGGGAACCATCCAACTTGTGCTGGTCGAAGGACCAAACAGGAAAGCTCCAGAAACAGAGCTTGTGGGCAAAAGCGATAGAGGCCATAGAGTTTCATTTGTTAATCTCCCTTTGCTAGATCGAGATAATCAAGGGGACAGCAACCAGAACCCTGTTGTCGGTGATTATGTAGAAGTTCATATAACGAAGTCCACAAGAACATCACTTTATGGAGAGGCACTAGCTATAACCAAATTAACCACATTTTACAACAACGTGGAGAAAGCAACAGTTGCCTGCGGCATTTGAAGTTGAAAACCGGCTGCATTTTACTGCTGTGCACGTGGTTGGTCTTCTAACCAGTTTCACTCTTGTTTCATAATGCTATAATTGCTTGATAGAGATTTGACATTAATTACTAGGCTATTAATAGTTATTTTTGCAAGAGAATTTGATATCAAATATGCGCATAACAAATGCCATAAAGATCACTGATATTTATTTGTAATGATATTGTTTTTTTAACATGGTCATCTATTATATGAAAAGTTGTCAAAGCAAAGTGATATTTTAAGACTATCATCAGAAGATAGAAAGAAAATATAACTCTTAAATTTTTCAAGATTTGAAAGCTAAAATGCTATAAGATAGTTTAAAAAACGTATACTAGATACTGTAAAGAACGAAGAACGCTGATAATATATGCATGCTTTAAATAAAATGAAAGATCCATAGATAAAGAAACTTAAGGTCTAATAACATAAGAGATGTAGCAGGACATAATCATGAGGTCAAGTTCCTCCAAACATTAAAGATAAAAACAGTTGAACTAATAATTATCATAAAATCAAGCTGAAGAAGTAGTACTGGTGGCAGCCATATGCTTTATCACAGTCTGCTGAAGCTCTTCTTTCTTTGCTCCCGTCACTTTGTCCACAATCTTCCCTTCCTTGATACTGTAAAGCTAAAATGCTATAAGATAGTTTAAAAAACGTATACTAGATACTGTAAAGAACGAAGAACGCTGATAATATATGCATGCTTTAAATAAAATGAAAGATCCATAGATAAAGAAACTTAAGGTCTAATAACATAAGAGATGTAGCAGGACATAATCATGAGGTCAAGTTCCTCCAAACATTAAAGATAAAAACAGTTGAACTAATAATTATCATAAAATCAAGCTGAAGAAGTAGTACTGGTGGCAGCCATATGCTTTATCACAGTCTGCTGAAGCTCTTCTTTCTTTGCTCCCGTCACTTTGTCCACAATCTTCCCTTCCTTGATGAACATGAAAGTCGGCATAGCCTCCACTGCCCAATCGGTAGCAACCTCATGTAAAACAAAAAAAGAAAAACGGAATTCGATCAATTCATCTGTGTATCTATCACATCAGAAAGCATAGAATCGATTAGTTCAATTTCAAGTTTACCTTCAACTCATCCACATCCACTTTAAGAAAGATAACAGAAGGGAACCTCTTGGCTAGTTCAGCCAGGAAAGGTGCAATGAAACGGCAGGGTCCACACCATGAAGCAGTGAAATCAACCACCACCTTCATTTACCATACTAGCTCAAAATTCATATACCATGTCCAATGAAGCAAAACGTAAACATATACAAGCTTAAAATGGTTATCGGAGAAAAAGTATACGGTGTGAACAGGCTATGGCATCTGATTTCAGAGGCAAGTATCGGAAAACCCACACTCATAACCAAATGCTCTAACAGAAATATCAAACACAAATATTTTTTATTTACAAAAAAAAAAAGAACAGCTACCAAACCATAAAATTCATTACTCTCACATTTATTCCCATCAGTTTATGTCACTACTAGCAACTGTTGTAAAATAATTGTAAATAAGTTATAAACCTAAATACACTTAACATATATAGAGAGCTTATTTACCACTTTGCTCCATTGAGTTGTTGGTAAATATTCTTTATAACAGGGAAAGATGCAACCAAAGAGGATAAATATTAAGCCTGTCCATATACTAACAACTTATTTGTTTCTTAAGTATCCTCTGTATCAGTATACATTAAGCACCCGATCTCCATTCAATCCAAGTTTTAACATGTAAAATAGGAGAATGTATTGTATGAAATGATTCTACCATTTCCAATAAAAGAATGATAAATCAGATTTTTCTTTCTGATTTATAGTTTTTTCTTTCAGAAAAAATTCAAATCTAACTAGAAATACTAAAAACATTGAAAAGTGATAAAGAAGACGTGAAATCACAACTTCGTACAATCCTTCTCATAATATAGACTAATAACAATGCGGAGTTGAATTTGTTGATTCTCAGCTACGAAGATATCAAATGGGATACATAAGGCTGGCATGTCAAGTAACTCATGTATGATAGTATTCGCTGAGAGATACCTTCACCAACGACGGAAATCGCTTTTTTTTAATGGAAAGCTTAAAGCCATAAACTTTTTCTGATGGTAAATATTTTTTAATATTAAAATTCTAAATCTAGAACCCATTATTCAAATCACCCTGCAAATAGAACAACCAAATCATAATATAAACATACGAAACAAATGAAAACAGAAAACAGAGCAGTCTGAAAAAAAAACGAAAATCAACGCTAAATAAAATAAAAATAAAAGATCATATAAAAGGCTTTGGAAAAAAAAATTTAAAAAGTACCAATTTTTTGGAGTCGTTGCCTTTTTGAAGCTGTTCGTTCCATGATTCAAGAGTGTGGCAACCGTAGACTTGGCCTTCCTCTGCTGCCATTTTCGCTTAGTTCTTGAAAGAAAAATGAGAACAGAATTTCACAGGTAATAATACTAAACAAATAAATTGTCACGCAAAAAACGCTTCTCTGTTTTAACAACTTTTTTTTAAACAAGGAAATTAAAATGATTTTGGCAATGGGGCCTAGTGTTTTTCTTTAATTACCGTTTTGCCATTTTTACAACAAATCACGTCCTGGGATTCCCTATTTAATGTTAACAACAGCACGCCAAATTCAAACGTCAGCACTGCCGGCAGTAGTTTCGTGAGCACGAAAACGGGCATTCTACAATAAATGGAAATCCAAAATTATTTATGAAAATGAGTCATTAAAAAATTATTTATTGGAATGATTCAAAAATTGTAAAATGCTTTGATGTGAACGTATTTTTAAGAAAAAACATAAAAAGTGCATTGATGTGGGAGCGTTTTACCACGTGTCAACAAAAACGCGCTGACGTGGGCACATTTTATCTTGTGTCAGTAAAAACGCACTAATGTGAGCATGCTTTACCCTATGTTTAATTAGGATTTTTGGGTTATTTGTATATTAAGATTTAGGGTTTGGGTTAGTGAGGATTATGGTTTTTAAAAGAATAAATTAAGGTTTAAGGTTTTTAAAAAAATAATTAGGGTTTGTTTTAGGGTTTAATTTTTTTAATTGGTAAGTATTGTTCTAGAAGAAATAAATTTGACAAGATGGGATATGAAAAAATAAATTTGACGTGATGTGTTCTGAAAAAATTATTTTGATAAGATGAATTTTATTTTATTTTTTTGTACAGTTAGTAATTGTACAAAAAAGCTTCAACTGGACTTTTTTTTGTACAGTTGATTCTGAAAAAATAATTTTAAGAAGATGGTTCTGAAAAAATATCCTAGGATTCACGGGAAATCTAATAGTTAGAGTTGAAAAATGCTTCAAGCAAGATGCATTGTCAGCAAAAGTACTAAAAAAATCCCAGCTGGACATTCTTTTCAGTAATGCTAGTGACAGTGCATCCCACTATCCATTAGGTTATTAATGAGTCAAATTTCATTCTCTTGTTGCATAAGTTACAGCAAGAGAAATTGAAGGAGTTCAGAAGAATAGGAACTGAAGAAGTTGATAGGGTATAAGTTGATTTATCGTATTAATATTTAACTAATCATTATATTTTGCATAATGTTTTTCGTTTTAAATTTCTTTCGATAGATAATTTGGTTGAAAATGAGTGAACATATTAGTATTGTTATTTACTATGACGATGAGGTCCGTGACATCGAGAACGGTGTTATTTTTTTATCGGAGAATACAGCGCAACTGATTTTTAACCAAAACATAGAACTGATAAAACTTTGTAAAAGAATTAGACGCAAAATTTTCGGAACGACGCTAATGAGAGTTTCGTCTATTAAGTATCGATTTTGTGCTTCGGTTGATCCCGTGACATATGACTCATTTGATATCAAATGTGCTCGTGCTTGGAGGCAATGGTGCAGACTCACCACACTAGTGGATCACCTTATCTTGAGTTATATATGGAATTTTCATTGCCAAATAAAGCACTTGCGACTTCAATATCTACAATTGTTCGAGAGGAATACATGACCCCTGCTCGACACTCCGTTAGTGGGAAGCAGAACACAAAATCATCTATTTTTTGTGGCAGTACAAAATACACGACCCTTGCACAATACTCCGTTAGTGGATGGGACATGCACCTCGGTGGGTCGATGTTCAATGCTGAAAATACTTATTGGGGAATGGCATCAACTTCTAGTGGTTGGCAATCCACATTTGATTGGGGACACTATGAAACATACACGAAAAAGGATGGCGTACTCCCTACGACGTCCACCGGTGAGGGGACCTCCTAGTTGCAGATGTTGGTGGGTCGGATGATGAGTCTGATATGGATCCACCCTGAGAACCTGGTCTCGATAGTGTAGAAGTTATATTATTTTCTGGAGCCTGTTCCAACTGAACTTGAAGACAATGAGGAGGTTTAGATGAAGAAGAATAATAAGATCTACGATTCACGACGTACTCGCCTTTAGCCCACATGTATAATGTCGATCTATCGATAGATGATGTATTGGAGTTTCCATATCTACCACACAAAAGGCATGGCCACACAAGTTCGTCGTTAGATTCGGGTGAATTGGAAGTTGGTAAGGATTTTTCTAGTAAGGATGGTTTTCTCGATGCATTGAAGTAATATAACATCATGAACGGAGTTAACTACCACGTGGTTAAATCCAAATCCGAAAGTTCGAGGTCAAGTGTACAGTGCGATATGGTTCATGTTCATGGAAAATCATAGATTCAGTTAATAAGATGACAGAGTTGTGGGAGATAAAGAAGTTCAAAGGTCCACATACGTGTATAGCCAATACAATATCACTAGGTGTTTAGGTTTTCTAAATATTACTGTTATTATCTAATGTTGCATTATTTAACGTACTCATAGGTTGACAGGTATTTCACAAGATCATTCCAAGTTGGATTCAAAGATGATGCGAGCTTAATACTACCGATGGTGAAAGCGGATCCTAAGACTGTTGTGTTGGTCTTAATTACCAATATTCGTAGTCAATTCAAGTACACGACTTCTTACCGCAATGTCTGGATAGCTAAGCAGAAGGCATTAGAGAAAATACACAGTGGGTGGGACGCTTCATACAATGAGGTGTACCAGTGGTGTCAGATGCTGGAGAGGTACGTCCCAAGTTGTGTAACAAACCTTAAAACGGTTCCTGCGTACTACAACAACCGCTTGCTCCGTAGATGTCCAGTGTTCAAGCGTCTGTTTTAGAGCTTTAAGTAATGTCGGGCCGCATTTCAGTATTGCAAGCCATTGGTACAAATTGACGGTACCTTTATGTATGGTAGATATACCTATCAGCTATTGCTAGTTATGGCACAAAATGGTGATGGGAGGATCATTCCAATTGCATTTGCAATAACACAGAAGGAGTTAGGTAACGACTTGAATTTCTTTCTTTCTAGGTTGAGGAGGCATGTCTGCCCCCTACCGATATCTACGTTATATCAGATTGAGCCGCTGAAATACTAGTCACAATTGAGCGACAGAGAAGCCTCTGGGATCGTACACACCATCAGTATTATCTAAGGCACGTTACGTCCAACTACTATAGGCAATATTGGTCTACCATTAAACGACGACAAGTGACCAACATGGGTATTTAATCGCCACAAATATTATTTGGTTTGTAATATTCAATTTGCTCTGAATGGAATAATAGTATGTAATTATCATTATCCACTTATATTGACAGGGTACGAGATCAATAAGGACCATTTTCATGAGATGTTGGTGATTTTATGGTTAATTAATGATCAAGGCGTAAACTACCTCTATAACATACCTTTCGTTCAGTGGACACAATTATACAACGGTGGCCTCCAATATAGTCAGATGACATTAAACTTGGTTGAATGCATAAATTATATTCTAAAAGAAACAGTTATTTACCGATAATATTGATTGTGTGGGAGACATACTTCCATTTGGCGGCATCATCTCCAAAGTAGCGAGTTATAAAAGCCAAATGCAGGGAGGCCATGTATGGTGCTAAAAGGTAGTGCAAGAAATTAATAAGGCTAAGACGCGGACCAACTCCATGTACACAGTGTGTCACGATCGCGACAACCTATGGTTTCATGTGATGGAGTACAACAGACCGAACCAAGGTATTCCTAGCAGATAGTATCGTGTACACCTGAGAAATAGGACTTGTGACTATAAGAGGTTTGACGCACTTCGTTATCCATACGTTCATGTAATTGCAGCTTGTCAGAATCTCCGTTTGGATCTCATGAGCTATCTCGACGAAGTGTACAAATTATAATACATGTATAACTTGTGGAGACACATATTCCCACCAGTCAAATGAATGTAAGTGGCAGTCTGTATCGCTTGCTCTGTTTAAGTTATTACCGGATAGAGAATTACGTCACAAACTAAAAAGTCAATTGTGCTCGACTAGAATACGTGATAATATGGATATTCAGGAAAGAACGAACCAACAGAAGTTGTGCGGGTGGTGTAAAAACCCGAGTCATACAATGTGAATATGTCCAAATCGAAATAACTCATAATTTTATTAAATAAAACAATGAAAAAATAATTTGTATTGTCTTATTCAAAAGAACTTCTATTTTATTAAATGAAACAATATAAAAATAATTTCTACAAAAATATTCAAAACAACTTCTGTTTATTAAATGAAACAATATAAAAACAGTTTGTATAAATATATTCAAAAAAATTAATGCATATGCCGGTCGAAATCAGTGCCACATAGGGGTGGTTGACGGTTACGTGCTGGATTCTTTCTTGGCTCAGCTTCTGGTGGGGTTTATGGTTGTTCAAGATCAGCTTCTGGTTGTGGGTGTTAGGAGGATGACCCACCTCGATAGAACAAAGATTGCGGAGGTGTTTGCATCACCCACGAGGGAGGTGTTTAAATTTCATAAGACGATGGGGATTAGAAATGAGATGAGCTCCCCGACGGTGCCTTGTGCGCTCTTTCCTGCGACAATGGCCTATATATCATCAGTTGAGTCAGAGTTATCGGGAAATGAGATGCACGGGGTTATGCATTCCAACCTTGCATAAGAATGGAAAAAGGAAACATATAAGGGTTAGGATACGCACTTGGCATAATCTGAAGGGGTGTGGTGTGGACATTGTCGCTTGCTCTGTTAAGACCAGTGATTGCGTGGGTGCTATTGATAGGCCCGTCCCGTCAGCCGTTGTCCTTGGATTTAAAGGGCCCCGTTGTTCTCTTTTGACACGAAATTTTCGATGTCTCTGCTATTCCAAGAGCAAATATGGCTTACTATGGATCCTAAACCATGGCATGTAATTCGGCTCGCATGCTAACTCTGAAACGATAACCAGTTCGCGAGTAGGTATATTATCATACTGATTTTTCCACATTTTGATATATTCCGAGAGGAAGATCGGCCAATGCGTATTCGGTCATCGTAAATCAATTTTGTGCTCATCATCAAGCACCTTAGGTGCCACGGGAATTGATTGTCAGAATCTAAATTGCCACAACACTCTATCCGTCTGGTGCATTTCAACGGTAGCGTAGTTGACCAATAGGACCTTAGCGTGCAAGATGTTCAAATTCTGCAAGAATTTATCTGGAATTATTGCATGAATTGTCGGATCCTTGTATGGTGCCCATTGAAACTATACAAACGTGATAAAAATATTAGTTATATGCATAAAACTAAATACTAAATACGAAATCGACTATGTTATGTATATATAGTTCAAAATGAAATAAATATTTACATGCGCTTCCGACTGTTAGTTTAATAGAAGCCATATATCTTCAAGAGCAGTAGGTATTCCACTGTAACTTGCTGAATGGTTCCACCTATTTAAATAAAATTTTAGCATAAAATTATATTTTAAATTTATGTAATAATTGTAAAATTTAAAATAAATTTTACCTTATTAAGAGTGAGAATATATACAAGTGGTTCACTCGAGGACGTAAAAATGAAAAACAAAACCGAGCCCATGATTGTAATAGAGAGAGGCAACCTCCGATTTTAATTTTATTTGGTTACGTCGCCCGACACATCTCCCAGTACAATGTCGATAACACGACAGACCCCCAACTGAGTTCGCCAGTTGCTCTAAAATCGATGAGTTTTAGTAGCCACCTTAGATGTACAAGGTTTCATGACTTGTCCGACATCAGATAACCTCCGAAGATCTAAAGAATGTATGCCCGAACGTATCGTACTCTTTCTACTTCAATTGAATCATCCCCCGGCTCCGGGAATGTGTCTTATAACCAGTCCATATCAATCTGTCCTCCGTAAATAATATCCAGAATCACATCCAAAAGATCGTAGCATATGGCTCCCAATCAGCAGATTAAGCGAACCTGATGAATACGAACCCATCCACCGATAACCCCAATTGTAACTGCACGTCCTCCAAAGTGATGGTACATTCCCCACATGGAGGATGGAATGTGTGCGTCTTAGGTCTCCACCTGTAACAGTCCGGCTTTAGCTAAATCAGAACAGTAGTTTTGGGACCAAAAATATGAGTCATAAAAGTATTTTAATATTATTTTTGGTGTCTACAACATGTTAATTTACATGTATGAAAATTTTATCGTTTGTGTGCTCGATTTTATAAAATGACTTAACCGCATATAATGCAAAAGTGGCTAGCCATTTTTTAAAGTGCTATATTGCTATGGCTTTTATAATGTGGGGTCCTTATGTTGATATTTGACCATAGAAAATTAGCATAGACGGTTATGGACATGAGTTATAATGTTTTCATATTATTTTATAAAGGTTAAAATAGTAAATTATGTGTTAAAATGTAATTAAATAAAATTAAAACATAAAACCATGCATTATGTTCATCATCTTTGCCGAAACTTAAAAGGACAAAGAAAGAAAATAAGCTAGCTACATTCGGCCTTGGTCCAAGCTTGATTCAAGGTTCGTTTTTGCTCGATTTTTGATAATTTTTACGTTTTTGAGACTGTTGCTTCGTGTTTTAGCTAGCCCATGCTTTAATTTTTTGAATGGATGATAAATTTGAGATTTTCCATTGTTGATAGCTTGATGATTTTTGTGTTTGATGATGAAAAATAAATATATGTGGTTAGATTGTCAAGTTTAATTAAGTGATTTTTAGTAAAAATGCCTATTTAGGATTAAATTGTGAATTTTTTAAATTTAAGGGTCAAAATACGAAATAAATGAAAGATATGGACTTATATGAACTATATGGATATTCGGCCAAGCATGGGAAATATGAAAATTTGTGTATTTTGTGATTTTATGAAATATGGACTAAAATGTCAAAAATGTGAATTTTAAGGGCTAAAGTGAAAAATGCCCTAATTATGTATTTGTTGTTTGAATTGAATGTAATGTGTTATTAAATAGCCAAATTTAAATTTATATAGATCAAGAACAAAAGAAAATGGAATTAGATTGAGGGAAGTCGAAAGTGGTCTAGTAGTCGATTCCATCTGTTCGTTTCTATACGAGGTAAGTTCATAAGTAAATAAATGTTTTTAAATTCGAATGTATATGTATTATATGTGTTGAATTGAATTATAATAAATATATGTGTATATGTCGAATTGAATTAAGCATTGGAGAACTAGTTACGAGCTTGAATCTATTGAATTACGACGTCCGAAAGCCTCGTACGAACCATAGGAATAGTTAGGATACATATGTCATGACATAGGTTTCCGATATGAGTTATCGCGTAAGACCATGTCTGGGACGTTGGGGTCGATTTGAGATTTACGTGTAAGACCATGTCTGGGACATCAGCATCGTATACAATTTCGTGTAAGACCCTGTCTGGGACAGTGGCATCAATATTTGATTACATGTAAGATCACGTCTGAGACATTGGCATTGTACGAGCTTTTCGAGTTATCTGAGTATCCTTGTCGATTCCGAACGGTTCAACGGCCAATATTGAGAAATGAATGATTATGTAAAAAAAATGTATCCGATTCAGGTACGTGTGATGTGTTTATGTAATTCAGAAATGAAAAGTGGGTATGTTTCAAATGTCTATATGTGAAATACATGGCAATGAATGATGTTTATGTAGTAAGTTGAATTATATGATAAAAGTGAATGTATACATGTTTGAAATTGTTTGTATTTAGCCTATTTGAATTGGATTGTTAATAATCTTATAATGATTTATTTGTTTATGGCTTACTAAGCTTTCCAAGCTTACTTTGTGTGTTTATTCGTTGTTTTATAGATTTTGATAGCTAGCTTCGAGCTCGGGGATCTTCAAGGAAGTCCTTCACACTATCGATCTCTATTTTGGTATTTTAAAAGCTTGAAACTTTGAACATATAGCATGTATAGGCTAGTGTTAAAGTAACTATATTTTGAATTTGTCTATAAATCCATGCAAAAATGGCTAGAAATGATGCTTATATTTATGCATTTTCGGTTATGGTATATGTGTGTGATGTGTTTGGTATTTGATTTCGGTATGAAATAATGATATATATATATATAGCTTATGATTAATTAAATTTGGTAAGCTTGATATATGATTGATGAAGGTGTTTTGGTTGTGGATTGTTAATAATGCTAACGATAGTGATTTTCAGTCATGTATTAGCTTAAATTGTAAATATAAATGATGGGTTTAATCTAAATTGTGGTTCGGCAATAGTGATTTGATCATGTAGTTAATTGTTTAGTTATATGTTAATATTGAAATTGTTTGTTTTCGTTATGTGTGAACTATGCTATACTATGGTTACTTTGAGTCAAATTGAAATGGTATGCTTGCATTAGTGAAATGGTTTAGAAATAGTGAATAATGAGTATAAGTATATTCGGCTAAAGTAGTAGATCCATATTAATGAGTATGTGATATGGTTTATGTTATGTATTGAAATTATCTTGGATGACCGAATATACGGATAATTGATTGGTTATATGTATGATTTTATAATGTGAATTGGCTATATAGGTTTGGTTGTTAAATGACAATCGAGGAAAGTGTTTCAGGTTAATTTTGCTAGTTGAATTGATAAGAAGCAAGTTGGTCTTGTGTGATAATATGGTACAATGCATAATATGTGTAATAAACATGATTTGATTCGGCTTTTGTCATATGAATTAAAATGATTGGGATTGCTTTCTGATTATATTATAAGCATGTTTGGACATGTTTTTATATCACTAATGCTGTATAAATGAATTATGATTCGTTTGATGTTTAATTTAGTAATGAATTATGATTCGTTTGATGTTTAATTTGTACATATGCAAAAGCACTATAATAATAGGTTTGATATTCAACTAATGGAATAGTTGTTTTGTTAAAAGTTTTGTATATGATATGTTTAGACACATGCTAGAATATGTTTTAATTATGAAATGTTATGTTTGTTAAAATTTTAAGACTCGATATTTGATTAAGTTACGAGCATTGATGTGATTGAATTTTTAGTTGTGAAATGAAATGATCATCTATATGAACTTTGATATGATCGGTAATGCCTCGTAACCCTAATCTGGTGATGGATATGGGTTAGGGGTGTTACACCAACTCTCCACGAACACGCTGATGAGTTTCGGGTCCAACTTGCACCTCCGGCCTATATTGGCCAAGCGCCAAAAACCCGTTTCCCTCAAGTAATTTTCTATCAACGGTGATGAAGGATTAGGCATATTACGAATAAAACATTGTAACACTCGATCCACCGATTGTTATAAAAAAATATAAAAAATATTAATTAAATTACAAAAATGAAATAAAAATATTAAATAATATTAAAAAAATTAAAATTAACCCTTACCATTTCCATTTGGTTGACAAAGATATGTTTATCATCGAGACGAATTAATTATCGGGTCATTTCTAACACGATCAGATTTCTTAGAAATTATAAAAAAAATACTAATTTAGACAAAAATTTGAAATTTAGAGAGCTTTGAGAGCTTTTTTGAGGAATTTAGAGAGAAATTTGGAAGAAATTTTGTATGAAAAAATAGGTGGAAGTTTTATAATTTATTTTTCCTGATCGTTAGGCCCAACGATCAATTTTTTAAATGACCGTTGGGAGAAAAACATGGGATAAAGCGCGCCCACGTCAGTGCACTTTTGCTGACACGTGGTAAAGCGCTCCTACGTTAGCATGTTTTTCTGCATTTTCCCCTGAAAACGTGTCCATATTGGAGCGTTTTGTATTTTTTGGACCATTCTAGTAAATAATTTTTTTAGTGGCCCATTTCTGTAAATAATGTTGGAAATGGGCCTTTTCTTGTACAACACCCCACGAAAACAGTTTGAATGATTTATCAACTGTAAGTAGAGGTCCTT
The DNA here is from genome assembly GCF_007990345.1 of Gossypium hirsutum. Lineage (NCBI taxonomy): Eukaryota > Viridiplantae > Streptophyta > Magnoliopsida > Malvales > Malvaceae > Gossypium > Gossypium hirsutum. The sequence goes on along the minus strand of NC_053446.1, from coordinate 11,962,427 downwards.
GTGGGCCGTTGTAAGGTATTTAAGTTTGGGTTGAGTTTGATTCGAAAAAGGGTTTAATTTTTTTGTTTAAGTGCGGTTCAATTTAAGAAAAGTAAAATTGGGTTCGATTCGGTTTGTTCATATTTAAATTTTTTTAGATTATTTTTTATTTAAAATTAATTTATTTAAGAAATATAATACACTAAAAAAAGCTAAAATAAAATTTTTCTAACATTAAAAAGTATTTATATTAAAAAATACTACCATAAATATAATAAATGATTTATTATATTAAAAAATTAAAAATATATAATAAATATTTTATTGTATTAAATATAAATTTTAAAATTTTATATTTTGAGTTGAGTTATTTAGTTGGGTAAATTTTTTTAAGTCTTGGACAATGGGTTTAATTGTCATTAGATTTGTGATTTAGTACAAATATAAATATATAATTGTTATCTAACATATATAATTAATATAATATTATTTTATAACATAATATTCGAGCCGAATTCAAGCTAAAAATCTTATCAAAGACATGACATATATAAAAAACGGACCTTAAATTTTACCCAAATTCATTTTTCAAGTTTATTTTTTCCAAATCCCCCAATTTCAGCGGCCTTGAGGCACATATTTTATATCCTCGTTTTGAAGGCGGCGACATTTATGGGGCGAGAGCTTTAACATGCATATATGTGCGAACTAGAGTTTCACGTCTCGGCTTGGGGTGTAAACTCCTCGAGGAGAATGTGTACATTAAGGAGCATTTTGGGTTGTAAATATATTAAATAATAATAGTAATAAATAAAGTGTAAAACAAAACAAAAGAATAAAAGGGGCCCGAACCCCACGAGAATATAACCATCGCTAATAATAGAACCCCACGCTAATCTACGTGTGTTTTGGCTCAATATTTATGATAAGGTCAAAATTAATTTGTAATTTAAATAGTTTATATTTCTATAAATTTTAAAGGATTAAGTTAAAATTTTGTCATTTTTAATGGGGCAAAGTGTAATTTTATTTTTACCAATTTAAAATTTTAAAAATTTAAAGGGCCTAAATAAAAATTTTTCATTTTAAGGGGTTAAGCCCCAATTAGCCCCTCTTCCCCGATACACCCCTAATTATATTTCTAACAAACAGCTTGTCAACAGCTTACAATTACTTATTTGGTGTAGTAACTCGTTAATATGAATTCAAACACTATTTCAACAATTTGTCGAGAGGTAAAAAATATATTACTATAAAAATTTATTGATATTTTTTCTAGTAGCATGTGAATAAATGTCACGACATGCATATTTCGTCGGCAAATAAGCAAGCTCATTCTAACTTTTTTAGGCAAACTCCAACAAGAGGTAAAATATATAATTATAAAAAGTTTACTGATATTTTTTGTGTTGTGTAGGGGTAAATGTCATGCCATGTAAAATTTTATTGATATTTTTCTGAGTAGCATAAGAATAAATGTCTTATTGTGTATAGCTCATCGGTAAATGAGTGAGTTCATTCTAACCTTTTTAGGCACATTCCAACAAAAGTTTTTTGTCTTTTCAGGATTGATATTGTCTTTTCAGGCTTGCTAAGTTTAATAGCAAAAACACTGATAGCATCTTAAGGAACTTGGCTAAAATTTTTACAAAATTGATAACAGTAACAATACTACCCATTAGGGATACCACTCATTAAATTGATAGCAGAAACACTGTTGCCCCTTGGGGATACTACTCGCTAAGTTAATAGCAAAAACACAGCTAACCTCTAAAGTCACTTAGTCGAGTAGAATCACTGTTAGCCTCTTAAGTCACTTAGTTAAATATCAATAATTTTAAAACAAATGGTACAAAGTTTAAAAAGCAAACACTTAAATCCTCGAAGAATATTTTACGAAATCTCAAAATGCTGGAAGATTTGAACCAATAGAAACTCTTACTAAAAATTATGAAACCATTTTCATTGATCTAGAACCAAAAAAAGAAAAGAATAGAAAACTAGCACATAGCACAAAGGCTTCACCCATACTTTTATTTTGAATAAAGTCACTTTATAACTTCTCCCTATAACCACTCTACACATGCCGGCCATCATAGCACGAGTCCCACTAAGGCCCCTTTTATATACTTCTCAGCTCCTTGATCTAGGGGTTTCCTCTCCAATCTTCTTCTTCTCTTTTCTACTTCATGTTCCCAACTTTTCTATAGAAAACTTGACTTTCCATCACGAGCCAACCACCACCATTGGCTCTCCACCTTGTCCTAAACAGAGCGAATTGACCAACACCACCACAACCTCCACATTGTTTGATCAAGTACGAAAATAATTGTATCATGTAGTGTTAGGATGAATTGTAATTTTAGATTTTTTAAATCAATATTATGAACACTTTTTTTTTGCATAGTCTCAAAGGAAAAAAAAAAGAATGATTGGGTGTTGTGCTTTTAATTTTAATTTTAATAAGAGAAGTTAAATTATAACTCTAAGGCTTAAGAAACATTCAATTTGATTTAAGAGTTATAAACATTTTGGTTCTCATCATTTTTATTATAGTTGTCACCTTTAATTACATAAAAAATTTAAAAACAAAAAATAAAAGAGAAGGCAAAACGAAATATAATTATCATTAATAACAATTTCAAAAAAAATCTTATAGCTAGTGATGACTTAGCTTAATAGTAAGTTTAAGACCTTGAAAATTTTAAGATATTATGTTCGAGTCTTAATTTTGTGAAAATCATGTGAGAATTCTCAATCCGTATCTATTTTAGTTTATGTATCACTATATGTAAGCCATGTATAAAATTATTTTTATCAAATTATATTTTATAATGATTAATTGTAATTATAATTATTCAAATATATTCTTTGTAATTGCAATTGTTACTATACTTGTAACTTCAAGAAATAAAAACTTACATAAAGTATATCATATTTAACATATATTAGAATATTGCAATCTACATTAATTTAATAATAATTCAAATATTTTTATAATTAATTATATTTTCACTTTTTTAATTGAGAATTATAAAACATAAAGATTAAAGATAACAAAAATAAATAAGTTAATTGCACTATGCATTAGACCTGTTCATGGGCCGGGTCGGGTCGGGTCGGGCCCGAAAATTTTTTTGGCCCGCCTCCTAGGCCCGGGCCCGGCCCGAAATATGGGCCTAAAATTTTTCCCAAGCCAGACCCGGGAAAAATATCATAAGCCCGAGCCCGGCCCGGCCCATTTTTTAATAAACATTAAAAAATTATTTTAAAAATAAAAAAATAAAAAAAATTTAAAAGTATTTTAAAATTAAAAAATAAAAATAAAAAATATATATTTATTATATTCAGGCCGGGCCAGGTCGGGCCCGGGCCAAAAAAATGGTGCCCGAGGCCCGGCCCATTTTTTAAACGGGCCTCATTTTTTTGCCCAAGCCCATATTTCGGGCCTATATTTTTACCCGAACCCTCCCATATTTCGGGCGGGCCGTCGGGCCGGGCTGGGCCGCCCGGCCCATGTACAGGTCTACTATGCATCCCCAAACTATAATATTTATTTTAAAGTGGTACTCGAATTTTTAAAATGAAAAGTTTAAAGAAAAAAATATCGTAAAAATGGATTCTGTAAAAATATTGGTTTTGAGGTTCTGTAAAAGCTTTATCGCTCAATAGTTTGGGGATGTAATTAGAATGTTTTGAATTTTGAGAGTCAATTTAAACTTAGGGTCATAGTTTGAAGATATCTGGTGCAATTAACTCAAAATAAAAAAAATATTAATTAATAAAAGATAAAACTGTCCTTTTATTAGAATTCATTTAACACAAACGGATTGTGTATTTTTCATCAAACCTTAAGAGTGTGTTTGGATGAAGAAATATAATTTTTTTTTGAGATTTTCAAAATGCTAGAATTTTAGAGTTTATCAATTCAAAATGCTAAGATTTGTAATTGATTTGTTTGGATATATAATCGATTTATAAAAAAAATTAGGTTATTAGAATTTTGCAAATTAAAAAATAATTATAAAAGAATAATTATGTTAAAAATAAAAAAATTCAATATTGACATCATTATATTTGTAAAAAGTTATAAATAGTTTTAATAAAAAAAGACTTTAAAAAGTATATATTATAATTAAAAAAGTAATAACTTTTTCAAAATTTCTCATAAACTTACTTCAAAAATCCATACCGAATATTTAATATATTAATTATTTTAAAAATAATCATTTTTTAATTTAAAAAATTCCAATAACCTAATTTTCTTAAATTAATTAATTATTTAAAATTTTTTAAAATACTTCATCGAAATACATTCTAAGGGAGTAGGTGAATTTTTATCAAACCTCAAGGGTTAGAATACTTTTCCCAAAAAAAAATTATATAAATATATGATAACTTTTAACATAACTAAGCCATGTGAAAATACGAATATATGATAACATGAACAAGCAATGAATCTTACAAGCACATCTTTACATTAATGGAGTTGGAGAGTTGAAAAATATAAAAGCTACAAATTGATCAAATTCTTAAAACAGTAAGTACCAAGAAGGAACCAACAAACAAGAAGGGCCGCAAAGAGAGCCAAGAAAAACAGGTATGTGGTGCCACCAAACGTAAGCCCAAGACCGGTTACGACAACAAATGGCATGAAAGACCGAAAAAATGCTAATTTGCTCACCCACTGGCCTTTGAGTAAGAGGAGAAGTGCAACGTTCACTACATTCCACCCTCCATAACGGAACCCTAACTTGTTCAGGTTGTTTGCTACAAATGAATGACAATTGCATGTGAATAGGTTGTATGACCGGTGTTGGAACTCCATCGTGCTTTTTCGAAGTGCTTCGTCCCATGTTAACGACTCTCTTCTAGGTTCATCATCCTGGTATTCTTCATCTCCTTTAAGTGCAGATGAATGGGGAGAAATGCCGCATTCCTAAGAAAAAAATTCTCTAAAGATTACATCCTTAACCGAGGAAGAACAATCAAGAAACAAATACTTGAGTAGAAATGCTAGCACATATATAATTCCTATTATTGGCACTCATCATAACTATCCATACTCAAATTTTTGCTCTCCCATCAACCAAACCGAAGTACAGCCATGAAATATTAAAAGAAACCCTAGTTATATTCTACATTGGTGCAACCTATTTCCTGTCATTTGCACCATCTTAGGTACCAATGCCCCCAATTTTTCCATCAAATTTGCCAATAATGAATTCATGAATTATTGAAAAGCAATGGAATTTATAGTCTATTACAATGATTCTCTACCAAATCCTCATCTAAGGTAAATGCATGCAGCACAATAGAACCAGAGTAAAACCATTCTAAGAATCAGCCGTTGTACCTTCACAAATTATTGTGAAGCTTAGAAATTCACTTTGGGTAGCCAATTACAACTCTTCCCTATCAAATTCCCATCTAAGGTAAGAGCCTAAAGCACAACGGAACCAATAAATCCTACTTCAGAAAATCTGTCACAGTGCATTTACAAATCATTGAAAACCATATTAGGAGTTTATAGTCTATTACGGTTCTTCCCTATCAAATCCCCACCTAATGAAAATGTGTAAAAGCACAATGGACCCGGAAAATCCTACTCTCGAGAATCTGCCATTTTGCTTTCACAAATTCTTGAAAAGCTTATGAATTCACATTGGGTAACCTATGACAACTCTTCCCTATCAAATCCCAATCAAAGGTAAGGGCATAAGCTCAATGGAAGCAGTAACTCCTACTTCAGAAAACCTGCCATAGTGCATTCACATTCATTGAAAAGCATAGGAATTTACATTGGGTAGCCTATGACTACTCTTCCCTATCAGATCCCTATCTAAGGTACAGGCGTAAAGCACAAAAGGCACCAATATAAATCTAACTTTCAAATTCTTAATCCAGTTAAAGTTGTCATGTAATTTTCCCGTACTGCAACCTTTTTGTTTGGGAATAAATAAATGAAATTCAAGAAAAAAAAATAGAGATAAGAGAGGCAAAAGGAGTTGGAAGATGGAGTTATACACCTTATCTTTGTTAATTTGGAGATAGCGAGCCACTGGTCCGAAGGTGAAATGGTCAACACATACAAAATTAGGCCCTGCAAAATCTAGAATAATTCCATCTTCTCTGCAAATTCCGACATGTCCAATGAAAGGAACCAGCCATGAAAGAACGGGTAGAGGCGCCCAAACAATGCAGCATGGAAACCGATTCCTCGATGGATCAATATCCATACTGTGTGGGGCCGTAAAACCACCTTCCATCATTAACTGACGATCTGAATCTACTTGTTCTTCCATTTCCAGCTGATCTAAAATTGAAAAAAAGAATATTAAAAACAAAAACACCGATTATTCCAAAGCAGATTGAAAAACTGTGATAAATTTTTAGAATCAACCATCCATTAGCGAAGGAGAGAAGATTGAGTAGAAAGCAAAATAAACGGGCGAAAATTCGATTAAGAAATCAAAGAGAATTTCTTCTGGGAACTGATAAAGAATGACTGTTGGAAAATGGAAAAGTTGAGATTAGAGCGCACCTTTGTGGTCGGAGAGAACAAACGAAGACCCAGCGGAGAGTGGAGGAATTGGGCGGCCAGTGATGGGTTAAAAGGGGGCCGGGCTTCTTTTTGAATTTTGTTGGGTGTTTAATATTTTTCTTCTGATTCTTGTACTTTTTTCCATGTTTCTTTTTGGTTAAACTCTGCTATAAGTCAAGTAATTTGCAAAAGTTTTGGATTTAATGATCATTTTTAATCCTATCTTTTTTAAATTTTCAGTTTTCACCAAACGGTAATTATTAAATTAATTAAGTTAAATTGCTATTTCTAAAATCTGATATGTCAAACATATTATCATATGTGTAATATCATGTCAACTTGATATTTTCATATATTATTCACGAAAACTCCAGTTAATGGTTAACGACGGTCATTTACGTTAAGGCTGAAATTTCAAAAATTGAAAAAGCATGGAAACTTATAATGATACAATCAGAGAATATAGATCAAATCTACAATTGTATGTATAGCACATGAATGATAATTAAATTTTACCAAACAAATTTAAATGTTATTATTTGTGTCAAGACTAAATTGACCAACTCAAAAAAATATATAAACTAAAAATGATGAAATTAAATCCACAAGTAATAATAAAATTTGACCCATTCCTTTTCTATGTTAATTTATTTATTTTTACAATATTAGCAAAAGGTTGTTGGATGTTGTGAGTATAGTGTGTTTAAAGTACATCCTCGAGCATAATTAATTAGGGATTTAAAAGTTTACATTAATTTTGATCAAATTTTATTCTTTTAACATTGTATTTGTTTTTAGATAATATCTAGTTGGTTTTCATTAATATTGGGAGAGAGAAACGGTTCAAATAATAAGACAATCTCGATAATATATAGCTACAAACTCATATTTTACAAGTAAATAATAATTTATTTTGTTCTCTAACTTTGAAAAAAAGTTTATTTTAGTCTTATATATAATTTGTTTTACTTCTTTTTAATTCTTGAATTTGTATTGTTTATCAAATCACTCCAAAATAGACAAAATTTTACCCAATTTAACCATTAATGATTTTTTAAAATTTAAAAATATTAAAAAAAATCTCTTTTAATTTTTTTAAAAATAACTTTTTTTAATTTTAAAAATTTAAAAAAAAAACCTTAATGAATTGTTGGTGTGATATCCATATGGATGCAATGTCTACAAAGTTAACGAACATTAATATTTCCATCCATTTTGAGGTTTGACAAATAATACAAATTTAAAGACTCAAACATGTGAAAATTTTAATTGAGAGTTAAAATAATATTTTTTGTAAAGATAAATAATGAAATAAATCATTATGCCAAAATTAAATAATAACTCTGAAACAGAGAAACCAAAAGACAAAAGCCCACAAGCTAGACTATTCCAAATCATCAATTGTAGAATTAAGCTTGAAAAACATGAAACTATGGTGAAACTGAGAATCAAACACATCATCTTTAATATTTATGCAGTCCATTAATTAGCCTCCACAAACATCATCATCTTCTATTCAGTAAGCATTTCTTCCCCTCAAAACCTCTTCTTTGCTACTTCATACATCCTCATTTCCCGTTTCTTACAACATCCTCAATTCGCAAAGTTAAGAGATAATGAATGTATCTCGCGAATATAAGCATCCATTTTTCACCAATTATAAAAGGTTACAAAACTATCCTTTAATTATTCATTTTTTTTTGTCATTAACCAATGAATTACTAATTGAAAGATAATTTAATAATTTTTAAGATTAGAATAATCACAATTTTAACCCTCAATATTTAAATTGTGTCAATTTAGTCTATATTTAAAAAAAAAACTATTTACACTGTGTAATTTAGTTTTTTTTACAAATTTATTTTTATTTATGATATTGAAGGTTAACTTTAAAAGAACGAGAATCTTAAAATTTTTGGGTGTTCTCATTTTTGGTATATTTTCGAGTTGATAGATTTTTTTAATTTTTTAGGTGAGAGATTCACAAAGAAAATCAATATTGAAAAAAAAATTCAAATTATACAATGTGTAGACGTTGAGGATTAAATTGATGTAATATATAAATGTTAAGGATTAGAGTTATTATTATGTAAATTCTTTTAGCTCTTTGAGTGCTGGTGATAGAAAATGAAAAAGAGTGAAAAGGGAAAAAGAACCCGATATCTGTAGTTTACCTTAAAGATTGCTACTTTTCATGTGAATCGGTGGCAAATAAACATGGTGATTATTAAAATTTGGAAATAGGTGTGTACTTCATATTCACTAATATCATAAAATAACAACAATAGACAAAATGATGATCCAAACCAACAGGGTCAAATAAACATAAATAAATACATAAGCATGGCTGTTAGAGCTCAGAGAAGGCACCCTCTGTGTTCCATTCAAAATTAATAATAAAAAATGATTTCATATGTCATCCATGATGCATGTTGATCAAAACAATTCAACTTTTCTTTTTCCCATTTCAATTGTTGGAAACTCCGTCATTCACGTTTGCTGTCCTTCAATTTCAATAGCAGCAGGCTGCTTCAATGGCATTAGTGTGGATTGGATGACTGACTTTGCCATGGAGCTGATATGAAAATTCATCCATTTGCCTCAGCTCTGCAATTTATTTCCCAGCAATGGCCGAATGAAGGTGGATTCCATGTCATTATTTTCAGACACTGAATAAATTGGTTCATTTTCAGACAGATACTTGCTCTCTTCACTTTTTCCTAGGATAACCAGATACAATCCAGCTATTATCAATGCTGCTCCTACTACCCTGCAAGTTTCACATATTTTGCAAGCTATATTCAATGTCACTCCAACCCTGCAAAGTATGATTGTAGGCAACAATGTATGGGTTAAAAGTTAAGGCTTACCCTCCCAAGTAGAATTCTTCACCCAATGTAACAGTGGCTATTAAAGCCGCAAGTAAGGTTTGCAGAGGCAAATACATTGAGACAAACAAAGGGCCTCCTCTATCAACAACATATATTTGTATAGCAAACACCATTGCTGAAGCTACGAGTCCCTGCACCACATCAAGCACTTTCCAATCATTTCAAAGGAAAACCGTAAACTCAACAACTTCAAGGATTAAACTGTAGGGGTTTTAAGCATTTTAAGGTTGCCGATACTGACCGCATAGAAAATAGTGAAGACTTAGCTGCCGGAGTGAACTTGCCAAGACTGGGGGTCTCTTTCAATGGTGGCTGCAATCGCTCCGAATTGCAAAACAGCGAAAAAGCAAGCGTATGAAACGAAGGAGAGGCGAGCTGGGTATTTCTTTAGGACCGGTGCTTGTAACACAATCCAGCTTGACCAACAAAGGGAATGGCCAACGAGACATAAGCAACCGATTGCCCAGTTCTTCCCTTCAGCATCTCCTAAAGATGAAAAATGTGGCTTGTTTGAGGGTGAATTTGGAGTGTAAACAGTTGGTCCCTTATAAAGCGTTATTACTAAAGCTCCAGCTACTGAAGCAATAGTCCCTAGCACCTTGACTATTCCATCTTTACGATCCAAGTGTACTTGTTCCATCCTTCAAAGAAAAAGACAATTATGATCCTTGGAAATTAGAGAAAATAAGCAAATCAGTATCGGATATTAACACGGTGTGTATGTAATAAGGGTCTATGTCTCACCTAAGTAAGGCAGCCATGATAAAAGTCACAGCTGGGACAGAATTCTCAGTAGCAGAAGCCAATGAAGGCGATGTGTTGTCTAAGCCAAATATGTAAAATCCTTGATTCAAAGTTATTCTAGCAAAACAGAAATATCAGTAAATAACTTCATTGATTGATATAAAAAGTGGAAAATTTGTCCAGAAATGATTCATACCCTATAAATCCAAGAAAGAAGAATTGTATCAGAAAAGAAATGGTCAGTGCTGGTCTCTTTTTCCTGTAAAACGAACCAGAGAAATAAAAAAATTGTGAAAAATAAATAAAACCCAAATGAAAAAGATTCTTGATTTTCCTACTCAAATTAATGGCCATACTTTTCTAGGAAATAAGCAGAGGGAGCCAAGGCAAGCAGGGCTAAGATGTTCCTATAAAATGGGAAAACTAGCTTGCTTACACCCATATTAAGAGCAACTCTCATAATTACATGGTTCACGGCATAACCAAGCTGAAAAATTGTCATGGCAATATGCAGCTTTGCTCGTTCCGGCACCCTACATGTTCTTGTAGCAGAGGCTAACCCAGAGCCAGCTTCCGCCATTGGAGAAGAGCAATTGAAAAGGAAGGGGAAACGGTGAGAATTGAGAGGATGTTAATATGATATAAAATTATTGAGGAAACGACAACTACTTTTGTATTCAAAGCTTAATATAGTAACTTTATAATTATTTTATTTGTGGGGGACACAGTCCTAATTTCTTACTGGATATTTGCGTCTCCGGTTCGATTGCCAACTTGTTCATTTGCACATGATCAGATTTCCTTTGTTTTTTTTTCTTTTTGATATTATTTTGAAAAAAAAAACCAATAGTTTAATCATGTGTGATGAAATAGATGATGCAAAAGAACAACCACAAGGGTAACTATTGGGTGTTTCCCATATATAGAATTCCAAGGCAATGGAGCTTATATATGCCTTTTTTATTTCCTTTTCACTCACTTTTTTGATGCAGCCAATGACACTTTGGCAGCTGTGGCGGGCTCCTAATAGTATTGTGGGGCTTGCATGGGCATATGATGCTATCTTGGCAATGGCAGCTCTTGAGGGGGTGATGTAAGGTGGTACAGTGATTTCCAACACTGAATTTGGAGCCAATCTCATTGAGTGAGCATTAAAATCAGAAAATGCTCCTTGCAGCAGGAAACCAAACAGGTGAGCCATGAGAATCAGTTGATCCCTCAGGGTAGGCCTCGGCCTCAGGTCCTAGGCACATGCAGTGGTGCTGCCAGTCATTCAAATTATTGACATTTTGGCACTCTAGGCCTATTCTGTTTTATAAATGTCTACAAGCCTTCACCCCAAAAACAAAGTCCCACTGGCCATTGCCTGTGAACTGTGAATGTCATTACTGCTTATTATTATCTCATTTAAATGTGGCTGGGCTGCTGGGGCAATTTGTTGAGAGATGTCCTGCCAATAAATATGCACAAACTCTGGGGAAATCCTTTAATCAGAATAGTTTCATTATGATTCAAAATCTTTGTTCAGTTAGAGCCAAATTTCTTCTTTTTTTTTCAAGGCCAAACATTTACATATGATTCTTCAGTCAAATCCATGAATCAAATCCAACACCATAAAAATCCCACTTCAAAGAAAGCATGCCTATACCAAGAAACAACAAAATAGAAAAAAGGGATCCATTGACAGTAAGTATAAGATTATGTGAAAACTAAATCAAAGTCACTGCTCCCTCCCCACACCTACATTTACAATGAACTTTAGACCTAAAACATAGTCATTCTCTTCCATGATGAAGATGAAATATAAGATAACCTCAAAGAGACATGCCATTATCACAGCGCACTCAACAAAATCTTGCAGTGAACTTACTAAGTTCACAACCCAGAAATGATCTTCTAATCCACAGGCAGCTTTACAGTTCACAAGTCAATTTATTTCCTTCTTTCTAACATTAACTTGCAGCTAGAAGGCTTTGCAATGTACCATTATGGACTGCATCACTGAGATCTACATAGTTGCAAATAAGTACGAAAAGTGAAAGTCAATATATATATATAAGTAATATCAAGGAAGACAAATACTATGGAGCCTAAGTATCTAACCATCAGAGCCTCCAATATGCTTTCCATTCACAAACACTTGTGGAACAGTTCCATGACCTACCAAATCCAGGATGACATACTGGATTTCAGCTCCATCATCTAAAACAAAAGCTCAACAAGTCAAAGCTTCATTTAAAATTACTCTTTTTGAACATATATATCTAAAGAAGTTGGAATTGTATAAAAGGTCCCTGGACTATGTGTTTTTGGCAGATTTTGCCCCTCTACCATAATTTGCTCATCTCTACTTTCAATTGATTCAATCAAATAATTTGACTACCTTATTTTTCTTTAAACATTTGACGTACAAAAAATGCCAATATGTATATGGCACATCATCATATGATAAAAAAAAAAGCGATGTCAAACTGTTTGACTGAATTAACAGAACATATTGATCTCGAGATTGAAAATACACATCTCGAGACATAGAGAACTAAAAATGATCAAATTATAGTAGAGAGACTAAATCCATAAAAAATGCCTAGTACAAGGACCTTCTATACAATTTAACCTATAAAGAACATACATATCAGAAGCAAATGAAGAACATCCACAAATACCTCGGAGATCAAGCTCTACAACATAAGGTTTCTCATTTAACTCAGCGAAAATGCGCTTGGCACGCATGCAATGCCTACGAACAAGACAAAGCGAAAGAAGTTGGAGCAACCCATCAATGAATTGACGTTTCAGTTCAACTTTAGAAGAAATACCCACGAAGAAAATGGGGTTAAAAAAGGGCAATAAGATTGATTATGCGGAGTACTAGATAACTATGATATATTGATTCTTTATTATGAAGATTGAGAGGTTTAGATGAAACTGTAAATAACAAAGACATACGGGCAATAGGATTTGGAGAACATAACGATCTTGTTGGAGAAGATGGCGTTTTGGACAAAGGCGGAGGCTGAATTGTTGGCTTTGGCTAGCCTCAGAGCATTTCCAATCACCAGCAACACCAAAACTGCGCCAAGTAGTGAAAGGATCAACCTCGATTGCCTCACCATGTCTTCTATTTCTTTTATTCCAAAGGGGGGAATTTCTGGGGTTTTGCCTGTAACTCACAAAGGAATCAACTTTACCAATTTGTAGAGTTTCATAAACATCAAAGTGTGTGTTTGATTCATCATCTCCAGAGGCCTAGGCGAGTAGCCCATCAAATTTGAGGCCAATTCTAGTTCATTGGACTTCCAAGTTTGAGACTTCGACCCAAAAATGGCGGAAGAATAAACAGCTATACTAACGCCCAATAAGTACAAATAGCCCCTCCAATACTAATTAACCATGTTCATGTATTGCAAAATATATATATTTTTTCTTTTAATTCATAAATGTGTATTTCCAAAACGAAAATTAAATTATGGCGCAATATATTTATTTAAAATTACATGAAAATCAAATATAGTTTAGTTGAAAGGGTAGAAATGAGTGTGATTGTTTCATCTTTTGACTTCAAAACTTGTCACGTATTTTTTAAATTTTATATAAAAAGACAAAAAGAAAATTCTCAAAATTAAGGGCGAATAAATCTCAATTCAACTTAAAAAATCGATTTTTTTTAAAATTTTGAGATAATCGAATTGAAAATTTATTTGATATTTTTTTAGTTAACTCAAATAAGTAATTCAGTTATTCGAGTTGAGTTGAATTTTACAATCTGAATAGCTCGAATAATTCGAATAACTTAAATGGTAGGCTGGTCTAAAAGAACAATTTGATCCCTGTTAATTTCAAAAATGAGCAAATTGGTCTCTTTCAAAAAAAAAATTCAAAATAATTTCCAAATTTTCAAAATTTTATAAAAAATCCAAAATTTCATATTTTTAAATTATAAAAAATAAAAATTCTAAAAAATGTAAAGAATAAAAATGTTTAAATTTTTTTTAAAAAAATCAAAATAATAATTTTGATGACTTAAACAAGTAAATTACCGATTAAAGTTTATCATACTAAAATATCTCATTTTTCTCCTATTTTTCTTTGAAAGAGGTTTCAAATATATATTGTTTTAAATTTATGTGCTCTAATATGAAATTAGTTATAATGTAACAATATTTTTATTTTGACAAGTTTAATTTTTTTAATTTAATCCGAACTATTTCACCCGATTCAAAAAAATTTAAATCGAGTTAGGATGATAAAATAAGACTCATCAACTCGACTAACTCGAAATTTTTCACTTGATTCAATCAAATGCTTACCCTTACTCAAAATAATATTTATTGTTTTGTTAAAATAAAATCTTAATATATAAATATAGATTAGAGGTGCTCATGGGCCGGGCCCAGAAAAAATTTTGGCCCGGGCCCAGCCCAAAATATGGGCCTAAAATTTTGCCCAGGCCCGGCTCGGGAAAAAATTCCTAAGCCCGAGCTCGGCCTGGCCCAGCCTATTTTTTTAATAAACACCAAAAATTCATTTTAAAAATAAAAAAATAAAAAAAAAGTATTTTAAAATTAAAAAAATATATATTATATATTCGGGCTGGCACGGGCCGGGCCCGGGTCAAAAAAGTGATACCCGACGTCCGGCCCGTTTTCTAAACAAGTCTCTTTTTTGTCCAAACCCATATTTCGGGCCTATATTTTTACCCGGACCCTCCCATATTTTGGGAGGGCCGTTGGGCCGAGCCAGGCCGCCCGACCCATGAGCACCTCTAATATAGATAGATAATTGATGTATTGAAAAAGGAATAATTACATATACCTGTATGTATGTATATATCCTTTCTTTAGTAGAAAACACTGCAAAGGTGTTATATCTCTATCACATATAAAATATTTATTTTTAATTAAACTAAATTATCTGATTTTAATAACAATATTATCTAGATAGAATTTAGGACATTTATTTTCTCTTAGATTGCGTTGTTAGTTAACTTTGTAACTACTCCAGTATTACGTGTTTGGAAGCTCTAGTGGATAATATTCAACGCAATATAATTTTAATTTTAAAAAATTAAAACATGTAAAGCAACATGAATATAAAAAAAATTTAAAATATAAATACATAAGCTATTAGATAAAATTAAAATAAGAAATTATCATTGTAAATAAAAACAAGATAATTGTATAATTATCACATATAAAAATTATGTATTTATATTATTATTTAGGTTTCTGATTGAATGTGCACCAATTCGATTGAAAAAATATGAAATTATCCTTTTTAATTAAAATAAATTATATTATTTGAGAATACTTTAATTTTTTTATTTTAAAAAATCAATATAATTTTTGCATGGGATTGGATTTGAATCCATACTTCTTATATGTTAATAAAACATTAAGTTTACCATTGAACTAAAAATTTATTTTAATATAATATTTACATTTTAATTGTATTACGCATGCTTTATTACCTACTTCAATTGTATATATTTATAATATTGTTAATTGAGTTGGTGTCATAATTCAACTCAACACTAACTCACGATTGAAGACAACACTATGATAAACAATTGTAATGCATTTAGTATTCTTAATCTGGTGTGTTTATGTATTTAAATTTTGTTTTACTCACAATTTTATCTAATAGTTTCATTTTAATATTGTACATATTTCATGTGTTATTATTAATTAGTTTCAAACCGTACATTTTATTATTTATTGTATGTTATTTTGTAACACAAATATGTGTCCTAATTACGTGGCTTCCACACATATACACATGTGATAGAGTTTCTAATAATTAATAAAATATATGGTTTGGAACTAATAAAAACGCATATACAATATGTACAAAATTAAAATGAAAAATTAGTTTAAATTGTGAGTAAAAAGAAATTAAATAGGTAAATACATCATAATAAGAGTAATCAATGCACTCCAATTGTTTATCATAACAAAAAAATAATAAAAAATAAAAAATGAAGTTTTGGTTTTATCATTTTAATAGCATGGGTGCAAATCTCATCGATAGTAATTTTTTTTATTTGTTTTATTTAAACTATAAAAAGATAAAAGTACACTTATATGAATATAACTTATTTCAAAGATGTAAGAATGACTTAATAATTTATCCAACCGATTTGTAAACCAACTCAGCCGAGGGTTTAAATGATAGTACAGATTAGATTACGGCACACTTATGATATAAATGAAAAAATCATGTAATTAATATATATTTTAAAAGTTTATATAAAAATTAAATGATTTTTTAAATGGTAGAGTTAAATATTTAAAATTCATTGTGCTTTTATTGATTTTATATGAAAATATAAATTAAAATTAAAAGACTCATAATAATATAACTTATTTTGTATATTAAATGATATTTTAATAATTTATTAACCTATTTAACGTCCACTTAATTCATAATACCAACTTAATTAAGAACTTAAATATAAATATATAAATTAAATCACGTGGTCAATTAAATCTAGATTTAATGGTAAGAATTAAGGAGGAGATTATGAAAATTTTAAAAATTTAAATCTAAGTTTGAGAAGGTGCGTTATTAGTTATTAATTTAGATCCAAACATATGTTAGATATATGTAATGGTAACTTGACTCAATTGGTAACAGTAAAGGTTCTACGATTTGAGTATCCAAATTTAATACCTACTATATGTAATGCCTCATGTATGAGAGTTTTAAATTGTACTTTACTTATTACACTTTAAAAAATATTAGATTGATAATATAACTTTGGATTATTCTAAAAACTTTAATTTAACTTCAATGATGTAGTGACACGTCATTAAATTTTAAAAACATAAAAAGGTTATTATAAACTCAATCATATCTGATATCTTCTCTAACTTCATTTAACTTTAAGGGTAAACTACATCAATTGTCCCTAAATTTTGTTTAAAATTACATTTCGGTTACTCAACTTTCGAAAGTTATATAATAGTCACTAATATTATCAAATTGTTACATTTTTTTCACTCGGCTATTAACTTCCTTCAAAGAAGTAACGTTGCACCTTAAGTCAAAGGGTTAATAGCTAATTTAGTCCTTGAGCTATAGTTAAAAAATCATTTTGATATTTTTAAAATTTTCTTAACAATAATTGTAAAAAAAATTAGACTAAAAATTATTAGAAATTTTTGTTAAAAATAATAATTTTTTAAAAATATAAAAATATTTAAAATTCTTAAAATTATAACTAAAAAAATTGAAATTAACATTTTTGGCAAATTTTTATTATATAAAAAATCTTAAAATTTTCAAAATAATTTCCATTTGTTTTCCACCGTTAATGAACACCTTCAATCACACCAACATCATGTTGTTTTACCCAGAAATTGCTTTACAAATTATTTTATTTTATTTTTCTCAAAGCCCTAAAAACCCTAGCAAAATACATCTCGGTGCAAGATTTGAGTTCCAATATTAGACTGATTGTTGCTGCTCAAATTTTGAAGAAACAAAATCTAGGCTTGTAACATTGCTTTCGGTCATGAAAATCATACTTCTACCATCAATGGCTTATCTATAGGATTTTCCTGGTAATTATGAAAAAAAGAAAGGAGAAAAATATTAAGAAAGAAAAAGGCAAGAGAGAAGAGCAAAATGTTCTATTATATTTTTTGAAATTTGAGTCTTTTTTTTTCCTTTAATTTATAATATAAATTACCCTACTTCTTTTCTAAACCCATTATTTTTTTTCTATACAGTTATTAGATTGATTAGGTTTTTGAGTAACTTTTAATTTTGAAATTTTTTATTTTTTAAATTAATAATACAAAGCGTTATTCTTCTTCTTCTCTAAACCTACCATTTCTCTTCTAAAAATTCAAGTCAAGATTTTACTTTCAGTTATAAAAAAAACATATATATTATTTTTAATGATTTTGGAAGAGCGGATCCAACTTCGATTTGCATGAAAAAAGAGAAAAGAAAAAGGCAAAGAAAGATAAAAATGAAGAGAGCGTAAAATAACAAAGCAAATGAAAAAAAACGAGTAGGATCAAAATTAATTGGTATTTAATGGTTTTTTTTTGTGAAAGTTCTGTGATTTTTTATGAGATTGGATGCAGAAAAATTAGATACAAAATTGTTGGTTTTTTCTTGCTGCAATTGATTTTTTATATGATTTTTTTATTGTTACATTTTTATTTTTTATTTTACTTTTTTTGTTAAGAAAATTTTAAACATATCAAAATGATTTTTTTATCTATAGCTCAAGGACCAAATTAGCTGATAACCATTTGACTTAAGGTGGAACATTACTTTTTTAATGGTAGGTAATAATCGGGTGACAAAAATCTAACAATTTGAAAACGTTAATGACTATTTTGTAACTTTTAAAAATTGAGTGATCGAAATACAATTTTAAATAAATTCTAGGGATATTTAATATAATTTACACTAACTTTAATTAGATTGTTTTTAAAAATAAAGAATCAAACTTAAATATAAATTGGCTTTAAAAATAGTTACTTTTACTTATCCCTAACATTAGTCGTTGACTGCCTTCAGACGTACCAATGTCCAGAGTAAGAGTACTACACAAAGATATAGAATAAAACGGTGTCCGCAAGTATACGGGTCAGGTAGGTAAGTACTCCGAGGATCGTACCCAAAGGTTAGCACTAAATTAACTATAACCTAAGCACAAATTGATCTAATTAGTAATTTAAATACATTATATTACGACAAAACATAAAAGGAAATATTTTTTTTAGATTTTTATAAATAATAAAATAGAAATAACAAAAGCCTATAGAGAACTTCAGAAAACTTAATTTATAAACTTAAATGCTTGCTTTGGTGATCATAACTAATTCCTATTTCGGGTTTCTACTCAATCAACTAGTCATTACCCTAACTGGATCTCTCGATTTTCCACTAAACTAATGAGTCGGTAAGAACTACTTTTCTCTCGACATCACATTCTAGATCGGTTTAGGGCTAAGGTGTTCACGGATAGGCCATATCAATTTTGGGTTAATTTTCACCTAAATGAATTCTTAAGATCGTTAAGTCTAGGGTTTAAGTTCTTCCTCTCCCAAACAGTTAATCCGCTAAGAAAACCCTACATAAGAATCAATTAATCACACCTCTACTTGCTGATCCCCCATAAGAGGATTAGTTCCTCATGGATCTCATGAACATAATAAACTTGAATATAAAGATAAACATGAATAACAAATCAAGAATAGAGTTTAGAGAATCTTGTTTGAATTTGATAGATGAAGCGCAAAAAATCCACTAGCGTTTGATCACGTTTGCTAACCACGTTCTCCGAAGAACACAAAAAGAACTAAAAATAAACCTAAAGTCTAAAAGTTGACAACTAAAATTACAAAGAAAACTCTTAAGTCTGAAAAATTGTCCACAACAAGTGCTAAATGAGCCTATTTATAGAGTTAAGGTTGTCGTCGTCCTCAACCCTAGGTTAACTAATGCTCTCATGTCAAAAATTTGATTGTGCAGATCAAAATGCCCCTGGTTCATAAATATCTCCTGTACAGGACTGATGTCACGACACCTTAGTGCCTATGTTGCGACATCAAAGGCAGTATGCTTAGGTTCAGGGTTGCTTCAAGGGTGTGTCACGACACCATGGTTGTGTCGTACCATCCCATGGCTGTGTCACGACATTGAAGGCAGTCTCAATATTCTTGTATTCTGCTACCTATGTTGCGACATCAAACTTCCTGTGTTGCAACACAATGACCAGTATTGAGTTTATACACCCTCTGATGGTCTCCTGCACACTCACTAAGTATATTAGCTCAGCTTTAGGCCTCATCCGTTTCCTAAGGTCAATAAAAGACTCATAATGCATTTTTA
This sequence comes from Gossypium hirsutum, assembly GCF_007990345.1. Lineage (NCBI taxonomy): Eukaryota > Viridiplantae > Streptophyta > Magnoliopsida > Malvales > Malvaceae > Gossypium > Gossypium hirsutum. The sequence goes on along the minus strand of NC_053446.1, from coordinate 11,942,414 downwards.
TTGCATTTAGACTAAACTATGGAAACTTAATTAAAACATAATGAAAATGCTCGTATACAAGCACTTTAAGTGTGAAAACTAGTTTAATTTGCTACACCGAATTACGACAGATCAAACTCTCTACACTTAAGTCATTGCTTGTCCTCAAGCATGGCAAACAAAAACAACAAATTAAAAGATGACTCTTGAGCAAGTATAGTACAAATGTTGGCTTTGGAGTATGTAACTAGGCATTTCATATTACACATAATCCTAGCATGATATATAGATGACTTACCACTTTTGATATCAAACACCTAAGTTCAGTATATTACAACGCATACAAACATTAAGGTTTCCAAATGTATGGATCCGTCAATAAATTATACAGCTAATTTGATTATCCTAGCAGAATATAGACGATTGTAAATGTAATTATTTAATATGATGTCAATTCATGAATAAGTCTACCTAGGCCACATAGGATTTTTCGGCTTGTAACGTTCTGAGGTTTAGGGCAGGTATAGAATTCAAGAACGATAAGCATCAAAATAGTTTCAAGCACAAAAATAGTTTGGCACATCGTAATGTTCACTATTCTCCCCATTTAGTGAACTTTACCCACTCACCGCCTTATTTATCATTCTCTCACATTTCTTATTTCTTCACATATAAAATTACAGCATAGTAAAACAACTATGGCTAGCTCACGAGTTTCTGTACACTAAAAAACGGGTTTTTCTTATTTTTTTGACTTTGTCATTTTTTTCTTTTTCAATACATCTCACTCACAAATGATTTTGCTTTTCACGTACTTTTTCCACTTGTTTTGATTTTATTTTTGAAATTTTATTTTGTTGCACATATAAGCTATCCTATAATTATGATAGCACATTAATATTTCCTATTTCAATCTGTTGTTACAAAATTTGCCATGATGTATCTACTTAACCCTCAATACGTATGGCTAGATGTCTATAGTCGTGCAGTTCAAGACCAAAGAAAGAGGACAAATACAAATTAACATTTTTGGCTTGGGTTTTGTATGAAAGTTCATCAAGAAATGTTTTCTAGCTCAAATACAGGTACTAAAGATGAATAAATAAGGTTAGCTTTTTGGCTCTGGGTGTATACCAAACAATGTCTTGGGTCATCCTTAGGTATCTCAATATTCACGAATTTAATCAACCAAACAATCACAAATTCAATAATCTATCATACATACTAGTAGATGTGTTTCCCTATATTTTATCTATCATTTGGTACATTTAATTGCTCAATGCCTATTTACAATGTAATATATAGAACTTAGTAGTCTAATGATAAAAAAATTAACATTATCTACTATCATGCCAAATTTATAGTAAATACAATCAACCTATATACATGCTCTTAACCAATCACTTGTATTTCCACAAGCTCAAGCACACAATTGATAATAAAAATTAATAACAAATTTCCAATGTTACCTCCCCACACTTTAGATAACACATTATCCTCAATGTGTAGCTCTGAAAAGATAGGGAAAAGAGGTTACTCAATTGATCGTGATAGTACTGTCAACTAATGGTAGGTGCTCCCTTCCATTTTTCGTTGAAAGCTCTGAATTGTTGTGTTTCTTTTGTATGGAGTTCCTACATAGAAAACTTAGAACAGAAAAATAAAATAAATAATAATCTACTGTTAATTCTATAAAATTATCCTAAAATTAATTACAGTCCTTTAAAAAAATAGAATTAGTAGCTTAATAATCCTCCTCCTTATGAAAATCCATCCATTCTCCTTCCTCACCCTCACTCTTTTCCTCTTCATCACTTTCTTGCTGCTCTTCTTCCTACTCAAGATGCACTAGGCTGGACATATCCGACAAATTATTGGGTACTCTAATTTTATTTTATCGTGTGAATTCTTGGAAAATTAGGTCCAACTCTTGCATCCAAAGTATCATCCAATCCAACTTTGGATGACTGCTTTCACCAATTTCTTACCGAGTTACCGTTTTTGCTCTCATTTGAGATGAGGCCGGAGAAGCCGTCATCTCTTGTTGGTGTTTGTTCCACTCTTTTATTTTTTCCATACGAAGCTTCGTGTATTGTGTACACAATGTGTCTCCTATTATGCTTATGGATGGCTTTATAAATTGCTCAATGGACACCATTAAGACGTTTGATTTTTTGCACAAAGTCATCATTAAGTAGGGAAAGAAGATCCCGACTTTCTGGCTGCTAACGCATCGTTTCATATAGTGATATATCCATGTTCTAATGCATTCTTGTTTTTTCTACAAAATAGTATAAAGCAAGACTACTTGAAAATTATTGACATTAGAGACATTTAAAGCAGGAACAACTGTGTACATAAGAATTGTATCCTCATTTTGGCTACAGGAAACAGGATTGCCTGATTAAAGGACATATGGATATCAATACTTGGGCGACTTCCATTCACCCTTATCCTCTGTTAAGTAATTTATAACGTTATCCATATTTATGTTTTTAACGTGTTCCAAATCAGTTTCTTCCACAAAATCTTTTTCATAATATGGAGTGTTATAAAATTCACAAATAACTCAAGGGATGACTCACATTTCTTTCCCTCACATGGGTACTGTTTCCTACGTGGCACCCTCTATCTTTATAGACTCCTGGTTTCTTAAAAATGCATAAAATTTCTATACTACTGGAACCACGATTGACTCTTTAGGGATTACACAAAACTATCTAATCTATGATATTAGACCAGAGGTTATATTTCCTAACATAGAACCATCGATGGCTCAAGTCTCCATTCTTGAATAAACGTCTTTCCTTAAAGTTCTAAAAAGAATTTTTCAACGTTTGGGTTTGGAAAATTTGAAGGATTTGCAGCCACCGATGGTTCGGGTTCACTTATTCTTTTAGATTTTTTAGGAGGTACTTTCAATAATCTTTTAACTAGAAGACTAATCAAAATTTAAACAATATATTTCAAATTAATCAATGAATAATGCAATAGAACAGTAAAATTAGGAACCCTTAACCTCAGTTCAGAAATTCGTGATTCCTTATGAATGCTTGTTTGCAAATTCCTCATTAATGCGGAATATTTAACCTGCACTAAATAAAACACAAGGAAAAAAATTGCAACAAAATAGGAAGAAAAGAAGAATAGGGGTTTTGGGGATTCAGGAGATTTTTTAGAGAGTTTAAAGTTAGAGAAAGTTTAAAAACAACTTAAAAGTGTTTTAGGTTTAAAATTTTTGGTACTTTTAAGTTAAAAATCAGGTTAAACAAGGTTAAGAATCGACGGATCGCGTGATAGGTCGAGTCGACCCTACAGAAAATTGCAGCAATGTCGCGACATAATGGTTCCATGTCGCGACATCCCTGATAGGATACCGATGTTGTGACATCGGGGTTCGATGTCATGAATAGTTTTCTCAATTTCTTCGATTCTGAACGTGGTGTTACGACACAGAGATGTCATGTTGTGACACCGACTCTGTTTTAACCCAACTTTGTAATTTCCAAAGTGCCTCAAGTTCTGTTTAATAAAAAATTTAATAATATTTGAAGTCTAAACTAATCAGTTAGTTAAATATAAAATAATATACATAAAGTTAAAGTTTAAATAAAAGTATGCTAGGTCTTGCTGCCGGATTCATTCGTCAGCTCAATTAGCGTGCTCGTGGATGCTTTTCCTGTTTCGTTTCTATCAGTATTCGTCCAACATCCATCTTGCCATTCCACTTTCTTGCGCTTGTCCCGTTCTCGAAACTTGTTCTTCCAATCTGTACTAATCACAGAGAACACTTTTCTTGGCTCAAGGTAGTTAGACTTTTGGATAAATATTTCATAACACTGCTTTCCTACTTTTCCCTATCTCCCATACTCTGTTGGGGACCATATTTAAAAGTTTCTATTTCATCATTGATCTTCATTGTTAATTCATTTTTCTTTAGGTCAGACCTTAATGTAGCTAGAAAGGGTCTACCCAATAGAATGAGTATTTCACGGTCTTTTTCAAAATCTAATATTACAAAGTCTACCAGGATTATAAAGTTTCTTACTTTAACCAATACATCTTCAAGTACTTCATTAGGTTGTACTGAAGACCTAATGACTAATTGTAGTGTGATTTGTGTATTTTTGAGATCCCCTAACCCACGTTTTCCATAAATAGATAGGGGTATTAAATTAATGTTTGCTCCTAAATCATATAGAGCCTTACTAAAATGGATGTCCCCTATCTCTATAGGTATCGTAAAAATTCTCGGGTCTTTTAGTTTTGGGGGAATGTTTTTTAAAATAATCTTAGTACATGAGGCCATTATGTTAACTTGCTCTCATGTTTTTACTTTCCTATACCTAAACATAATTTCTTTTAAGTATTTGGCGTACTAAAGGACTTTTTCAATTAAGTCAATTAAAGGCAAGTTAACATTTAGGTATTTAAATAAGTTTAGAAAAGTTAGAAATTCCACCTCATCCTATCTTTGTGTTTCTTTCAGTCGTGAAGGGAATGGTAACCTTGTCAATGTAGATTCCTTTATGGATTTATCTTTTGGCTCAACTGCCGGCTTGGTTACCTCTTCAGGTTCTGGTTCAACATTAGCTCTTTGATAGTTTTCTTGAAGATCTTCGAAATCCTTTTCATTTTACTCTTGAGTGAGATTTTTTGGGCTTCTTAGTACTTTACTTGAACGGTGGGTTATTGCCTTCACATGCTCCTTCGCCTCTCTCTGATGATTATTTTCTGTGTTACTCAGGATTCCTGTGCCAATTTGCATTTTGATATCTCCATCATGCTCATTAATTGGCTCATCTGATCTTCGAGCTAAGTTAATTTTTTTATCGTACTGGTACACTCAGATTATACTTCTTTCACTTCTGTCCTCATTGACTGCATCTCACTCTCAATCCGATCCCGACATTGACCACATACAATATGATCGTTCGGGTTGGCCCTCCACTGAGACTTTTGTAAATAAGGAGGTTGCTAATTAGCATTTTTAACTTGGTTCGAATTATTACCTTCTCTCTAATTTTCGCCCCATCTCAGGTTTGGGTGATTTCTCCATTCAGGATTATAAGTATTTGAATAAGGGTTTCCACCCCTATTCTCAATGTAGTTCACGTCCTCGGTAGGACTATTGATGTAATGGAAGAGAGGAAACGATCCCAAGCTTTGTGAAAACTTTTTCCTTCTAATTATTTAAAAGTTATGATCTCCCTCCTTAGTTGGACTATTTTACTGATAGGGAAGAACTTTTGTAAGAATTTTCCTGCGAGTTCATCCCATGTTGAGATAGATCTTAGTGCCTGCGAATCTAACCAAGAGAAAGTGTTATCTATTTAGGAGAAGGGGAACAACCATAGACAAATAGCGTCATCAGTGAACCTGTTATATTTAAATGTGTCACAAAGTTGAAGAAATGGCTTTAGATGCTAATTCGGGTCCTTCATCATTATGCTTCTGAACTGTAAATTTTTTTGGATCATCGCTGGTTTGATTTCAAAATTATTAGTCGTGATTGCTGACCTTGTTATACTTCTTTTAACCATCTAAAGACTTGGTAGTGCGTAGTCCCTTAGAGCTCTTTCATTGCGCGCCATAGATTCATTTACGGGTAATTGTGGTGGTGGTAAGTCTTGTGGGATATTGTTGTTAATTTCATTAAACAACGGGTTATCTCGCGGTGCTAAATTGCCTATAGCAAGTGGTTGGTTCTACATCTGCTATTGTTGTCGATGATTCCTACGGATTATTCTTTCTGGATCAGTGGTTGGCTCTATAGGCCTTCCACTACTAGGAGTCATTCATTGAAACCGAAAAGCAAAAATAAAAACATTAGTAAAAATAAAGTAGAAATCGTATCTATATTTTAAAATTTTCTTAATTATTCTAATAAAAGTGAAAATTAAAATTAATCTAGTAACGTTGTCTCCCCGGCATACCAACGTCCAAAGTAAGAATACTACACAGAGAAATAGAATAAAATAGTGTCCGCAAGTATACGAGTTAGGTTGTAATATAGTTACAACGAAGTAGGTAAGTACTCCGAGGATCGTACTCAAGGGTGACTAGCCTTAAGTTAACTCTAACCTAAGCACAAATTGATCTAATTAGTAATTTACATACATTATAGTATGACAAAACAAAAAAAAAGGTTTTTTTTAGATTTTTATAAATAATAAAATAGAAATAACAAAAACCTATAAAAAACTTCGAAAAACTTAATTTATAAACTTAAATTAATTCTAGGCATGAGTGATTAGCTTGCTTTGGTAATCATAACTAATTCCTATGTTGGGTTTTTACTTAATCAACTAGTCATTACCCTAACAAGATCTCTCGATCTTCCATTAAACTAATGAGTTGGTAAGAACTACTTATCTCTCGACCTCACAGTCCAGACCAATTTGGGGATAAGTTGTTGATGAATAGGTCATACTAATTTTAGGTTAATTCCCACCTAAATGACTTTATAGGGTCGTCAAACTTAGGGTTTAAGTTCTTCCTCTCCCAAATAGTTAATCCGTTAAGAAAACCCTACATAAGAATCAATTAATCACACCACTACTTGCTAATCCCCCATAAGAGGATTGGTTCCTTATAGATCTCATGAACATAATAATCTTGAATATAAAAATAAACATAGATAACAAATCAAGAATAGAGTTTAGAGAATCTTATTTGTATTTAATAGATGAAGCATAGAAAATCCACTAGCGTTTGATCGTGTTCACGAACCACGTTCTCCGAAAAACACAAAAAGAACTAAAAATAAACCTAAAGTTTAAGAGTTGAAAACTGAAATTACAAAGAAATTCTTAAGTTTGAAAAACTGTCCATAACAAGTGCTAAATGAGACAATTTATAGAGTTAGGGTTGTCGTCTTCCTCAACCCTAGATCAACTGACGCTCTCATGTTAAATATTTGATTATGCAGACTAAAATGCCCTGGCTTGTAGATATCTCTCATATAGGACCAAAGTCGCAACACCCTAGTGCCTGTGTCGTGGCATCAAAAATAATATGCTCAGGTTCAAGGTTACTTTAGGGTTGGGTCGCGACACCGAAGGCAGTCTTGATATTCTTATATCTACTCTCTATGTTGTGACATCAAACTTCCCGTGTTGCAACACAACGACCAGTATTGAGTTTATACCCTCTTTGATGGTCTCTTGCATACTCACTAAGTATATTAGCTCACCATCCGGCCCCTAAGGTCAATAAAAGACTTATAATACACTTTTTATTGCATTTAAACTAAACTATGAAAACTTAATTAAAACATAATGAAAATGCTCGTATTCAAGCTCTTTAAGTGCGAAAACTAGTTTAATCTCTTACACCGAATTATGACAAATTAGTCGTCTTTGTTTTCTCGATAAAACAATTAAACACTAAACAAGCATAATATGCCTACTTCTATCTATAACCTCTCTCAACATTTAAATTAGAGAAAAATGTGTTTAAACGCATTCAAACTCATGTAATCTTGAATGTATAATAACTTTTTTTGTCTTTAAAAATTAATGATGTTATATTATTTAATTTATACTTAAAAACTAACTTTTTTTATAATCATTTTAAAAAATTATGTAAAATATATAATTTAAGTGGATAATTTTTTTTAAAAGGATAATACTTTTTTACAAAAGAGTAACCTATAAAGAGTTTTTTTTAAAAAAACCAAATTACATGACAAATATAAAAATACATAAATAACTGATCACATTAACTAGAAATTTATATTAAAAATGATTTTTTTCTATAAGTCTTTTAGTAAAAAAAATTATCTTCAATTGATTGTGGATGTTCCCTTTGGATCTCATTAGTAAGTAAATTTAACCATCATATTTCAGTATTTTCACAGGTTTTGTTCAAAAAAATTAATTATGAAAATGGTATTTGTGAAAATAGAATGTCGGTAATGACTATATCACAAAGAAAAGATAAATAAAAAAATAAAGAACACACAGCTTTTTACGTGGAAACCCTTTTGGGAAAAAAAAACCACGGGTAGAGGAGAAGAAAATTCACTATGTCGAATTTAAATAATTACAAGAAGAGTGGACTATGTCTATTTATAAGCTTGTAAAACCATATTCTAATAAGAGTGTAGTAAGATTGAAACACCTTATTCTAATCAATATCAAATAGATGGAGTTTAATAAGGTTTAAAAAACCTTATTCTAAAATAAAATAAAAGAAGTATAATTCTATAAGGATTTTACTTTTATTTTATTTTACCACTGTATTTGATTTAAATAAGGATTCGAGTCACTTAATTCTAACAATCTCCACCTTGACACGAATTCTTAATGAACAAATTCTTCAGTGCGAACTCTCAACGAACAAGTTCTCCTCCTCTTCCATAAAACCTCTCAAGGGTTTAACTTTAAAAATGAACACCAACCAAGTCTAAGCAATGCTCAAACTTGGTTATAGGAAGTGACTTAATCATCATATCTACAGGATTTTCATGAGTACTAATTTTGCTCACAACAATATCACCACGAGCAATAATATCTCGAACGAAATGATACCGAACATCAATGTGTTTTGTTCTCTCATGAAACATTTGATCTTTTACAAGGAAAATGACACTCTGATTGTCACAAAATACTATATTGATTTGACGGTCTTCATTGAGTTCACTAAAGAGTCTCTTCAATCAAATAGCTTCTTTACAAGCCTCAGTAATTTCTATGTACTCAGTTTCAGTGGTAGGCAAAACAACTGTAGTTTGCAAAGTGGCTTTCCTTCTGATTGCACAACCCCCGATTGTAAAGACATAACCTATGAGAGATCTTCTTCTAGCAAGGTCTCCAGCAAAATTAGCATCAACATACCCAATGACTCCATCTCTAGTTCTTCCAAACTGTAAGCAAACATCAGTAGTACCTCGTAAGTATCCTAAAATCCACTGAACTGCTTTCCAATGTTTTTTACCGGGATTCATCATGTATCTGCTAACTGCACTGACTGCATATAATAAATCTGGATATGAACAAACCATAGCATACATGAAAGATCCCACTGCATTAGAGTATGGAACATGTGACATGTATTCAATCTCATCATTTGATTGTGGAGACAAAGTCGATGAATGTCTGAAATGGGCTGCTAAAGGAGTACTAACAGGCTTAGCATTCTGCATATTGGATCTGCAAAAAACTTTCTCAATGTACCCTTTCTTACTTAGTTACGATTTACTTGCTTTTCTATCTCTGAGAATCTCCATACCAAGTATCTTCTTTGCTGGTCCCAAATCTTTCATCTCAAATTCCTCACTTAGTTGGGCTTTAACCTTTCTTATCTCTCATTTATCCTTCGCATCTATCAACACGTCATCAACATAAAGGAGTAGATACACAAAAGAACCATCACTGTTTTTCTTAAAGTAAACACCACTGTCAAAACTACTTTTTTTAAAATTATGAGAAGTCATAAAGGAATCAAACCTCTTATACCATTATCTTGGTGACTGTTTCAAACCGTATAGGGACTTTTTCAACAAGCAAACATAGTCCTCTTTTTCTGAGACTGTAAAGCCCTCTGGTTGTTGCGTGTAAATATCCTCCTTAAGTTCTCTATGCAAAAATATAATTTTTACATCTAACTGCTCAAGCTCCAAATCATGCATGACCATAATACCAAGCAAAGCTCGAATCGAACTATGCTTCACAACTGGGGAGAACACATCTGTGAAGCCCACTCTTGGAATTTGTCCCTTCTTTCTTTTTAAACACCCATTTACAACGAACAACTTTTTTACCTTTAGGAAGTTTCACAAGATCCCATGTTTTATTTTTGTGGAGTGATTTCATCTCCTTTTGCATAGCACACATCCACTTTTCTGAGTCTCCACAGCTAACAGCATCAGAATGATTAGATGGCTCTTGGTTTGCATCTATATCTTCAGCCACATTTCAAGCATAAGCAACTAGATCAACCTCAGCATACTTCTTTGGAGGTTCAATTTCTCTTCTAGTTCTGCTTTTAGTGATAGAGTATTATGGTGAAGAAGCAACTCTATTTTGAATTTTTGTACTGGCTTGAGGAGTCGACTCTGTTGTCGATTCTGGATTAATCTGATGCTCCACCTGCTTTTGATTTTCTTTATTGGAAGAGTCTTTAAGAGAAAAGTTAGGTAGCATAGCAGTTTCATCAAAAACAACATCTCTCCTAACCACAACTTTTCTATTTTCAGGAAACCATAACTTATACCCTTTTATAGCAACTTTCTAACCAAGAAAAACACATTTAATGGATTTAGGTTCAAATTTTCCATTATCAACATGAGCATACGTAGGACACCCAAAAATCTTTAAATCAGAATAGTCAGTAGGATTACTAGACCATACCTCTTGTGGAATCTTTTTCTCAATGGCAACGGATGGAGATCAATTGATCAAAAAACATGCAGTAGAAGTTGCTTTGGCCCAAAATGACTTTGGTAAGTTGGCATTTGACAACTTACATCGAACCTTCTCCATGATCATTATGTTCATTCGTTCTGCAACGCCGTTTTACTGTGGAGTATGACGAACTGTCAAGTGTCTCACGATCCCTTCTGACTTGCACAGTTTATTAAACTCATCAGAACAGAACTCTAAGCCATTATCTGTGCGAAGATATTTTATTTGTTTTCCCGTCTGTTTTTCAATCATAGTTTTCCAATACTTAAATGTGGAAAACACATTGCTTTTCTGATTCAGGAAGAACGCCCAAAATTTTCTGAAAAAATCATCAATAAAAGTTAGTATATAATTAGCTCCACCTCTCGAAGGCACTCTGGATGGCCACCATAGATCAGAATGAATACACTTTAACATTCACTTCATGTTATGGATTCCTCTAGTGAATCGAACTCTCTTTTGCTTCCCAAAAACGCAGTGCTCACAGAATTTCAGTTTGCAAATTCCTTACCTGTCAATAAGTCATTTTTTGCTCAATTTTATCATGCCATTCTCACTCATATGCCCTAAGCGCATATGCCAAAGTTTAGTAATATCATCATCTGACAAGTAAGAGGATGCGACAGCTGCATCACCAGTAACAGTAGAACCCTACAAAACATATAACTTGGCAGTCTTTCTCTGCCCTTTCATCACAACGAGAGGATATTTGGAAATCTTCAAAAACCCACTTTTAGCTGTGTATTTGTACCCTTTTGAATTAAGAGTACTCAACGAAATTAAATTTCTCTTTCATTCTGGAACATGTCGTACGTCACTAAGTGTTCTAACAACTCCATCAAGCATCTTAACTTTAATTGTTCCAATACCTGCGATTCTACATGAAGTATTATTTCCCATCAAAACAACACCTTCAGACACTATTTTGTAAGTTGTAAACTAATCCCGATTGGGACTCATGTGGAAGGTGCAACCCGAATCAAGGATCCACTCCTCGCTCACTTTAGAATTGTTGACAGAAGCAACTAGAAGTTCACCATCGCTATAGTCTTCTACAACATCAGCTTTACCGAAATTTTTTGGTTGTTTTCCATTTTAATTCGCAGCCTCCTTTTTGATCTTGTTCTATAGCTTATAACACTCATATTTAATGTGCCCTTTTTTCTTGCAGAAGTTACAAGTCTTACATCTGTTTGAAGACTTTGATCTATTCTTAGATTTACTGTGAGCATTCCGTTCCTGTGTCCTTCCACGATCATCATTAGCATTCTGTTCTTGTCTCTCACGAACAATGAGACCCTCTCCTTGAGAGTCAGTTTTAACCACAATATACTTCATCTTACCATACGAGGTTAAAAAATCATAAACCTCATCAAATGTGAGAGACTCGCGGTTATATAAAATCGTATCTCTAAAGGTTGAATAAGACGGCGGCAACGAACAAAGTAGAATCAACCCTAGATCTTCCTTATCATACTGAACCTCCATGGCCTCCAAGTTTGAGAGAATTTCTTTAAACACTGTTAAGGTTTTGTGCACAGATGCACCTTCCTCCAAATGATGAGTATAAAGACGTTGCTTCATATGTAACTTACTAGTTAGAGTTTTCGACATACATATTTGTTGCAACCTCTTCCATAATCCAGCGACGGTATTCTCCTTCATTACATCCTGTAAAATTTCGTTAGACAAATGCAGATGTAACTGTGTTAACGCCTTTCGATCCTTGCGCTTCTTCTCTTCCTCTGTCAATGTTGAAGGCATCTTATCTACCCCTAACAGGGCTTCCTCTAACTCCATCTGTGCAAGAACTGATTGCATCTTTATCTGCCACAACGCGAATCTGGTGTTGCGATCCAACAGCGAAATTTCATACTTTAAAGACGTCATTACCGTGATTGAGATGAACAACCCGGAAGCTCTGATACCAATTTGTAAAAATAAAATGTCAGTAATGACAATATATCACAAAGAAAAGAGAAATAAAAAATAAAAAACACACAAATTTTTACGTGGAAACCCTTTTGAGAAAAAAACCGCGGGCAGAGGAGAAGAAAACTCACTATGTCGAATTTGAATAATTACAAGAGGAGTAGACTATGTCTATTTATAGGCTTGTAAAACAATATTCTAATAGGAGTGTAGAAAGATTGAAACACCTTATTCTAATCAATATCAAATAGATGAAGTTTAATAAGGTTTAAAAAACCTTATTTAAAATAAAATAAAAGAAGTATAATTCTATAAGGATTTTACTTTTATTTTATTTTACCACTGTATTTGATTTAAATAAGGATTCGGGTCACTAAATTCTAACAGTATTGAATCTAGATTATTTACAAAAATGAGGTGCTTTCTATAGTAACATTGGCAATTGTTGCTACTTGACACATTAGTGGCACTACTCTAAATTCTTCCTCGTCATCAACCAATCATACCATCTGAAAAGAATATGAATTTTTTAAATGGCTACCTGACATATTGGTGGCACTGACATTTATTTCTAAAAAATACTCATATTTCCTCCTAAAAATAATATAGAAAATATACAAGTAAAAGAAATTTTTATGGTGCTGCCTAAGACATTGGAGCCACTGGTTTTATTTTTATTTAAAAAAAAGCTGATAGAAAAAAAGAGTTGAAAAAGTAGAAAAATATTTTTTATGGTATCACCTGACACATTGGCGGCACTGATGTGGTTTTTTTTTTATAAAAAAAGAAGGGTTGATAGGAAAAATGAAAAACTGAAACAAAAAACAACCAATAAGAACATACCTTAATATTTTCACAATTTCTCCCTAAAACTCTAGCACAAAACAACCAACTACAAAAAAAAATTTCACTCTACTTCACTCAAATCCCAAGTTGTGTGTGTATTGAAGAGGGGGACCAATATCATAAATAAGGGTATCGAACTGATGCCTATCGTCGACAAAACCAATCGGTCACGACTCCCAACCCTATAATGTACATCAACTTTTTTTACCACTATTTTTTCTATTTCAGGTTTTTTTCTCGGTTAACTTATATATATAAGATGAAAAAAATCATTTGAGAAATTGGGTTAAAATTCTAAAAATTTATCGATCTACGTTAATTTTAGAGAGAGAAAGGAAAACACATTATACAGAGTGCATTTTCACAGCCAAATCAGTGAAAATGTACCATGTAGGAAACGTTTTTAAGAGAGAGAATTTCCTTTCAACGGTCACTATTCCAACGGTAACTTTTCTAACGGCTACTAGGGCTCCAACAACTATAAAAATTCCTATATAAACCCCTCCAAACTTCATTCTTTTCAACCAAATACTCCACACTCATTCTTCCTTCCTAAATTCTCAATCCTCAATCTTCAATCCCCAATTTTGAATTTTATATTTTCAATCTTCAAATTTTCAATTTCAAATTTTTAATCCTTAATCCTCAATTTTTTTAAATTCTTTTATTTTTTAATTTTATTCTGTTCGATTTTATTCTCTTTTTATAATTTTTAAATAACAAATCAACTTATTCGTTTAGATGACAAGCATATCTCTAGCATTCAATTACAAATGGTAAGAAAATTTATTAAATTATTTATTTTTAAATATTTAATTATTACGCTATTTAGATTATTAATTTTTTATATTTATATACTCAGCCCAAAGATCAAATTTTGGAGACGTGCATAAATAATTTAACCAATGGTGCACCGTAGGTCATTCGTGGACACTTGCAAGATGCAGACCTTTTATACGAAGCTCGTATGCTACTACTATTTGCCGACTTGAAAAAATCGAGACAATTTAGTTTGGGATTAGCGACGTTGACGACATTGTACCGAGAAATGTGTTAAGCGGCGATACTAGATAAAGCTAAGATCAACGGTTGCATGCTCCTTCTTCAATCGTAGGCATGGTATTGACTACCATTTTTATGCCCACTAGTGGAACTCCCTTACGAATTCTCGCTCATCATATGGTAAAATTCATTTGACAATATCATTACTTTTATATTTTTCATTGTTGTAATTTTGAAATAACATATTGTTTAGATAGGTGGAACAACCCCGCAAGACACAGTGGTATACTGACCGAGCTCGAGGTTGTGGCACACATTCAGGACGCTGATGATTACGTTATTTTTTAATTTTGTAATTATTTATATACTTTTTTTACATCCGAAATGTATACTTATTTACAATGTATGAAACAAATTTATTAAATTGATTTGATTTTTACACAATCAAGTTGTGAGTTTAAAATTTACAATTATTTATGTTATTTTTTCATTTAATTTTTTCTCCGTTCATTTGTTAATTTTAAAAAGTCTCAAAATAAATTTCAAAAATTTAAAATAATTTTTAAATTCAAAATATTTATAAAATTGTCAAAAAAAACTCTAAAAAATATATAAAGAAAGTTGAAAAATTTAAAACTTTCTAGAATAATAATTTTGGTAACCTAACTAAATTAATTAACGATTCAAGTTTATCATACTAAAGTATTTTTTTATTTTGCTTTAAAAAAAATTCAAATATATATGGCATCAAATTTATATGCTCTAATATGGAATTAGTTATACTATAACAATATTTTAATTTGACATGTTTAATTTTTTAATTTAACTCAAACAATTTCACTCGATTCGACTCGACTCGAATTTCATTTCACTCGACTCGATTTGAAAATTTTCAAGTCAAGTTAGGATTATAAAATATGACTTGTCAACTCGATTAACTCAAATTTTTTTCACTCGATTCGATTTGATCGAATGCTCACCCCTACTTTACAGGAAAAATTAATGAATAAACGAATAAATTAGTATTTTCACTGCATGAGTTAGTGGTTTAATTAGTTCTTCTACACTTCAATAATTAATATTAACTTTGGTGTGCGAGTTCTACAGGTGTGAGTTTTACATTTTCCTCAATCAAGTTTATCCCGAGAACCCCGAGTTGCAAAGATTAGAAGCAATCAAGCTGGGGTAATTGAAATGGCCAGAGAGAAAATGCTCCTTACAGGGAGCATTTTCATCTGACATGGCAGTGAAAACGCTTCCTGCAGTACGCGTTTCCAAGCCACATGTCTAATATGCTAGTGGAAAACGCCTCAAGCAGAAGGTGTTTTCACTGCCATGTTAGATGAAAACGTTCCCTACAGGAAGCGTTTTCTCTCTGGTCATTTCAATCACTCCAGCTTGATTTCTTATAAGCCCTGCAACCCAAGATTCCCGACCAAAACTTTTTTCCCCTTTATACCCCACCCCATCCCCTATATAAATGCTCATTCTTCATCCCCTATTCACCAAACCTCAATCTCCTCTAAATTGTTTTTTTTCTTCTTACTTTTTGAAATTTTCAGGTTTAAAGATTTATTTCTCTCTAGCTTTGAGGGAGACATAGTCGTAGTTTTAATTTGTGTTTGGGTTCAAGGTGATGTCATGGAGCTCGGTAACCTACAAATTTCACCTGTCGTATGAGTATTGCGCCATCACTTGAGAAGGCAGGATCTCTTTGCAACTTGAGGTCTAAGTTAATGGTGATTATAATGTCTCGGATTGAAGTGTAACTGAGGCTTCAAGTTTACAAAGGTTATGTTGTCAAGGGATGAAGCATAAATATGATTGTAGTGACGGTGCTAATGCAGGCACGACAGTGAGTCTTCTCATCAGAAGAACATGTTTCATAAAACTCAAACATAGGTGCGAGGAAGGAAAACGCAAGGGGCCTTCCAATGTAATCAAGTTATTTGTGTTATTCATCTCTACCGAAGGCAGTGACCTTCTTAGTATAACCTATTACACTCCAATGTTGTCACAGGTTATAATAACGGGGTCACCACCTTCAGTGGTGGTGGATAAGGCGCATTACTTGATTATACAACAATGCCACTACATTTTTCTTCTTCATATTTATGTTTGAGTTTTATAAAGCATCCTCTTCGAATAAGAAACTCATTTTTGTTTCTGCACAACCATCGTCAACTACGACTCCATTTATGCTCCATCCCCTAACAGCATAAGCTTTGTAAACTTGAAGCCCTAGTTACACTTCAACCCTAGACCGTATAATCACCGCCAACTGGGACCTTGAGTTGCAATCGATCCAGCTTTCCGGGTGATGGGTCCATACTCACGTGACAAATGAAATTTGTAGGTTACCCAGCTCCACAACACCACCGTAAATTCAAAAATTCCTTAGAACTATAACGACATCTATCTCAAACACGGATAAAAATAACTCTACAAATTTCTAATTCCCAACCGCAAGAAAAAAAAAAGAAAAATAATAATTTTTAGCTAAGTGAAAACACGTCCCGTAAGACGCGTTTTCATGAGAGAGAATAAAAATGCATCCTATAGACGTATTTTCACTGATGTGGCAATGAAAATACACATTGCAGGACACGTTTTCCTTTTTCTCTCCAAAAATAGCGTAGGTCAGTAAATTTTTAGAATTTCAAGTTAGTTTCTCAAATGATTTTTTTCAGCGTATATATAAATTAACCCTTTTTCTTTGTTAAGCCTTTAAAAAAAACTAAATAATTTTTTTTGTATTCATATAGTTTATGTTTTGTATTTACAAAATACTTGTATTTTTTGGGTGTCGCCTAGCCACTTGGCGGCATCAGTTAAAAACTTATTTTTTTACTTCACCAAGATTGATGGTAGTAAGGAGAGAAAATCTAGAGTGGTGTCGCCTAACAGTATGGCAGCACTCAAGTTTATTGTAAAAAAGCATCCCATTTTCGTAAATAATCTAGGTGCAATACCATTTTCGTAATACAACTATTATTTTTATGGGTTAATGTTTACTGATTCAAGGTTCCGACAATCAAATTCATGCCCAATGGAGGATCTACTTCCACTTTACCCTTCTATGTTTTTTTTAATACAACTATTATTTTTATGGGTCAATGTTTAACGCACCAAAAATATATAAATTAATTAGATGATGACACATCATCACAAAATTTTAAAATTAAATTCATTTAACTTCATTTTTAGTGACATGTCATAGAGTTATACACCGTCAATGCATTAAATATTAATAATATTTTATTATATTATTTTATAACATAAATATAGTTTTAATAAATTTTATTTTAATAATAATATAATTTCATTTACTTTTATCTATTATTTAACATGAATATAATTCTATTTTATTTTTTGCTTAATATAGATATTGTTTTAATATTTTTTATATTTATTATATATATACATATTTTAATATTATGTCTCTAATGATAATTTTTTTACTTTCACCTCATCGTTACTATTGCGTTTAAATCAAATACATGCCTCATCTATGATTTTAATCTCATTTCTACAATACGACATATTATCACTACAATAATTAATTTCATCAGCATTATTTTTAATCTCATTACAACAATTTCATTGTCCATCCAAAGAGAACATTGTCAACATCTTATTGAGTTGGTATCACATACGTTATTACACCAAGCTACTAAGGAATTAAAATACCATATGAAATATAACAAAGCACATTATACAAATATATGTATATACAAAATCTATATAGCACATATTGTTAATTTGTCAAAAAATATAAATATAAAATATTTTATAGATAAAAAGAAATGTCTGTCTATTGACACGAAGTTTTGTCCATCTTTTGACACGGGGTTTTCTCTTCTTTCTTCCTTTTTATTCTTCAAAGTTTTGTTTCTTAGTTTTTGAGTGATGGAGGAGGAACTGGCTAATCTGAATTTAATAAATGACGAAGAGGATGCGTTTCATGAGGAGGCTACAGTGGTGGATCAGAATTACCAATTCAGTTTGGTAGGACAATGCTTGACTAATAGTGTTGTTCATTTTCCATCTTTGTGCAATACCATGGCTGATCTTTGGCATCCCATTGGGGGGATATGTATTTTGGATTTAAGAGAAAAAAGGTTTCTTTGTCAATTTTTCCATGATGTTGATGTTCAGGGAGTGCTTTTTGAAATTCCATGGTCTTTCAATAATCATTTACTAATCCTTCACAAAATTCAAATGGGGGAAGAGCCATTATTAGTTTCGTTATATTTATCAGAGTTTTGGGTCCAGATACATGATTTGCCTCCAGGTTTGATGACGAAAACTATGGCCAAACAATTTGGGGATTTTTTGGGTCAGTTTCTTAAATATGATACATCTTTTTGACAATGAGAATCAAAAAATTCATGCACATTCGGATTCGTTTGAATATGAAAATTCTATTGAAAAGAAAGAAGAATATTCAAATTGGCAAGGATCGGACTGTCTATGCTCGTTTTCAGCATGAGAAACTAAGTTTATTTTGCTTTATTTGTGGTAAACTCAGTCATGAGGAGAGTTTTTTCTCGTTTCGGACCCGAATTGAGCCTTCAAAAATAGTCTTTGGGTGGGATATTTCATTACGTGTAGTGGTACGACAACAAAATGTAACTGTGAGCAAATGGCTCAGTAGACGGTTCAGAATGCAGACTGTTGGATATAGAAAGAGACACTAAATGTTAGATTTCAGGAGAAGAGAGGGATATTGCGCGTAATAATAGGGGTGATATGGAGAAATCGTATCTAAATCTTAATTTTATTCCTTTAGGATTTAGACAAAAGATATTAACTAAGGGGATTGACAATTGGCGAAACATGGACAGTAGGGAGTTAAATGGGGCTGATAGTGATAATGGGCCTATGGATCTGGTGTTAACTGAGGAAAATGATCCACTACTTTCTATGGAAGGCAAGAAACGATAATTTGTAGTGAATGATACGAAAATTTCTTCGGGGAATAATATTAAAAGAGGTTTTCACGATATAACGTCTAGCTCTACAGGTCAAAGCAACCGAGTGCAATGAAACTTTTAAGCTAAAATGTCCATGGGTTGGGGAGACCACGAACTGTTAATACGCTCAAAAATAAGTTGAGGGCCATTAATCCCCGGATTTTATTTCTTATGGAAACGAAATTAAATTCAAAAAAGATAGAAATGGTTGGGTTGAAATGTGGTTTTGAAAACGATATTGGTATAGGGGCGATTAGATCAAAAGGAGGTTTATCTTTGGGTTGGAAATGTAACTCTTTGGTTATGCTTAAGAGTTATTCTCATTACCATATTGATGTTGATATTCATGATAATGAATGTGGAGAATCTTGGAGGTTAATGGGTTCTTATGGGAATCCTAATGAACGAAGTAGGTAGAGGTCATGGGAGCTGCTTAGGCAATTGGGACATGATCAAATGGTCCTTTGGCTTGTGATTGGGAATTTCAACGAGATCATAAGTTCCTTTGAAAAGAAGGGTGAACGTCTTAGATCAGAACGACAGATGGCTGAGTTTCGAAGCGTTTTGGATTATTGCGGGCTTAATGATTTGGGTTTCATTGGTAGGTGGTTTACATGGGAGAGAAAAAGATTCTTGTCAACTAATATAAGGGAAAAACTTGATAGGGGAGTCGTGACCTTGGAATAGATGAATCTTTTTTCAGGCTATCAAGTGGAGCATTTGAGTCATACTTTTTCGGACCACTATCTGGTTCTTTTGGACACAATAGGAAAGCAAAGGGATGATAAGAGATATGGGGCCAAACATTTTTGTTTTGAGGCCAGATAGTGTTTAGAACAATCTTTCGAGGAGGAAGTAAAAAGGAATTGGGCTAATTCATCTGTTAGTATCCGGTTAAGCTAGCAAAAGTTGGATAGCAGTTCCAACAATGGAATCACTTAAGGAGCCGGGAGCAAAGGAAAACCTGAATAGATTTAGAGGAACAGTTGCTTAAACTTTATGCCAGGGATCCATCTAATGAGGATTTGGCCGAAATTACAGATGTTTAGGTAGGCCTTAATTTGGAGGCTGATAAAGAGAAGATCTTTTGGGAACAACGACTCGAGTCAACAGGTTGAAAAATGGGGATTAAAATACAAGTTTCTTTCACAAAGTAGCTGTTACTTGCCAAAATCGTAGTCGGATGACTGGATTGGAAGGGGAGGATGGACGTTGGGTTTCAAAGGATTAGGAGATGTTACAGATTGCTCTGAAGTATTTTGAAAACTTATTCTCGGCCTCAGAGACAGGTAATGATGAAAGGTTGCTTGGGTTAGTAGAGAAACGGATCACAAAGAGCATGAATGACGATCTACTCAAACCTTTCACTAATGAATAAATTGGGCATGCAGTTAAGACGATAGCACCCCTAAAGGCCTCCAGAATCGATGGTTTTCCAGTAATATTTTATCAAAGGTTTTGGTATATTGTTGGGCATGAGATTTTTAGTTATTGATTGTTTGTTTTGAAAGGTGAGATTGAAATGGGTAAGATTAATAAAACCATATCGTTTTAATTCCTAAAGTTGAGAAACTGAAAAATCTTTCACAATTTAAACCTATAAGTTTATGTAATGTGGTTTACAAAATTATTGTGAAAGTCTTAGTGGAGTGTATGAGTACAATGTTGGAATGTTGTATTAATGGAGCCCAAGGGGCTTTTACCCCAGGAAGACATATTTTAGATAATGTTTTAATCGCTTATGAGGTCTTATATTCCCTTAAAATGAAAAAAGAAAGTAGAAAAACAAATTTTGCGTTTAAGCTTAATATGAATAAAGCGTATGATCGTGTTGGGTGGGATTTTTTGGTTGGAATGATGTTTAGGTTAGGTTTTCATACTGATTGGGTTGTTCTCATTATGAGGTGCGTCTGTTCTGTTTCTTATACTATGGGTATCAATGGGGATACTAGCGATTGGTTTTCACCTTCGAGAGGGTTGAGACAAGATCCACTTAGTCCTTATCTATTCTTAATCTGTGTAGAGGGTTTTTCTACACTACTACATGAGGCAAAACAGAAAAATTTGATGCGGAGTGCTCCAATTAGAAGGGAAAGGCTTTTGATTAATCATCTATTTTTTGCGAATGACTGTATTCTTTTTGGTGATGCCTCGTGCGAGGGAGTAAATACAGTTCGAAACATTATTCTAGAGTACGAGTAGGTTTTTGAGCAACACGTTAACTTTGATAAATCACTTATTTATTTTGGTACAAGTGTGGAGTCTAATGTAAGAGAGTCAGTTACCAATATTTTGGGTGTTCATGTAGCTACAAACCCCGAGAAGTATTTGGGTCTACCAATGATGGTTGGAAGAAAGAAGAGGTGGGCTTTTTCAAATTTTGTTGATCGGCTCAGAAGAAGAATTGATGGGTGGAGTTTGTGTTATCTCTCAATGGGGGGTAAGAAAGTATTCATTAAGTCAGTTTTACAAGCAATTCTCGTATATGTTATGCAGTGTTTTGTTTTACCGAAGATTTTATGTCGTAAGCTAGAGGGTATATTGAATAGATTTTGGTGGCCTAATAACAAATCAACTAAAGGCATTCATTGGAGTAATTGGAGTGCGTTGTGTAAACCCAAAGTTGTTGATGGGTTGGGATTTCGAGATTTTTTATTCAATAAAGCTTTATTAGCAAAACAAGTTTGGCTTTTATTTTCTCAGCCCAGTTGCCTTTTAACGAAAGTTTTAAAAGCCCGTTATTATCCATTCTCAGATATTTTGTCAGCAAAAGTTGGTTTTTACCCTTCATTTACCTGGAAGAATATTTGTAGTGCTCAGGGTCTGATTGCAAAAGGGTTAATTTGGCGTATTTGTAGCGATGAAGGTTTTGGAATAATCCATTACTGTCTGGTCCTGGAAGTAGTAGATTATCAGTTTAGAGTATAAATCCTTATTGGATTACTGTGAACCAGTTAATTGATGTTGAGTCAAATACCTGGAATAAAGAGGTGATCTGCAGACTTGTTGACGGAGACCAAGTGAAATACATTTTTAACATTCCTCTTGCTAGCTCCAGATCTCATGATATGCTGGTTTGGAGACATGAAGCCACTGTGGAGTATTCCATGAAGAGTGGGTATAAGGATTTAGTTACAGAAAAATTACAGAATACTGATTACAACCCTTCTACAACAGACAAGGACAAGGATTTTTACAAATTACTTTGGGCTTTGCACCTACCAATTAAAGTGAAAATACATATGTGGAGGTTATTCAATAATTATGTGCCTCATTTTAGCAAGCGAATGCTATATGTTGATGAAGCTTGTCCACTGTGTAAGGAGGCTCCGGAGGATTTTGACCATTTGATGTGGTCCTGTGGAATATTACAACAACTTTGGGCTTCTCTAAATATCACGGTTGCTCCAGCAGGGATTACCTCGAATTGCAAAGACCGATTAGTAAATATTTTTAATGCAGCAGATGAAAGTATCAGACAACTTTTAATTATTTCCTTTTGGGCTTTGTGTCATAGAAGAAATAAAATGATACATGAAGGTCTTAAGATCTCCATGCAGGAACTTTTGTGTTTTATTCGAGGTTATATACATGAGATAATTTTAAGTCGAGTCTCTTTTTCCCCATCTAGAACTATGGTGAAAGAGTTGTGGCAACCCCCTAATCCTGGCATTATTAAATTAAATTTTGATGCTTCTTTTCAAAGTGATTCTAAAACCTCTATTGCAGCAGTTTTAGCTCGAAATAACGAAGGAAAAATCATGGAGGTGTGTACTTACCTATATGAGGAAGTCGTAGATGCCTTTGTCACAGAAGCTAGGGCCTATGAAAGGGCCATGTTGTTTGCGATTGACATGGGTTTTAAGAGCATACTTCTGGAAAGGGATTCTCTGTCGATCATTAAAAAACTAACAGGGCGGCACAGATCCATTCTCAGACCGATTTCTCCAAGCATTTGACTCTTAGAAAGTCACTTTGTGGAAGTTACTTACCATTTTGTTCCAAGAGAAGCTAACAGGGCGGCACATAATCTGGCACTGGAAGGACGTCGACGCCAAACATCCTGCTTCTGGGTTGATGAGGCTTCAGATTTGGTTGAAAAGATGGTGGATAAGGACTGGACTGTTTAGTTTCAACACCGCTGAGAAATCTTTGTTAAGTTTTGAAGATGGAGAAGGTTCAGAGGAATCTCCATGGTTGGTTTTCAAGGCAATATCTTTCTTCCGATTTGGCTATACATAGTTGTTGTTGTAGAAGATGAGGATAATGGCTAGTATTCTCTGATGAGTTTTTTTAGTGTTTGGTTTTGGGGTGTTTTTCTAGAGTTAATGGTTTTCTGTTTTCTGTGTGCTTTATTTTGCTTCAATGGTTGGTCTTTTGATTTTGCGTCTTTTCATTTCCCTGTAGTGTGTTAATATGTCAGACTTTCTTGAGCCAAACACCTATTAAATGAATATCAGTTTTCAATGCAAAAAAAATTTATGGATAGTTATGAGCAGAGGGGAAGGTAAGAGGTAAGTGGCGGCTTTGGCTCTCAAAAATAAAAATTTCAATTTAGTCCTCTTATAAATAAATAATCTATAAATTAATATATAGTGAAATTGTACTTTGGCCCGCTTAAAATGAAATTTTTTTGATTCAATCCTCTAATAAACAAATAATAAATTAATATATGGAAAAATTACACTCTAGCCCCTTAAAATGGAAAAAATTTATATTTAGTCCATTCAAAAATGATGAAATTTTAAATTAATAGATAATAAACTTATATTTTGACCTATGAAAAATTATAATTAAATTTCAGCCCCTACAAAAAAAAATTTTGGATTCACCTCTAATTATGAGATGTAGTGTAATGATTACTCACCTTATCCCTTAAGAATGAAACACATTTTATATTCACTTATTTACCAATCAAAGAGAGATTCAACAACTAAAAGAAAGATCGATTCTTTGGGATCCTTCCTTTCTTCAAACAGAACGAATGGAGATAGAATCAGATCGATTCCCTAAGTGCCTTTCTGGATATTCCTCAATGTCCTGGCTATTCACGGAACGTGAGAAGCGGATGAATAATCATCTACTTCCGGAAGAAATCGAAAAATTTCTTGGGAATCCTACAATATCCTATCGTTCTTTTTTCTCTAATAGATGGTCAGAACTTCATCTGGGTTCAAACCCTTCTAAAAGGTCCACTCGAGATCAGAAATTGTTGAAGAAAGAACAAGATGTTTCCTTTATCCCTTCCAAGCAATCGAAAAATAAAGAAATAGTTAATATATTCAAGATAATTATGTATTTACAAAATACCGTCTCAATTCATCCTATTTCATCAGATCCGGGATGTGATATGGTTTCGAAAGATGAACTGGGCAGTTCCAATAAGATTTCATTCTTGAACAAAAATCCATTTTTTGATTTATTTCATCTATTCCATGACCAGAACAGGAGGGGATACACGTTACACCACGATTTTGAATCAAAAGAGAGATTTCAAAAAATGGTAGATCTATTCACTCTATCAATAACCGAGCCGGATCAGGTATATTATAAGGGATTTGCCTTTTCTATTGATTCCTACGGATTGGATCAAAAATAATTCTTGAATGAGGTATTCAACTCCAGGGATGAATCGAAAAAGAAATCTTTATCGGCTCTACCTCCTATTTGTTATGAAGAAAATGAATCTTTTTATCGAAGGATAAAAAAATGGGTCCGGATCTCCTGCGGGAATGATTTGGAAGATCCAAAACCAAAAATAGTAGTATTTGCTAGCAACAACATAATAGAGGCAGTCAATCAAGATAGATTGATCCGAAATCTGATTCAAATCCAATATAACACCTATGGGTACATAAGAAATGTATTGAATCGATTCATTAAAAAGAATTGATCCGATCGCAACTTCGAATATGGAATTCAAAGGGATCAAATAGGAAATGATACTCTGAATCATAGAACTATAATGAAATATACGATCAACCAACATTTATCGAATTTGATAAAGAGTCAGAAGAAATGGTTCGATCCTCTTATTTTGATTTCTCGGACCAAGAGATCCATGAATCGGGATCCTAATGCATATAGATACAAATGGTCCAATGAGAGTAAGAATTTCCAAGAGCATTTGGAACATTTCGTTTTTGAGCAAAAGAACCGTTTTTAAGTAGTGTTCGATCGATTACGTATTAATCAATATTCGATTGATTGGTCCGAGGTTATCAACAAAAAAATTTGTTAATCATTATTGATTGAGCGATGGATTACTAAAATATATTTTATAGAGAGTAACGATGAAAGTACATAGAATATAATTTGTTTATTGTTGCAGAATGCATTGAAATAGACGACAGAGCTGGTATATATAATTATTTGAAATGAATTAATTCATTTTACGTACCAACCCAGTTTAAATATATAAAAAATCAGTAAAAAGGTGCCCCATAAACAAGGGAATTGTTGGAAAAATAAATCCCAAAGCTAAGCTTATCTGAAAATTTGACATGTTCTCCACCTTATTGCAAAGTTCTTGTACATGCCCTATGTCTTTCAAACACCTCGATTACTGTAATAATAATCCACATTTTTATATGTCATCAGTGATGGAAGCATTATGCAACTACTATAAATAATAAATATTCAATCTTTCTACCATCGTAGAAATACAAATGTGAACCCTAATACAAGTAAGTCTCTATAATATATTTGACATTGTTGCAACCTCAGTATGGTTAGCGTACAAAATTAATGTTAGCTTTGTATATTCAATGACATGATCAAAACAGCAACACGTGTTGCTGTTTCCTTCACATATGATAATGATATGTGTACTTATTGAGAAAGTTAGCAGGTAGCAATCCTGTCACAGCTGATTAGATGAAGAAACCAAGTAGGTCCCATTAGATTTACTTTGAAACCTACTTAATTTTATTAAGTTCCTTAAAGATGGGAACTTTTTATTGTATAAGCTTTTGCCCTATTGTTTGAGAAAATGAAGTTGCCGACTTTCATAAATTGAATCCAATTCAATGCTGAATGCAGCCATGCATTAATTAGCCGGTAACGTCTTTTAAGATAGGGAAAAGCGACATATAATAATTGGAAAACATCCACACGATGTAATTAATTTCAAGAAAATTTCCAATAAAAATGTAATTTATTAAACTTTATTTTTTTTGCTATTATTAGTGATGATTTAAAAAGGTAATTATAATAGAGAAAAAATAAATTTAAAAAAAAAGCCACGGATTTGAAAATTAAGCTAGATTATACATATGGATAAGATCACAAAAAAATTATTTACATTATGTTACGTACCACCAATTATGATATATAAATATAAAAAAATGTTTTTTTTTTAAATTTATTCATGACTTAAAAAATAATAATTCGTTATTTTAATAAAAAAATTTGGTGATAAAAAAACTAGATGTATTAAGTATAATTATCTAGTATTGTCTAACGGATTTTCTGTGAATAACCATAACCCTTCATTTCTTTCAAAGGTCATCTTAGTGATGGAGTCAACTTCTGTGTTTTCTTCCCTGGGAATATACTCAAAATTTCATAGACTTACTTCTTGCAATAGTTGGTGAATGCGTCTGCTAAGAGCTAAAAACGATGTTGATGTGAATTTATCTTAAAGAACCTCCATGTTGTCCATTCTAATCAACACTTTATCACAATGCCTATTTTGTAATAGAAGCGGACCATCTAGAATACCCCATAGTTCAGCATTGAAAACAGAGCATTGACATAACCTTCTGTTAAATCTAAGTATCCACCTCCCTTGATTGTCTCTAATCACTCCCCCAGTAGCAGCATCTCTTGAGACAACCTTAACTGCACCATTTGAGTAAAGGTGAATCCAATTTTCTATTCTGTTTGAAGACCTCTGTGAGCTCTGGTTATTAGAAAAAGCTATCTACTCTTTTTTTTTCTTAAAATGTTATTATTTCGCAAACGTAAAATTTATATAAAAAATATTTTTATTTTAAAATGTACAATTATATATAATACGTAAAAACTTTAATCTTATAATTTTTTTATAGATATTAGAGTTTATAAGTAAAGATGCGTATAGATATGAAAGAACTTTAATTTTAACTAAAAAAATTTAAAATTTTATTTTAATTAACATTTAAACCCTCTATTCCATATAATAAATATATATTTTAAAATCAAATAAAATTATTTTTGTCATTCCCAATTAAGTTAGTGTCTAATTAACTCAATTCCAATTCCAAGTACTCTATCTAAATTTTTCCCTTTTTTAGTTAATTTATATTTTTGTTAAATTACTCTAAAATAGATGAAAAAATTAATGTTTGTGAATTGTCATTGTAGATGATACGTGAGCATTTTTTTAAAAAAAATTTCAAAATATTTTTTATAATTTTTAAATAATGTTAATGATTTTTAAAAATATTTTTTAAAATTTTTTTGAAATTTTAAATTTAAAAAAAATATAATTAAATGTTGACATGTCATTCAAGTAACAATCCATGTGTATGAAAATTTAAAAAAATTTAAAAAAAAACATTAATTTTTCATTTATTTTAATATGATTTGAAAAAAAATAAAAAGATAAAATAATATTTTCAATCATTATTTGATGCAGAATAATGAATAAAAGGGTTGGTCCTCTTTTCCTCAGAAGATGTCCACAATAGAAAGAAAGGATTTGAATGTAAGATTGTAATAAGATCATGTCACAATCGATATTTTAATTCTTTTACCCCTAGTAGTAGTTGAAGAAGAAATGAATCTGATCTAGCTTTTCACACTACTATAATTAAAATTGAATTTTAATACATGATAACAGTATCGTATTAAAAATTTTTTAAAAAAAATTATTCAAAAGAATAGGTAAATTCGTCATCATACATTAAATTAAAAAAATTATTTATTTGTATTATTAAAAGCTAGTGTGACGAATAAATAACCATACAATGCTACGTGGTGTTCTACTACATGGACTTATTTTTAACAGTTAAAATAGATAAAAATTTTAACAAAAATATTAATTTGTACTTTAATTTAATGTACAATGATTAATTTACTCATTTTTTTTGAATAGATGAGATAAAATGCAATCAAACTCCTACTTTTACCATTAATTGATTCATGCATACACTTCTTTTTTTTAAACTAAGATATTAATATACTGGCAAAAGTTAAATCCTTGACTGATGTTTGAGTTTTATCCAAAATTATATCTAACCTAAATCCATGATATGTTTAAATATGATAATTGGTGTTTATGTTTAAATATGATAATTGGTGTTGTTTTATAATCGTGTTTATGTTTAAAGGAAAATATATATATATATAAATGGATTTGTATTTTCCTCAACACATTTTCGGCCTTTGGGTATAAATTAAACATGCTTAGATTCCAAGCATGTTATTTATGAAGATTGAGGTTTCCATTTTTCAATTGAAGTGAAAGGTTGTGGTTGGGGGATTTTGACTGCAATCATAAGGTGGATCAATCATCAATGTTCAATTAAACTGCAATTTTACATATTAATTTGAAATTTCCAAAGATCAAACTTTGATAAAAATTCAAAATAAAATTCTATATCTTAAATTCGTTTGCGAATTTTTTTATTCTCTTTTTATGTATAAATATAATTATTCTAGAATTAATTAAAATACGCCTTCAAATTTAACCAAAACAAAAAAAAAACAAATAATAGTTGAAATTTACATGTTTACTTTCATGTATAATTAAAATAAATAATAATTCAAATTAGAGCAATAAAATAATTATTCAAAACTGATTTATTTGAACCATAACTTAGTGTTTACTAAATTGATTCGAAAATTAAGAGTTAAAAGAAATGGAAAATGGTATAAAATTTTTGGGTGTGTTATGAATTTTAATTTGGTATTGGGGATGTCTAAGGACAGAGAGCGACCCATAATACAAGTGTATGGTATTGCATCCTATTCTTAGGCCTAAGCTTTATTAACATACAACTCTATATGACTATAGTGACTGACACCAAGATTTAGGAGCAAAACTTTATGATTTGATTTCAAAATTTTTGGCTTACTGGGAAAGAAACCATGTTAACTTACAAATCTTAAGCTATGACCTTAATAGATATGAAAAGGTTTTTGATAAATTTTGAATAACTCAAACCCCATTTCGGCAATTAAGTTGTTTTGCTTTATAAAATAACGTACAAATTTGATTGGCCTGTAAGACAAATTATCTCTCCAGCTTAAGGGACTTGGGCAAAAACCTCTATAAAAACCCCATAATTCATGACATAAAACTAGCAACTTTATAACATTTCATGTCCCTAAAACTACAAACCATGGAACCATTGCCAATGGCACTTCTTTTCGTCATCCCTTTCCTTCTCCTTCTGCGTATCATTTCTCGGTTTCCAAAAAAAACATTTCCTCCAGGACCCAAAGGGTTGCCGATCATCGGCAACATGATGATGATGGAACAGTTAACTCATCGTGGACTCGCCAAACTCGCTCAAAAATATGGTGGCATATTTCACCTCAAGATGGGGTATTTGCATATGGTGGCTATTTCCAATCCCGAAATGGCTCGCCAAGTGCTTCAGGTTCAAGACAATATATTCTCCAACAGGCCAGCCACCATCGCCATCAGCTATTTAACTTACAACAGGGCTGACATGGCCTTTGCCCATTACGGACCCTTCTGGAGACAGATGAGGAAGCTTTGTGTAATGAAGCTTTTTAGTAGGAAAAGAGCTGAATCATGGGAGTCTGTAAGGGATGAAGTGGAGAAGCTTGTCAAAGCTGTATCGGCTAATACGGGGAAGACTGTGAATGTGGGTGAGTTGATCTTTAACCTTACGAAGAATATTACTTACAGGGCAGCTTTTGGGTCCAGTTCCCAAGAAGGGCAAGACGAATTTATCAAGATCTTGCAGGAGTTTTCCAAGCTTTTTGGTGCTTTTAATATTGCTGATTGCATCCCTTGGCTCGGTTGGGTTGATCCTCAGGGACTCAACTCTAGGCTCGAGAAGGCTCGTCATGCGTTAGACAAGTTCATTGATACCATTATCGATGATCATATCCAGAAGAGGAAGACAAACGTTAATGGCGGCGCCGGTGGATATTATGACCCTGACATGGTTGACGAATTGCTTGCGTTTTACAGTGAAGAAGCTCAAGTCAACGAATCGGAGGATCTTAATTCCATCAGAGTCACCAGGGATAACATTAAAGCTATTATTATGGATGTGATGTTCGGTGGGACGGAGACGGTGGCATCGGCGATTGAGTGGGCATTGACGGAGCTGATGAGAAGTCCCGAGGATATGAAGAGAGTCCAACGGGAACTGGAGGAGGTGGTGGGCCTCGACCGCCGTGTGGAAGAATCCGATCTCGATAAACTACCTTTCCTAAAGTGCTGCCTCAAGGAAACGCTGAGGCTTCACCCGCCGATTCCTCTCTTGCTCCACGAGACGGCAGAGGAGGCAGTAGTGGCGGGGTATCGAATTCCGGCGAAGTCGAGCGTGATGATCAACGCCTGGGCAATTGGGAGGGATAAGAAATCATGGGAAGATGCTGAGAGTTTTAAGCCAAGGAGGTTCATGAAAGAAGGTATGCCGGACTTCAAAGGAAGCAACTTCGAGTTCATTCCGTTCGGGTCGGGTCGGAGGTCGTGCCCGGGCATGCAACTAGGGTTATATACGCTTGATTTGGCAGTGGCTCACTTGCTGCACTGTTTTACGTGGGAGTTGCCTAATGGGATGAAGCGGAGTGAGTTGGACATGAGTGATGTGTTTGGACTCACTGCACCTCGGGCAACTCGACTCTATGCAGTGCCAAAAAACCGCCTCGTTTGTTCACTCTTTTAAAGGAAATCCCAAACTGAAACAATATCCACTCTAGTCCTTTAATGGCAGCTGGTACACAATGAAAAGAGGGCAACACTGACGAAGAAAAAGCAGGAGGTGAGGTGACAAGGTTGTTTTTTTCTTTTTTTCTTTTTTTGAATAAAGATTTTATTTTCGGAATAAAAAAGACTCATTTGGTTGAAGATTTCTTAAATATTTGTTTTGTTGTGTAAGTAGAGCATTTTTATTTGGATAAAAATAAATGAAAATAACGCTTCTAAATTAGCAGTAGCAGGCAAAGCCGAATACCATGCAGGCTTTGTCCAATGTAATTAAAATTGTACTTTATCCTTAAAAACCAACAAAATAAATTTATTTACTTTTTTTTCAAAATTATCTTTTAATCTCTAAAAAAATTGTAGGCATTTTATTTTCACAAACCCATTAATAATCATGATTCGAATTACGTTTTGCTTTCTTCATTGAACAAAAAAACTCTCATATCTAGGGGTGAGCATTCGATCGAATCGAGTCGAAAATTTTCGAGTTAATCAAGTTTTCGAATATCATTTTATCATCCTAACTTTATTTGAAGTTTTCTCAAATCGAGTCGAGTGAGATGGAATTCGAATCGAATCGAATATATTTGTTCGAGTTAAATTTTAAAAAATAATTTTGTGTCATTGTAACCATTGTCACCCATCGTAATAAAATTTGTCCACCTTAATCAAATTTTTTATTAACTTTCATCACTTCATAATTTATTTATTAATTTTTTATATATTGGTTAGCTTCTTTGCTTGCTTAGTTATTTCAATTATCTTCAGATTCTTGTCACCATGTATTTTAGAATTAAAAAATATATTAAATGTAAAAATATAATTTTTTAATAAAAGTTATTTTAAAAATAAAATGTGAAATTGATACCAATATAAAATTTTAACACGAATATTTTATGGCATAATTAATAATTCAATTTTAATATAAATATTCAATATGACTAAACAATTCAATAATATAAATAATATAAAATGTGAAATTTAATTTAATAATATAAATAGTAGATATAAATAAAACTATTACTATTTATGTTTAGTGATTTTTTTTGGATAATTTTGATTTTTTATTTGAGAGTAAAGGGTGAGAAGTAAAAGTTTAGGGAAAAAATAAAAAAAGTTTTGGGAATAAAAGTTTGAGGGAAAGTAAATAGGGGAGTAAAATTTTGGAGGGAAAATATTTAAAAAAAATTGGAGGGGGGAGGGTTTGGTATAGATGAGAGGTGAGATGGGAAGGGAATAAAAGTTTTAGGGGAAAAGTGGGAGGGAGTAAAAATTTTGGAGGAAAGTAAAAAGTTTTGAGGGTTTTGGGGAGTAAAATTTTGAGAAAAAATAAATGGGAGAGTAAAATTTTGGTGGGAAATGGATTTTGGGTAGATTGGGGGGTTGGGAGGGGAGTAAAAGTTTTGGGGGGAAAGTGGGAAGGAGTAAAAGTTTTGAGGGAAAAGTAAAAAGGTTTGGGAGTTTGGGGTAAAAATGTAAAATATTATAGTTTGATATTCGAATTATTCGAATTATTCGAGTTATTCGAATTCGAAAACTCAACTCAATTCGAACTCGAAATTCGAAAAAAAATTCGAGTTGATTCGAATAACTCGATTCGTTTAACTCAAAATTCGAATTTTTTTTCGATTTTTTTGAGTCGAATCGAGTTTTGCTCACCTCTACTCATATCAATGCATTGGTGCTTTTGTACTTACAGTGAATGATGCCAATTATGACAACATTTTTAATCTAAAACTATGGGGAAGTATTAGGGCAATTTGCCAAAAAAAGTTAATTTTTTTTAAAGTTATCGAAACGGGTCCGGTATTTTATTATTTACCGGAATGGGCCCCTTTCCCCTAAATCATGTCCACGTCAACGCGATGTCAGGGAATGTGTCAGCAAAAAGCGCGGCCACGTCAGAGCACTTTAATGACGTGGCAACGGCCTTGAGAGCGTGATTTGTTGCCACGTCAGCAAAGCACTCTGACGTGGCCGCGCTTTGATGACGTGGCGCGTCCTTGGGGATGCGATTTAGACCGCGCGTGAACAGTGCAACGGTCAAAAATTTGACCGTTGCCCCCCTAACAGTAAAAAAAAAACCTATAAGTACCCCCACCCCTTTTTTTTCACAAACAAATCCTCTCTCAAATTTCCTCTCAATATCCTCTCAATTTCCTTCCAAATTTCTCTTAAATTTATATTTAATCTCAATTAGCTCTCAATTTCCTTTTAAATTTCTCTTAAATCCCTATTTTTAAATAATTTTAAAAAATTTTGATTTTTTTTAAATCTAAAAAAATTACTCTTAAATCCCTAATTTTTAAACCGAAAAAATTTGTACGATTTCAGTAATGGATGGAGGATTGACTCGTCTTGATAAGCACCACATATCCGTGGAACAAATGAAGATGGTAAGTGTTAAATTTAATTTTTAAATATTATTTAAGATTTTTTATTTATGCATTTTTAGATAATTATTAATTTATTATTTGTTATAAAAGTCTGTAGATCGGGTATTGGAATGCAATATCCGGAATATACATGCTCCTCCATCATCGCTGGTAGAGAACTACATGCGGGAAGCGGGTTTTTGGCACGTGGCGACAGTAGGCCGGGGATGCAAGGTGGCCCGGAACTAATCAGTGCATTGATCGAGAGGTGGAGACCCGAGATGCACACATTCCATCTTCCATGTAGAGAGTGCACTGTCACTTTGGAAGACGTCAGCCTGCAATTGGGATTACCGGTGGACGGGTACCCAGTCTCGGGGTCTGTCCAATCTAGCGATTGGTCAGCGGTGTGCTACAAGCTTCTGGGCGCTATTCCGGAGAAAATGGACGGAGGTAAGATCGAGATGGGCTGATTGCGAGACATATTCTCGGATCCGGATTAAGATTCAACCGAAATAAAAAGAATCTAATATGCTCGGGCATACATTCTTCAGTTAATTGGAGATTATCTAATGTCGGACTTGTCACGGAGCCGCGTACATCTAATATGGTTGCTAAAACTCGTTGATTTTAGAGCAGCCGGTGAATTGAGTTGGGGGTCTGCCCTCTTGGCCACATTATATCGGGAGATGTGCGAGGCGACGCGACCGAGGAGAGCAAAAATCGGAGGTTGCCTATCACTACTGCAGTCATGGGCACAGTTTTGCTTTCCATTTCTACGTCCTCGAGTGGACCACCCATATACATTCCCACTCATAACGAGGTAAATTTTATATTAGATTTTACAATTATTATGTAGATATTTAAAAATAAAACTATGCTAAAAGTTTAATTAATTAGGTGGAACCATCCGGCAAGTCATGCTTGATTACCTACTGAACTTAAAGATATACGGCTTCTATTAGACCAACAGTCAGAAGCACATGTAAGTATTAAATAAAATTGATATTTCCATCATTCGCTAGTCGATTGGTATTTAGTATTTAGTATTTAGTATTTAGTATTATGTATATAACTAATATTTCTATAATGTTCATATAGTCTCAATGGACACCATACGAGGATCCGACAATTCGGGCAGTAATTCCGGATAAGTTCTTACAAAATCGAAATGCTTGGTACGTGAAAGTCGGGTTGACCAACTACACCATCGTGGAGTCGTACCAGTCAGACAGAGTGCTACGACAGTTTGGATGTAGACAACCGATTCCCGTAGAACCTGAGGTGTTTGACAATCAACACAAAGTCGACCTTCGGCAATTGAATACGGATTGGCCGAGATACTGGTCCGAGTACATTGAAATGTGGGAAGATCGGTACGAATATATACCTACTCGGAAACCAATCATCGTTCCGGAGTTAGCGTGTGTGCCAGAATACATGCCATGGTTTAGGATCCATGGCAAGCCGTATTTACTGACGCCAGAGGAGAGGCAGTGGCAAATATATGTCCAAAGGGAAAGGTGCGGGCCTCTAAATCCAAGACGAGGAGACGACGATGCTGGCCCCTCAACGAAGCCCAGACATTCACCCGGCCCATTATCAGCGGCCATGCAATCACCAGGCCCAACGAGAGCATTGACACAGTCACCCGACCCAGCAGTTCAACCGATCATACCCACGCAACCGCCTTTTCAAATGATGTCAGGTGCGTTTCCTAGCCCTTTTATGTATCATAACCCTTATATGTATCATTTTTCCGAGTCCTATGGTAGGTTGGAGCCAATAGCCCGGTTCAGCTCTATTTCCTGTTACGCCGAGTGGACTGCCGATGTATAGGCTAGCGGCGCACGAGGAATCGCAAGAGAGGTCGTCGGGGAGCTTTTATTTTTACCAATACCTACCACCGTATGAGTTTCAAACACCGTCGCCGTTGGTGATGCAAACACCTCCACATTCACTATTCTTTCAAGGTGGATCATCGTCCCAACTCTGACAACCAGATGCCCTACCGGAAGAACTAGAATCCCAGCCGAAAAAACCACAACCACCGCCGAAAGCTGGACAAAGGAGGAATCCAGCGCATAACCGACAACGGCCGCCATGTGGCACTGAATCCGGTGGGAACAGAGATTGATTTTTATATTTAAATTTATTTGTACAAATATTTTGAATATTTTGATATTATTTGACGTAATAAAATAGAAATTTTTTTGAATTATTACTTAAAAACTCTAAACCCTAACCCTTAACTTAAAAACCTCAAATCTTAAACCTAAAAACCATAAACCTTAAACTTAAAAACCCTAAACCCCAAAACCTTAACTTTAAAACCATAACCCTAATCCTAACCCTAAACTTAAAAACCCCTAACCTTAAACCTAAACCCTAACTCTTAACCTAAAAACCTTAAACCTTAAACTTAAAAACCCTAATACTTAACTTAAAACCCCAAACCCTAAACCTTAAAACCTTAAATCATAAACTTAAAAATTGTAAACCCTAAAACTTTAACTTTAAAACCCTAACCTTAATCTTAACCCTTAACTTAAAAACCCTAATTAAAAACACTAACCCTTAACTTAAAAACCCTAAACCTAAAAATCCTAAACCTTAAACTTTAAAACCCTAAACCATAAACCTAAAACCTAAAACCCTAAACTTAAAAACCCATAACCCTAAACCTAAAACCCTAACCCTTAACTTAAAAACCATAAACCCTAACCCTTAACTTCTAAACCCTAAAACCTTAAATTTAAAACCTTAACCCTTAAGTTAAATATAATTTGATAATTCTACTAATCATTAATACAATTATCAGTTAATATTTTTACATTCACATAATGTTAGATTTGAAAAAATATTTTGACTGGTACTAATAATTAATAATTTGATATAATTTGATAATTTTACTAACAATTAATACAATTATCAATAAATAATTGAAAAAATATAATATATTTACAATTACATTCAACATTTCCGATTAGGGCATAATCGACTTGTATGGCCTGGATTCCTACACCATCCACACAACTTGTGTTGACTGGCTGTTTCTCGGATATCCATATTGTTACGTATTCTAGTCGAGCAAGGTCAACCCTTTGGTTTACGACGCAATTCTCTATCCAGTAATAGCTTAAAAGGAGCAAGAGATACGGGTGGCCACTTACGTTCATCTGGGACCAGTGGGAAAACGTGTCTCCAGACGCTGTACATGTTTTCTAATTTGTAAACTTCGTCCACTTAGCTCATCGGATCTAGACGGAGATTCTGACAAGCTGCAATAACATGAGCGCATGGGTAACGAAGTGCATCAAACATCCCACAGTCACAAGTCCTATTTCACAAGTGTACACGATATTGCCCGCCAACAACACCTTGATGCGGTTTGTCAAACTCTGCCAGGCGAAACCATAAATTGTCTCAATCGTGACACACTGTGTGCATGGTGTTTGCCCTCGTCTTGGCCTTGTTAATTTCTTGAACTACCTTATTGCACCATACATGGCCTCCCTGCATCTGGCCTACATAACTTGCTGCTCGCTTTGGAAATAGCACCGCCAAATGAAAATATGTCTCTCGCACAACTGATGTTATCGGTAGATGGCGCGTTCCTTTAAGAACAGAATTTATGCATTCAGCCAGGTTCGACGTCATATGGCCATATTGTAGGCCGTCGTCGTATGTTTGTGCCCACTGTTCGAAACGTATGTTACAGAGGTAGTCCGCCCTTTCTCCGTTAGTTAAACGTAAAATTACCAACATCTCGTGAAAACGGTCTTTATTTATTTCATACCGTGCCAATATAAGTTCATAACGAATATTACTTACCACTTATACCAATAAAACTAATTTAAATTGAAAAACGAAATAACACAGATATAGACTAAATACCTATATTGGTCACTTGTCGTTGTTCGCTCTTAGATGGATATTGCCTGTAGTAGTTCGAAGCAACGTGTCTTACGCAATATCTATGGTGTGTGCGCTGTCATAAGCTTTCCTGTCGATCAAATGCAGCTAGTATACCGGTGCCCCGATCTGAAATAACACAGATATTAGGTTAGGGGCATACATGCCTCCTTAACCTAGAGAGAAAGAAATCCCAGTCATCAGACGACTCCCCCGGTATTATTGCAAATGCAATTGGAAGAATTCTCTCACCGCCATCCTGTGCCACTGTAAGTAATAGTCGATGAGCATACCTACCGAACATAAAGGTACCGTCAATTTGTACCAACGACTTGCAGTATGGAAATGCGTATCGGCATTGCTTAAAGGTCCAAAATAGGCGTTTGAACACTTGGAATCCATGTAACAATCGGCCGTTGTAGTGCGCATGTTCCGTTTCAAGGTCTGTGATGGCACTTGGGACGTATCTCTCTAGCACCTGACACCACTACCATATTTCATTATATGAGGCGTCCACTCACTATGCATATTCTCCAACACCTTTTGGTAAGAGGGCGTGTACCCCATTTGGCTACGAATATTGGCAATTAACACTGGCACTGAAGTCCTAGGATTTGCTTTTACCGTGGGCAGTATCAAGCTAGCTAACATAGCTGAATCCATCTTGGGATGATATTGTGAAACACCTATAAACGGAGTACGTTAAATAATGCAACATTACATAATAAAAGTATTATTCAGAAACTGTCAATACTGTACCTGCAGCACATGTGGACCTTTGTACTTTTTAATCTCCCATAACCCTGTCCTTTTCCTTAACGAGGCGTAGATTTTCCATTAACATGTGCCATCTTGCACTGCACACTCCGCCTCAAACTTGTCAGATTTGGATTTAATGACGTGGTAGTTAACGCCATTTTTGATGCTATTTTGTTTCAAAGCACCAATAAAACTATCATTGTTGGTAAACTGATTACCAACTTCAAATTCACCCGAATCTACCCCCGAACTTGTACGATCACGCAACCGGTGTGGTAGATCTGGAAACTTTAACGTATCATCTGCAGACAGATCGACATTATGCATGTGGGCGGGAGGTGAGTATACTCTGAATCGTGGATTTTCTTCTTCATCTGTACTCCTTTCAGCATCTTCAGGTTCTGTTGGAATAGGCTCCGATTCAAAAAATAAGCCAACTTCTGCACCATTGGGCCCGGGCTCTCGAGGTGGATCCATATCTGAGTCATTTTCTAACCCACAATCATTTGCAGCGTACGAGGTCCCCTCACTGGTTGACATCGTAGGGAGTACATCATCCCTTCTTCTGGGCATTTCATAACATCCCCAATTAGATGTAGATTGCCACCCACTAGAACTTGATGTCATTCCGCAGTACGTATTTCCAGCATCAAACATCGAGCCACCGACGTACATGTCCCATCCACTGACAGAGTGTCTTGCAGGGGATGTGCACTCAACACCGCTACCAAATATAGGCTGTTC
Organism: Gossypium hirsutum; assembly: GCF_007990345.1. Lineage (NCBI taxonomy): Eukaryota > Viridiplantae > Streptophyta > Magnoliopsida > Malvales > Malvaceae > Gossypium > Gossypium hirsutum. The sequence continues at coordinate 11,903,584 of NC_053446.1, read as the reverse complement.
CATATTTTGTAACCCGCTAACCGAGTGTCGGCCAAGGGTCATGTATACATCTTGAACACCGGTCGCAAGTACATCATTTGGTGATGTAAATTATACATATAACTCAATATAAGGTGCTCCACTAACAAGATGAGTCTGCACTATTGCCTCCAAGCTACGAGCACCTTTTATGTCGAATGAGTCATATGTCACCGGATCAACAGAAGAACAAAATCGATACGTGATAGACAGAACTTTCATTGGCGTCGTTCTGAAAATTTTACGCCTAATTCTTTTACGAAGTTCTGTCAAATCTATGTTCAGGTTAAAAACCAGTCGCACCATATTCTCCGACAAAAAAACAACATCATTCTCGGTGTGGCAAACCTCACCATCGTAGTAAATAACAGCACTAATACGTTCACTCATATTTGAAGCTCTAAGCTTCTTAGCCTCTCTAAATTGTTTTTGCTGTGACTTATGCATTCTGAGAACATTTTTTTGCCTCATTTATAGCCTCAGCCCAAACATGCTACTGTAGCAAAAGCGCGTCCACGTGGGCGCGATTTCACAAATTCTTCTCATAAAGCATCCTGGTAGAAGCGATTTTATACTATTTGCTCAGAAACGTTAACTCGAAATAATTTCTTCCAGGACCAACTGTAGCAAAAGCGCGTCCACGAGGGCGCGATTTCACAAATTCTTCTCATAAAGCATCCTAGTAGAAGCGATTTTATACTATTTGCTCAGAAACGTCAACTCGAAATTATTTCTTTCAGGACCAACTGTAGCAAAAGCGCGTCCAGGAGGGCGCAATTTCACAAATTCTTCGCATATAGCATCCTGCTTGAAGCGTTTTTTATACTATTTGCTCAGAAACGTCAACTCGAAATTATTTTTCCAAGACCTACTGTAGCAAAAGCGCGTACACATGGGCGCGACTGCAAAAATCCTTCTGATAAATCATCCTGCTTTGATTTTATCTTTAAAACCCAGAAACACGAAACGTAATCTAATTTTGAATAAATTTTAATTAATTTAATTACAAAACCCTAAACCCTAAAATTTAATAAATTTTAATTACAAAACGTAATTTAATTTTAATTAATTAATTAATTTCTCTCCAAAACTCTGAAAATCCAAAAAACCCTAAAAATCCTAACGTGGGAAACACGACGAAATCGCGTCCCCAAGGGCGCGCAACGTGGCAGCAAATCGCCTCCATGTCAACGCGCTTTAATGATGTGGACACAAATCGCGCTTTCAAGGACGCGCTTTGTTGCCACGTCAGCATAGCGCGCTGACGTGGACACGATTTGCTGACATATCCCCTGACTTCGCGCTTAAGTGGACGCGATTTAGGGGGAAAAGGCCCATTCCGGTAAATAATAAAATATCGGGTCTATTTGGCTAAATTTAAAAAAAATTTGGCTTTTTTTAGTATTTTGCCCCCAAGTATTAATATTTTTATACATTAATATTGATTATGTAAAATTACATCAAGTTTTAATATTTAAATAGATTATTTTTAAATATTTGCTTATTCAAATTTATTTTTTATATAATATTATTTAAGATAATATAAAATTATAAAATTATTTTAAATTAATCATAAAATATAAATTAAGTAATTTAAAAAAATATTTCTTTTAAATATATGATATTTAATATTTAGAAATTTTATGTTTAATTCAAAATTTAAAATAAATAATAATATAGATAATATAGAAATAATTTAATTTAATTTAAATGGATAAATTATCTAATTAAATATTTATCCAAATTTTAAAAATTCTAATAATTTAATTAAATATTTAATATAATATAAATAGGATAATTATTTTTTAAATATTTTAAAATAATGATACATTTTAATGAATAGATAATTTTACGTAATTTTAAGATACTTTTTTTTCAAAATGTGATAATTAATTTTAAAAATTTTACGTGATAATTAAAATTTAAAATAGATAATAATATAAATATAAATAAATATTTAAATTAAATAAAATGAATAAATTATCTGATTAATTTAGTCTTTAATTAAATGAAAAAAATATAGATACGTCACTTGACACAACTTTAATATTTGTGTATCTAGTTTATATATATATATGATTACACTAATCTTTCATGCAATCAGATTAGGTATGCTCTCCAATTGGTGCGTGACTGGTGTTACTATTCCAGCCCCTAAGTAATTTTGGTGACTATTTGATTCCATAAAGTAACAATATTTTTTAATAATTATTTAATTTACTAATTTTTTTATAATAAAACCTATAGTAATTTTTTTTTATTCTTTCATGGGATGATTTATATTTTGTAGACCAAACATAATATTAAATAAATGAATTTAGAATTAAAAATATTGAATTTTAATTCATATTATTCATTCAAATATACAAAAATAATTTATTAAGTTGAAGTTTGAAGAATTAAATGTTTTTTTTAAGTAAGACTTAATTTTTTTTAAATAAAATGAAAAACAGAAAAAAAAAGAAAAAAAGAAAGAAACATAGATGTGTCACTTATAGCATATATAGCTTATATAACTCGCTATATTATATTATAATATAGGATAAGATAGGATAGGATAGATAAATTGCTGATATATTATTTTTATTATCAATCTTGAATATAAAACTAGTTGATAGTTTTTTACATAGCTTTTCGATAATTAAATGTTAGTATAAAATATAAATAATTATAATTATAATTATTTTAGGTTATAATGTGCCATAGGTCCTTGTACTCTTCACAAATTTGGAATTTAATCTATGTACTTTTATTTTTAAGAAGTACTCCATCTACTTTTTAGATTTCAAAATTCAAATTCTATAACTAACATTGTTAAAATTTTGTTTTTAATTTGTATGTATGACATTTTGAAATAAAAAAAAATACTCACTTGGTAGCACTGTAACTAAAAAAATGACGTTGTAATGAACTTGAATTTAATAAAATAATTTTAATGGTATTAACAGTTGAACTTGAATTTTGAAATCTGAAAAGTAGAGGGACTAAATTCCTAGAAATAAAAGTACAGGAACTAAATTTCAAATTTACGAAGAGTACATGAACTTATGGCATATCTTAATCATTATTTTATTACTAATCTTTTATTATTAGTGTTAGAGTTATTATAACATCATTGGATTTCAAGTCCATACTAAATTATACTTATTATTTTAGATTAATTATAACTTAATTAGTATTATAGTTATATAATAATTAAAATTATGATTTAGGACTATAAATAGATGTATTGAGATTTAGCTCAGTTGGGATCGTTGCTATTGTATCTAAGAGTAAGACGTAGGTTTGAGCGCGCTTAAGCGCATTTTTCCTCCAATTTAAGGCTTTGAAAAAAGTTATGAGTAGAAATAAATGCTTGATACTTTTATTATTTAATTTTTTGATAGATTATTATTTGATTTTAATTTACTTGCGAATGTTTTTTTACCTGATTGTTTTGAGATATTATATCTATCATCTAATAATTACTTATATTGATTTAGATTAAATCAACATTGTTAACATTGATAAGCTAGAAGTATCTCAAAAATAATTAAAGTAATTTTTTTTATCTTTTGTTAGATATTATTGGTTAGTATTTAATACCAAACAAACTGCTTGTTTTTAAAAAATAAAAAAATAAAACCGTATGTAATTAATTATTTTATTTTATGTGTTTAAACTATTCATTTATTTTAATCTTATAAATTAATTTTATGCTTTATTTATTTTAACTAATCATTTAATATTTCACTTTTTTTTATTTTCATTACTTTTAAAACATTATTTTTTATTTTCAATTATTTCTTCCAAAATTAAGAAATTTGGTATAAATTAAATTAATAATAGTGGAATGTTTTTTGAAATTGTAAAAGTATATTTAATGAATTAAAAAAACAGATAAAATCACATGTAAATGTCTGTTAAGAAACACGTGGAAGTCTAAGATCTAAAAAATAACTCTTATTCATAATTTTCAGTGTCATATTTTGCAATGATATAAACAAGTTGAAAATTAACATGGTGATAAGTAAGGAGCAGAGGTTGGAATGGTTAAGGAAATGAAGAAGAAGCAACTTGATGGCATGAAGCAGAATTTCAAAGGGTACATAGACACCAAATATTCTACCAATCCACTCACCTTTGGCATAAGAATCAATTCCTTGTACCCATAAATGTCAAAACTTATATAATACAATAAAATACACAAAATTAGAAAATCTAACGCTTAGGCTACCTACTTTGCCACAGGTAAGGTATTGTTTTATTTGTTTATAAGCGTAGAATCTTATGGTATTGTTATCGTGCCCGACTTGAATAATGAATGATACACTACTGTTACAGCTCACGGTTCAAATTTTGAGAATAAACTAACAGTCAATGCACAGAATTGCTGTGCTTTACCTTATCAAGGGTGCCAACAACTACATGATGCTCCCTTCTTGCAGTCTCCCCGTTCATAAAATTTACAAATCCGTAGCCCTTTGGGTGGAGCTCTGAAGGTATCGACTCCATTCAGAGGAGGGCCACCGTAGTTTGAGTGCCTATGCATTAAGATCCTATCCCTACTATAACTTGAATCTTTGGCCTGAAAATCAGGGCCTCTTGAACTGACATACCTCTGTTGGCTTCCCCAATAAGTGCCTGAGTTGATGCTTTCATTGTCCTGGAATGTTCCCCGACTGTTTCCCCAACCGATACTCCTCGTTCCTTGACCTAAACCTCCAGAATGAAAAATTGGAGTTCCCTGAATGGCTTCCCAGTTGGTTCCTGTAGTTTCTCAACCTGCTCTCCAAGTGGTGTTTACAGCAGCCATGCACCATGTTGCCAGTGGGGCAGGAACCTGCATGTCTGAACCAGCTTCATATCGGTTAACAGAGGCATCGCTGGGCCATTTATCTTCATCCATTTCAGCACTCGTGGAAGAATGCCAACCAGAACTCTTCTGAGCATCAAGAACTTCAGACCAAGAGACCCCAATTGGCTCATTGGTCAAAGTAGACGCAGATGGCATTCCTAGATCATTTGTTGAGCTCAAAGCATCATTTTTTCCTGGATCAGGTGCAGGGCTAAATCCTCCTACAGGACAAAAACAACCAGGTTCAGCACCGTGAACCAACTCTCTGTCATAGCGTAAACTTGATGTAGGTGACGCCAATCCATTAAGAGACTCCATCGCTTCAACTTCAGCCAAGAGATCAGAAACTGACTCATCACCAAAAGAATACTCGTTAGGTTCAGGAACAATTGAATCCCAACCAGATGCATTTTCTGCAGGATCTGTGGGAGAAGAATGTGCCATTTGGCCAGTTCCAGAAGTTGGAGTAGCAGCATGATCACTTCCCAGGTTAGTTTGCTTCAGTGAAGAGTTGGGCACAAGATCAGAGTCCCATTCCTCTACAGAAGGTTTCGCTGGGGTGGAGGAATACCCACCCAATTCACCAGCTGCTTCAGAAAGCTGTGGTCCATTACCCACTAGACTAGAAGCTGTGCTCCAACTAGGACCTGAATCCTGATGATGAGCACTTGAAGAAAGAGACTGTTTGCTTTTAGTAGCCTGGGGTTCTGAGTCTTTGTGGTTCAACTTTGATGTGGAGGTAGGAAAGTCTGGGAAATCAATATCATGATTGTGCTTTGCTGCTTCAAGAACCCTAGCCAGAGAAATGAGACCACAATTGGAATCCCATCCATTTGAAGCATCATTTAAAGGTGACCTCCAGCTTTGCCCACAAGATTTGCCAGATTTTCCCTCACTATCTTCTTGCTTCACATTTCCAGCAATAATTTGAACTTCAGAGGTCTCGTTCAAATTTTCGTTAATGTTAATGGAACCATGGTCCCATTTTTCAACCCCATGACCTCTGATAACTTGAAGAGACTGCGTTTCACATAGTTTTGCAGATAATGTAGATGAGGGACGTGAACTACTCACTCGAGGCAGGCCAGGGAAGTAATTATCACCCTTCAGAGGCTCCCAATGTGGCACGGGACTTCCTGTTTGTACCGTACTGGAAGTGACCGTATGTACGGGAGTGGTGCAAGAAGAAGATTGAGAGCCCAATTCTTTGCTCTTTGCAGATTCATTGTTACCACAACAATGACCATTTGCATTATTCTGCATTGAGTTCGAGCACCCTTCTACTTGTTTACTTTCCACCTGATCCACATTCAGATCCCAACTCTCCCTAATATCTCCATCCCTTTCGTCCTCAGTTGGTACACAGCTGTTATGAAACAGTTGTTGCACTTGGCTGTACCGCCCATCCAAAGCATCAGTTAAGAGGGTGGAGTCCTCTTGCCTTTCACTTGCTCTCCATATTCTCAAACCAGGTGGGAAATGACCACTCATGCTCCATCTACGTAACATTGCCATAGTAAATGGCCCTTGAATTTTCCCAAGTGGATCTTGATAGTGCCATATTTTATCTGTCTCAATCTTATTTACAGATAACTCCATTTCTGTAGAATGAACTGCTATGCTAGTTTCTCTGCTTCCAATATCACTCAAGACATCACCTCCCTTTAGTGGAGAGGCCAGCTCCTTTTCCTTCCTATCAAGCAACGAAGGATATTCTTTTGTGTGTCCCTTCTCACCAGCCCCAATTGTGCCGTCAGGAGATTCAACTTTGTTCAAAAGCTTCTGTTGTTTCATCGTTTTTCTTCTCTTCGAATAACTAGCTCCTAGGTCTTCAAAAGGCCTTTCCATGGTAGCAATTTCTTTCCAGGGATTTTTAGCTTTAATAATCTCATCTAAACTTAATGATAGCTTCTCTTTCAACAAAGTCCAATACACCTTGAAAAGATACTCCCAACTAGTTTGATCATCAAAATCCACTTGAACCTGCACATCATAAATTAAAAGGCTTTTAAGGTAGACAAAATCTCTTCAGTCTTCAGCAATCTGAACATGCCAATTACAATACTTACAAATTAATTGAAAAAGACGAAGACACATTCAAAAAGAAATTGAATGTATAAGGCATAGTTAATCATACCATTTCCTTAGTTCCTAAGGCAGTGTTTTCAATCAGCATTATAGTTCTCATGCACAATCCACAAAATCCTTTATTTCCTCTTACGTTCACATAATCAGCATCTTTAGTGCAATCCTTGCACAAGGAATATGTACACATATAGCACATATAATATGAAGCCTTCTGACAAGTGCTACATATGTGCCACCCTGAAATACACAAGTAGAACACCAGAAAAATAATGGAATAAATAACTTAATCATTCCTAAGAATTGAAATAAAAATGTTAGCATAATAACCATTCAATATGCACATGGAGACAGTAAGATATCATGACTAAGATGAAAAACGTAAGGTATCTACTCCGGAAGAGGGAATCTAAGTCAATGGCAGACATGAGAAGCCACCATTCAATATGCAAGTGTTAACTGTATCATATCATATCATACCATAACTAAGATAAATATAATAGATCCAATAACTACACGAGAACAAAGAATCTAAACCAACATCAAACAGGTAAGCTACCATATGACATGCACATGTCAACAGTAAAACAAAATAGCAGATAAATATCTGCAAAGGAAGCAAAGTGTAATATTAATCTAGATAATGCTAACACAAGCAATGGCACTTTCCAGTGGTTATATTAATTAAACTTAAATGAAAATGACAATATTTACAAGAAGTAACTAAAATGCAACTTACCACAGTACCATTTCGCCTTTGAATTAAAGAACGCCTCATCCCTTTTGATACAGGTTGGATGGTATGCCTTAGGACAGCCTCTGACCGTAAAATCCAATATAATCAACAATAGTATTCAACACAAATGAAAAAAGAAAAAGGACAAAAAGAATATATGAGCCAGAATAAACAGATGAAGATTAAAACTACACCAAATTTTAGTTTCCAAAAGAAGAAGATCATGAATTTCAATATATGAATTACCAGTATCAACAAATAAACTGAAAATTAAAGGCATCGGCATACAACTTCCATATTTCGCTGAAATTAACTCCAGTTTAAATTCGCCTAAATAAAAACTATGATAAGCAAGACTGAACAAAAGGTTAATAAATTTTCAGCCCAAGCTCTAGATTTTACCTTAATCTCGGCCACCTAACTAAAATTCTCTTCCATTTTCCTACATTTTCTGATCAATCAAACAAAAAAAGAGAGACAAAAACAAGATAAAAGCAGCAAAATCTCCAAACTCACCGGCGATCACAAAGCACGAGACTCCCGCCATCGAAGCATATAAAACAAACATCTTCTTCATCGTTATTGTTCCTTTGAGGCGGAGGCGCCGATGATGAAACGGCCGTCGCCTGATTCCTAGGCGGCCTTCCCCGCCGGCGCTTCCCCACGCTCATCTCAACAACTTTGACTCCATTAACCGCCACGTCAGATTTTCCAACGAGCTTTTGCGAATCGTCCAAATCCGGAACCTCCTGGCATTGATCGCGATTCAAACTATTACCTTTATCCCTAACATCACCACAAGGTTTCAACATAGCCATGGCGGATTCTACTTGTTGACAATTTTCCATATTAAAAATTGGGGAAAAAAGTTTTTCGTTCTTTAATTATTTTCCTAAGACGTACAGAAAATAAATTAATTAAATACAAATTGAAAACCCTAGTGATTGAAATGGGGGTTTGGCAGTGGTGGTGGAGCTATGAGTAGTAGTAGGCACATGGAAATGGAATGGGAAGGGACGTGACTAGGCATTGTTTGGAAGGAACCAAAAAAAAAAAAAAGTTTAATTACCTTTTTATAAAGTTTTGCTTTTCAAAGATATAGAAGGAAGGAAGGAAGGTAGGGGAAGCGCGGACACAAATAAATTATAGTTTAAGGTTAATTTCATCAAACATCCCAAACTATTATCTATATTTTAATTTGGTCCTTAAATTTTAAATTATTTTAATTGAATCCTCAAAGTATTGGTATTGTATTAATCAAGTAATTCTATCAACCTTGTCATTAGTTTGTACATTAAATTCCAACTCAAATATAAAGTAAAGCATATTTAAAACTCATGGGTCAAATTGCTATTGCATGTGTACTTATTGCACGAATGGCTTGGATTTGACATGTAAAGAAAAAAAAGAGAGAGGAGAAATAGCCTTACTGAATTTCAATTACATTGTTTGGTTTTTTAATATGTCATACCCAAGTTGTTTATATGATATGTACATGATTGTTTATGATTATATTGAATTTCAATTACATTGTTTGGTTTTTTAATATGTCATACCCAAGTTGTTTATATGATATGTACATGATTGTTTATGATTTAATTCACGTGTTTTAAAAATGCTTATGCTGTACCTCCAACATGTGTCCCTTAGCAATGCTCGACAAACCTAATTGAGCCCATGAACCATACACCTAATGAACCTTCCACTTTTTACCATTGACAGAATTAAGCCTAGTAAACCTCATACCAAACCATATCTTCGCTACAAATACATGAAATGCACATGGAGATTCAGAATCATTTATTATCTAGTTGTTTTTAAGACGTCACATCATCGTCATTGCAGAAGAACAAAGTATGATTTCACTATCAATAGTCTGTAAGCACATAATCAACCCTATCTTCTAATATAAAAGCCCCCGAGCTAAAATGACCAAGTCCCATTCTAGACCCCATATCTATCTCCCCCAAAACCAAAAATACTACAATCTTCATTAGTGGCTCTCCACTTTATTTGAAGGTGAAATACCATCCAAATCATCACTCTATGCTCTTGTTAATTTCACTGATTAACAACTCCACAATAGATCTAAATTGACATTTAATGCATAAACTAATGATCACATTAATGGAATAACTTAATTGATATGATACTTATTACATAGAGGATTTGATTAGAAGTATTGAAGCTTAAGGACCAATTTAAAAGGTGTTGATGATTTGGGGATGTTGAGGGGAATTAACCCTTAAAGGAGTTGGTTAGAATGGTGTAGACGTCAAACGCGGTTCAATGGTTGTGTTGGGAGTGGTCTACGGAGAAATGGAGATTGAGTGTTTGATTCTCTAATCCAAGGCAGCAACACGTGGTCAGTGGGCGGCAGTAGTTAGTATGAATTGTAGCAAAGGCAAATGCAAAAAGGCGGAGAAATGGGGCCCATACTTTTGGAAAATTCTGTTCAAAATTCAAATGGTGGTGGTGCTGGCTAATGTGAATGAACTTACAGAACGTGAAATACGTGAAATGACAGATCAGCAGAACTCGGTCATATTTTGACTTTTTTATTAGTGTTCTGGTCTTCACTTTTTTCTATGAATCAAATGTTCGGGTCACGGGCTAAGGCCTGGTCTACAGTTTTAATTTGGTTTTCAATCAACTAGGATTCTATAAACAAAAATTTTACTTTCATCATCAAGTCGACGGCTAAATTATTCATATATACCCAAAAATATATATTGATCAAATAAATCGTTTTTTATTTAATAAAATAGATCAATTTAGAGAGAAAATATGTTGGATGTATTTTTTTTTGTACGTGTGGCAATAAAACGCGTCCAGTTTAAATTGCATGTTTTATTTTTTAATATAATTATTTTTTTGGTTATATAGTTAAATGTTAGTCATTTTGTCTTTGAGTCTCAGGTTCAATTTCTCTTTCACTCACATATTTATTTTTTATTTCATGTTTTTTTAAGTTTTTTATTATTTTTAATTAATATTTTTAACATATTAGCTCTTTTTGATTAAATGGTTAAATAATAATGATTTTATCTTTTAAGTCTTAGTTTCAATTCCTCCTCTTCTAAACACATTTGTAATTTTTATTTAATGTGGTTTTAAATTTTTTTTAATTAATAAATATATTATTTTCAATTTTTAATTAATATCTCTTTTATTCATAAAATTAAATAATAAATATGTAATTATATAATAAAAATATATTTTATATATATCATTATGTTAAAAATATTTAAAATTAATAGCTCCTTTATATATAATATAAACATTAACTAAATTATATATATATATTTCTTTATAATATTTATATGTCAAATATTTATTTTTTCCACGTATATCGTGGGTATGGTGATTTCTAATATTATAAGATGAAATAATTATTTCAAATATAATAATTATTTTTATATGTAAAATATTTCAAATATCATTGTTTTTCATCTACATTGTGGGTTTGATATTTCAAATATTTTTATATATGAAATAATTTAATTAATCATTTCAAATATCATTATGTTTATATGTGAAATATTTTAAATACACATACAAAAATATATAATACTAAAATTTACTACACTCATTATATGGATTGAAAAATAAATATTACACATATAAAAATTATATTTGCTAAAAATAATGATATTTGTAGTAATTAATTGATTTTATGAATAAAATATATATTAATTAAAAATATAAATTAAAAAATATAATATTTTTTGAAAATAATATATTTATTAATTTAAAAAGAAGCTTGAAATAACATGAAATAAAATTACAAATGTGTTTAGAAGAGAAGGAATTGAACATGGGACTCTAAGACAAATTTATTATTATTAATACAAACATGAGTAGGGGAGAAATTGAACCCAAGACTTAAAAGAGAAAAACACTAATATTTAACCATCTAACCAAATATATTAATTATATTAGAAAAGTCAAAAGAAATACGATTTAAAGGGAAAGTGCATTCAATTGAACACGTTTTTACACACTCTCTCCAAAATTGGTCTGTTTCATTATATTAAAAAAAGTCAAAAAAATGCTTATAGCTACACATGCTTTCCTGCCACATGTACATAAATCGCATCCAGCACACTCTCTCCAACCTATTTCCTTAAATTAAAAACAAAATTACCTATTTGACCAATAAAGATTTCTTTTTTGGCATATGACTAGTTTAGCCCAAGTCTACTTTATATTATGTTGTTTTTTTATATAAATATTAATTTGGTCGGTTAATTTAAATAAGAGAGTTTATTTTATGTTAATTTTTACAAATACTAAATATTTAAATAGGTCTAATGATTTATTTAGCCTTCTACTTTTATAAAAAAAAATAGTCCTCCATTAAAATTTTCATTTCTTTTAACTCTTCAACTTGTATTGTTTGTCACATCATTCCAAAATAGACGGAGAAATTAATGTCTACTAAATTTGTTGAAATGGCATACACGTGGGATCAACAATTAATTAATTTTTTAAAAATTAAAATATATATTGTATATTTTTTATAATGTTAATAATTTATTTAATAAAATTTATAATTTTTAAAATATTAAAAATTTTAATTAATTGTTGATATGACATCTATATGGCAATATATGTGTGAATGCCATGTCAGTAAAATTAACAAATGTTAATTTTTTTAAAAGTTAAAAAAAGTTAAAATAATATTTTTTAAAATTAAATACAGAAAAACATAAATTAGAAAAATTAATTTAAAAACATAAAATCAAAGACCTTGCAAAACCTTTGACAATAAACAAAATTAATTTAAAATATAGAAAAATGAAGAAATGGTATGGTATGGTATTTTAAATAAGTATCTGAAGCAGAAATAGATTTTGGATCATTTTTGTATGATTTGGTGAAGCTTATTAAATAGATTAGATTGAGAAGGAAGGTTATATATATGGAGCCTGTGATCACTGAAGTTGCACCAATCCGTCACGAAATCAAATGTGGACTTACTTTTGATTCAGAAAATTGACAGCTCACAATGGTGTTTGAAATTTAATGCAAATGTTGGACCGTCATGAAATGGTTGTTGCTTTGCCTTCCCCATAAATGAAACTATATTCAATTATCCACTATTACTACTAAAACTATTTATTATTTAAGCTTGTTATTTGATGCACGTGCAAATAAATAATTTGTTAATTTACTTATTAAGATGTGATTTTTTTTTTACTTATGTTTGAATCTTTTAATAATGTTTACTTTTTTTTTTCATTTACAGTTCAACTTTTAAAAATTTGTTAAATTATTGTTTTAAATTAAAAAGTTAATTGCATCATTAAAATTTTAATGACATTGAGATAATAATTCGCATAATAATACACACACAACCCATAATTTTTTTTAAAAAAAATTAAAGAATTCAAGAACTTTAAAAAATTAATATTTTTAAAAAAAAGTCATTCATGTTAGTAATGAAGTATGCGTAAACTGCACATATGCCGCCATATCAATGTCATTGAAATTTAAATTGTTCAATCAATTTTTCAGTCTAAAACAAAAGCAATTTGATTAAAATTTAAAAATTAAAGACCAAAGTGACAAAATGGATAAAGATTAGAGCCTAAATTTATCTTTATGCCTTTTGAGTTATTTACATTTTCCTTTTAATTTTTATTAATAAATAATTTTTATATAAAATTACTAGATAAAACTAACACCATGTTTGGTTAAGTGTAATGGATTAGCCATTACACCCCGATTCGGTGGCCCCACTCAATACGTCGTTTGGTTCGCTGTATTGCCCTAATACGGGCCTATTACGTTGCGGACGGATTCGACATTTTCTCTGCTTCAGCACTGATTTTTAATCCATTGCAAAAGCAAAGATTAGGTAATCGGTGTCTGTTTTACCCTCCCCTTGGCGAAATCGAGCTCCACCCGACCCTCTCCCTCCCAACATCACCAGAAGGTGCCAGCGAACCAAACCTCCAGCCGCTCCCGATTTCATCTTTGCATCTTTCTCCGACTCGACGGTCACAGATCTCCGGACGCTTTGAATCGGTAAGTGAGTAATCTCTGCCTGTGAGTAACCTCTATTTCTTTCCTCTCTGCATGCAATTTTAATGGGTGTTATTGCAATTTTTTTTTTATAAATACGAGTTTTTGGTGCGATTGTTTCAGTTCTTGGTAAATCGTCATTTCGTTTCTTGCTGGTTATGATTTTTTTTTCATTATTTGTTTGGTTGTTGATCATTACAGGTTCTTTGTTCCAGCACTTCTTCATCGCTCTCTTCCCCGATTTGCTCATTATAGGTTAGTTTCCCCCGATTGCATATTTGTATTGCTGTAGCAGCTTTTGTTAGTGCAATAGGGTTGCAATCTCCTCATTTAAAAATAGTTTTCCATAGGTATTTTCAATCTCCACCTATAATGTTTGCTTATTACAGCTTTTGCTAAAATCAAGTTTAGCATACACTGTTAGGATTCATTACCCTCCTGATTTAAAAATGCCAACTAGTTAGCATCAATCCATTTACACAAAATAGTTTCAACAGGTGATTACTAGATCTATTTGAAGCTTGAGATCATTTGCTTGAGATATATTTGAAGCTGTTCTATTTCATGAAGATTATGATAAAATAAGGCTGTAGTATTTCCAATTTGGCCTTTGAACTTTTTTGTCCACATTAGTCTTGAAACTTAGCAATTTTTCCTAATTTGATCCTTGAACTTGGAATTTGTTAAGGTGAGATGACATGGCACCATGAGATTGTTGTTGGGTCTAATGCCCTTAATGTAGTTATTTTGTCACATATTGTAATACATACACGGATTGAGTGAAATTTATTAAAGTCAATTCAACCAAGCTGTCGATTTTCAAGTTTGGAAGATCAGTCGATTTGTGACAAATTTTTGGATGGGATCTAGACATTTTTGGGTTGCATTGTCTGTATAGCGTTCAAAGAGCTATCTCTTAGCTTTGAATCACTTGATTTCGAGTCCAGTAACTCAAGTTATGACCATTTTATTGAAGACTAGGCAAATAGAATTTTTAGACAAGATTGTTATAGGAAATTAAGAGTTTCAAGGTTTAATTTGAGTTTAAATCATATTGGATTCGAGTTTAATGCCTAATTTTGATTATATATGAGCCAAATATTGTATCTCTTAGATTTTATTATTTATTTATTTTAAATTTTAAGATATTTTTAAGTATTTAAAGTTGTTTAGACATTCTTACACTCATAGAAGAAAAATAATCAAACGATACAAGAATATCATGCTAATGTCAAGTTTATTTGTAAGACTCTAAATGCTTCTGGAAATATTGTGTTTGAGCAAGAGCAAATAAGTGTTATCCTAGTTGGCTTGTTTTATGAATTTGAGTCTGTTTTAGTTGTTGTTTTTACTAGCCGAGAGTCGTTGTCATTAGGATTTATTACCGAGATGTTGATAGAATATGAGTCAAGACAAATGAATTTTGTTTCTGAATTTTTAGCTCATGTGAATTTGGTAAAAGGACAAGAATCAAGTGTTGTTGCTCAACATGATAAATTTCATTCAAGTCAGAGCCAAACTCACTATGACAATTATAAGTCAATAAGAGGTAGAGGAAGTTTTCAAAGTAGAGCTTGGAGGGATTTAATGCTTTTAATCATCCTCAATGTCAACTATATAGGAAAGTTGGACATCTTGTTCAAAAATGCTTTGATGGATTTGATTATTCTTTTTTAGGTTTTCCAGGTGAATTAAATCAAAGTTTTGAGGTTTCTATTATGATGCTTCTCAAGGAAACTTTAATCTTCATAGAGGTAATAGAGGTATGTTTGGTTACTCACGGTGTAGAGGTCATCCCATTATGAGTGCTAACCATGTCTATATGGGAGATACACGAGATTCATCAGAAACTACTTAACCAGGATATCATATTATGAGGGTTTCTAAATATTAGTTCAAGGGTCCTACTAGCTCTTACTTCCTAAATCCTCATTCATGTGATTCTCTAATGGCCCCTCTCAACGAGCTAAATTATTTTCAACAGGCTGCTGTAATGTCTATAGGTCATGTGGTTCAAATAACACCACATTTAATATTTGTCTTCCACCCCTAGCATCATTGATAGTTTAAAAGCCTTCATCGTTAGTACAACCATTGTCTAATATAGTCACAAATTTAACAAACATAACTGATACAACAGGGTATCTTGATTTTGAAAGTTTTCAAGAGAGCATTTAATAGAATTGTTCTGTCTTTTATTAACTAAACAACTGAATTTAAATAGAGAAAAGAGTCATAACCTAATTGAGAAATAATTCCCTTATTTTAATAAACTACTAAAAGATAAGGAAAATAATTCCCTTATTCTAATAAACTACTAAAAGATAAAATAACATATTTCTAGAATATCTCAAATGATTTATTCTAAGATTTATATACCTAAATAAGATTTATCTACCTAAATAACTTTAAAATATATCCCAAAATATATGGGTTTCACCCTCCCTCAAGTTGGTGCATATATATCAATCATGCCTAACTTGCTTACAAGAAAATCAAAGCTTGTCTTAGAGAGCCCTTTGGTGAGTATGTCAGCAATCTGTTGTTTTGAAGAAACAAGTGGCATGCACACTTGGCCTTCTTCAATCTTCTCATTGATAAAGTGTCTATCAATCTCAACATGTTTAGTTCTGTCATTCTGGACTGGGTTGTGAGCAATACTAATGGCAGTTTTGCTATCACAGTACAACTTCATTGGTGAAGTTATTGCTTTCCTCAACTCTTCCATAATTATTTTTAACCACATCATTTCACAAATTCCTTGAGCCATTAATCTAAACTCAGTCTCTGCACTACTGCTTGCTACAACATTTTGTTTTTTGCTTCGCCAAGTCACAAGGTTTCCCCATACAAATATACAGTATCCTGATGTAGATCTTCTATCTATTATTGAGCCTGCCCAGTCTGCATCTATATAAGCTTCAATTTCTCTTTGTTTGGATTTCTTGAAGAATAAGCCATTTCCAGGTGAACTCTTCAAGTATCTTAGAATCCGAAACACTGCTTCTTCATGTTCCTCTATTGGGGAGTGCATAAATTGACTCACTAAGCTCACTGCAAAAGTTATGTCTGGAATTGTATGTGATAAGTAAATTAACTTACCGACTAATCTTTAGTACTACCCTTTATCAACTAATCGACCTTCTTTATTTTCGAATTTGACAATTAGATTAATTGATGTGTCAGCTGGGCAGCAACCACTCTTCCCAGCCTCTTTTAAAAGATCAATCACATATTTTTCCTGAGAGACCACAAGACCCTTTGATCGAACAACTTTCATTCCAAGAAAATATTTCAAGGGACCCAAGTCTTTGACCTCAAACTCTAATGCTAGATGCTCATTGAGACACCTTATTTCATCCACATCATCTCTTGTAAGAATGATATCATCGACATAAACTATAATAATTGTTATTCTACCTCTTTGTGAGTGTCGATAGAATATTGTGTGATCAGCTTGCCCTTGTGAGTAACCTTGTTTTTTAACAACTTGAGTGAACCGTTCAAACTAAGCTCGAGGAGACTACTTTAGACTATACAAAGATTTCTTGAGCTTACATACTCGAGTTCTAAATTTTTTTTCAAAACTTGAAGAAGATCCATGTAAACTTCTTCTTCAAGTTTCCTATTTATGAAAGCATTCTTCACATCTAGCTACTGTAAGGACCAATCAATATTAATAGCAATTGATAAAAGAACTGTAACAGAATTTAATTTGGCTACTGGAGCAAATGTTTCAAGATAATCTATCTCATATGTTTGAGTGTACCCTTTAGCCACCAGCTAAGCTTTGTATCTATCTAAAGATCCATCAGGTTTGAATTTTGTTGTGAACACCCATTTACAACCCACAGTTTTTTTCCTACAGGTAATTCCACTGTTTTCCATGTACCTGTTTTTTCAAGAGCGCGCATTTCCTCTAAAATAACTTCATTCTACTTAGGAACTTGTAGAGCATCTTTCATATTTTTGGGTATTTTCACAGTATCGAGACATGAAAAAAGGTTGAGAATGTCGAAGACAAGGCTTTATAGGACACAAAGTTAGACATGGGATATTTGACAACATTTCTAACACATTTTCTTTTAGCAATTGGAATATCTAAATCAGAAAATTCATTGGTTGGATTATGAGCTTTCTTGATCAGATTCTTAGTGATGAATTTGGTGAATTCCACTTTCTTGATTTTGATTTTTTTCTTGAGTAAACAATTAACTCATTGTTTGTTCTTTATTTTCATGATCAGACTTTACACCTTCAAACACTTTTTCATTAACAAAATTAACATAATTAATTTCTGTGTTAATCATAAATTCAACTTCCCCATTATTAGAATCCCTATGTTGTATATTCCTAGTGTTTTCTTGATCAATTATAAAATTTTCCTTACTATAATTCCCTCATTGAAGATTAGAATCAAAGTAAGATTGCGTTTCAACAAATGTGACATCCATAGTAACAATAATCTTCCTATCAATTGGATCGTAACATTTGTAACCATTTTTATTAGAAGCATAGCCAACAAAGACGTATTTTTTTTGCTTTAGGATCTAGTTTACCTTGGCTGTGAAGATGAAAAAAAACACTACACCCAAAAACTCAGAGGGATAAATCTGTGATCAATTTGGAGTTAGGAAAGTTATCTTTAAAGAGACTGAAATGAGTTCTATAGTTTAGAGTTTTACTAGGCATTCTATTATTAAGATATGTAGTTGTTAACAAGGCTTTGCCCCAAAGATAATGTGGTACCTGACTAGTAAACATCAAGCTCTAGTTACTTCCAAAAGATGTTGGTTTTTTCTTTCTGCAACCTCATTTTGTTGTGGTGTATTTGTACAAGAGCTTTGATGGACTATACCATGTTTGGTTAAGAAAACACCTAATTGGTCACTAAAAATTTCCCCACCATTGTCACTCCGAAGTACTTCTATTCTCACACCAAATTGTGTTTTCACCATAGCATAAAAAGACTGAAACACATTTTTAACTTTAGACTTATCTTTTAATAAAAACACCCAACAAATATGAGTATGATCATCAATAAATGTGACAAACCAACATTTTTCTGAAAAAGTTGAGACTCTCGAAGGTCCCCAAACATCACTATGAATTAATGAAAAAAGTTTAGAAGCTTTATATTTTTGAGGTGAGAAAAATGACCGATAATGTTTAGCCAATTCACAAAATTCACAGTGATATGAAGAAGGACTTTTATTTTTAAACAAATCAGGTAACAGAAAAAGTTGAGACTCTCGAAGGTCCCCAAACATCACTATGAATTAATGAAAAAAAGTTTAGAAGCTTTATATTTTTGAGGTGAGAAGAATAACCGATGATGTTTAGCCAATTCACAAAATTCACAGTGATATGAAGAAGGACTTTTATTTTTAAATAGATCGGGTAACAAATATCTTAAATAGTAAAAATTAGGATGTCCAAGCCTATAATGCCAAATCATAACCTTATCAAAATTAGAAGTAGAATTTAAACATAAAATAGTTGTTGGTTGACTTAGATGGTCGTCGTCAAGAAAGTAAATTCCACCAGATTCTTTAGCATTGCCAATCATCCTCTCGGAGACTATGTCCTGAAATTTACACATAGAGGAGTCAAATATAACATGACAATTCGAGGACTGGGATAATTTATTGACCGATATGAGATTACAAGCTAGATTTGACACATGTAAAACATCATGTAAAACTAAGGAAGGCGAAATTTTAACAGCGTCTTTCCCGGCTATTGCCGAGAACGACCCATCTACTACTTTGATTTTTTGTTTCTTGCACAAGGTGAGTAAGTTGAAAAAAATAACTACTAGTTATGTGATAAGTTGAAAAAAATAACTACTAGTTATGTGATCACTAGCTCTAGAATCAACGATCCACGTATTTGTTTTACAAAGCTTGGCACTGAAAAAATAGAAAAATCAGTACCTGATAGGGCAAAGGAGGAAGAAGGATTATTGGATGAGTTAGGAAGATAAGAATTCATCCGAAATTGTGGTGGTTGAAAAAGCTTGTGTAGATACTCTAGTTGTTCCTTAGTGAATAGAGACCTTTTTAGAGAACTTTGGCCTTCATAATTTTCATTAGTTGTTTCAACGGTAAAACTTTTTTCCTCTGTTTGATTGCTGGATCTCTTATCTCCAATGAAGGCTATTTTAACCATAATGCTACTAGAGATAACCTAGCTCAAATGCCATGAAAGTTTTCAAGAGAGCATTTAATAAAATTATTATGTCTTTTATTAACTAAACAACTGAATTTAAATAGAGAAAACAGTCATAATCTAATTGGGAAAATAATTCCCTTATTCTAATAAACTACTAAAAGATAAGGAAAATAATTCCCTTATTCTAATAAACTACTAAAAGATAAAATAAAATATTCCTAGAATATCTCAAATGATTTCTTCTAAGATTTATCTACCTAAATAAGATTTATCTACCTAAATAACTTTAAAATATATCCCAAAATATACGGGTTTCACATATTTCAACAGATTTTGGGGCAATAAATCACATTACAAATGAATCGAATAGCATGGTGTCTAGTTTAGAATATACAATTATGGGCACTCTTTGAATGGGAAGTGGTTTCAATGCTAATATTGCTCATGCTAGACAAGCTAGCTTATTATCTAAGACACTGAAATTGAAAAATATGTTGCATGTACCTTTTATACGAAAAATACTACTCGTATCTCATTTTGTAAATTTATTCTTTGAGTTTCATCCTTTTCATCGTCTTGTTAAGGATATTTTGACTCAGAAGGTGTTGCTGGAAGGGGACACTTGTGATGGTCTATATCAACTTGATCTAGCTTCAGTTGTTTGTTGTAGAATTTACACTAGTGATTGTGGTAGAGATTAGTATGTAGTTGTTCAAATAATGTCGAAGTCAACCCAGATAATATGGAGTCTAATTCTAGTTCTTTAATAGTTTGGCATAAACATTTGGGGCATTTATACTTACATTTAAAGTTGCTTTACACTATTGTAATATTCCTTTTGAAAATAATAAAATGATGTATTTTTGTTCTGCTTGCTAAAGTGGGAAAGGTCATAAACTTTATTTTCCTCAATAAACTATTGTTTATACCTTGTGAAAAATAGAACGTCGATAATGACAATGTATCTCAAAGAAAAGAGAAAGAAAAATAAAGAACACACAGATTTTTACGTGGAAAACTTTTTGGGAAAAAACCACGAGTAGAGGAGAAGATAATTCACTATGTTGAATTCGAATTAATACAATAGGAGTAGACTATGTCTATTTATAGACTTGTAAAACCATATTATAATAGAATGAGTGTAGTAATATTGAAACACCTTATTCTAATCAATGTCAAATAGATGAAGTTTAATAAAGTTTAAAAACCTTATTCTAAAATAAAATAAAAGAAGTGTAGTTCTATATGAATTTTACTTTTATTTTATTTTATCACTGTATTTTATTTTAATAAGGATTCGAGTCACTCAATTCTAACAATCTCCACCTTGACACAAATTCTCAAAGAACAAGTTCTTCAGCGCAAGCTCTCAACAAACAAGTTCTCCACATCTTCTATAAAACCCTTTAAGGGTTTAACTTCAACAATGAACACCAACCAAGTCTAAGTAATGCTCAAACTTGGTTATAGGAAGTGACTTAGTCATCATATCTGCAGGATTTTCATGAGTACTAATTTTGCTCACAACAATATCACCATGAGAAATAATATCACGAAGAAAATGATACCGAACATCAATGTGCTTTGTTCTCTCATAAAATATTTGATCTTTTGTAAGGAAGATGACACTTTGACTGTTACAAAATACTGTACTGATTTGAAGGTCTTCATTAAGTTCATTTAAGAGTCCCTTCAACCAAATGACTTCTTTAAAAGCCTCAGTAATCGCCATATCACCATGTACTTAGCTTCAGTGGTAGACAAAGCGACTGTAGTTTGCAAAGTGGCTTTCCAACTGATTGCACAAACTTCAACAATCAAGAAGTCCTCTTTTGCTCAATTCTGCCATGCCATTCTCACTCAGATGCACTAGGCGCATATGCCAAAATTCTAGTAACATCATCACCTGACAAGGAAGAGGAAAAAACAATTGCATCACTGATAACAGTAGAACCCTGCAACACATATAACTTGGCAGTCTTTCTCTGCCTTTTCATCACAACGAGGGAACCTTTAGAAATATTCAAAATCCCACTTTCAGCTGTGTATTTGTACCCTTTTGAATCAAGAGTACTCAACGGAATTAAATTTCCCTTCAATTCTGGAACATGTCGCACGTCACTATGTGTTTTGAAAACTCTGTCAAACATCTTAACTTTAATTGTTCCAACACTCGCGATTTTACACGAAGCATTATTTCCCATCAAACCAACACTTTCAGACATTGTTCATAAGTTGTAAACCAATCCTGATTGGGACTCATATGGAAGGTGCAGTCCAAATCAAAGATTCACTCATCCCTCACTTTAAAATTTTTGACAGAAGTGACTAGAAGTTTACCATCGCTGTAGTCTTCTACAACATCAGCTTCACTAGATTTTTCTGGTTGTTTTTCCTTTTGACTCGCAGCCTTCCTTTTGATATTGTTTTGCAGCTTATAGCACTCAGATTTAATGTGCCCTTTTTTCTTGCAGAAGTTACAAGTTTTACCTCTGTTTGAAGACCTCAATCTACCTTTAGTTTTATCGCGAGGATTCCATTCCTATGTCCTTCCATGATCATCATCAGCATTCTGATATTGTCTCCCATGAACAATGAGACCCTTTCCTTGAGAGTTGGGTTTAACCATACGATGTTTCATCTTATCATACGAGGTCAAAAAATCATAAACCTTATCAACTTTGAGAGACTCGCGACTATATGAAATCGTGTCTCTAAAGGTTAAATAAGACGGGGGCAACGAACAAAGTAGAACCAACCCTAGATCTTCCTTATCATACTGAACCTCCATGACCTCCAAGTTTGAGAGAATTTCTTTAAACACTGTTAAGTGTTCGTGCATAGACACACCTTCCTCCAAACGATGAGCATAAAGTCGCTGCTTCATATGCAACTTGCTGGTTAGATTTTTCGACATACATATTTGTTCTAGCCTCTTCCATAATGCAACAGCGGTCTTCTCTTTCATCACATCCTGTAAAATTTTGTTAGACAAATGCAAATGTAACTGTGTTAACGCCTTTCAATCCTTACACTTTTTCTCTTTCTCTGTCAATTTTGAAGGCACATTATCTATCCCTAGGAGGGCGTCCTCTAAGTCCATCTGTGCAAGAACTGCCTGCATCTTTATCTGCCACAACACGAATCTGGTACTGTGATCTAATAGTGGAATTTCATACTTCAAAGACGCCATTACCATGATTGAAATGAACAATCCAAAAGCTCTGATACTGATTTGCGAAAAATAGAACGTCGATAATGACAATGTATCGCAAAGAAAAAAAAGAACACACAGATTTTTACGTAGAAACCCTTTCGGGAAAAAACCACAGGTAGATGAGAAGATAATTCACTATGTCGAATTCGAATTAATACAAGAGGAGTAGATTATGTCTATTTATAAGCTTGTAAAACCATATTATAATAGAATGAGTATAGTAAGATTGAAACACCTTATTCTATCAATATCAAATAGATGAAGTTTAATAAGGTTTAAAAACCTTATTCTAAAATAAAATAAAAGACGTGTAGTTCTATATGGATTTTACTTTTATTTTATTTTATTACTGTTTTTTATTTTAATAAGAATTCGGGTCACTCAATTCTAACATACCTCTCATTTCTAATTGGTTATGTCAGATATGTGGGGTCCAACACCTATTGCTTTAGAAGGTTATCGGTATTATGTATGCTTTGTTGACATGTTTAGTTGAAACACATAAGTCTATTTGTTGAAGAAAATGTCAAAGTTCGTGAGTTATTTTATCATCTTTATGAAAAATGATTGAGGTTTTGTTTAATTGTAAAATTAAAGAGTTTCAATTTGACTAGGGTGGTGAGTTTAGGCATTTCACCAAGTTTCTTTAAGAACATGGCATTAAGTAACGAGTTACATATTTGCATATCTCTGAGTAAAACGATGTTGCGAAAAGAAAGCATCGACATATATAACTGTATCCAACACACATATGTGATTTTTATATTCAAAATATTGTTATTTTGTCTCCTATTGTCCAAGTAGAACTCTTATGATTTTTCCTATATATATAGGCTTTGGGCTAGGTCAAAACACATCATCATTAAGCATAGTTATTTTACCGAAATATAGAGAGATTAATTTCCTAAATAAATTCTATTTTGTGAGGACTTGAGTTAGGTTTATAACTTAGAGAATTAATTTTTCTCATTGAAAAACTAAAAAGTTTTCATTATTTGATTGGTTCATGTAATTAGAGTTCATTCTCTAAGCAAACAAGGGTTTGAGAATAGAGAAGAAAATCGTGTTGGTTAAAAGTCAAGAAAGGACTAGACCACTCAGTTGAAAACACAAGTACTAAGTTTGGTAAAGTTTATTTTATAAATAACACAAAAGCTTGATTTTATAAAATTTTTAAACTTCCCTTGCGCAACAAACTCGTTTTCTAAACCAAAATTTTCCAACAATTGTGTAATGTCATCACTTAAAAATACAAAAAAAAGGCAAAAACAATAAAAAAGTTAAAAAAACATTTAGTCATGAAATTTTAAAGTGCTCTATCATCTCACTTTAATTAAATCTAAATTTAGGAATAAATTGAGAAAAAAACTACTAAATTTGAGACTAACATATCAAAGTTACCAAATTTAAGATGTTATTTTGTCATAAAATTAATAACACACAAACTAGGAGCGGGGTTCTAAAAGGTATGTCTTAAATAAGGGTGTATTATTCGTTACTGTGGAAAAGTCAAAAGTACTTTTCCATTGCAAAAGCAATGAAAAACATTATACGGAAAAAAGTAGGATTTAGATGCTTTTAGTTTTTAGGGCAAATTACTAAAAAAAAGCTCTATTTTTTTTAAAATTTATCGAAATGGGCCCGGTATTTTATTATTTACTGGAATGTGCCATTTTCTCCGAAATCGCATCTACGTCAGTGCGATGTCAGGGGACATGTCAGAATATCGTGTCCATGTCAGCGCGCTTTGCTTACGTGGACACAAATCGCGCCTACGAGGACGCGATTTGCTGACGTGGATGAACAGTTTATGTTTTTTAGCTTGGAAAACTTTGAAAGGCCATAACTTTTGGCTCGGTTATCCGATTGAGACGATTTTTTTATTTCGAATAACTTTTCGAGATCTACCCGCTGACAAACTGTCAAGGCAGTTTGCCGAATTTTTCGTCGAAAAAGATCCTTTTTTGCCCTTAAATTTTGATTTTTTCGGTTTAAAATTGAATTTTGAAACATTCAAATCATTATTTTCCTTATTTATTTGAAGTAAACACCGGATTGTTTTTACAGAATTGTTGTATTATTTTTTTTTATTTGACACGTGTATGGAATAGGTCCGATAAATCGTTAGAACGTAAGTAATATAATTAAGATAATAACAGTATTTCTATAATATGTCTATTTATTAGTTTAGCTTAGTTGTTTAAGATGTCTTTTCCCTTAGTACCTTGGTTCAAATCTTGTTGGTAACAATTTTGAATTTTTTTTGTACTTGTTGCTATTGATGTAATATTGAGGAGTTAATTGATTAAAAAAATAATACTAAGTACAAAAAGATTCAAAATTTATTTTTTCAAAATACCGAAAAAGCCCTATATTTTTAAAATTTATCGAAATGGGCCTGGTATTTTTATTTTTTTGACCATTGGGTACTGTTCACGCGCGGGCCGAAATCGCCTCCACGTCAGCGCGAGATGCTGACGTGGACGCGATTTCTTGATGCGTACCCTGACATCGCGCTGACGTGGACGCGATTTCCCGAAAAAAGGATCATTTCGGTAAATAATTAAAAAATGGGCCCATTTCGGTAATTTTTGAAAAAAAAGAATTTTATTGGTAAATTACCCTAGTTTTTACATTTGAAAATGAGATTATCAAAATATCTTTATTTATATCAATGGAGTCTCCTTGAATTTTTTACACCCAATTAAACCTTTAAATTAACAAAATTTATGTTAATTATTAGTATTTACCGATGAAGCTGATGTGATGCAGCCACATGAGCATGCCATGTCAGAAAAAAAAACTTCTTTTCGTTCTTTCTTTCTTTCTCGCTCTCCTATTATTATTATTATTATTATTATTATTTCTTTCTCCTCCTTCCGTTTTTTTCTTCCTCTCCCCTCTTTTTTTCTTCTTTTCCTTCCACAAACCTTATGCGCAACCATCCAGGTTCTCCATCGCCGGTCACATCCTCTCTAGCTACTAGCTCTCTAACCGTTCCTCGCCAATCAATGTGCACCACTAAACCCCTCACTGCAAAAGAAACAACTATCGTGAAAAATTAAATTTTTTGCCTCTTTAATTTTCAAATTGTTCTCTTTAATTTAATCTTGGAACGGATCTTGATTGGTTTATTAATTGCATTTTATTTTAATCAAAATTTTAGGCAATATTTTATCTCAGATGATTATCGTTACTAAATTTCAAAAAAGTTTGCTGAAAGCTTGCAGCTGATGAGAATAAATTGATTATTATTTTTTGGCGTGTTTACTGATTTTATCTTGTTGTCTGTGTTTTTGTTTACTTGAGAAGTTGAAATTACGATTATAAGATTGCTTTTTTTTTCATTTTTGTACTGTTTATTTCAGGGATGCCGATATGTGAAGCATTTGCTCAAATAGAGCAACAGCTTAACATTTGCGATGTTGTTATGTGAAGTATTATGATGAGGTTTGGCCTGTACTATTAAATGTACTGTTTCCTTAGTTTTTCGCGATTCAGTAGTTTGTTGAACTTTTCAGTACAAGGTGAATCTCTTTCACGTGGAATTCAGATATACAAAATTCTGCAGTCGGAGATGTTCGCAATGTATTACATGTATATATGTATTGGCTGGTAAAGTTGGCGTTTGGCGTTTGGCGTCTGCTTCTCTGCTTTTTTTACTATGTGGTCAGGATAAGTTTATATTCATACCAACCTTCAACATTATGTTTTTGTTGCGCAGGAGCCTCTTAAGCTTGATATTCTTATAAGCTTCCGGATCATGGTTTTCATCTGGGTTTGGACTCTTCGTCTCAGGTCTTCTTTTTTTCAGTTCACATACATGTTTCGTTTTAATACTTTCTTATAGTTTCCTCCACATTATCTGTTTATGGTATTTTTTAAATTTATTTATTTTCTATATTTTAGATTCTCTATTAGAGACTATGCATTATCGAAATTTCAGTGTTAAACGTCTTCATTAAGCCCTAAGTTTTATTTTCCTACGATATTTCATACATGCTTAGGTGATCAACCTTGTTCCTGCATTCAGGGGACCATCCACTCCAGCTATTTTTGTAGCTGTCTACTCTCTTTTGGCCCAACCTATCCCGAAACTTATGATAAAGGTATAGGTGTTAGTACCCAATTCTACCTGGTATGTACCTTGATTATATTTACATACTGGTGTGCTTTCTATTTCAGTGGTTCTAACTTTGTCTCCAATTGTGCAGTTTTTTTTTTTGTGTTATTTTGCAGGGTCTTTCATTTGCTTTTCCTATTCCGATTTCCAAGTCAGCATACAGATTTCTGCCATGATGGAGAAGGTTTTTTAGTTTTTTTAATTTTTTCTCCTTACATGGTCACTACTCATGCCTACTCTTAACTCTCAATAAGTTGATTTTTGCTCGTTTACTTGACAGCAGAATTGTCTTTGGAGTTTCCAGATGGTACCATTCCTGTTACTTGCGTGTATCAATATATGATGGTTCTGCAGGTGAAAAGGTTGGTGTTGGGTCCTAAATGGACAAGGCTTCTGCTCCTCCGTTACCTGCTGGCAGCCTGTACATGGAATAAGTGCATGCCATGGTTTTGACTTCTATCTTCCTTGGTTCTGTTGTTAATACGAGTCAGTTGGTCATCTCATTTCTGCAGCTGAATGCTTCTTTACTTTTCTTCCTTTCTTTTTCGATTGTCTATTGAAATCCAGTGGTCTTTTTAGAAAAGGGATGAGTCATTTTGCTCTAGGTATATTCATTGGCCTGTTTGCTTCAGTGGGTTTTAGAGTACCACTGGTCTCTTGTTATAGAGACAAATATTTGAATCTAACAAATTCCTATGTCCATGTTGCCAGCTTGGGGAAGAATTGTTCTTCACTGTTGGAGGCCAGCACATTCCTTTTGGTGCATCGCCTCAGGTAAATCTCAAATTGATTTGAAGAGATTTAACTTTATATTCTTTTCTCTTCTCTGCCGTTAACTGTTCTCTCTAGTCTCGTGGGGGGATATTACTAAGTTCATGCTATTCCCTTTCATGCAGGATGTCTGGAGTGAATTAGGGCGTCCTTGTGGAATCTACCACATGCAGGTAGCAATGTTGCAAGGGGTTTTTATGCTCGTTATACACATTAGCTTTTACCTATGGTGTTTGTTGCATAGGATGATAAACCAAGTAGTTTGGCATGATACTTTATTTTTTTATTTGCAGTTGTTGTGGGGTGAAAAGGATTTCTCTAGCAGCTTATGCCTTAATTTTTTGCATATTTCCCTCCCTCATGGCAAATTGATTTTGTCTACACATAGACCAAATGGTTATTCATTCTGCTTATGATCCTTGTCCTCGGACCACTCTTTGTGCTGATTATTTCTGCTATTATTGTACTCGTGGTTTTGACATCTTATTTGATGGCCAGGTATTGAAAATAAATACTAATCCCAACACCCAAAATTAAAGACAAGGCAGCGTTATAACATATATTAATTTCTTTCAGCTATCTATATGGTTAAGAAGGCATTTAGATATATCTTTGTACCTATTATTTCTGTTTTTTTCTAAAGTCATTTTACTATTAGAATTAGGATCTGTGGCCATAAATTCTTAGTCTGCTTTTGTAGTTCGCAGACTCATAAAGTCAAAAAGTTTGTTCTACACACGAACTATCCTTGTCATGTTGATTTCAGTTTGCAGATAAGTGCGATTACATCCTAGCTCCTTACACGATGTGAATTAACAATTAAAACAGAGTTACGCCAAGAACTAAATGCTTTTATGTGTTCAATATTTAGTTATTTTGCTAATATATTATAATTCAGGTATGATAGCGAGAGAGGATTGCTACTGAAGATATTTGCTATTAACAGGTTTTGAAGAATGGCTATATCGCAGCAGTAACACTTTTCCTATCTTGGTGAACCATCGCTGGATATGCACAAGTTGTTGGTGCCAGGTATTGTTCGTAGATGATTGTACAGTTGTATTGATCTGTATAATTAATTTATTATATTCTTTATTTCACTTTCGCTCAATTTCCTTTTCATTTAGCCATCAAGGGACTGACGGGTCTGGAATCACGAAATGCAAAATGCTATGTTTCAATGAACGAAGGTGATGTTTTCTAGTAGTAACATGTTTCGGACATGTATGGTCGCTAAAATTGACCAATGGGCCTACTGAAAACAAGAGATAACAAGATTGAATAGTAAAACACAGAGGTGCTGAAAGCAGCTGATGAAGAATAATAGTTTTTTTTTCCTGACCAAAGAAGTATTGTTTTTTTTTCAACTAAAGTCTTAAGCAAAATGTTTCCTCAACCTTTGTCATCTCAATAGTGGCACCTAACAGTTTTTCCTTCCTTTTGCGAAACACAACAAGCAGCAATTAAAAGAGGTAAACAGCAAAAATATTTCGTTGCTGGGACTTCAACCCAGGTAAAAGTCAAATTGACAGAAAGTTATAAGTTAGGTTGAGTAGGGGTGAGTATTCGATCGAATCGAATCGAAAATTTTCGAGTTAATCGAGTTTTCGAATCTCATTTTATCATCCTAATTTTATTTGAAGTTTTCTCAAATCGAGTCGAGTGAGATGGAATTCGAATCGAATCGAATCGAATGTATTTGTTCGAGTTAAATTTTAAAAAATAATTTTGGGTCCTTATAACCACTGTCACTTATTATAATAAAATTTGTCCACCTTAATCAAAATTTTTATTAACTTTTATTACCTCATAATTTATTTATTAATTTTTTATATATTGGTTAGCTTCTTTGCTTGCTTATTTGTTTCAATTATCTTCAGATTCTTGTCACTGTATATTTTGGAATTAAAAAATATATTAAATGTAAAAATATGATTTTTTTAATAAAAGTTATTTTAAAAATAAAATGTAAAATTGATACTAATATAAAATTTTAACACGAATATTTTATGGCATAATTAATAATTCAATTTTAATATAAATATTCAATATGACTAAACAATTCAATAATATAAATAATATAAAATGTGAAATTTAATTTAATAATATAAATAGTAGATATAAATAAAATTATTACTATTTATGTTTAGTGAATTTTTTTTGGATAATTTTGATTTTTTATTTGAGGGTAAAGGGTGAGAAGTAAAAGTTTAGGGAAAAAATAAAAAGTTTGGGAGACTAAAAGTTTGAGAGAAAGTAAATAGGGGAGTAAGATTTTGGAGGAAAAATATTAAAAAAAAATTGGAGGGGGGAGGGTTTGGGGTAGATGGGAGGTGGGATGTGAATGGAATAAAAGTTTTAGGGGAAAAGTGGGAGAGAGTAAAAATTTTGGGAGAAAATAAAAGGTTTTAAGGGTTTTTGGGAGTAAAATTTTGAGAAAAATAAATGGTAGAGTAAAATTTTGGTGGGAAATGGATTTTGGGTAGATTGGGGGGTTGGGAGGGGAGGGGAGTAAAAGTTTTGGGGGAAGTGGGAAGGAGTAAAAGTTTTGAAGGAAAAGTAAAAAAGGTTTAGGAGTTTAGGGTAAAAATGTAAAATATTATAGTTTGATATTCGAATTATTCGAGTTACTCGAATCATTTTAGGTTCAAGGCTGATGGGCTTCACAGTTTACTTTAACAGGGAATGTCGTGGCAAATAATGGGTAGTTGATTTTACCACCTCCAATTCACCGACATAAGTAGAATTCAAAATTTCAGGAACAAACCTAATGAAAGAATTGTCTTACTCCATTCCGCAAGGTAGTATTACAGTAGCATTTGGCGTACAGTGTAAACTAACACAATTTTGGTACACTGATGATTGAAGGTAAAGGATCTTGGTGAACATTAACTATATGGACTTGTTTTACTGCCGTTGCAGGATCAGCCATCTTTCTTAGAATTAATATTCGGGATCCATACGAACAACAAGAGTGTCCATTTTGGCATCATAAACAAAACACATTAATGGCTTCCAGTGGGTAGATTATAAGATTTTTGAGGCTTCACCAATGAGGCTTCATATTCAATTCATTTCAGATCCCATATTATGATGGCCATCAGCTTTAGCATCCTTCTCTTCAACAGGAAAATCCTTGTGATTTTTTTGCTTCTCTCCTGCTGTTGTTTTAGCTATCTGATTTTGGCCTCTTTTGGTGTCATTGGGACCCACCTGTTGTGAAGCTGGGTCCTCTACATTACCAGATTTTTCCCCTGGAAACTGCATAAAGGAAAAAAAAAGAAAAAAAAAGCAATAAAATTCCAAGAGCAACATTTTAACTCAAATTATCTTCAAAAGATATTAAAAGTGACAAACCTCAACTCTCTGCCTTAATAAAAGAGATCTTCCATGGGTTCTTTTACCTCCAACATGTACAGCCATATCACATTGCAAACAAAGGGAGCTTCCATCTATCTCACAGTAAAAGAAGCCTACATACACATTCCAATAAAACAATAGCTCTGTAATGAAAGAAGAAATAAAACACAAAAAGACACCTGAAATGCATACCAGGTGCGTTTTCACATATGTCACAGCGAGGACCATCACTTGAATTTTCCAGACCCACCCGGACATGTCGGCTGGCAAGCTTGTTGCACATGTGGACCTGCCATATCCATCAATAGTTCAAAGCAAGGTTTCAATTTTTCAGGACAATCTAGACCAATGAAACAATTCTAATTCTAAAAAAGGAAAAACAAGCCATTTGAAAAGCAAGCAACTACGGGGAAAATCGTGTCTCCCACAATGAACTACATGGGATCCAGTTAACAACTAAAGCACACCCCCAAAGTGCATAGTTTCATGACGAAAAAGAAAAGGACCAACTTTTACATCACAGGCAGAGCAAAGAGCAGCCTCATCAGCCGCACAGAAGACAACAGCAGCAGCACTTTCACAACCATCACAAAGGGTTCGCATAATACAATAATATATACGTCCTAGAAACGAATGAAAAACAAGCTGTTTCTATAATCAAATGAAACTATAAGCAGACGTGATTTTGATGATGACAAGGACTATGAGACTGGACTGGAGTAGAGTGGGGGAAAATGTGGGCACTTGAATAATCAGACAACAAAGACATGACAACTTTTGGTTTGGTTCATTTGGTATTTGCTCACTTGATGGAATGGACGTTACAAGCTTTTCACAGTACTGGGTTTTTTGAGTTGTGCGGTTGAGAACCTTTCTTGCTTTAACCTTTGTTCACCAGTCACATATCTGCCATGGGAGTTGGGACCCAGAGTTTTTAATTTTTTTTATAACTATTATTGTTATTTTGGGTCTGGTTTTCTTAATTCCTTTTTGCTGCTTTTGGAAATCTAGCTAGCATCCACATAAACATCTTCTCACCTTCATTGGTTCTGTAATCTCCTCCCTTAGTGACACAACTGGCTGAAAATATCTGACACAGGTTATATATATTTCTTTAGAATTTGTTAGCAACTTCAACTTTTTATTTGATTCAAACTATTCACTTACTGCAAGAACTAAATTTGGATTTAATAAAATATCATCTCTTTGATAGTAAACTTTTTCACATATGATTCTTTTGAGTATATGCCACCCACAACCTAATGAAACATTTAAGAAAAAAATATATTGAAACTCCATATAAGAGGTAACAATATGTAAATGTATATAAACCAAATTATTGAAAATCCATATAAGAGGCAGACATCTTCACATAATGAAAATTGTTTTATAAAAAAATTTGACATTTCACAAATAACACTGGCAGGCAACTCTCTTAGTCTTTTACAGATCATTTCTTTTATCCTTTTGGTCTATAACAGAGGCCATATTTCAACTTTAACACAATCAGAAACCTTATCTATTCTTAAAAAGTATAGATATATATAATTATAAATAAATTCAGATTATAACTTCTTCATGAAATCATGGCACCAGACCATTACAAGAACTCTTAAACAAATACAGCAAACAATGGCATCAAAAGGAAGTGAAAGTTGTTCACTCTTTTGGAAAATTTAAAATGAAATGTTCAATATATCCATGCTCAAGCTCTCCATCATCATATTTTCCATGAATCCACATTTAGTTGGTGCAGCCCTGTTGAAGCTGCTTAGCCTTGGTTTGAATGAACAAGAAGAGAGTGGAAGGATTGGGATGTTCTCACAGTTGCAGAGCTCAATCATGTATCCATCTGGGTCATGGAAGAACACCTGGTCAACCCTATTCCCTTCATCTTCAACCACTGCTGTCACATACTTCATCCCCATGTCTTCAAGCCTCCTCGTCACAAGCCCCACATCCCTACACTGTCATCACCAGCCAACAGTTTCAACACCAAACATTTTTCATAGTCAGTGATGTAAAAAATTGAAGTTGCAGGCTTGCAGCCTGAGTTTTCTGAAAATTATACCTGGAATGATATGTGATTATCCTTGGGATTGATTGGCCGTGGTTCGACAATGGTGTCGAAATCATCAATGGATGGGTTCTCGATTAAGTGTATCCCAATGCCATAGTTATACAACCTGCATGAGATTTACGGCAGATGATGATGGAGTCATTTATTGTTGCTTCATTGAAAACTAAACATGGTAAGTAAGCTTACCAAGCTCCATTGAATTTGAAAGAAGAGGGGCGTTTGATGAGAACAAAGCCCAAGATTTCTTCATAGAACCTCATAGAATCCAAAACTGATCTACACAACAATGATACATGATTCAATGAGAGCAATGGCAATGCCTCATAATTGCTTACTTCCTCAATTTCCATCATCTTTCTTCTTCTTCTTCTTCTTCCTTTCTCACTTGTTTGCACACATAGGTTACTGCCTTGTGGTCCTTTTTATAAAGTAAATTCAAGTAATTATCAGGAACTTTCCTAGCAAATGGTCTATACATTAGAGAAATTGCCTTGAAGAAACATTAAACAGTTGTTACATTTACTATTATTGAATATTACATTTTTTTGGCCCCAAATTTAGGTTTAGATATATCAAAACATCCAGAAAAATGTCTAATATTAACTTGAAGATATCAAACAAGGTACAAACTTCTTACCAAAAGTTGTATTTAAATAAAAAAGGATTGTAGAGGATTCTGACTTTTATCAGCTATATATTCCAGTCTATTCAATTATAAATTCTCATTGGATATGTTACTCAAACTCTAGTGTCCGTGTCGGACATCCAATACGAGTATATTTTCACCATACAAATATTTAATATATATTTTGTTTTCTTTACCAAAAATTAAAAATTTACATTTTAGTTTGGAGGAAGAAGATATTTCATAATTCACATAAATTTGTGGATTTCAATTCAAGCTAGTTACTGCTTCAGCACGCGTTTTCAGTACAGATCATCTCTACGAACTTGACTACGAATTTTTTCTTTCCATCAAGTTGCAAGAAATAAACAAAGGTGTGTGGTTTTTTGGCTTGTCGGCTAATGTTGATTATGGTTGATTTGTTTCCAAAAATGGTGATTTTGAAAGTTATAACCAAACAAACACGAGGAAAGAGCAAAGCCGTCTCCTAAACACTGACATGTACAAGGTTCCAAAAAGAGTGAGAAATTTCTTTGATGTTTCCCTATTACAATATCACATTTATCAAGTTCGTTTCTATTGACCATTGGCTGCATTTTGGTTAGGTAATAATTTCACCATGTCTCATAAATTACTGCTGAAAGTTGCTAGTATCTGTTCCCCATTCCAACCGGATTTCACTGTGGATTCAACATTACATCATTTGTGTGGCAGGCAGGCATGCCAGTTCTCGGACCATGATTGTTGGGTAATACAACTGCTGGCTGCCACTAGATGCAATCCCTGTTTCAACTACCAAATCAAAGAGGCCGATATCAAGTATAGTAATAAAAGATTGTTGGAATATTTTTAACTATTTATCGTGTTCTAATAATTATAAATGAAATTGTGTAAATAATCTTTTGATTATTAATAAAGAGTTATGATTATGTCTCTTAAATATAAAAAGTTATATCACTTGATTTTTTAATAAAGAATTATAACTATTCAAGGAATATTACTTGAATAGTTGTGTCTCTTACTTTAATAGTTATATTTATTTAAGAGATATTAGCTGAATAATTATGTTTATTTAAAAAATATGATATTAAAAGTTGTGTTTATGAAGAGATATAATGTTTCTTATTTTTATCAATACAATACCCAAATAATCACTGAGCTTCATTATATTCTCAAAATTCATTTGCATATCTAACATAAATACAGACCAATAAAATTTTCAAAATAATGGTTTGATATAAGCCTTAAAACCATCTTCTACGTCAAATTTAACGTTGGTGAATGGCGAAACTCATCACATTAACCTGTCTCGTATCTCAATGCCAAACACATTTTTCTCTTTAACCTTTATAAGGGGAAACTAATTACGGTATTTCCGTTTATAATTAACTATGATATTTATTATGAGATGCTGGTTCCTAATTTCTTCAGACGAAAAAGGAAATTTTAGCCTTCAAATATTTTTTATTGTTTTAATGGAGTAAACATGGTAGCTGGGATACTCTTTTTAAATTTATTAATGATGGATAAAAATATGCGGATTTTTTTAAAAAAAAAGAAAAATAATTAAATTTTAAAAACCATCCATGAAAATAAAATATAACTAAAAACGTAATTAAATTCTAAAAATCATCCAAGGCCATAATGTATGGTGCAAATTATTTTTTTTAAATTTTATTCCTTTAATAGCATAAAAACATTATTTTGAGATGAAAAAATTTTAGTATTTTCATATCTTTTTAAACGATAATAGATAAAGCAAGGGAAAGTGTTAATATTATCAAGGCCTTTGAGGATTTCAATTGAGCAGTTCTTTTTGGTAAGAAAATAGGAACTTTATAAATAACTAAGCATACATGGTGCATGTTATAGACAGTTCATTGGCCTCCACCAACAAAATAGAATTAAATAACATTAGCTTGAAAATTAACTAATCCATGTAGCAGCTCTCCCATTTGATGAAATGCAAAAGCAAAGGCGTAGTTAGTGGGCAGGCAAGGGCCCTGGCCCCCTTAAAATAAAAAAATATTATTTAGGCCATTTAAAAATTTCTAAAATTTTAAATTAGTAAAGGTGAAATTATACTTTAGTCCCTTTAAAATTATAAAAATTCGATCTAATCCCTTAAAAATGATAAAGATAAGACTATAGAAAGTTAAAATTTCATTCGCCCCCTAAAAAATTGTTCTGGCTTCGCCCCTGTGCAAAAGACCAAGCCAACAAGTGTATGCCAAAATTAAAACTCAAAAAGTGCAAGTCAAAAGTACAAGCTAAAAGTGCGAGCTAACAAATATGCAAGCTATCCAAGTGGATGTCAAAATGGTGGACAGTGTAAGCCATTTGGTGGACAGTCTAACAATGAGTTGTCCCGCGATAAGTAGAACTGCAAGCTGCAAGCCGCGGATAACATGAGAACGTTTTTTTTTATGCACGCTACAAGTAACAGCTGTGTGTTTGCTTTTTAGTGTGTTTAGGATAAAACCAAATCTTAGTTATTAAGATTGGTGACGCATTTAGGTGCTGAATAACATGTTTAGTTAACTTATTTTGTGTACAAGCAATGCTTTTCAAGTTTCAAGATTGTTTTAGTGAGATTAGTTGAGTTTTTTTGTGAGAAAAACTCTTATATATTGTATAATATGTATTTGAAAAAAAATGATGAAATATAGCAAGTTAAATTGGATTGCTATTTTGCCTCTGTTTTGCTTTATTCCTTTGCTAAAAAACCCAACAATTGGTATCGAGAGCCATTGATATTTGAGTATCTACAAAAATGCCTTCAGCAAGTTTTTTACCTCCTCCACCGCCTATGTTCAATGGTGAAAACTATCATATTTGGGTAGTAAAGATGAAGACATGCCTTCAAGCTTTTAACTTGTGGGAGGTAGTGAATGCCGATACTGACCCACCAACGTTGAGGGAGAATCCAACCATAGTACAAATCAGACAACTTAGTAATGATCATGCTAAGAAGTACAAGGCAATGTTGTGCCTACAAAGTGGTGTTTTAGATGTGATTTTCACCGGGTTATGGCCTATGAGACTCCCAAAGAAGCTTTTGATAAACTAAATGAGGAGTTTCAATGTTCGAATAATACCAGGCAGCAACAACTCATTAATCTTAGAAGATATTTTGAGAATTTGAAGATAAAGGAGGCTGAGACAGTAAAGAAATATGCAAACAAGATAATGGTAGTGGTCAATAGCATCAAATTGCTAGGAGATTAGTTCAGTGACAACAAAATAGTTGAGAAGGTTATAACTACACTTCTTGAGAAGTATGAGTCAAAGGTTTCCTCTCTTGAAGACTCGAGGGACCTGTAAACAATCTCACTACAAGAGTTGATCAATGTGTTATATGCTCAAGAACAAAGGAGAGCATCAAGAGAAGAGAGGCACGTTGATTGAGCTTTTTAAGCGAGAAACAAGGAAGGCTCAAGCTCTTCAAACAAGAAAGGAAAGAAAGCCTGGGCAAATAAAACATAGTAGAGTTGGAAAGATGTTGGCAAGGGGAAATATCCACCATGCTCTCATTGCAAGAAGACAAATCACCTGGAAAGGTATTACTGGTTCAGGTCAGATATTCAGTGTAGAAGCTGTAAACA
This sequence comes from Gossypium hirsutum, assembly GCF_007990345.1. NCBI lineage: Eukaryota > Viridiplantae > Streptophyta > Magnoliopsida > Malvales > Malvaceae > Gossypium > Gossypium hirsutum. Next base: position 11,865,923 of record NC_053446.1, on the reverse strand, counting down.
ATTTGATCATATGGAGAAAGTGTGCAAAAACCAAGGGTAGAAGCAACAACAACAACAGCAGCAACAAAACCATATTCAAGCTCAGGTTGCTGAAGAAAACTAAGCTTGGGAGGAGCATCTGTTTACTTCCTCTTGTTTTGTTTCAAGCAGCAAAGGCAATAAGAGTTGGTTGATTGACACTGGCTGCACAAATCACATGACTTTGGATGAAAACATCTTCAAGCGAATTGACAGAAGCTGCATTTCAAATGTCAGAATTGGAAATGGTCAGGTTATTGAGGCTAAAGGAAAATGAGATGTGTTAATTAGCACTCTAATAGGTACTAAAGTAATTAAAGATGTGCTTTTAGTTCTTGAGTTAGACCATAATCTCCTAGGCATTGGTCTATTGATTGAGAATAAATACACTGTTATTTTTAAAGATAAATGTCGCACTATATTTGATTCATTGGGACAAGAAGTTGTGACAATTTTAATGAATGATAGAAGCTTGTGTTGAATTGAAACTTTGTGGCCTTGAGAGCCTATACTAGTTCAGTGGACATGTAACACCCCATCTCCCAAAAACGGGCTGAGGCGTTACACTAAAAGTAGACTTATACTCAGTTGAATTCTTATTTAGCTTTCGACGTATATTAAATGAGCTAGGGCTTTAACCCAAAACTTTCAAATGATAAAATAATCAAAACATGCATATGCCATATAATATAAACATAATTGGTAATGATCTTTTGGCAAAAACCTTAAATAAAACTAATAGATTTTGTAACAACCCGTTTTTAGTGAAATTAGAAAAGTGGTTCCGGGACCACAAATACGAGTTTGAAAAAAAATTATTTTAATATTATTTTATGGTCTACATTATGATAGAAATGTCGTATAAAAATTTCATAAAGAAATTTTACCGGTTACATGTTTAATTTGATAAAAAGGACCAAGTTGCATAAAATGCAATAGTTGAATTCTAGTAGCTAAAATGATCAAATAGTTATGGAATTCAAAATTAGAGGTCCTTATATGGCAAATAGACCAATTAATTGAGTTAGTAGATAAGTATGATTAGTCATCATTGGAAAAATTAATAAAGACAAGGACTAAATTGGAAAGAGAAATAATAAAAGATGATAAATTAATTAAATAAGAAAATATCATCATTTTTTATCATCTTTCCCAAAAATAAGACATGGAAACCCTAGCCATGGTTATGGAGTTCAAGCAAGCTTATTTTCTTAATTAGATAAGTATCATTGTCCTATTTTTAATGATTTTTATGTTTCCGAGATCGTAATAGCTTAATCTAGCTATCTCGGGGATTAATTTGTAAAATTATTAAAGTGTTAGGGTTTTTTCATGGATGAGTATAGTTGAATTATGAAATTTTATGGTAGAAAATGAAAGGTTGTTGATAGAAAACAATTTTTGTGAAGGGAATTTTGATGAAATTATAATTTAAGGACTAAATTGAAAAGATGTAAAATTTATGAAAAAATTTTGAATTTTGTGAAATACATGGGATGCTATTGTTACATGTAAAAATTGGCTAGGCTTGGAATAAGGATTAAATTGCATGAATTTCATTTTCCGAGCCTAGGAACAAAATCGTAATTAAACAAAAGTATAGGGGTAAAATAGTAATTTTTCAAAAGATATGTATTGGATTGAATTGAGTATGAATTGTATTAAATTGGTCTTAAATTCATTCGTATAGTTCTTGATAGATCAAATATGGAGTTAAATCGAGGAAAAGAGAAAGTAACAAATTAGTAGCTCTTGTGTACATGAACACTTGTCGAGGTAAGTTCGTGTAACTAAATTGTATATTTATATGTTAAATTGAATGAATTGTATGCATGTGATTGTATTATTGCCATGTATATGAAATTAATCACATATCCGATGAAGACCGATAAGTATTAAGTCCCATTATTAGCTCTTATGAGCATCCCGATATTGGCTCATTGAGCTTCCTGATATTTGGCTATCCGGAGCTTCCCGATACATAGCTCTTATAAGCATCTTCATTGGATGTGATCTTGCATGTGTTGAGAATACACTACAACTCTTATGAGCATCCCGATATATGGCTCTCCAGAGCTTCCCGATATACGGCTCGCACGAGCTTCTTGATTAACGACTCTTTAGAGCTTCTCGAATAGGGCTCTTATGAGCTTCCCGTTACATGGCTCACATGAGCTTCCCGTTATATGGCTCGAAAGAGCTTTCTGTTTATGTGCTCGATTGAGCATTCTCGAAAATGGATAGACGGATATTATAAGAATTGACGAATTACAGTTTTGTACACTTCGTGTGTACTTACTAATCTTCGATATTTCTTGTATACTTACCTTATGTATGAAATAATGGTAAGTTAATTTGCTGTTATACGAACTTACTAAGCTTGAAAGCTTACTCTGCTTTATTTTCCCCTATCTTGTAGTACTCGAAAGCTCGTAAAGGTTGAAAGCTGGTCGGAGCTACATCACACTATCCCTCAGCTCGTTTCGGTATAAATAGTAAATTAATTTTGGTTATAATGACATGTATAGGTTAATTAGCCAATGTTGGCATATAAATGTTTTGGTTGTAACTAGCCATTGGAATGACTTATGATGGATATGTTTTGATGTATATATAAGTAGATTTATCATGTTTGAAGTATGAGTTTAATTATGCATATATGCATTTGGTACTTAGGTAAGTATGAATATTAGATTGACATGATAATAAATTGTCATTTGAGGTGCCTAAGGGCACATTAGTTATATATAGTAATATGTCATGTTTAAGACATGACTTTGGCTTGTTTTGAATGCTTTGAGATGGTTTGTGAATGTGCAAATTGTTGTGTTAGGTTGATGCCAAATTTGGGTGAGAAAAGTGGCTTGGAAATGACTTATTTTTGTCCACACGGGCAGAGACACGGGCGTGTGTCTCAGCCGTGTGTGGCACATGGCCTAGTACATGGGTGTATAGTTTGGCCGTGTGTCCCCTGCATCTTTAAAATTTCAAAATAGAATGCTAAAAATATCCACATGGCCTGGCACACGGGCGTATGGCTTGGCCGTGTGACCCTTGCATCTTATTAATGCCCGTGTGCTAGACCGTGTGACCTAAGTCAGTAAGCTCACAAGTCTGGACACGGGCTGAGACACGACTGTGTGTCCCTATTTCGAATGCCCACACGGCTTGAGACACGGATGTGTCTCTCGACTGTGTGAGACACACGGCCTGGCCACACGGGCGTGTGTCCCCTGGACCTTTGAAAAATTTGAATATTTTTTGAAAATTTTTTTGAGTACCCAATTTAGTCTTGACTTATTTCTAACATGTATTTTGGGCTTTGAAGGCTCATATAGGGGACATTATGATTGAATTCTGATATAAATGCTATATGATATGATTTGTCTATTATATGTTCAGTAAATTTCGATAATATTTTGTAACCCTATTCTAACGATAGATATAGGTTAGGAGTGTTACATTTATTGGTATCAGAGCCAGGTTTAGTCGATTCTCAGACTAACGTGGTATACCGAGTCTAGCTATACATGCCATTATATAACCATGGTTATATAATAACCTATGATAGTGTGATATCTCCTAACCATTTTAAAGCATGTTTTTCATATAGTAATGTCATCCAACCGAGCTAATTCTAAAGAATCTGAGAGTAATGCTCAAGCCTCTGTGTAAAGAGCAGCCTCAAGTAGTAAATGGCATGTATCTGAGGGTCGAGGAGGAGAGGCTAAAGAAGCCTTCTTCCAAATGATGAACGAATAGTTTACTGAATTTGTAAGAACAAATCTGACTATACAACAATCTCTAACCCCTCCTGTTTCTTAATCGGTTCCCAAAATGCCTCAAGGTACATAACTTATTAGAACTAGTAAGCAACAACCGAAGATGATCCCAAAAGAGCTGAATTCTAGTTGGAAAACACTATCAGAGTTTTGGAGGAACTATCTTATACACCGGCTGAATGTCTTAAATGTCCGTTGTCTTTGTTAAAAGATTCAGCTTACCAATGGTGGAACACATTAATTTCAGTTGTACCGAAGGAAAGGGTCACTTGGGAATTTTTCCAAACTGAGTTTAAAAAGAAATATATCAGCCAGACATTTCTTGGTTAGAAACGTAAAGAATTCTTAGAGCTTAAACTGGGGCATATGACAGTTTCTGAGTATGAATGAGAATTTGTCTGACTGAGTAAATATGCCAGATAATGTATCCCGACTGAAATCGCAATGTGTAAGCGGTTTGAAAAGGGTTTAAATGAAGACATAAAATTTTTAGTTAGGATTCTTGAATTAAAAGAATTTTTTGTACTGGTTGATTGAATTCATAAAGTTGAAGAGTTGAGTAAAGAAAAGAGACAAGCTGAAATGGAAGCCATATTTTCAAGTAAAAGATTTACTGAAAAGTCATATCAGTCGGTATCAAAGAAATCAAAGAAATATGATGACCATTCCACTACCTCTGCGGGATATTCATGTAGAGATAGAGGTATTCAACACTCTAGTCCAAGATCTCAGGCTACATCTGTAGCAAGTGCGGGTAGTGTTAGAAATACTAAACCCAGATACAACAACTGTAATACACTGCATTTTGGAGAGTGCCGCATGAAAAGCGGAGCTTGTTTTAGATATGGTTGATTTGACCACTATCTCAAAGACTGCTCGAAAAAGCCTGAAAAAGATACCGTTCAAACTTCAAGGTCGAGCAACCCCGCTACAAGATGTAGACCACCTCGTAATCCTAGCAATGTGAGTGGTAACCAGGGTATGACAAAAGATTCAAATGTCAGATCTAAAGCACGAGCACCGACTAGAACTTATGCTATTTGTGCATTAGATGTTATTACTGGTACTTTTTCATTTATTGATACTGATGTAACTGCTTTAATTGATCTTGGTTCAACACATTCATACATTTTCACAAAATTCGTTTCTTGTAAAAATTTGCCTGTCAAGTCCACTAAATTTGTGGTTAAAATATCAAACCCCTTAGGCTAGTATGTGATGGTGGATAAAATTTGCAAGAATTGTCCATTAATAGTATGGGGCTATTGTTTCCTGGTTAATTTGATGTTATTACCATTTGATGAATTTGGTGTGATTCTGGGTATGGATTTGTTAACTCAGCATGATGCTGTGATGAATTGTAAACAAAAACATATTGTATTGAATGTCAGAATGGTGAAATGCTCTGGATGGGTTGTCGAATGTGAGATCAGCCATGTCAGCACAGAAATATGTCAGAAAAGGTTATGATGCTTATCTTGCTTATGTGTTGGATACTAAAGTATCTGAGTCGAAGATTAAATCAGTGTTAGTAGTCTGTGAGTATACTGATGTGTTTCCAAAAGAGTTACCCGGATTACCGTCGGTTAGAGAAGTTGAATTTTCTATAGATCTTGTTCTTGGGACAACACCAATATCTATAGCACCATACCGAATGAGCCCTACAGAATTAAAAGAGTTAAAGACACAGTTGCAAGAACTGACTGAAAGGTTTTTGCTTGACCTAGTTTTTCACCTTGGGGTGCATTGGTTCAGTTTGTTAAGAAAAAGGATGGATCCTTGAACTGTTGAAAGATTATGATTTGGTAATTGATTATCATCAGAGAAAAGCAAATGTGGTTGTAGATGCTTTGAGTAGAAAGTCTTTGTTTGCTTTACGAGCAATGAATACCCGATTGTCATTGTCTGATGATGGCTCAATCTTAGTTGAGTTAAAAGCTAAATCAATGTTTCTACAACAGATCTGTGAAGCTCAGAAAAATGATATTAAGTTGCAAGCTAAACGGGTACAATATGAAATGACTTTTGATTCAGAATTTCAAATAAGACCCGTTGATTGCCTGTTATTCAGAGATAGAATTTGTGTACCAAAGAATTCAAAGCTTGTACAGAAAATTTTGCACTAAGCTCATAATGGTAATATGTCTGTACATCCAAGGAGTAATGAAATGTAAAATGATTTGAAACAGATGTACTGGTGGCCGAGAATGAAACAGATGTTTGATATGTCAGCAAGTTAAAGCTGAACATCAGGTACCTTCAAGATTGTTACAGCTAGTTACAATACTAGAATGGAAATGGGATAGAGTTATAATGGATTTTGTATCAGGTTTACCTCTATCTCTGAAAAAGAAAGATACCATTTGGGTAATCGTCGACTGGTTGACAAAGTCTGTACATTTCATTCCGATACATATGGATTTCTCCTTGGACAGATTAGCGGAATTATATATTTTAAAAATTGTTAGACTACATGGAGTACCAGTCTCTATTATTTCAGACAGAGATCCACGGTTCACAACCCGATTCTAGAACAAGTTGTAAGAGGCTCTAGGTACACAATTGCATTTCAGTACCACATTTCATCATCAAACTATTGGTCAGTTAGAACATGTGATTTAGATTCTTGAAGATATGCTTCGGTGCTGTGTATTAGAATTTAAAAACAATTGGGAAAAATATTTGCCGTTAGTTGAATTTGCATATAATAATAGTTATCAGACAAGCATAAAAATGGCACCGTATGAAGCTCTGTATGGTCGTAAATGTTGAACTCCGTTGTATTGGACCGAGCTCAGTGAGAAAAAGATATATGGAGTTTATTTGATCCGTGAAACTGAAAAAAAGTGAAAGTGTTCCGAGATATTTTGAAATGAGCTTCTGATCGTCAGAAATCATATTGGAATCTAAAACATAAAGAAATAGAATTCCAAATTGGTGATAAAATATTTTTGAAAGTTTTACCTTGGAAGAAAGTTCTTCGGTTTGATCGTAAAGGCAAATTGAGTCCACGATTTATCGGGCTGTATGAGATTACTGAGAGAATCGGACCTGTTGTGTACCGATTATCTTTGCTGTTAGAATTAGAAATGACTCACAATGTCTTTTAAGTGTCTATGTTATGACGGTATCGGTCAGATCCTTCACATGTTATTTCTCCAACGGATGTTGAGATTCAGCCTAACATGACTTATAGTGAAGAACAAATCAAAAGTCTGGCACGAGAGGTGGAAGAATTAAAAAATAAAAAGGTAGCTTTAGTAAAAGTTCTCTGGCAACGACACGATATAGAAAAAGCTACCTGGGAACCCGAGGAAACAATGAGAAAGCAATATCTAAACCTCTTTACTGGTAAGATTTTCGAGGACGAAAATTCTTTAAGGGGGGAGAGTTGTAACAACCTATTTTCAATGAAATCGGAACAGTGGTTTTGGGGCCACAAATTTGAGTATGAAAGAAAAATTATTTTAATATTATTTTATGGTCTGCATTCTGATAGAAATGTCATATAAAAATTTCGTAAAGAAATTTTATTTTTTACATGTTTAATTTGATAAAAAAGAACCAAGTTGCATAAAATGCAATAGTTGAATTCTAGTAGCTAAAGGGATCAAATAGCTACGGAATTTAAAATTGGGAGTCCTTATATGGAAAATAAACCAATTAGTAGAGTTAGTAGATAAGTATGATTAGTCATCATTGGAAAATTTAATAAAGAAAAGGACTAAATTGGAAAGAGAAATAATAAAAGATGATAAATTAATTAAATAAGAAAATATCATCATTTTATATCATCTTTCCCAAAAATAAAACATGAAATCTCTAAACATGGTTATGGAGTTGAAGCAAGCTTATTTTGCTTAATTAGGTGAGTATCCTTCTACCGTTTTTAATGATTTTTATGTTTTCGAGATCGTAATAGCTTAATCTAGCTATGTCAGGGATTAATTTGTAAAACTATTAAAGTATTAGGGTTTTTTCATGGATGAGTATAGTTGAATTATGAAATTTTATGGTAGAAAATGAAAGGTTGTTGATAGATAAACAACTTTTGTAAAGGAAATTTTGATGAAAGTATGATTTAGGGACTAAATTGAAAAGATGTAAAATTTATGGAAAATTTTTAAATTTTGTGAAATACATGGGCTGCTATTGTTACATGTAAAAATTGGATAGGCTTGGAATAAAGATTAAATTGCATGAATTTTATTTTCCAAGCCTAGGGACGAAATTGTAATTAAACAAAAGTATTGAGGCAAAATGGTAATTTCACCAAAGATGTGTATTGGATTGAATTGAGTATGAATTGTATTAAATTGGTGTTAAATTCATTCGTATAGATTCGGATAGATCAAATACGGAGTTAAATCGAGGAAAAGAGAAAGTAACAGATTAGTAGCTGTTGTGTACATAAACACTTATCGAGGTAAGTTCGTGTAACTAAATTGTATATTTATATGTTAAGTCGAATGAATTGTATGTATGTGATTGTATTATTTTCATGTATATTAAATTAATCAAATATCCGATGAAGATCGATAAGTATTAAATCCCGTTATTAGCTCTCTTGAGCCTGTCGATATTGACTCTCTTGAGCTTCTTGATATTTGGCTCTCCGGAGCTTCCCGATACATAGCTCTTATGATCATCCCAATTGGTTGTGATTTTTCAAGTGCTGCAGATACACTACAACTCTTATGAGCGTCCCAATATATGGCTCTCCGGAGCTTCCCGACATATGGCTCGTACGAGCTTCCTAATTAATGGATCTTCGGAGCTTCCCGATATTAGCTCGCATGAGCTTCCCGTATAGGGCTCTTATGATCTTCCCGTTACATGGCTCACATGAGCTTCCCGTTATATGGCTCGGAAGAGCTTCCCGTTTCGATTGAGCATTCTGAAAAATGAATTGATGGATATTATAAGAATTGGCGAATTACAGTTTTGTACACTTCGTGTGTACTACTTGTGTATCCATCAATATTTTAAATGGTTCAAAGGAAAAAGTTCTGACATGAGATAACGTGAATTTAAAATGAATTATACCAGTATATATCTAAAATACATGGAAATGATGTTACTTGATTTATTGAGGCGTGAACTAGAGATTATACGAATGTGGAATTTACTTGATGACTCTGTTCATCCATGATTATTTATTATACATGTGATTACTTGGCTAATGTGATATGGATATGTGTTTAGGCTATAGGCAAATTGATTGGAAATTTCTTGTATACTTACCTTATGTATGAAATAATGCTAAGTTAATTTGCTGTTATACGAACTTACTAAACTTTAAAGTTTACTCTGTTTTATTTTCCCTTATCTTATAGCACTCGGAAGCTCGTAAAGGTTGGAAGTTGGTCAGAGCTACATCACCCTATCCATCAGCTCATTTCGGTATAAATAGTAAATTAATTTTGGTTATAATGACATGTATAGGTTAATTAGCCAATGTTGGCATATAAATGTTTTGGTTGTAACTAGCCATTGGAATGACTTATGATGGATATGTTTTGATGTATATATAAATAGATTTATCATGTTTGAAGTATGATTTTGATTATGCATATATGCATTAGGTACTTAGGTAAGTATGAATATTAGGTTGACATGATAATAAATTGTCATTTGAGGTGCCTAAGGGCACATTGGTTGTATGTAGTAGTATGTCATGTTTAAGACATGATTTTGGCTTGTTTTGAATGCTTTGAGATGGTTTGTGAATTTACAAATTGTTGTGTTAGGTTAATGCCAAATTTGGGTGAGAAATCTGGCTTGGAAATGACCTATTTTCGTCCACACGGAAAAAGTCTCGAGTTTGTGTCTCAGCCGTGTGTGACACATGATCTAGCATATAGGCATGTAGTTTGGCCGTATGTTCCCTGCATCTTTAAAATTTCAAAATAGAATGCTAAAAATATCCACATGGCCTGGCAAATGGGCGTGTGGCTTGACCGTGTGACCCTTGCACCTTATTAATGCAAGTCAGTATGCTCACACGGCCTTGCACATGGGTGTGTGGCTTGGCCGTGTGACCCAAGTCAGTAAGCTCAGAAGTTTGGACACGGGATGGGATACGGCCGTGTGTCCCTATTTCGAATGCCTACATAGCCTGAGACACATGTGTGTCTCTTGACCGTGTGAGACACACAGCCTGGCCACACGGGCGTGTGTCCCCTGCAGATTTAAAATTTTTGAATGTGTTCCAAAAAAATTTCTGAGTACCTGGTTTAGTCTCAACTTATTTCTAACATGTATTTTGGGCCTCGAAGGCTCATATAAGAGACATTATGATTGAATTCTGATATAGATGCTATATGATATGATTTGTTTATTATATGTTCTATAAATGCCGATAATGCTCCATAACCCTATTCTAACGACATATACGGGTTAGAGGTGTTACAGGTTTTCATAAATATAAGGTGAGTTAGCTTCTTTCACAAAATCCCAAAGACAACATTGGCAGTAAATATCGTTTAAATCAGTTTGGTGTATATGATTAAATGATAACTTCATAAAAACTTAACTAATTCTTAAGGGTAACATTATTTTAAAGCAGTGATTTTGTAAATAACTAATTTATTACAAATCTTAGTTACAAGGCAAAACTACACGCTAGCACCAAAATATACAAATGTTACAAAAAAATGAAATCAAAGCTCACAACAAAGGCCGTTCTTTTTGGCAGAGTCGCTTTTACAAGCCTTATGTTGAAGTACCACCTGAAAAAGGAAAAGAAAGGGAGTAAGTTCAAAAGAACTTAGTGAGCTCCAGAATTAGAAATGTTTGACCCTTTCCAAAGAAAGATACAGGAACAAAGACAATATAACATAAATATATATACATACACATAATTTACTAAGTTGACACTCTATACGCAGACACATTTGGGCGTATACCTTCAACATAGATCAATGGCGGATATCTATCCTTGGCGGATAGTATCCCTAGGTGGACTCTAATACCGGGCAAATACCTTTCTTCTTTACTTTCTTAGAGAACACTTGTCCTATTAGAAGGGATACTTTCCTTCGGAAACATGATCTATACCAACACTTACCTTCACATCTCAGACGTATAGTTAGACTAATTCTTACACGCCAACTGAACTCATTTTCACTAGGGCAGGTGCTATACGCCAAGCACAACCATTTAACGAATAAAATATGTATACAACACAACCACAGGATGAAGATTTACCACTTAACATGTAATATTATAGAACATTCCTATTCAACGTCTCTCTCCTATCTGCAGATATACTTAACATGCAACATATCTAGAATTCACATTTTCTTACCCTTTTTATTGACCTTCCTTGTGCTAACCTTGGATCCCATGTTCACATATTGAAATAGGTATCACAATCATTATTGTTTTGAACACATACGTGTTTCCATGAGTTCAGGGTTCTTTTCCATTGTTAACAACTAACATGTCCTACCGAAGGCAACACCATATCTCCAGACTGGTTAGCAACTAACATGTTCTTCCAGAAACCCAACACTCACGCCAATTTGGTTAGCAATTAACATGCCCTACCAGTGGCCCATCTTAACTGGATATCGAGTTTATGCACCAAGGAAATCATGTCTGTTTCCTATCACTTACATGCACAAGTAGATGATTACATGCAACCGCTTACTATATTTCATGAAGACGGTTTCACCTGAATTCTTAACTATGGAAACTAGAATTTAGTAATATACTAAAACAATGAGGAAACTCAGAGAATATTAATACAGATTGGATACTTACAGAAAAACTTCAACGAAATTGGTTATACCAAGACTTTTCCAATGAAGAACTCTTTATTAGACGAGGTACCAGAGTAAAGTAAGGTAAAAGAAAAGAAAAGAAGAACCCTTACTATAATAGCCTCATTGATATTTATAGTTCACATAGCTCTCACAATAACTTACACGTAGCTATCCATTCAAAGCTGACTCATCACTCTATTGTGGCCAACATACTAATTTCTAGGCAAATCCCACCTTAAATATCCAAATCCCACCTTAAATATCCATTGCACTCTAGTCAATTTCTAACTAGATCTTGACAAGAAACTAACCAAAACAGTACAATATACCTACGCTCATATAGAAACCTATACTTCGCCAAAAGACAAATCCTTCATCCGAGTCATTACAGACTTACCTGATTAGCTAAAAAGTCTGCAACTCTTTCACTTGATGAGATGCAAAAGAGAAAGCCAACAAGTGTAAACCACGAAGTGCAAGCCAAAAGTACAAGCAAATAAGTGCGAGCGGAAAAATAAGCAAGCTATCCAAGTGGAAGCCAAAATGGCGGGCAATGCAAGCCATCTGGCAGATACTCCAACTTTGGCGAACAGTCTAACAACGAGCTGTCCCGCAATAAGTAAAATTGCAAGTTGTAAGCCGCAGATAACATGAGAATGTTTTTTATGCACGCTACTAGTAAAGAGCGCGTGTTTGTTTTTTAGTGTATTTTGGAGAAAACCAAATCTTAGTTGTTAAAACTGGTGATATATTTAGGTGCTGGATAACATGTTTAGTTAATTTATTCTGTGTACAAGCAATGTTTTTTAAGTTTCAAGACTATTTTAGTGGGATTTGTTGAGTTTTTTGGTGAGAAAAACTCGTATATATTGTATAATCTGTATTTGAAAGAGATGATGAAATATAACAAGTCAAATTGGATTGCTAATTTTTCTCTATTTTGCTCTCTTCCTTTGCTAAAAAACCCAACAAGAACACTAGTTGCCTTTCTTGAAGGTATGCTTAATCTCAACAGTCTAGATAGTAATCAAGAACATCCTACAATAATCTATTAAAATTGAAAGCAAAACATTAGAATTTGAAGCATTGGCAATCAAACTAATAACATCTATAGCATTCATCTCAATCTCAAAGTTAATAACACAAAAAGTTGAAGGCCATAACCTCTAAGCTTATTGTGAAGGGAATGTGGCTATAACTGTAACACCCCTAACCCTTATCCGTTGACGGAACAGGTTTACAGAGCATTACCGGGATTTTTCGATCAAATATAAAAATTTCATAACATTTCATAAACATTTCAAAAACCAATCATAAATCACTCATACTTTCCTGTGAATAAGCCCTCGAGACCCAAAATACGCATTAGAAATAAATTGGGACTAAATACAAAACTCAGAGAATTTTTCCCAAAATTTTAAAGTTCTTCTTAGGTGCAGGGGACACACGCCTGTGTCTCAGCCCATGTCTATGCCCGTGTAACTCTCTAACTTGGGTCATACGGCCAAGCCACATTCTCGTGTGCTAGGCCGTGTGTTATGAAATTAAGGTGTAGGGGTCACACGGCCAAGCCATACGCCCGTGTGCTAGGCCGTGTGCAAAAACATGAGCATTCAGTTTCTCAATTTTAAGGATGCAGAGGACACACAGCCAGACCATACACCCACGGTTGAGACACACGCCTGTGTCTCTACCCATGTGGACGAAATTGAGCCATTTTAAGGCCATATTTCTCACCCATCATTGATTTCATCCTAAACACTTCAAATTTCATACTTTTTAGGCCATAACAAGACCTTTAATTCAACGAAATCTAAGTTCTAAAAATGTCATATTATCACATCTATCCTAACATTCTAATCTACCACATTAATCAATTTACATATTTGAATTACTTATATCAACCATATTTTACCAACACATTCACCAACATACCTATAACTTATTCATCAATTATTCACACCCAAACTTATATCAAGCAAGATAAGACTACACATACATATATAAGTTGATTAGAAATATAAACAAAATATAATTCATAATATTTACACAACCAACTTTACTCAAAACTATTTCAACCCTATACATGCCATATAAACCATAGTATATGTTGCAAAATCTACCAGTTTAAGTTGGATAGTGTGACTTGATGTGTTGATCTGATCTCCCGACCTCACGTTAATCTACAAGAACATTAAACAACACAAGTAAGCTTAATGAAGCTTAGTAAGTTCGATAACACATGAATGAATATGTAAATTCATTCAATGTAAATTCCCTGTCAACCAAAACTTCAATCAATGAATATGCTTGTTTCAGACTAATACTAATAATAAAAATAAATATTCCAATTTTAATTACATAAGTCACTTACCAAATCTTAACAAATCGAAGAACGACTTACGGATATAAGTACATCGTTTTCAGAAGTCCGTAGGCTGAATAGAAGCACGTAAGTGCTAAACAGAAACCCTTATGGGTTGAACGAAAGCTCATAAGAGCTTAACGAAAACTCATAAGAGTTAAACAGAAGCTCAAAAGAGCTGAATGGAAACCCATTAGGGCTGAACGAAAACTCATATGAGTTAAACAGAAGCTCGTGAGAGCTAAGCGGAAAGTAAACACGAAAGTTCACAACAAATGCTGAACCTTGGTTTACTTGGGTAATTTGTCGTAAATTCTTCCTTTGTTGTCTTTCCTTACACAACTATTGTACTCAATCCTGCGTTCTATTTAAACTGGATATTCACTACAAATGTATAATTTAACAATATTCCACTTTTCAACAATATATTAAATGCATAATGTTGAAACCATTTTTTGTAAAAGGGGTCGACTTTTTATTTAAGAACGAAAATGGAGTCGCCACCAATCCTTTTTATTTAGGTGTGATTGGATCACCTCATAATTTAATCATTTTAATAAAAGTTTAAATTTACTAAAACAATAATTTTTGGTCTGCAAAATCTGGAAAACAGGTTCGGGAGTCGGTTACGCACGAGGAAGGATTAGCATACTTGATACGCCCAAAATTGGTACCTAGTTGATTACTTGATGTTTTAATGTCAAAAGTTTTGAAAAGATTTTAAAGTACGATCCTTTTTTTATTAATATTAATTTTAAAAAACACTTGAATTAAATTGAAATGAGCAACAAAGGCCCAATCGTCTCGCGGTAACATTATGCCACATCCCATAAGTTAGGATGCGACATTTGAACCCTCGAGAATAAGCTCGCATTTGATTTTTATTTAAACTTAGGTGTCTTAAATTTAGAAGGATGTTTGGCTTTTAGATTTAATGAGAAAATCGAAACCCCGTAAGTTAGGGTACAGCTTCTCAAATTTCCAAAAAAAAACGAAGCATTGCCTTATTTTTAAAATTTTTTTTGAATAATAGAGATTACAAGACCTAAACGATGCGTGCTATTTAGTTGAAATATAATAAAATGCCCATTATGGATAAAGGAAGAAATTAAACGCGACCTTTGAAGTGATTTTCATGAAATGTGATGGAATAATAATATACAACATGGAGTCATAATTTACGAATAAAATGTTTCACTAATGAATCACAATAACATGAAAATACGAATAAACGAATTATAAAACACATAATGGCAATAATCACACAACACATGTCACTTTAATATCAACATTAACAATCAAAGAAAACGAAACAAAAATAATATGTAGAACAATTCGAAGTAAATAGTATAAAAAAATTTAAAGTAAATAATATGTAAAAAAAATTAAAATAAATAGTATACAAAGCAATTTAAAATAAATAGCATATAAGACAATTTAAAATAATATATAAAAAGTTTAATATAAGTAATATGTAAAAAGAAGTTTAAAATAATAATATACAAAACAGTTTAAAAAAATGATATATATAAAAACAATTCAAAATGAAAAATATATATGATGGTTTAAAAATAAATAATATATAACAAAATTAAAATGGATAATAGTTTGAAATAATTTAAAATACATGATATGTGGAAAACTTGAAATAAATAATAAAACAATTTAAAATAAATGATATATGGAGAAAAAGGTTTAAAATAAATAAATGAATAACAAATTTGCAAAAATAAATTGAAATCAAACATATTTGAGACTAAATCAGGACAAAAACAAAATTAAAGGTAAAAACTATAATAAAATAAACAAAGAAGGACCAAAATGATAGCGCGCAGGGTAAAAAAACCTATTCCTGGACATATGTCCATTTTTTAGCGCTTCAGTGGGTCGAGGACCCGATTGAAAACCAAACAAAATTCTGTGGTCAAATTAAAATAAAAATAAAAATAAAAATAAAACCGAAGGGACTAAATCAAAAAGAACAGAAATGTGGAAGGCCCAAGGGTGTAAATGTCCCATTGAACGAAAACACGCGGATCCCCCCTGGAGCGGGTCGGGTCGCGCGCGGGTCAAGCTTAAACGACGCCGTTTTGGCGTTGGTGACCCTGGTTCAAAACGGCCCCGTTTCGTGCCTTTATTTAAATCAAATTTTTTTTTTGAACTCATTCAGCCATTTAAAAAGAAATTTCAAAGCTTTCCCCTTCTCTCTCAATCCTCTCCTTGGCTAGTCATGGGCATCGCCGCCCGTCCACTGCACCGCTGCCGTGGCTTGTGGCCGGTGGCCGGCGATGGACAAAATTGGTTTTTAGCCCCGCTTTCAATGATTTGAAGTCCAAGCCTTCTAAACCAAGAAAAAAACTAAAAGAAAAGACCCTCACCCTCCTTTTAGGGCCGATTTCGTCGACGGAGAGAGGACCTCCGACGACGTGGCCGCAGGACGTTTCAGGTGAGCCTTTCCTTTTCCCTTTTATTTTTGCACGTAGAAATAAAAATAAATAAACAAAAATCAAACTCAAGAACAAAATAAATAGAAATAAAATGAAAATCACCTCTCTCTTTTTTAAAGACTTTGTATTCAATTTCTTTTGCTTTTGTATTCGAACTTGTTCGAAAAAAATACAAAGATACTATTTCTGGACTTTATAGCCAAACTACAAGGATATTTGTTTCTTTTTTTTGTCTTTCTCTCTGTTGTTTTTACTGCTTGTTCGCTTCTGTTGCGTGTTGCCTTTGTTTTGAAGGTGTCAGACGCGTGGAGGATGGCGTGCAGCGGTGGTGTGCGAGGAGGCCCTGCTGATGTGCAGCTCGCCTTAGGGTTTCTGCCTCTCCTTTTTGCTGAAAATGTTTAGGTTGTAGGCCTGTTGGGCTAGGGTTTTTTTCTCTTGTTGGGTCGTTTGGGCCATTATAATTTGGGCTTATTGTTTCATAATTTGGACTGTTTTATATGGACTATTAAGATTTGGGTTTTATTTTTTTATTGGGCTAGGCAGAATTGGCCTGCTACACATAATACCATACGAACTTACCTGGGTTAAATTGTAGATTTGTACTAGTTCAGAGACTATTCTGCTAATTTTCCTTTTTCACGATTGTCTACGGGCTCTTGATCTAAAATATAAAAATTTTCATTCATTAACATATATTTTAGTTCCTTATTAATTAGTCTATCAAATGAACTAATTTTTCTCAATTGACAATTTGTCTAAATATTATTAGCTATCATAAAGCTCTTGATAAACAAAAATTTAATACCAAACCCTAATAGTAAGTCTTTTCACAGTTTACTCCTAAAATCAATATCTATCAAATTCACTTTATAAAATCATCATACAATAAAATTAAAGCTCTAAATCCAAGTTATTTCATCAAAAAATCTAGTATTCATCAATGGTAACTTCCAAAATTTCCAATACAATCAAAAACTAATGAAATAGCCTGTTGGACCTAATTGTAAAAGTCTTAAAAACACGAGAATTACAAGAAAAAGGCAAGAATTAAACTTACATGAAGATAAAATATGAAAACCATCTTTAATACCTCTTCAATAGTGTTTTTGGACAGAAAATTGGAGAAGAAATGGACAATAAACTCTTAAAATCTCATTTTAACTACTTTAATTTTATTTTATTTCCAATTTTGCCCTTAAATCACCTAATTTCATTATTTTTTTCTGCTTATGCCGTCTCAGCCACTTCACTTAGGCTAATTTACTCTTTAATTCCTCCCTATTTACCAATTAGGCCATTTAATCACTATTTTCTTAATTAGCAAGTTTTGCACCTTTTTCAATTTAGTCTTTTTTAATTAATTAACTATCAAAACGTTAAAATTTTCTAACGAAACTTTAATACTACCTTAGTGACACTCCTTAAATATTTATAAAAATATTTACAGCTCGGTTTATAAAATTGAGGTCTCGATGCCTCATTTTCTAAACCATTTAACCTAATAAATCCTTATAAAACACAAATTACGAATTCAAAATTCTTTTTAAAAACACATATGACTCGTAAATACTAAATATTAAAATTTACGAGCTTACTCATCGGATTTGGTGGTCTCGAACCACTATTTTCGACACCACTGAAAATCTGGCTGTTACAACTCTCCCCACTTTTAGAAAATTTCGTCCTCGAAATTTGTTACCTAGGAATAGGTTTGAATATTGTGATCTCATTGATTCTTCTATTTCTCAGGTAGCCTCCTCTGTACCATGATGATGCCACAATACTTTTACTAATGGTACTCGTTTATTCTACAATTCTTTAACCTCTCGAGTTAAAATTCTCACTGGTTCTTTCAAATACGTCATATTTCGCTCTAGCTAAATCTCACTATGAGGAATCGCGTGTGAAGGATTAGATCTGTACTGTCTCAGTATCGATATGTGGAACGCATTTTGAATTTTGTCAAGTTCAGGAAAAAAGGCTAATCTATAAGCCACAGGTCCAATTCTTTCAACAATTTCATACAGTCCGATAAATCTTGGGCTCAGTTTTCCTTTCTTACAGAATCGTAACACCTTCTTCCATGGAGAGACTTTTAGGAATACTTTATCACCAACTGCAAGTTCTATATCTCTTTTTTTTTAAAATTTGCATACGATTTCTGACGGTCAGAAGCAGCTTTCAAACTATCCCGGATAATCTGAACTTTATTTTCAGTTTCTTGGATCAAGTCGACTCCTACTAGTTTGGATTCACTCAATTTAGACCAATACAATGGTGTCTTACATTTCCTCTCGTAAAGAGCTTCAAAAGGTGCCATTTTTATATTGGATTGATAACTGTTGTTATATGTGAATTTAGCCAACAGTAAATACCTTTCCCAGCTACCTCTAAATTCGAGTATACAACATCTCAACATATCTTCCAGAATCTAAACCACTGGCTCTGATTGCTTGTCGGTTTGGGGATCAAACGCTGTACTGAAATTTAGCTTAGTACCCAGAGCCTCTTACAATTTACTCCAAAATCTCGATGTAAATCTCAGATCTCGATCTGAAATAATGGATGTTGGAACCCCGTGTAACCTCACAATCTCAGATATATATAATTTCACCAATTTCTCAAGCAAAAAGTTTATTTTGATTGGAATAAAATGTGTCGATTTAGTTGATCTATCAACAATCACCCAGATCGAATATTTTTTTCTCGGAGTTACAGGTAAATCGGATACAAAATCCATCGTGACATGCTCCCACTTCTATTTAGGAATCATGACTGGTTGTAACAAACTTGTATGTACCTGATGTTTCGCTTTCACTTGCTGAAAAATCAAACACTTAGCTACGAACTCTCAAATTTCTCGTTTCATACCCGACCACCAATAAATCTGTTTCAAATCACTATACATCTTCGTACTACCCGGATGAATGGAGTACATACTACTATGAGCTTCAAAAAGAATATCACTTTTCAAATCTGAATTATTTGGAACACAAATTCTATTGCGATAACGTAACATACCACTATCATCGGTGCTATACTCTGAACTCAAATTGTCCTGAACCATCTGTTGTTTCAACACCAATTTCGGATCATCATCTTGTAATTCTAAATTCGTTGAAGAAACAAAGGTTTCGTTCTCAATTCTACTAATACAGAACCATCTTCATTAAGAGATAAACGAGCGTTCGACGCTCGAAGTGCAAACAATGATGACTTTCGACTAAGTGCATCCACAACCACATTAGCCTTTCCTGGATGGTAGTCAATAACCAGATCATAATCTTTCAGTAATTCTTGCCACCATCTCTATCTCAAATTCAGCTCTTTTCGAGTTATCAAATAGTTCAAACTTTTATGATCCATAAACACATAACATTTCTCGCCGTATAAATAATGTCTCCAAATCTTGCAAGCAAATACAATTGCAGCCAACTCAAGATCATGTGTAGGATAATTCTTCTCGTGCGGCTTTAATTATCAAGAAGCATAGGTCACTACCTTTCTTGACTGCACCAGTACACAACCCAAACCATTTAGAGACGCATCACTATAAACAACATACGGTACACCAGATTCTGGCTGAGTCAACACTGGAGCTTCTACCAACATTGTCTTCAATTGATCAAAGCTCAGCTGACACTCATCAGATCAAACAAATTCAACATTTTTATGTAATAATTGGGTTAATGGCGAAGCAATCATCGAAATTTTTTTGACAAAACGCTGGTAGTACCCTGCTAAACCCAGAAAACTTCGCACTTCTGAAACATTCTTTGGAGTTTTCCAATTTACCACTGCAGATACTTTGCTCGGATCAACTCGAATCCTATCGACTGATACAATGTGACCTAAAAATCCAACTTTGTGAAACCAGAATTCACATTTACTAAACTTTGCATACAACTGCTTTTCTCTCAAAGTCTGTAGCACAATCCTCAAATGTTGTGCATGCTCAGATTTTGTCTTGGAATGGATTAGTATATCGTCAATAAACACAACCACAAATCTATCCAAATAAGGTTAAAAAATCTGATTCATTAAATCTATGAAAGTAGCAGGAGCATTTGTCAAGCCAAATGGCATTACCAAAAATTCATAATGACAGTACCGAGTTCTGAAAAAAGTCTTTGGCACATCACACTCTTTGACTTTCAGCTTCGATTTATAATTTTGAGTATCAAGAATGTAAGCTAGAAATGCCTCATTACCTTTTTACATCAATCTCTGAGCAGAAAAAGCTGAAATGATTCAAACAATATCCTTCGGATTTTCAGCCTCAACTGAAATCATCTCTCCTGTCTGACATTTTAGATCAATTTGTTTCTGTCTACAGTTTACCACAACATCATGTAAAGATAACCAATCCATTTCCATAATAAGATCAAATTCCCGAAAGGGTAGCAACATTAAATTAGCAGGGAATTCACAGCCTTTCACTTTCAGTGGACAATTACGACACACTAAATTAACTATTACACTTTGTCCTAATGGATTAGTAATTTAAATATCATAATCGATAGATTCAACAGGCAATTTCTTTTCCGTTACTAATGCAGTGCAAATATAAGAATGCGTGGACCCAGGGTGTATTAATACATATACAGTAACACCAAAGAGATAGAATGTACCAGTAATCACATCTGGAGTCGTAGCTTCTTCTCTTACTCAGATGGCATAAGTACGTGTAGGTGATCTAGCCTCTGACCGAGCAGCAGTATCTTTCATACCCAAATGAGCAATCCTAGTGGCACTATTTTGGCCCAAACGTCTACTTCTCTGTGAAGTAGCCAATTACTTTTCTTTCTGTTCTTCCTCTTCTTTTTGCAGTTGAAGACAATTTCGAATAAAATGATCAGTTTCTCTGCACTTATAACAATCCCCTACTTTACTCCTACACACACCAGAGTGGTACTTCCCACAATACTTGCATTTAGGCTTAGGAGCATTTTGCACATTACCCACACTAACAGAGGGTCTAGTAGATATCTTGTAATCTTGTTGAATTGTCTTACTTTTATTTGAACAATCAGGCATTGAGGTGGCACGACTGAAATCATCTTTAGACTTTTTCACAGGTAATGTTGAAAATGATTTGGAGGAAATTCTTTTGTAAGACTCTTTATTCCGTCTATCTCGGTGCATTTTTCTGTTGTACACCTCTTTCATCTTTTATTTCAGGATTTCAGTGCCCCCAATCATCATTAAAATTTCATCATTCAACCTTCTTCAAACTGAATGCACAGTTCTTCTTCGGTTGGTACAATTCTCCGGGCATATTTACTAAGGTACACAAATTCCCTTTCATACTGAACTACTGATCTGTTCTCTTGGTGCAACTCAATGAATTCCCTCTTTTTCTTGTCTAGATACCTTTTGTCGACATATTTCTTCTTAAATTCAGTCTAGAAGAATTCCCAAGAAATTTTCTCTTTTGGCACTACAGCCACTATTGTCGACCACCAGTTGTATGCTTCTTCTTTTAGTAATGAAACAATACAACTCAGATAATCATCGGGGGAACAAGCCATTTCTTCAAAAACTCTTATTGTATTTTGAAGCCAATATTCAAATTTGACTGGATCATCATCTAACCTACCTCGAAATTCTTCGGCTCCGCACTTTCTGAGTTTCTCAATTGGAGTACATTTACTAGATTCAGTCACTAGAGGGGGTGGTGGTGCAACTGATGGCACTACAGGTGGTACAGTAGGAAGAGGAGGTTGCTAAGCCAAGTTTATTTCTTGTATGAATTCACTAAACCACTGATTCATATATCTGAATAACATATTTTTAACTTCTTATTCTTGAGCCGGAGGAATTGGGACATTACTACTTGTCCCATGTTCAGGAGTTGGTGCTCTACTATTGGCCTCATCGTGGTTAGCATGTTCAGATCTATCTGACATCTTTACAATCTATAAGAAAACAAAGGTTAGATCAGATCATACACATCACACTAAATGTAACACCCCTAACCCTTATCCGTCGCTGAAACAAAGTTACGGAGCATTACTAGACTTTTCAGATCAAATACGAATATTTCATAACATTTAATATACATTTCAGAAACCAATCATAAATCACTAATATTGTCCATTGTATAAGCCCTAGAGGCCTAAAATACGCATTAGAAATAAATCTGGACTAAATAGGAAACTCAGAGAATTTTTTCAAAAATTTCAAAATTCTTCTTAGGTGCAGGGGCCACCGCTCGTGTGGCCATGCCGTGTGAATTGCAAGGGTCACACGGCCGTGTGGTTAGGCCATGTGCCTCACACGACTGAGACACACGCCTGTGTCTCAGGCTGTGTAACAATTGAAATAGAGACACACAACCGTCTCCCAACTTGTGTCCTTATCCGTGTAACTCTCTGAGTTGGGTCATACGGCCAAGCCACACGCCCGTGTGCCAGACTGTGTAACTCTCGAAATAACCACACAAGCTCGTGTGCCGGGCCGTGTGCTAGGCCGTGTAACAACTTGACTTGCATGCATTAAAACCTACAAGGGACACATGACTGAGTCATATGGTCATGTCTCAGGCCGTGTGGACATGAATTTACCCAAAAACAAGTCATTTCCATCTCCAATTCAAGCAATCGTCTAAAGACCTTTTGAACACCTAATCAAAGCATCAAAACATGACCAAAACCAACATGAAGTAACCAATCCAATAGTCCAAATTCATTCAACCAATATGTCATATAAGGCACCTCAAATGCAAACATACAAACTCACCTAAACATATGTACTTTACCACATTTCAATCATACACACATAGTTCAATACCATTTCCAAAACGTACCATATCTTGACCATATTTAATTTAACTCATCACATACCATTTTGGCCATTTAAATATGCATCAAATAATTTCCACATTAAAACATACTAATAAGGCACCAAAAGTACCAAAAGTATACCAACCAAAACAACTTATACATGCCAAACTTATCAACTAACTTTCACCTAATTGTCATAACAAGTCCACCTATACATGCCATTATAACCTTAGCCAAAACATCAAAAACTACCAAAATTTATGCTGGATAGTGTGATAGATCTCCGACGAGCTTCCAAACCAATCAAGCTTCCGATTATCTATAAAATATAGGAAAGAAAACTAAATAAGCACATAATGCTTAGTAAGTTCGTAAAACATGAACATAACTTACCATTTATTTACATAACATTAAGGTTAAGTATAATATAATTCAACCACAAGCTTGGCACAAGCCTAAGCACCATCAACAACACATGTTAGTGCATTCAAACATAATTCACATGAATTTAACATAAGGTAAGCCATTATATATGAACATACTTCATTTGAATTCATCATTTTCATTAACTTAAGCATACTTCTATTGAAGCTTACCATTTCAACCATTTTCATAATTACATGATATAGTTCATTTCCTTTTCATGTCCATTTAACCATTTATAATATCATCGAAAACTCGGGAAAGCTTACACGAAATGTGCTTAACATATAACCATAAGCTTTCCTTTATATCGTTGCTCACACGAGCTGTGGGTTGAAATGTAAGCCACATGATGCTGCTCACACGGGCTATGGAGTATTTGCAACAAATGCAGGACCTCAGCCATCAGTAGGACATTCAAGATCAGCACTCGAAACATGAAATCCCTAATGACATGTCATTTGTATCCTACGAATTCCTAAGGTTCAACTGGGACTGATAACCATCATGACATTGTTGGATATTTATCATTCAATTACATAACAAAATTTTAACTTATAATTGAAATTATCATTAAAATGATACTTATTCATACGAACTTAACTTAAAGACAAAGGTGTAGAAACAAGATCAACTAATTCGAGGCTTTAGCTTTTCTTCAATCTAGATCCGTACGTGGTCTATCTTGATCTAAATAGACAAATTAAATCCATTTAATACTTCTATTATTCAATTCAACCCATATTTCATATTTTTGAAAAATTATAATCTTTCCCCTAACATTTTAGCTTTTCACAATTTAATCCTTAAACTCATAAATTGAAATCTAAGAATTTTCATCCTTTTTTCAAGCTAGTCAATTTCTCTAGGGACCTATATCAAACCATAAAAATCATCATTTTATAAATTTACCATGAATTTTTACCATTTTTACACATTAGTCCCTAAATGACATTTTCATCAAAACTCACTTTACAAAACTTGTTTATTTAACAACAAGAACTCATAATCTTCCATTAAACATCAAGAATCATGCAATAAAATTCATGGAAAACCCTAAATCTTTAAAAATTTTACAAATTGATCACCGGGCTAGCTAGGTTAAGCTACAACGATCTCGAAAACATAAAAATCATTAAAAACGAGCTCAAGAATCACTTACATGCAATAGATGTTCTTAGCCGAATCAATGAACCCTAAAATGGTGTTTTTCTCCTTTGAAAATCGGTGGAAGAAGACGAATGCATAGGAAATGAAATTTTGTTTTATTTAATTTTAACCTTTATTTACCTAATTACCAAAATAACCTTTAAAAACTTTAATAATTTTAACAAAACCTTGCCATGAATAGCCAATCACTATAAGAATAGTCTAATTACCATATAAGCCCATTCATTGTAAAGTTCCATAGCCTTTAGACCTCTTTAACTAATAGAACTCTACTTTTGTACTTTTTACGATTTAGTTCTTTTCACGTAATTAAGCATGCAAAAATCAAAAATTTTTAACAAAATTTTTTAAATACAACCTTACTAACATCACATAGGCATTAAAATAATAATATATTAATTTACTCATCAAATTTGTGGTCCCGAAACCATTGCTCCGATTTCACTCAAAATGGTTGTTACAACATTTCTACTTTACAACATTGTAACACTCCTAACCTGTATCCATCTCCAGAATAGGGTTATAGAGCATTACCAGAGTTTACAAATTAATTTACAGACATTTCATTTCATCAAGCATTCATATTTAAAATCAATCAAAATCAAAACATTAATGAGATAACGTTGGCCAATTTAACTCATACATGTCATTATAACCAAAATCAAAATATCCAAAATTACCGATAGAATTAACGGATAGTGTGATAAACATTCATACATTCATTCAATGCATTATTCCCCTTTTTATCAAATATATCAATGTTTCATCAATTTTCATATAATGAACATTCAAATCATATTCACATCAATAATATACATTTCAAGCATTTAAGAATATAATTCAAGTTACACGAACTTACCAGACTAAATTGCAGAAATACCAAAAATTCAGGGACATTTTGGTAATTTTCTATTTTTCTCGAATTTTCACCCAATCATGATCTAAATTAATATTTCATTTAATTTATTAATTTAAATAATAAAACAATTCATTTCATGCAATTTGGTCACTTTTTGACATTTTTACCAATTTACCCTTAAAATATTACTTTTATTCAATTTAGTCCTTGAACCTAAAACTTACAAATTGGCCATTTTTAATGAAAACTCATGCTAGTTGAATAATCAATTATTTTCCTCCTCCTCCTCTCCATTCCACATCATTAATGTATAATATGCTTATATGTAACATTATCTATAATTCCATCATTTATTTATATATTAATTCAAAGTTGTCCACTTGAGTCATAGTTGCTAAATTATTTATATCTTGAGCTACAAAACTTTGAATTAAGATCCGATAAATTCCTATGAAACTAGGCTCACATATCTTCTTACCATAAAATTTTCAGAATTTTTGGTTAAGCCAATAAGTACAGTTTATTCTTTAAAATTTTCCCTGTTTCACTGTTTGAAAGTTCCGACCCCTCTTCACTAAAAATTAATTATCTCTTTGTAAAGAATTTGGATTATGTTTCTGTTTGTTTCTATTGAAAATAGAATCATTCAGGATTTTAAAAATATAAATTTAAGCCTCTAATTATTTTTATTCAATTTTTTATGATTTTCCAAAGTCAGAGTAGGGGAACCCGAATTCATTCTAACCTTGTCTCACAAAATTTATTATATCTCATGATTTACAATTCCATTACTTACACCGTTTATTCTATGAGAAACTAGACTTAATAAGATTTAATTCCATATTTTTTTCATCCTCTAATTCGATTTCCACAATTTATGATGATTTTTCAAATTTAACCTACTGCTGCTGTCCAAAACTATTTTAGTGCAAGATGTTGATTACTAAATTTATAACTCCCTTATTCCCTTTCTCTATAATATTTCCCATCATTTTCACTTATTTCCCTTCACTAATATATCAAGAATATAAGACTTTATTTAAGAAAACTCTACTATAACATCATTTCCATACTTTTTCAACAATAACAAACTTAAAAATATATTGAAATCTTGATGTTCTTACCTTATGCTATTGATTTCAATCTTTAACTTGATTTTCTCTCTCATCCAGCTTCTATTTTTTGAATCTAACTTGACATTCTAGCTCTCCATTGTCTCCTTATTATTTTTCTCTCTTGGAAGCTATGAAAATTCTTTTGATTTCTAGGTGAAAATAATGAATTTTTGGTGAAAGGACCAACTTGTAAACAAAGCAAAACTTTCTTTCTTCTCTTCTCTTCTAACGTTGGTTGCATGGAAAGATGATGATTTTTCATCATCTTTCCTCCCTTTTATATTAATCATTTAATAATAAAAGAATACTAAAAATCTTAATAAAATATTAATTAAATAACATTTATCTAATTAATTAATTAAAAATATCATAAACATCATCATTACCTTCTAGAATTCTCTCTCTCTATTTGACCATTTTGCCCTTTATTATCTTTTGAAATTTCATCCTTGAGTCATCACTTAATTTGGTAAAATTGTAATTTAGTCTCTTAAAATTCTTCACATTTTCAATTTGGTCCTAATTCATCCATTTTCCTTAGTTTCTAGATTATTCCACCATTAAATATTTACACTATTATTCCTTTAAATTTTTCATATTTACACTTTAACCCTTAAATTTTGAGTATTTACTCTTGGGCAACAAAACTTTTCTCACTTTTGCATTTTAATCCTTTCTTGAATTAATATGTCATAATATACTTCCCAATGTTGACATAACTCAATATTACCTTTTTTATCACTTTATTTCCTTATTTTACTATATCAAGGATATTATCTTACTTTCTTACTGTAGTAATTTTCGGGGTATTACAAACATCATGTCTAATATGTTCATTTTATTTCTCAAAAGTACATTTTGACAACAATATTAAGGACTTAAATTTTAAACTAAAATTTTCCTAAATATTTTTTATAACACTTTCTAAAAGCAATGAAAAACTAGTCTTAAAATCATTGTAGGCACACTAACGTTGGCACCATGCAAACAAATATTTATGAAATTCATTAAAAAAATTAAAAACACGCATAAAGGAATTTAAGAAAAATAAAAGTTGAAATAGATGAGATGTAGGGGAAGAAGGGTATGAAAGAGAGAGAAGAGTTGTATTTGAAATTTTGAACTAACATGCACATCTCTCTCATTTTCTCTCCTCTCATCAATCTAGTTTGAAAGGATTGATTTTTATGTATTAGGATCGAAAATGATCATCTCTTCCATTTTTTTTCCTCTTACGTTTCTTTCTAACCAAGCACACTCCAAATTTATTTTCTTTTCACTTTTCCACTCCCTCCTCACATCCCTCCACTTTTTCGACCAAGCAAGCATATCAAAGTGAAAGAAAAAGAAGGATTGGAAAAGGATGGATTTTTCTTTTTCTTTTCATTAAGATATGTTATTTTGTTATCATTTAAAAAAAAGTAAACCAGTAAACTAAAATCGTGACGTAATGAGAAATTAATGAACTCGACCCTAAACACTCCTACCCCTCTTATATAATAATTCAGGGTGCACTTAAATTCCAATAGATGGTGGGTTCCATGTACAAGGAAGAGCCAAAGAATAACTATGGGTTCATCAATCAACCTCCTTGCATCTCTCAAAATCATTTAAATATGGCACACTAAAATTGTCGATTCTGTCAGCAATCCAAGGTTGTAGTTTGAACTTTGTTTTGTTCCTATTGTATAAAATCCACCACACAACAGTACACCACAGTCTAACAGCTTCCAACTCCATCACATTGTACATGTTGGTGAAACATTGAAAAAAAGTCCCCTCCAATTTCATAGACTTTACAATTGAACATATTTAGGTCCCATTCCTTATGTGCCTCATCATAGTCTCTTAACAGATGAAGGATGGTCTTACAGGTCCTCCCACAAAGACAACAAAAATCATCAACAATTATGTATCTCATCCTCAAGGTGCTGCTCGTAGTTAAAATGGTGTATATTCTAGGCATGTTAGTTTCTAATTCCATAAGTGACTCAGTGTAACACCTCATACTCAACTCGATCGTCAGGTCCATGCTATAAGATGCTACGATCATCGATTTAATAAATTTAAAACATCATGCAACATATCATCATTTAAATACATAAATAATTAACATTTAAATACATGATGTTGAGAAATATGCCCATATTGTAGTAAACATGTAATTGTTTTCTATGTATTTAAACAATGAATAAATAAATAAATTTAATTTCACATTTTATTATTATGCCTTTTGTGTTTTTATCTTTCATGTTTTGCATGCATAGCGTGTAACACCCCATACCCGGTCCAGTCGCTAAACCCGAGCTATGGAACGCCAAATTAGCCACCTAAGCGACTCTCCATTTGAAACCAACCTATCCTCCAACACACCACAAGTTAAAAGATAAAATATGCTTAAATTACCAATATGCGGTGGAATATCATATAAGTACTTTTTTCAAAACACTTAAACTAGCTTCTTTTTAGGCGGTATTCTAAGATTAAGTAAACAGTTATCTCATTAGTTGTATGATACACAAATCATCATCAGGGTTCGCTCCTAGCGTAGCTCGTACATTCTAAGTCTCCACAGAGTAAGCCTCTTTAAATAGGGTAGGTTTCGCGAACAACCCTTATGTATTTAGATACTGCGAACACGTTTCGCAGGGTTTTTGCTATTCCGAATATAAAAAATTATTAAAGGTTCGTAGGTAGCAATTCGCCAATTGTTAGGGTTCGTACATTGCACAGTTCGACAACCCTATCACTTTGCAGCAACCTTAGCGAACTCTATATAAGTTAGTTAATTTTGATTATATCATGTTTTTTCTTATGATGAAAACTCTATCTGAAATTAATTACTTAAGTATGAACTTATAGATTAAGAAAACATCAAACTGCACTTGGACTATAATTATATACTTGAAGTTCAGGTTTGTATTTATATAATTTTATCAGTTTGCAATAGGTATTTAAAAACATAAAGAAAAAACATAAAAAATAAACTAAGTCCTAGAACGATCGACGAAGTCAACATATAGAAATAAAATATCTCTAAGCCCAAGCAGAATCCCATATTGCTTTTATGTCCAGAGTTCACTTGTACCACCTTTCCAGTGTTTATGCTTCTCCTGTATCACTCACCTCACTACTACACCCCGTGCGATCTAACTATTTACAGTGTTTAGAAAGGAGTGTACGAGCTTTTGCGAACTCAGTGAATATATAAGATAATCACATAACATGTACAAAAACACAAGTTAAACAAGAGTTTTAACAAATTTATTGTTTGTCATATTTACACTGTAGCACCCCTAACCCGACTTCGTCGTCAGATTAGGGTTACGGAGTATTACGATACATATCAAAATAATTAAAATCATTAAACCATTCATTTATTAATTTAAATAACAACATTCGAATCTAAATTTCATTCATAGCATAATTACATTTACGGACCTTAAAGCGAGCTATGAAACCTTAAAAATAGTTTGGAAACAATCAATGACTAATTTGAATCAAAATAGAAAAAAATGTAAAAACTTAAAAAATTTGGAAATAGGGTCTCGAAATTCTCCCCTCTCCTAGGCGACTCGTGATTAAACAAGATTCATTACAGGCGAAGATGTCGTAAGCTTCCCTGTAATTTACGGTGTACCAATGCACCACATATTTGGAAGCTACGTATAGGGATCGAGGGTGAAATAAGGTAGTTTCAGATTGTGAGGGAGGAGTGGATCCGTACATTTCGAACGGTCCAGCTTGGTAGTACTTGATGTGGCTTCGACCCGTGGCGACGATGTGGGATCTAACGACTTTCAACAAGCGGAGGGCTCTGGTGACCACGACATCAACAATGTAATTGAGGATTTCAAAAGATACGGTGACGTGAGATTGTGCCATTGTAAACCTCGTCAAGTTAGATGGTGTCGAGCCAGCAATGAAGAAAAGAAGCATCAGAGAGGTCAGCGTAATAGAACTTCATCCGAGCCTTGTTGGCGTTGTGGGGGTCGATGTAGATGTGGTTGATACACTGCGTATTGAAATTAGAAGAATGGCTAATCAAGTCGTGGACCTCATATCCTTTGTTAAAGAGGAACTTGGTGAGGTATGAACCATCTTGACCGGTGATGCCAGTGATCAACGTAATCTTACACTTAGGGATAATGTTGCCACTAATGGCAGGAGATCCGGCCTTGTAACTTTCAATATTGGCTACCATTGGAATGTGAAGGAAGTGTGGGAGTTTTGAGAGGAAAAATGAAGACGACGAGGGTTCTGTCAATGATTTTATTTTATAAAGAGTGAGCGGAGTTTAGGAGGGGAGATCAAAAAGGATAAAATGGTCAATTAATAAATTATAAATACCCTTGCCCTAATGAGGTCAAATATAATTTGTTTTATTTTACTAAGGTAAAAATTTAGGGAAGTCACTGTATTTAGGGGTAGATAGCATTTCGATCTTTCTAATAAAAATATTAGTAAATTAATTTTTATATACTTCAAGATGTGCAAATTAGTTTTTTTTTAATTTTATCTGTTAAGAATGTTAAATTTATGTTGAAAACTATTTTTTATGGGTAAATTATAAAAATGGTTACCCAACAATGTCTTTCGCTCTATTTTAGTCACTCAACTATTATTATTATTTTATTTAGTCACTAAAATTTTTGAAATTAAATATTTTAATCAACTAATGTGGGTTTTTTTTATTGGTCTAGTAACAAAATTAGCTCGCTAATGCTTACACATTCTATCAATTTTTGGCCTTTTATAACTCGGTTAACCCATGTGACATATTGAAATAAGAAAAAGTATATCATCTTTCAAGCCACTTGCAATAATTTCTTTTACTATAATTTATGATTCAGAATGGACCAAACCAATTGATTTAGAACCTATTTGGAATAATTGGCTGCATTACTACCCAAACAAATATTGTTTTTAATGCTTTTATTTTCTTTTGGATCTTAAATTTTTTTATGTTTTATCCCAACATTTTAGAGTTCTTTTACAAATGACTTGAAAGAGGATACTCTTTTTGTTATTTGAATATCTCATATAGGGTAGCCGATGGATTATGAAGGGCTAAAAATGATTATTTTTTTAAATAATTTTAAAAGTTTTAGAGTTAGGTCCAAATTGACATATTTTGTAAATGTCGAGGGCCAAATTTATTGAAGATTTTAGAATTAGAACTAAAATGACAAATTTTTTCAACATTGAGGGCTAAATTTGTTAATTTTTTTATATTTAGGATCAATTTGATAGAATGTGTAAATATTAGATGGCTAATTTTATTACTAGACCAATAAAAAAGCCCACATCAGCTCAAAGTACTGAAACATTAAATTTTGAAAAGTTTAGTAATTAAATCAAAAAATTAATAGTTGGGTGACCAAAATAGAACGAGAGGCATAGTTGGGTAACTATTTTTATAGTTTACCCATAAAAAATAATTTTCAGCATAGATTTAATGTTCCACACCATCACTTAAGAGATAAAATTTAACAAATGGGCTAATTTGGACGTTTTAAAATGTATAAGGGCTAATTTTTTCAGTAGAAATCCCAAAATGCAATCTGCCCCTAAGAAAATGGGCTTCTTTGGTACTTTTACCTCCATCCAACACGCTTTTAATTTGGTCATCCTAACATACTAAAGTTGGAGAAGAAACTTGTTTTTACTAATTACTAGCTTCTTTTTTGTGTGTATGGAATATGAATTAGTTTTGTTGTTTATTTGTTATTCAAGTTAGTTACATGTTAAAAGGGAAAATGAAAGAGAAAAGCAAAACTAGAAGAATGTTGGGAAGGAGACGAGGATGAAAGGAAAGGATCGGCACATCACACAAATCATGAATGGTTCATTGTAGATGCTGGGGGTGCTTTATCTGGTCTTTCGATCAATGCCAATAAATCTGAGCCAGTATCAAACCCTGCTGCCAAGCGTAATACCAATCATGTTTGGTTGCTACACTTTTTTTCTCAATTAGACCCATAGTGAGGATGCTCGATGGTCAATATGGAAATATCTGAAAGCAAAATTATTTCCCAATGCTGTTACTGTAGCAATACACTATGCTAACTGGATATTCCAAACATTCCAGAATCCGGATCAAACCATGTCTACTAATTCTCAAGCACAGCATCTAGACTTTAATTATTTCTCCTTTTACCGATACCAATTTGCATCTTTCAGGGGGAGCAGCTATAGCTCATGATGTGAATGGGAATCAATTGATAATATTACGAACCTCGAACGGAGATACAAAGTTGCATTGTCGACTACTTCTATGTGCTAAGAATGGCTCGGCTGTATTTGCAAAAGTATGGACACAAAGTGGAGGGCAATACTACAGAACCAAATATCAGTAAATTGGAAGCTACATTCACAGTTTACACAAAGGAGGTTGCAAGCAGATAATAGAAAACAGGTTATAGATATTCAAATCCTACATCTAGATACTACTTGATGAATACATGAATCAATTGGATTAAATCCTAAATTCGTTCATCATTTGCTTCCACATCCATGGCTCGTAATTATTAAAACATAGAATCAGATGAGAGATAAATTATAACCAAAACCTTTTATTATAAACAAGCAAATAATCTCAAATCACAACCAAAATGGTTCGGAAATTAAATGCCCTCGCCAAACAACTTATACCAAGCATTTAAAATGTCATTGCCAAGTGTAAAATATCACTCAAATTGACCATAGGCAGTATCGACATTAATTTCAGAACATTCTTGAATACAGTTATCCAACACACCGAACTAATTGCCAACATATCCAGGTATTATCACCAATAATCAACCTGTTCTCATAATGATGTGAACTCCGCTATCAGTATCCACGATGTCACTTATCTCACCAATCTTAAGGCTATATGTTGCATCCTCAAATGGCTTTTGCATCTGGCCTCGACCAAAAGGACCTGCAAAAAGAGTTTGTATAAGATTTTGTTTGGATTATGGCTTGTAATGCTAGTACAAAAAAAACACAAGATCATGGTTAATGAACAATAATCAGAACTGGGGCAAATAATTGTGGGATATGCATAAAGAAAATTATAATTCTATTAGCTGGAAAAGAAAAGAAAAAATATTACAATAGCAAAATATCAATAAATTGGCAGTACGGAAGAATCAGGGCCTGTTCCTTATGGTTGTTCAATTTTCAACTGGACTATGGAACAGTGTCATCCTTGTGATACATGGATCAATGACTATTGTGATCTTATTAAGGTAAGGTGGGTGGTAAAAATTAGAGGCCGATTTTAGAGAGGGCAACCACTGAGCAAATCTTGCCCAAGTGAAAGATACTGGGGTTATTCATCTTTAAAGTTCTCCTGCAAGTTTGATGTCCTTGCTGCAAGCTGACACTTGCAGCCAAGGTGCCACTAGGCCGTAATTTTTTTCTCATGATCTTATGTACCAAGGAAAAACAATGACATCAAACAATATAAAAGGAAAATAGTTGCAAAATGTCCGTGCATTCAGTTATAGGTCAGGTTCCTAGGTGGAACAACTAGTTTGCCTTAGAACCTTAGGATGAACTCCTAAAGTTAAAACTCCATATGTATATGCATAAATATAGATATTATATAGATTTCCATCTTTATTTTGTTTTCAGAGACAGAAGATACAGAAAAACACAACAAAAAGGCTTTAACCTAATGTGAAAATTGCTGAAATATTATTACCCTTGAGAAGGAATATGAAAGCAGATAATAGATCAAAAAGAATATATATATATAAAGGGCTTCTGGCGAATTCTAAGCTTCTAAAATGCCAAAATCTTAATTTCCAAAACAGATCAGTCCTGCAAAATGCTAAAAAAAATCAGGTAATTTGATTTGCCAGTTTAAACTGACTTGCATAGCAAAACACAGCCATTGAAACCGATAAGACTTTAAGCCTTCAAAGCAACACACTTATTACACAGAAGCAAACCTATCAACAGAACTAGTGTTATTAACATTTTTGATATCTCTTAAGATGACGAATGATTCAGCAGAAGCATGTTGACTAAATCAAGTAGATTATTACATCACCGATTGATTGTAGGGAATCCCAAAATTCTAATATCATTAAGACTGCAGTTCAGAACTCTGTCTTTTGACGTATTTCAAACCCTAGTAGTGTTATCCCTAACTATATGACTCAATTGTGATTATATTTTCACTCGTTGTGTTAACTCAAAGCTTTTCCATTTCCTCCCATAACTCAGCTTCTGAAAAGTTACTAAGCAACCAAAAGCAAGTAAAATCTAATAAATAACAACTAGGGTTCCAAATCAGAGCAATCTATTCTCATATCTAAAACTAAATCAGCGAAATCTTCCAAAAGCTTCCAAAAGCAATCAAGTGAAAAAAAAAGCCTACCGAGATCCCCGCCGCGTTTAGCGGAACTGCAATCGGAGTGGCGAGAGGCAACCTCACCGAACTTAGCGTTGCCAGAAGCGATGTCGTCACGGAGGGCTTTGAGCTGTGAGACGGCGGCATCTCGGGTAGTGTTGGAGATTACGCGACCTTCAGGATCCTTCCAAGAGGCCTTACGGCGGGAGCCTTGGTGCTTGATGAGGATGTGAGAGGCCCTCACTTGATTGGCGGGCGATGAAGAAGACATCTTGCTCTTCTTTTTGTGGTGGTGGTGGTGGTGGTGGTTGGTGGAGGAAGTGGGAGCTTTATCTTTATGTTGATCGCCCGCCTTCGCCGCCGTTCGATCTGCGGATGAGATCGAAGATTTCTTCCTCTTACGATCCGAATCTATCTTCGCGGCTTTTGAGACACCACTATAGAAGCAAATAAATGATAGAAATAGAAATAAAATGAAACAGAAATATCGTAGAGAAAGTGAAGCCGCGGGGGGTGCCCTCAAGTTTTTTATACAAACACAACACTCTTTTATCCTCTCACGTGGCCTACTTTCATTCCTTGTAGCCCATTATAAATATACCTAATTAATCCTATTTCTACTTTTCTTGTCATCAACTATTCCTCTAATGAAAATTAATAAGTTTATCTGAATTTTAGAAAATTAATTTTCAATATTTACACATTGTTTAGTGTGATTCTAATTTTAAAGAAAGAATCAATTATATTGTGCAATTTAGAAATTAAAAAAAGGCATTTTGTTCGCCACACATTCACATGGCAGTGCAAACATGGTATCATAAAGATATCTATCCACACAATAATTTTGTTAATTTTTTATCTAGAAGAAATTTCTGTAGCAAAAAAATGTTTACTCTATGCATAATATTTTAACATGCATAATTATTATTGATATACATAGTTATGCATATAACAAACATGAAAGAAGGAAAGAAAATACAAATACACCATTGGGAAAAGTTTTATTAATAGGTTGAAACAATACATTTTGCTTTAAATGGGTAATAACATTATTCAAACATTAGTTGAATTAGGCATTGTCCTCATTTGACAGAGCTTTCTCAAATAAAAAAAAATTGTGTCGTTGACTTTAATCACTACTTTAAAAACATTGGAATGAAATGATTTTTTTTTTTTAAATGCACCTTGGAAAATGATATTTTTAAAGAGACACTTAAACTATAAATAGATCACAAGTATGGAGATTTGAAATCTAGTTCATTCCATCTAAATTGTGAGTAAAAATTTTCACTACAAAAATATTTCCTTATTTCTCATGAATATATATATAACACTTGAGATATGGGATTATTTGTTTATTCAAATCGTGATATTAATATCTTGCATTTGAATGTTATTCAAAATATATTATTTAAATGTATTAATTGATAAATAATACATTAAATCAAAATTTATCAAATATGTAAACATATTATGTGAATTGTCTTGTTAGATTTTAAATAGCCATAAGCTAAATGAGCTTATATGTGATTGTACATTTTTAATCTATATTCTAAGTGTTGTATTAAAAGTGGTTTTGACTAGAAACGAAAATAAGTCATGTGCAATTTGCATGGTTAATTTTTCTAGTCAAGGTAGAATAGCAGAAAGCATCGACTCATATAATAGGATCCGTGTTCTAGTATGAAAATATCTTCTAATGAGAATGTGTAACATGATAATTATATATTTGAAATCGAGATGGTAATGTGCATGTTTATAACGGTGCACATAGTTTTTATGTTTTTATGTCATGGATATGATCTATAATCTCATGTTCTATAAAATTTTGAGATATAGTATACTTTGAAATATATTCTGAAAACCATAAAGAAAAGATCTTGTGAATATGAAAATAGCAATATAAAATTATTCAACCCATTTAAGTGATGGACAAGGTTTTGATTACAGTCACAAATGAGTGATAATGTCCATGATATAGGGTGTATAAATGTGTGATATTACAGTCAAATGATTGGATAGTTGATGTCCTCTAATATGACTATATTATAAAAATATATGAAACACCCTTAATTTGTTGAGAAAAAGTGAAGTTATTTGAGTATACATACATAATAAAATTTTAAAGTCATATATTGATCATGATAAGAAGCTAGGAAAAAGTAGCAAAAATATCATCTTGTTGCACTAAAGGATTTGCATCTTATTTACAACAACTTACTTGGTGAAAATGACAAATTATGTATGGTTTCATACATTTCGTGATTGAGAAATTAATTTCTAGGATATCAAGAAATAAATAAATTAGACAAATATGAAATTGTTATGGTAATAAAAGATAAAGTGATCACTGTAAATTGATAATTGTACAAAGGATATCTTTGGTAGCATTTTTTTTTGAGAAAGAATGAGTAATTGAATATACTAAGAGTTTTGGTGTAACACTCATAACCCATACGCATTGTCGGATTAGGTTTACAACATATTACCATACAATCCATAACAATCAATAACATATAGCATCAAGTTGCCTATTGAATTAATAGAATTTCATAATAATTTGAATCAAAGTAATACGTACATTTATGGGCCTTAAAACGAGCCTACGAGGCCTTAAAATTAGTTTAGGAACAATTAGGGACCAATTTGAAACAAATCAAAAAGTTTAGGGAAAAATTGAAAATTTTCAAAACAAAGGTCACATGGCCGTGTGGCCATGTCGTATGACACGACCCAGATCGTGATGGCCAACCATGTGACGGATCGTGTACCTTTCGAAATAATTTCACACAGCCATGTCGCAGACCATGTGCTAGCCCGTGTAGCATTCGAAATACCCTCACACTGTCATATGCTAAACCGTGTTCAATTCGATGTTGGGTCACACAGCCATGTCGCAGGCTGTGTGCCAGCCCGTGTGGAAACTGCACCTAACAAGTTCAGGGTACACGCCCATGTGGGTTGCCCGTGTGTGACACACGACTGTGTGACAGCTCGTGTCTCAGGCCGTGTGTACTAAAAAATGACCAAAATCATGATATCTCTTTTTTTTTTTGCAATTGCGTAAGAACCCAAACCAAGTCATACCAATCCAACACATATCTAGAAACATTTCATATATTCATTTACCCTATTACATGCTATATAAGCTAGGATGTTTACAAAATCTACCATAAAGAGTCCTCAGGATAGTGTGATTCTTCGAGTTGATCCGATCTCCCAACTACAAAATGCAATCTATAAAACAAACGCAAAATAGGAGTAAGCTTACTTGAAGCTTAGTAAGTTCATTAAATCAAACGATAATCTTACTAAATTTAAACATAACAGATCAAATTATAAGATTAAATAACTAAGCTCATGTCAATCATAGCTCACAGCAAGTGAGTATTGTACAGTACATTAGTTTAATTCATATTCCACGTCGTCGTTTAGTAAGATCTCAAGTCAACAATATCCAATACGAATCATTACACAGGCACGAAGCCTGCTAGGCATCAAGCCCGATAAACATCGGCACAAAGCCTATTACGCTCAAAGCCTGATAAGTCATCGGCATGAAGCCTACTAGGCTCAAAGCCTGATAAGTCACCGGCACAAAGCCTATTAGGCTCAAGGCCCGATACAATACATCGGCATAAAGCCTACTAGGCCCAAGACTCGATATAATACACCTCTATAACAACTCAATTCTATTATATATTCTCGGCAATCAACATTCAACTTTGTAATACTAAAGTTAAAAGAGTAAATCCAATAAATAAAGAATAAAATATAACCATATATATAATACGAACATCGAACTTACAGAACCAATTTGCAATAACAACTTAAGTACAGGGACTATCCATCGGTAGGACATCCAAAATCAACACCCGAAACTGTATAAGTCCTTTATGAACCAAAATCAACACCCGAAACTGTATAAGTCCTTTATGTAATTAGTATCCAAAACCAAACCACTCGTATAATTTCAATACTAATTACATAAACTCACTCGTCAAATTTTTGGTCTCGAAACCACTGTTTTCGACACCATTGAAAAACGGACTGCTATATTTGGTCTTGTAAACTTCAAGATAAAAATAAATATAAAGTTTTCACCATTATCTGAAAAATTAACATATTTATGCTTAAGCATTATAGTTACAAGAACACTCTTGATAGGATCTACTTATGTGAGTGAAAGTATAATCATTTCTAAGAGCTCAAGGGATTGGCTCTAACAGTACTTGTGAAAGGGGTTATAGACACATGGCCATAATAGTATCCCCAGATGCTATGCATTGACTAGTGGTGAAATCCTTGTGTGAAATGTGTTTGATTAATCAAATGGAACAACCAATCCAAAGTATAGTCTACCTTGCAAATTCAATTAACTTTAGCATGTTTTTACTGAGTAAATGTTCAATCGTAAGACATTTTCATTTATGCAATTGATTTTTAATATTCTCAAAATTTAAAATATTTTGAAAATGTGGGATTGTTGGAACATTTTCAAAATAGATAATATGTTCTAATAGTTGCAAATGAAAAGTTATAAGTAAACAATAGTTATATTACTTGGTTATTAATCAAGAGTTGTCACTTTTCATGGTGATAAGTTATGTATTTTAAACACCAAAAGTAATGTCACTTGATTAAATAGTTATGTCTCTATGAAGAGTCATGAGAAGTCCTATAAATAGGAGTAGAATTTTATTTGCATGGCATACCAAAAAAGATTTAGAAAATAAATTCTTTGTGTTCTTCCTCCACATACTAACATTCCTAAATGATTCTATAGAGAATTACTGAAGTTCTTTATAGAATTTGATATCCTTACTATACTCCACTCAATGCTTAGTGGATTGTTTTCGTGAATGTAAAACACATATGTCACTAAGCTTCATTATATCCCCGAGGTTTATTTGCTTGTAACTCTTGTGCACCAAAATATAAGGGGGTGAATAGAATCTTAAAGCCTGTTGGATCTGTAACCCTAAGTGTGGTATTTTTGTCTATGTACACTTGTAATTTTTTTGAACAGAGTGGTTAATAAAATTATTCATGAATTACATTAATACCCTTTTATATATTTTTCTCATGTGGTTTCTGCATATAAAGCAAAATAGAAGCAAATATCACCTCATTAGATATCTAATGTTTAAACTAATGTTAAGTGGTATTACGTGGTCGAATCGTAATAGGAAAGACAGTTTATATTAGTAGACAAACCTAAACATG
The DNA here is from genome assembly GCF_007990345.1 of Gossypium hirsutum. Classification (NCBI taxonomy): domain Eukaryota; kingdom Viridiplantae; phylum Streptophyta; class Magnoliopsida; order Malvales; family Malvaceae; genus Gossypium; species Gossypium hirsutum. Next base: position 11,825,617 of record NC_053446.1, on the reverse strand, counting down.
TTCTTAGTGTAATCGAAAATAAGCAAACCAATTGAAAGACTAATATGTCATTTATCAAGTCCAATTAGAGAGATGCCTTGTCTTGGGTATTAGAGCAAATGACTCTTAGAAGATAGAGACATAGATGTGATTGACTAAACTGACAGTACATTAGACTAAACCTAAGAAGAATTTATCCTGAATCTGTTTATGGTATTCACTTGTGACGTTCAAAGTGTGGCATAGCTTCATCTTAAGTGGATGATGAACTATGTATGCGTGACTTGTATACTTTGATACAAGTAAAAGCCTGAGTTCAAATAGACAAGGAACCGAAAACTGATACGTTAGGTATACGACTTCTGCAGTATGTAGCATCATTCACAATAATAAAATTCATAGCCCGAGATATGGGTAAATGATGTCCTTTCATCGGCATTACAAGATAGACGAAAAGTAAACATGGTCACGAGTTGTTCGTCTTTATGATGAATGATTTGATTACTATTTTGATAGTAATTGACTTTTCATGAAAGAAGATGTAATGGTTACAATGAGATAAAAAAAGGATCATATTGGGAGAACGGATTTATCCCGAAGGGATTAAGGATATCCTATGAGGGTAACACACTTATGACAATGTCATTGAATGAACACTGATCGAGTTACTTTTGTAATGGTATTTCATTAAGGAGAGCTCAATCACGATACTATAGTGGAAAGACTTCGTGACTAAATGAGTTTACAATTAATAGGAGAAAAGCTAAAACTTAATTATAAATCATTTGAGCCCTAATTATATATGTCTAATCAGCCTCTTCGCTATCTCATTGAAACTAAAAATGAATTGCATATTGAACCAAATGAACATAATAGATATAAATGGTAAAGTTAGAGAAATGGGAAACATTCAGAAATGAATGTGATTTTTTCTAAATTGAAATGACCTAAAAAATTAATTTACAATTTTTCGAATTATTAATTAATTAATTTAAGTTCAAAAATGAATTAAATTAATTGGTCATAGTGAATCCATTGAATGTAGAAATATTAAATATATTTTCTCATAAATTCTTTTACGATAAAGTTGCAATGATTTTAACAAAATTAGAATCGGGTTGAAAAAATTATTTAATTGGGAAATTTATTTATTTAAATTAATTTATGATGTTTATTTTGAGAAATAAAAAAACAAGTATTGGGTTGAATTGAATTATAAAGCACAGGGTTAGAAGTCTAGAAATTACTTATAATTGGACTCGATACGAGAGAGGCTCGAAAGACCTTCATGCTAAACACATGGGATGAAAAACCCTAGTATATTTAACTAGGTTTGTTGCCGCTCTCTCATCTAGTTAGACTAGGATTTTGTTTTTCTATTGAAATAGACTTCTACTAATTTAACAAAGGTTTCACTTCTTCTCCTTATAAATAGATGCACTGGTAGGGCTAAAAATACGACTTTGGGATATTGTTATTCTGCCTGAAAATAGTGATAATTTATTTTCTAAAGTATAAATTCTATTTTTCGAAATAACAATTCTACCAATTTTTATTAAAGAGAGACTTGTTTTCCCACTGAAAGTAAAGTAAATAATTTATGGTTTCGTGTTTGATTCGAATTCATTCGAGCCCACGCTCAAAGTAGTCCGTGGTACAAGAATAGTAGAGAAAATCATTCGGTTGAAATCTGAGAATGACAAGGATCTGTCCAGCAGAAAACATAGGTGCGATTTCGATAAAGGGTTTATTGCTATAAATATTACACACTGGTTCGGCTTTTAAAATTTTAATTTTCCACTGTGCAAGAAAATCATTTTCAAACTGGATTGTTTTCAACAATTCCTTAAAACGTTTGGTTTATTTCTCAATAGTTTATTTTCATCTCCATACACCAACATTATATGTTACTACACAAGCTACTTATTCCAAGCTTTAGTTCAATGAGCTTGTCATATTTGTATTACATTCCTAAGATATCCAAGACCTCTTTAGGCTAAATACGTTCACCTAATTTAATCTTTTTATTTTATCTCATGGTCACTATTGTATCTTTTGTAATGAAAATTATCATTACTTATACTAGTAATGATAAAATCATTTGTCTCAGACAAATGACCAATATCCATATTTTATTTTCATAATCCATACAATACCAACGAGAGAATATCATTTGCTCTTTTTATCAAGCTACAACTCCACTATTGTGAGTGAAACAAACATCGTGTATAAGTCATGTACCCAACATACCAACTTTCAACTCACTTCCTTGAGAGCATAGGTTTTCAATATATTCAAGTACATGAGTCATGCACACATGATCATTCACTTACTTACGACTTATGTAAGTTACACTATGAATGCCACATGTGAACTAATCAATAAATAAGTCTAGGACTATTCCAATTTGGGTGATACCCAATGTGTTGTCAGCCCAGACAATCACATTTATGTCTCTATTTTTTAGAGTCAATCTTGCTCTAATCGTCAAGGCAAGTTATCTGCCCGATTAGACTTATAGACAACATAATTGTCCTAACATAAGTCATTTACTCAATCTAACCCATGAATTTAGATTACCTTTTAATACAAATTATCTTCTTGCATTACAATTCGACTATGTGATGTAACTTAATATTAATTAAACTTCAAGTAATCAATGAGCAATTATTTGTTATACATTTTGCTTTACATGTAAAAACCATTGAGAAGACAATTATCAAATGAAATATTAAAAATGTTATATTGAACGAGATAACTATACCTCTAACACTATTAAGTCCCCGTTTGAGAATGCATTTGGGGTTGGAAAAACACTTTTCCACCCCAAAAACAATGTCAAACACTTGGCTTTGGGGGTTGAAAGTGCGGTAGAAAAGTATTTTTCCGCCCAAACGCAAAAGTTAGGGTTTAAGTACTTTTGGCTTTTGCATTTCGAAGTGTAAATTATTAAAATACCATTATTTGTATTAACTATTTAAAGTGTATTTAAAATTTTGGATAAATTTAAATATTATATATCATTATATTAAATCATTTAAATATTTAATGTACCATTGTATTAACTTATTTAAATTTGTTTACAAATATCATTATGTTAAATTATTTAGATAATATTTATTATTATATTTAAAATTTTAAAATGTTTCATGTATAATTAAATTTACAAATAATTTATTAATTATTAAAAGTATTTAAAATATATATTATGTATAATTATATTAAATCATTTAAATATTATCTAATTCAATTTATTTTTAATTTTCAATATTATGTCTAAAATGAACATTTTAATTTCCCACCACAATTATTGACAACAATGTCAAACACCTTAAATTAACAAACCACACTTTTTCACAACATTTTCCCCCGAAACTTTCCAAAAGCACTATTTCCAGACCAAGCTTTTTAAAAACACTTCTCAACCGTAACATCAATGTCAAATTGACCCTAAACAATCCTCCCTTTCATGAATTGAATTATTTCAATTTATTTGATTTAATTTTATCAATTTATTCGATTTAGGTAATTTTTATGTTGATTTTTTATTTTAAATATACTAGCTGATCAAACATTAAACCCAACCTAAAATTCAAATACACAATAACCAATTAGGCATATAAACCAACATAAATACAAAATAACTAAATACAATTAATTAATTAATTAATTAATTTCAATAAATACCCCAGCACAATTAATAAAATTAAGTACTCAAATGTAAAATAATCCAACGCAATTAATTAATTAATTAATTAAGTCTAAATTTAAAATTTAAAGAAGTTAATATATATTATATCGTAAATGTTTTACAATAGTATTTCTTTCTTTTCTTCAATAAATAAATAAATAAATAAATAAATTACTTCATTTTTGATTGATTTTATTTTTATCAATTTATGATAAATTTTATTTTAATTAATTTATGAGCTCAAATTCAGATCTATTCAAGGATTGAACTATCGCCTAAGCTTAAATGTCCATCCAAAGATTAGAAAGGTTTGAAAAAAAGTAGACCATGAAAAATGGGTTTAAACTAAAAGATTAAGCCTATTTCAAATATGAACCAAGCTCGGGCTCAAGAATTCAAGGCCTGAGCTTGACCTGATCTATTTTAAGTTTGTAATTTATTATATTATATTATTTTTATATATTTTTGTAATTTATAACACATAAAATTAAATATATAGTAATATATATTAGGGGCAAAACTACACATTAACTTTGGCTCGATGTGCAATGTTACACATGAACTAACATCATTTTATGTTTACATGTTACATATACAAATAATTATGCTTACTTAATATAAAAATATGTTCATTTTTTTGTATGTATAATTGAATTAAAATCAAATACTTATGTATACGTGTTAACTAAAATTAAAAAATTAAAGTTTGATATGTATAATTATAAAAAAAATCAAACTCTATATGCATCAAATGTATAGTTTTGATCGTTATCCTTACATAAAAAAATATATATAAACATATTAAAAATTTTGGAAGATGTTCTATAAAAAGGAAATTGAAAGTTGCTTATATATGTTTGAACAGTGTCATTGTTCATTTAGATATAACTGTTCAAACTTTCAATTACGTCAACAACCAACCATTTAGGAAAACATTATGTAATCGTAAACCAAATCCTTATGGAAGCTACGAATAGAACAATGATTGGAAACACTGGCATAAAACACTTTCACATAAAAACCCAAACTCGAAAACATAAACAACTGTCATCCAAACTCCAAAACAGTACCATATCTGAAATTTCAAACAAAATTTCTAGTTTAAATGTGTGCTTTAACAGTCATTGATGTAAATATAAACGCCAAAACAACTAGTATCCTATTATGCCTTATCGGCCTTGGCAGCAGTGGCAGCAGCTTGTCCTCTGAGCCTACCAGTCCTCCTTGCAGCAATAAGACCAACCTTTTGTCCAGGTGGAGCATCACGTCTAACTGTACTAGCATGACCAATGTGTTGATGGTTACCACCTCCGTGGGGATGCTCAACTGGGTTCATAGCCACACCACGAACCTTAGGCCAGCAGTTCCTCTTCACTCTATACTTGTGGAAAGCATTACCAGCCTTAAGCAGAGGTTTCTCAGTCCTACCACCTCCAGCAACCTGCCCAATCATGGCACGACAACCACTTGGAACAATCTTCTTCGAACCAGATGGAAGCTTGATCCTGTAAAATTACAATCCAAAAGTCTCACTACCAAAACAACTAATTAATCCACACTTCCCCAACCATGTTACCATCCCCTTGAACCTGTGAAGAAAATGATATTTCACATCTAAGAACGAAAATAGTAATCTAAGTCAACCCATCCAACTAAAACCTCAGTAGAAGGTATAGTCTACCTAAGAGATGCTATTCCTTTTTACATTACATCAATTCATACTTCAAGCTAGGTCAATCCCAGTCCTTCACATCCAATATGTAATTTTCTTTATTTCTCACGAGGTAGGCCTATATATGAGCACATATAATTATTGCAAATTATATACATAGGATAAGCAATAACTAAAATAATATACGACGATAATGATAACAGATCCAAATAACAATCAGGCATCAATCATATCCAAATCAAAATTGAAGTTAAAACATAGCAAGAATCAGTGACCTGGTGGTGTCGTTATCAGGGTTGTGACTAATAACAATAGCGTAATCACCAGAAGCCCTAGCGAAAACCCCACGATCACCGACATGATGCTCGACGTTGCAAACGACAGCTCCTTCAGGGATAGATCTAAGAGGCAATACATTTCCGACCACAAGAGTAGCCTTCTTACCACAATAGACGAACTGTCCAGTGTACATACCCTCGGCGGCAACGAAAAGCTCCTTCTGCTTCTTGTAACGGAAAGGGTGACGGAAGACGACACGGGCCAAAGGAGCGCCACGGCCAGGGTCGTGGATGACATCGGTGACAACACCCTTGAGGTAGCCATTTCGTTCACCGAAGTCGAGGCTGCGGAAACGAGCAGGACCCTTGCGGTGGTGGGTGTGGGCCTTGAAGACGGAACCAGCACCCTTACGTTGAGCTCGGATGACTCGACCCATTCAGTGAATGTGTGTGTGAATGTGTACGGTAGCTGTAAGGAGATCTCTCTCTTGGAGACGATCTAGGGGAGAGCAGTGAAATGGGCAAAATGGAGGTTGAGGGTTAGGGTTTGCGTGATGATGTATAAATGATGATTTATAGGGTTTTTTGTTGTTGGGTTTTAAGTTTTGGGCTTCTGATTTTGGGAAAGAAACAAAAAATTTGGGTTGGGCCAGATGGGCATATGAAGTGCAATTCTTTTTTTATTATTTAAATCTGCTGGATTTTATTATAACCCTAAAACCAACTAGAAGAAGTCCAAAACTATAAGACATCCACAACATAAATACTTAGAGAAAACAGGCTTCGTGAATAACATGGCCCAATCCAGCAAACAACGTGATTTTGGTAATGTGATATTACCAATAACAGTTGGTTCAAAAATCTAAGATTATGTAATGAGATTATGAGAATGTAATATTATGGGATGAAATGTTCGGTATGATACATTACTTTAATTTATTTGGGTGGCGGAATATAAAATTATAGTAATAAAATAAAAAGACATTGATATTAAGATCTGAATTGGATGGGGGAAAATGACAATGTTATATATTGAAATCAACGTCTCAAATTAGAATTATGTTTAACTCGGGATGAATTTTTTCACAAATTATGTAAAACCTATTGCCTAGTTTTTCTCCAAATCTTCATTTTTAAACTTTTCCATGAAGTTCACAAACTCATCACCTCAACAAGTAAAAGCATCCTCGAAAGAAAGAGAATACCACATCGACCAAAATCAAAAGGGACTAATTGTAGATATAGCCCTTTCTCTCCTTATTGGTCGCCGAGCTTGGTAACTTGAGCTTGTAACCTGAGTAGGGGGTTTTAAGGTGATGGAATGCGGGTTTGGCTTTGCTTGAGTTGGATCTCGAGCTGTTTTAACACTGATTTGCCCGTTCCAAGTTGAGAGTTGAGCCAAGGGACTTGATTGTAAACTTCGAGTCTCGTGGTTCCTAGAGTGGATGGATCTGCAATATTTAGCATGTTTTATGAAGCATACAACATAGAGAAAATCCAACTTAAATTCATGAAGCAAAAACTTGGTTAAATCCCACATCAACCAAACTATATTAAATGGTTGTAAGCCTTTTTATATCCACTCATCCACAAAGCTATTTTTCCTGCTAAGTAAGGTGCTAAGGTGATGAAACAAGGTTCAACTAGAGTCAAAGCTTTAATTTGTCATTGGTTATTAGTGCCCAAATTGTCATTTCTTTCTTCTACTAAAAAGATTTACTTAAAGTATGGGAATTAATTCTTAAATTTCTGGGGGAAGGTTGAGTGTGAGGGTTTATGCGGAAGACTTATAAGGATATTACAAAAGTAAAGTAAAGGAAAGTTTTACAAAGAAAAGCTAAAAAGGGAAAAGATACTATAAAAGATCGATGCCTATACAATTGATTTCCTTCCTATATTTATAGTTGAATTTCTTAATTCTATACAATTGTTTTTTGAATCCCACACAGTGTTCCTAATAAGGATCATGTCTTTTTGTGGATGTGGTTACTTCCACGTTGTACTTCTTTAATTGCATGCACCTGGTTGCTTCCATGTTGCATGGTTGAATTGATTGTAATCTGACATCATTAATGGTTGCTTCCATCATTGATTGCGTCATAGTTGATTTGTTGTGTTCATCTTACAAACTTTTTTGTTTGATTGTGGTTATCACATCATAGATTTTATATTGCCAAACTTTTTGTTTGCTAGTGGATGCCCTTTTTCTTGAGTTGCTTCCTTTCTTGGTATCATCTTTTTTTTTTGTTTTATCTTTCTTGGATGTTGTCTAGATTCATTTCTTCAATTTCATCCAAATTTAATGAATCAAATGAAATCTTGGTGAATTCCAATTCTCCCATGTGCTTCTGATTTTTTCTAGAATGTGAGATGGAAAATCTTCAATTTCTATGTTGGCTATCTTTTTTAATATTCATACGGATTCATCGCTTTCTTCAGAATGATATGCCAAAGAATGATATGCCAATATTCTTCTGCCATCGGTCCAGAGTTTATAATCTTTTTACTGAAGAAGATATTTGGCTTTAGCTATGAAATCAATCCCAGCTTGGGTTTGATAATAATCTAAATCATTGTGACATCTGTCAATTGTTATTTCCAAGTGTTCTTTATTTTCTTTGTCAGTAGATAACTGAGGGCTTGCAATTATCTTCTGAATAATCCATATTTGATAAGGCTGATAAATTTTTTCTTTTTTAGCAATACCAATAAGACTGCATATTTGTATATAAAAATAGTAGAAAAAGTCATCATGATAATGCCGTTTTAACGACTGCAGGAAAATCTTTTAAAAGATGAAAAGAAAAGCTTTGTACTATTATTTCTTTTATAAAACCCCATTCAATACTAGTTATATCGAACGGTTCATGATCTAATCTAAATTTGATAGTAGGAATCTCTTCTCCTATATCATTAGTAAAAATATAAGCTTGTAGAAAATATTCTAAAAATATTTTTTAAATAAAGCTTGTTGTTTGCAAAGGTCTCCATTTATTTTGTTAAATATTTCTATAGGTAAAATATTTCTAGCTTTATGATATAAGCATATTCTAAATACTTTATTCATAATGGGACTATATTTCCCTTTATTAGTAAAATATTGAAATATATCAAGAAGATTGTTTATCTCTTTAATTTCCATAAAATATATTTGGAATTCATCCCAACCCCTATATAAAATAGATTTTAATAGTAAATCTTCAGCTTTATTTTCATTAGTTGTTTTTTCAACTAAAAATAATGAAAGCTTACTAAGAGTTCTTCTGAAATTTGCTTTTTGGTCAGAAACATGGGTTTTCCATATTTCATTAATAAACTTATATAAATCTGGTAATAAACCAGGATTATAAAAACCTTTTATCTCTTGAATTTGTTGTTTGTTGTTGTTTCAACAAATTCTCTATTCCCTTAATCATTTTAGCATAGCTGGCTTGAAATGCCACATTTGGATCTTGGGACCATTGTGATTGGCTTACCATTTTTGGTGTCAATGATAAAGAAGTTCCAATAGGTTGATTTACCATTGGATAAGGCACATAATATCCAACTGTTTCTTTTATTAGAGGTTTTTTTTACCTCTATCCATAAGTACTTTATATAATAACATAAAAGTACATAATTTATTCTTTTAATGGTGTAAAAGTTTTATTACACACAATTTTATTATTATCTACTAATGGTATTTCTATAGAAGATTTTTTTATAGTTAATCTAATTTATTTTTTATCAATAGTAAATGATAAATATTGACATATAAAGTTATTACCCAATAATATGTCTCCTTGCATTTTAGGGAAACATAGAATTTTTGGTATTACAAATCTAACATTATTTATGTAGATTGGTATATTTTTAGCTTTATAATTAATTATGGTTTTATTACCATCTATTCCTACTATTTTTATAGGATGCTTCATTAATTCCCAATTTTTTTATCGGAATAGCATTTTTTCTACAACTACAAATTGTAGCTCCAGTATCTAATAAAGCATGTAAAGAATATTTTTTATATTCTCTAAATTAAAATGTAATTTCAATATATATTCCAACATTCATTTGTTTAACGATTGTTGAAGTTTGAATTTCTTCCATTCTCGTATTTCTAGATTTTTTACTTGGTTCTGTAGGGAAAATAGGAATATGTACTGTTTTTACTCCTATTGGTGTAGAATTATTACTAATATTATCCTCATCTTCCTCTATTGGATTATTTGAAGGTAACATTAAATTTTCATCTGTATTTGTTATAGTATTATTTTTAAAATATAATCTATTTCCAGATGACATATATTCTATAGTACTTACTGGTTTAGAAGTACTTGCACTATTAATTTTTTCTATCATCGAGTCTTTTGGTATTGATAGATATCTTAAATGTAATAGTTTTGGCTGTATCTCGGTAGTAAAATTTATTAGGTTCAAAAAGTTCAATAATTTTGTTATTAATCTCTTTTATTTCTACCTCAGCTGTATTTGTATATTCATTAATAGAAGTCCAACTTATTGCTAGATCTTCTGCTAAATCATTAATATCAAAATTTTTTGTGTGAATTCTAAGGCATAAACACTCTTCTATTAGAGGATTTGTAATGGATATAAAGTAATTTGGTTTAACCTTAAATCCTATTACTAATGTATGTAAATTAGACTAAATTCCTCCAATAAGTGCCTTTATTGGATTTTCAAATCTTTTATTTAAAAGAACAATTATTATAGGAATATCATGACCCTTCCTAAATAGAGCTCTAATAGTTATCATTATTATCCCTAAATGGATATATGTAACCTGAGGATTTTCCTTTTTAATCTTCTTGATTTTATCTTTAGTAAATAACGGGATTTCTGTTAATCCTCCTCTAGTATCTTTAGCAACGGTATTTCTGCTTATTTTTTCTATGTGTCTTTGACTCCATATTTTAAACTTAGATATTTTATATACTTCTTCTTTAGAGATATAATTTTTATTAATTTTTTCTATCATTTCATCAGAAAGGCTTTTTCTTCTCCAATTAAATTTCCCAATTTTATATCCTATTGTTAAGAATTAGGAATTTCTTCTAATTAATTATTAGTACTAGTTCCTAACATAAATATATTGATGTGATCCGGCTCGGTTGATTGAGTCGATTCACTTGATTGCCCGATCGTCGACGAGAAGTTTGTTCGATTTTGTAGATAGATGGAGTTAGATGATTTTTTATAGCGGAAGTTGAGAAAATGGGTTCAAAAGATGGTTTGGATAGATATTTGATTGGCTCGGTGAAATAAAGAGATATTGTTTATAATTTAATAGTTAAAATGGAATGGAAAAATAGAACTCAAGCGAAGAACGATTCAATACTATATGAAGTATTGCCCCGGGACTTATATTGCTTAAGGTGGGTTTAATGGATTGTCGAAGATGGACCTTGACCCATTACCTATAGAGAGGTAGGAACCAAAGGTATAAAAAGGTGGATGAACGCCACACCAGGATGGTGATAAGTTCAAGAAGTCGGGTTGACGCCACTAGCGAGCTAGATAAGTCAGAACGAGACTCGAACGAAAGAAGAGAGGAGGTAACCTCACAAGAACAAAAGTTCTATTAAGTTTAATTGATCAAATTTTGTAACCTTTTTACAAAGAGAAATGAACTATTTATAGAGTTCAGGTGATAGCCGAATAGTCATACTAAACAAGCTTAAAGACTAAGTAATTCGGCTTTAAATGTGTAAAACTAAACTAGAAATGTATCCATTAAAAGTGATGTCCAAATTCGGCTGTATGGATGTTCAATGGCCAACTTCATGAGTAAGGAAATGTACTTGAGGGCTGATGAATGCATGGGATGCCAATAGCTTTGTCTAGATTCGGCCAAGGTGTGAATGGACACTTCAAAAGATGTCTTTTGGCCGAATAGGTGCATAGGAAATTCAATGGTCAGCCACCGATGCATGTAGGTGGATATTCATGCACTCTTCCATTCATTGTATTGAATCATTCATGCATCATCTTTAAGGCAACCATTCGTTGTAGGTAGTCATGCATGTACCCGAACATACATTGAACCAGAAATGTTCATGAATCCTCATTAATTGTGTTCCCACATGTGGATGTACCTACAAAAGATATAAACAATTAGATTCAAGGTACATTCAGCTTAAATTAAATAATATCAAGACATATTTAACAAATTAAAATAAAGACATAAATAAAATATAATTAATAATAAATTCGGCTAGCTCAATGATAGTCAAAATTCTTGATGAGCTGAATTGAGCTAGAAAATTCGGTTATGAGCTGTAGTAAAAATAATTAAAATAAAATATCACTCAAATTATTCAAATAATAAAATTAACGAGCTGGAAAGAAGCTAAATTGAGCTCAAATAGGTGGAATTGAGCTCAAGTGAGCTGATTGAAGTCGAATTGAGCTAAGGGAGCTGGAATTGAGCTGAAATTAGCTTGCACTAAGGTGCATGGTTTCTTCAAGGAGTTGGATCGAGCTTCCCCATCTTCAACGAGCTGATTCTCCTTCCAAAACTTGAACAATAAAGCTAAAATAGCTTCATGAATTTGCTTGGACCTAACTCGAGTCATTGGTCCCTTTGGGAGCTCAAGGGAAACAAGATTCAAGCTTGGTGGTGCTTGGGACGTGGTCACATCATTCCCCCCTTCTTCAAAACGACTTGTCCTCAAGTCGAGCTGTTTGTTCTCTAGAAAATAATCCGTCTTATGCAACTCTCCTTGAATGAATGGAACAATTAGTCGTTCATAAGCCTTTGCAAAAGAACTCACAATATTCGGCGTTAGAGATGGCAAATGAATCAATGAAAATAGACAACCATTAATCATCAGGAAATAATCAGAACAACTATGTGGACCATGCATGGTCATAACAAGACAAGTATGAGTTATGTAAAAAGGCAAACTTAAAACATCATTCTTACAATCATATGGACAAAACTCCTTCCATATCCATAACTCATCAAATGGTCGAGACAAAGACAAATATGTTTTTAAGCATTCAAACCTTTCAATTTGCTTCCACAAGTCATTGTTCAAGTAAATGGAATGCGAGTAATGGAACAAGAAATTTAAATCTTCATCACAAACACACAAATGAAAAGTTTCATATGATTCATGATTTCGCATGTTTGGCACTCGCAATTGTCGTTTGGTTATGTTCTCAACAATGAATTCATCACATTTTCCAAAGAGAAAAATCGTCTTATCATTACTCAAAATGGATTTATCATCATCAAGCAAAATCAAATAATTAACCACAACAGGATTCAAGTGATTTTCAGCAATCAATGTGTCTTCAAAAATTTTAGTTACATTTGACTTAAGAAAAGATGGTCGCATAACATCAGAATTCATACCTGATTCACCTTTAGGAGTGGAAAATTGAGAATCAATTTTACCTTTTTCAATCAAAGTGAACCTTTTCTCCTTGAGAAGGTATTGAAGTCGAAGCTTATTACACAATCCTTGAAAAACCAGAAACGAAGGGAAAACACAAAGGCAACTTGCACTTTTCGAAATGTTGGGTTCATAATGCTGAAAGAGGGTAATGTCTCCATAGACATTGAACTCAAAGGAACAGGCTAAAACACTATTCACATATTGAACATATGTAACGATACCAGGTTCAAAAACATGAGTTGATCTTACCTTTTCGAAATGAAAAATGAATTTCATGTACAACCACATAAAATGATCAAAGAACAATTTTAAATTATAAACAGAGTCTTTAAATTTCAAAGGCCAAGCATCAAACAGACATAAATTTGTCGCATAAAATTTAGGATGCTTGAGTTCCGCACATATCAACCTAAAACGATAAATTCCAGGTTTGAACACACGAGTTTGATTACTTACGCCAAAGTGTTTTAGTAAATCAAACATGTCAAACCAAAAGGGTTTTCGTGTCCATAGATACAAACATTCAAATCTCTTTATATTCATCAAATCAAACTTGCACAGATTCATGGATTTGTCACATGACAATAATGGATGCACAAAATTATCATATTTGAAAAATTGAATCGCTTTTCGTGAAAACCCGACATCATGCAAAACCAAATCTTTAGTTTGTCGTTCGTACCGAACAACATCAACCACATTCAAAGAATAGAAATTAATCGAATGAAAATAAGAGAATTTTTTTAAAACAAAGTCATTTTCAACAACTTTCAAACTTGATGGCCATGACTCGGTTTTTAAAACTTCCTTACCTCGCTTACCTTCAAGCTCGTGTGGTTTGATTTCAACTTCATCCTTACCTTTTTTGGTCATGCAAAAACGTCGCTCGTTAGGAAGATATTGAAGTTGATATTCGTCACAGAGATTTGTCAGAACCTGAAAAGAAGGAACAGAACAAAAACAAACATCACGGGGGTTAGTTAAAATTTCGTCTCCTTTTCTTGTTCTCGCTCACTATCTTCATTTTCTCTCGTTTCTTCTTCAACATCTTTTTCTTTTTCAATTTTTTTCTCAATCTCAATTTCTTTTTCAATCTCTTTTTGCTTTTCACTCTCTTTTCTTTTTGAAATCTCATTTTCATCTTTTTCTTTTTTTCTTCTCTCAATTTCATTCAAGATTCGTTCATTTTCTTGCATCAACATCTCTTGTTTTTCTTTTCTTCTATTTTCTTTTTGTCTTGTTCTTTCATTACAAGAAGATGATAACTTATAAGAACCATAACGACAAGCTTCTCGTTTGAAAGAAATGGCAGATTCATCATGCAAGTCACGATCATCTCTTTGTGAATAACCCTCCGTATTCGAGTACTTTGACATTCTTGAAACACGTTCGCCTCTTCGTAAATAATCCTTCGTAGTTGAATAAATTGAGGCATTTGTAGAGACATGATTACCTTTTTGTATATCATCTCGGAAGGACTCAAACTCGCAGTTTGCTTCTCTTGGTCTCGAACGCCTTGTTGAATAGACGTCTTGATAAGAGTCTCTTGTCGAGTAGTGTCGTCGGAATGATCTTAACTCCATCTCTTGTCTCGATGGAATTTGTTTTTGTTGGGCTCTTGTCTCTATTCGATCCAATCTATCATGCAGTTTATCAAAATTTGATTTCACCATTCTACGCATTTCTTGCATTAAATATTGGAAATCTGATTCAGAAAATTCTTCTTGAAACATGATTTAATTCTCACCACAAAAATCTCACATTTCACTCGCAAAGAAAAATTCGCACAAATTTGGCTTTTACTCTCTCGAATGGTCTCCCAAACACTCTTGCCTTTTACCACTCGACCTCGTCTCACAAATTCGTAATTCGTCTCGATAGACTTAATTTGCTGCTTGAGGGTCGGTTTCAAAATGGTTACAATGGATAATGTCGGGTGTAGGGTAGGCTAAACAAAATAAAATCAAGGCTAAGTGTGGCTTAGAAGATGAATAGAAAGAATGCCAAACTTACAAACTCGAAACATTTTTTTTATATCGAATTTTTTTTTTAATTGCGTGAAATTTCACTACGGGGATATAAAAGGGTGTAGAATGAGATTTTAGAAAATTTCTATTGAAGTGTCTCCAGACTTTTTTTTTTTACGGATCTTTCACGTTCTTTTCATCCGCACCTAAACCGTATGCAATTTTTTTTCTTTTTTTCAATTTTTTTTTCGAACTCTTTTTTTTTTTACGTTACGAACCTACTCCGAGCTTGATACGAATGTCGGCACTCCTCGTTTTAGTAGCTCTGATACCAAATGATGTGATCCGGCTCGGTTGATTGAGTCGATTCACTTGATTGCCCGATCGTCGACGAGAAGTTTGTTCGATTTTGTAGATAGATGGAGTTAGATGATTTTTTATAGCGGAAGTTGAGAAAATGGGTTCAAAAGATGGTTTGGATAGATATTTGATTGGCTCGGTGAAATAAAGAGATATTGTTTATAATTTAATAGTTAAAATGGAATGGAAAAATAGAACTCAAGCGAAGAACGATTCAATACTATATGAAGTATTGCCCCGGGACTTATATTGCTTAAGGTGGGTTTAATGGATTGTCGAAGATGGACCTTGACCCATTACCTATAGAGAGGTAGGAACCAAAGGTATAAAAAGGTGGATGAACGCCACACCAGGATGGTGATAAGTTCAAGAAGTCGGGTTGACGCCACTAGCGAGCTAGATAAGTCAGAACGAGACTCGAACGAAAGAAGAGAGGAGGTAACCTCACAAGAACAAAAGTTCTATTAAGTTTAATTGATCAAATTCTGTAACCTTTTTACAAAGAGAAATGAACTATTTATAGAGTTCAGGTGATAGCCGAATAGTCATACTAAACAAGCTTAAAGACTAAGTAATTCGGCTTTAAATGTGTAAAACTAGACTAGAAATGTATCCATTAAAAGTGATGTCCAAATTCGGCTGTATGGATGTTCAATGGCCAACTTCATGAGTAAGGAAATGTACTTGAGGGCTGATGAATGCATGGGATGCCAATAGCTTTGTCTAGATTCGGCCAAGGTGTGAATGGACACTTCAAAAGATGTCTTTTGGCCGAATAGGTGCATAGGAAATTCAATGGTCAGCCACCGATGCATGTAGGTGGATATTCATGCACTCTTCCATTCATTGTATTGAATCATTCATGCATCATCTTTAAGGCAACCATTCGTTGTAGGTAGTCATGCATGTACCCGAACATACATTGAACCAGAAATGTTCATGAATCCTCATTAATTGTGTTCCCACATGTGGATGTACCTACAAAAGATATAAACAAATTAGATTCAAGGTACATTCAGCTTAAATTAAATAATATCAAGACATATTTAACAAATTAAAATAAAGACATAAATAAAATATAATTAATAATAAATTCGGCTAGCTCAATGATAGTCAAAATTCTTGATGAGCTGAATTGAGCTAGAAAATTCGGTTATGAGCTGTAGTAAAAATAATTAAAATAAAACTATCACTCAAATTATTCAAATAATAAAATTAACGAGCTGGAAAGAAGCTAAATTGAGCTCAAATAGGAGGAATTGAGCTCAAGTGAGCTGATTGAAGTCGAATTGAGCTAAGGGAGCTGGAATTGAGCTGAAATTAGCTTGCACTAAGGTGCATGGTTTCTTCAAGGAGTTGGATCGAGCTTCCCCATCTTCAACGAGCTGATTCTCCTTCCAAAACTTGAACAATAAAGCTAAAATAGCTTCATGAATTTGCTTGGACCTAACTCGAGTCATTGGTCCCTTTGGGAGCTCAAGGGAAACAAGATTCAAGCTTGGTGGTGCTTGGGACGTGGTCACATCATATATATTCTTCATCAATATCAGAATCTGTTTCTGATATTAATTAATATAATATTTCTTCAGGATTTATTTTCTTTTCATAGTATATTTCTAAATTTTGTTCTTCAAGACTTTTAATTATTTTTCTAGCATTTTTTCCTTTGTTAGGATAATTTGTTGCTATGTGGCCTTCTTCATCACATATAAAACATTTACATATTTGTTTTTTAGAATTAGAATTTTTTCTTCTAACAAACTTTTTGTTTTTACCAGTATATTTTTTATTTCCTGGTTTCCATCTAGCTAATTTATATTTTTTATTTTTTTATAATTATTAGGAAGTATTTGTTTACACCCAAATTCTCATTCATTTTCTAGAATTTTAGTACAATAATTAGTACTTAGTTTATGCTTAACTTGTTTAGCAGTTTTACTTTGCAAACAATGTAAAGTTATTCTTTCTTTTGCAAAGTTTATCCTATTTCCTATAGTATCTATACTATCTGATGGTATACCAAACATATCACTATGTTTCTCTAAATAAGATACATACTTTTTTATACATATCTCATCCCACAGAGGTGGTAATTTATGAAAATATTGGCTTTTCCAAAATTCTATATTTTCAATTTTTAGTTTTTGGTATTCATGAAGAAATTTTTAGAAAAATCTTCTAAATATCTAATATCACATAACTTAATTTTTGATAAAGTATAATTAGATATACTATCCTGATCTTTTTTATTAGTATAACCACAAAATACTGTTTTTAGAATAAGGGTTAATCCTTTTAAAAGGTCTTTGGGAGTTCCTATATGGTTGATTAACTGCCCTTTTTGTTCTTTTCCTTTCTCAAATTCTTCCCATCGTCTGAGAAATTGTAGAACATCTCCTTGAAATGTTCCTACAAAGTAGTTAAAAATTTTTTTTTGACCATGTGTTATTGTTTACTACAATAGTCATAGACTGTGCCCAATCATCTATGGTTTTTTCATAGTCAGATATAGGAAGTTAAGTCTAAATATATTCCTCCTTGAGCCACATTTCTTTTATTTAAATCATTTATTCTTTGTTGAACAGGTTGACTTGATATTTCTCCTGGATATTCAAGTTTTACATCATTTGTAGCTATATTTTCGATTTTATTACCAAAAATCCTAGTTGTATTTTCAACTTTTTCAAAATCTTTATTAAAATATCTCAGATAATCATCTTTTTGAAGATCTGGTTCTATTTTTCTTTTTCCATAAGGATCTGTTTGCTCAGTATCCGTAGGTTTTGGGATATCTATATTTTTATCCTCATCAATTGAAGTGTTTTCTTCATCTGATTTATAACCAGTAACTTTTAAATCTTCTAGATTTGTTTCTAAAGTTAACTCAGAATTACTAGAACTACTATTGTCTGTAGTGTCATAGTTCATCATATAATGATAATTAAACAAAGTAAACAAATCTTTATGTTCTTCATAAAGTTGTTCAATAAGTTTTAAATATTCTACTCTTTCTAATTTATCTTTACTATTAGTAAATTTATATTTCCAATGTTCTATAAGTTCTTTATAGGATTGGAAATCATATTTTTGTTGTTTTGTATTTTTTTTATGATTTTTATGTTTTTTAGGATTAGATGGCGATTCATCTGATGAAGTTTCCTCTTCTTCAGATAAAGTTAATATTATGTTACTATTACCATAATATAAAGGAACTAAATATACTTCTTGATTTATATTATTATTGATAACTTTTTCAAAGTTATTATTAACACTAGATAATATTTCTTTAGATTCGCTATTCAAATCTAAATTTTTTACTTCTCCTAAAATATTTACTTTTTGTTCTATATTACTAACCTTATTATATAATTTATGAAAATTTATAGAAGTTATATCTACTAAACTATTAAAACACTTACTCAAAGATGAAATGTTATTTTCATTCTTAGAGTCTATATGCATAGTATGATTACAAGGTTTATCTTTATATAAACAGTCGATTTCCTCTATATTATTTATCTTAGGTACCTAAAACCGTCTGTTATCTATAATGTCTTCTCTCAAAGGCCTACACGTCCTCCCTGGACTCAACGGCAACAAAAAGACAGAATAACAAATATATGGGTTTTGAGACAAATAAACATGAAATAAACAGAATTGTAAATCAAAGATAATGTAACAACCCTTACCCAAGACCGTTGCCGGAATCGAGCACGAAGCGTTACCTAACTTAACTTACTAATTCGGAACATAAAAATTTGCTTTTAAAATCAATTCGCTCGCGTTCAATCAATATGTCCCTAAAAAGGATCTTCAAGACCCTAAAACATGCAATGAAAATGGTTCGGGTCCAAACCGGGAACATTAAAAATTTTCCAAATACTTAAACAAATTAAAATAATTTATTTCACTGTTCACAATAAAACTGTCCAACTGCGCAGCAGTCAGTAAATTAATTATAACTCGGGTTAAAAAACTCAAAATTTAAATCCGTAAATTTTCCCTAAAACTAGACTCATATATCTTATTATCATAAAATTTTAAGAATTTTTGGGTTGGCCAATTAGTACAGTTTATTAGTTAAAATCTCCCCTATTTTGCTGTCTGACAGTTCCGACCACTCTTCACTAAAAATGAATTATCTCATTGTACAGAATTCAGATGATATTTCCATTTCTTTCCTTTGAAAATAGACTCATTAAGGATTCTAAGCATATAAATTATAACTCATAATTATTTCTGTACAAATTTTGAATGATTTTCTAAATTCAAAACAGGGGACTTCAGAAACCATTCTGGCCCTATCACACTAAAATTTAAATATCTCATAATATAAAATTTCTTTGCCTACACTGTTTCTTTCATATGAAATTAGACTCAATAAGATTTAATTCTATATCTCATTCACTCTCTAATTCCATTTCTACTAATTTTTGTGATTTTTAAAAATCACGTCATTGCTGCTATCCAAAAACTATACCATTGCAAATTTTTACTCTTTTATTATTTCTTTGCATTAACTATCATTTAGGCTGTACGAGCCCATTTTGCCCGGGCCCATACCAACAAAATAACTCAAATAATAAACCCAAAAGTAATAGCCCATTTACAAACCCAAAATCTGACCCAAAATTTAAACCCAAACAAATCAAAACCCTAAAGCCCAAATGGCCTAAAATCTAAAACATTTTTCAGCAAAATTTCAGCAGCAAACCCCAGCTCTCCATGCCACCATGTCGGCCACCATGCCCCTCAGCCTTGGCCACCACACCCCACGCGGCTGACACTCCCACCAACTCCTCCATGTGCGCCCACCTGTTGATTTCCATCACCTGCAGAATAAGACAAAAAGAAAGCAAACACTAAGACAGAGGCAAACGGCAGGAAGCAATGGCAAGAAATTTAAAATATTGTATTGAAATGACTATAAATGCCAGATCTGAATGTAATAGAAGGGGAGGGGGGATTTTATGTTTTTTTTGGAGATTTCAAAGGGAAGAATCGGTTGTATTTTGGGGGACCCTTTTTTTTCCTCTTCTCTCTTTCGATTTCTTAACCAAAAGCAAACAATTGATATCCGAAATACTACGATCTTAACATCAAAAGGCAGAGATTCGAACACCCAAAAATCAGTAAATCAACAAGTCAAAAATCAGAACCGGAAACCTAAAGTGGTTGTGAATCTATTCTTGTTTTGTCTTTTGTTCTATTTTCCCATATATATATACTAAAAAATATAAAAATAACAATATAATATAAACATAAAAAAATAGAAAAAAAATAAAAAAAAATATTTTTTACCTTTTCCGGCCACCGCGTGCGGTCGCTGGCGCCGGCGCCGGCGAGCCTCCGGTGGCCGTCCGGTGACCGGCCCCTGGCCGGATTCCCCTCTCTTCTCTCTTCCCTCTCTCTTCTTTTTTTTTCTTTCCCTCTCTCCAAATGATTTTTTTTGGTTATTTTAGGCCTTATATAGCCCTCCAAAACGACGTCGTTTTGGGGGCTACACTTAAGCCCCAAAACGACATCGTTTTGGCCATGCCCGACCCATCCGACCCGACCCGCTAGAGGATCCGCGTGTTTTCGTTTGAACGGGATATTTATGCGCGCAGTCCTTCCGCTTTTTCAGGGTTTTACAATTAAGTCATTTTTCTTGTTTCCAATTTGGCCCCATAATTTCTCGCGCTTTTCGATTTAGTCCCCGCCAATGTGCTGCGTTTTAATGGAAAGGAATAATTGTTGTTTCGGTCCCCCAACGTTTCACGCGCGTACAATTAAGTCCCCTTTCTTTGTTTTCATTTCAAATTGGCCCCACAACTTTGTTTTTAATTCAATTTTAGTCCTTTTTTTCGTTGATTTTTATATCTTTATTAAATATCCTTGTTACTTTTATATTATTAGTATTATTAGTATTACCATTATTATTATGTATTAGTATATATTTTTATTATGTACGTGTATACATATATATATTTTCATATTTAATATTTTTATTTCACTTTATTTTAATATTTTATTAATGTTATGTTTGTTTCTTTTATATTCCAATGTTATCATTATTATTATTATTATTATTTTTATTAGTCTATGCTTTGTTATATATTTATATATTTATAATACGTATATATACTTGATATATTTGTATATACCTCGGTAATATTATTACTAGTTTTTAATATACGCATATATTACCTAAATATTTTAGTATTATGTATATTCTTCATGTATTATATATATGTGTTCTTAATACTATACTTTATTTGTGTCATGTTTTTTTATGTTGTATTATTATATTTTAATATTATATTATATAATTATATATACATATATCTTTATATATATTATAATTGTATATATTTTAATATTATTAGTTATATTTTTCTTTTACACTATTATACACATATTTCTAATATTATATTGTATATACTATTGTTTATATATATATGTATGTATGTATTTATGTAGTGTACAAAATAGTTTTATTATTATTCTTATCATTTCTAAGGTATGCATATACTGTATATGTTCTATGCGTGTTGTATGGATTTTTAATATTGCTATATATACATATATCATCGTACGCACGCATTCTTAATATTATTATTACGTGTATACATTCATTATTTTCATTTCGTGTTCAATTCCATTATTACATTATACCTTCATCTTTTCTAATATTATTGTCACCTCGATTATCTGTTTCAATTGATTTTTATTTCATATTATTTTATTTTGCATTATTTCGAAAATATTCTTATTCATGATTTAAATCAATTTCAATAATCAAGGAAATGTACCGATTTAACATTAAGTCATCGAGTTCATCGCTATGTTGGGTGAACGTCAATTGACTCGTGTTAAAAAGGCATACCCTTCTCAAAAACCGGAATAAACTAAAATTTCTCGTTTTTTTCGGATCATAACTAAACTTTACATTGAGTTCGCATTTTTGAAAATTAAGACAACATGTATTTAACGAGATACCAATTTGGGCGTCGCAAGGGTGCTAATACCTTCCTCGCGCGTAACCGACTCCCGAACCCTAATTTTCTCTGGATTTTCACGCAGACCTAAAATTACCTCTTTTTAGAAAAGCTTAAAAATAAAGTTTTCTAAAAAAGGAGAATTTTGTAGGTGTTCGATCACACCTAGGAAAAGGATCGGTGGCGACTCCCTCTTTATTTTAAAATCAAACTTCAGTTTTCAAACTTTTTCACTAGATTGCCACAATTAGCGACCCCGAATCCACCAAAATTTTTACGTCGCGACAGCTGGCGACTCCACTGGGGACAGCCTTGTTGAGAGTCGTGTCTGGAATTAAACACATTTTGTCAAAATTTTCAAATTTCCTCGTTCAAAGTAAATATTTGGTCATGATCCGAAAATCTCGTTTTCAAAATTCATGCATTTGTATCGTGCTGTAAATATTTCTTCTAACTTGCTTATTTGGTTGTTTTTCAGTGTTTCAATTTTTATGGTTTTAATTTTGGTTTGGTCTCTTTAAGTGAAACGTAAAGGTTTATGAGTTGTTCCCCACACACCGTGTACTTGCATTTTCGCATAACATGAGCTCTCTACCCGGGCTCCGTCCGTTTAAGTGAAAGTAAACGCTACGCCTTCGTGAGTTAACTCGTCCCTCCGCACAGGCTAGTGAATACTTTCGGGTTACATATGACTTATGCTTTCGTGAGTTAACTTGTCCCTCCGCTTAGGCATAAGTAAATGTAATCCCTCGAATTGATCTCGTAAGCCTGTGATAGGCTATGACTGAGGCTTCGTGCTGATCTTAGCAGATGATAGTACGAGCAATTCGAGTACCTGTCTAGAACCGAGACTGCATATAGTGAACCATACGAGCCACCTAACTAGAGCCATGCCGAACCTCTGTCCGCTTATAGTCACCAAAATAAGTACACGGGGAAAATGCCTTTTGCCTTTCATTTACACTGTTTATGCAAAATAATTGGATTGGGTAGTTTAATTTGTTTTTCAAATTATATTTGTTGTGTTTACTAACCAAGTTTGTTTGTTTTTACTTTTATTTTCATCATGCATCATAGGCATCATATTAGGAAGGTGTTGATTAAAAGTTGGTTGCCAAAAAACGGGTTTCTGATGGAGGAGTCAATTACACAAATAACCGAGAAGAGTGCCGTGGTTCGGGACTGGTCTCTAAAAATTCAGAAAGAAAAGGGGGATAGTCTAGTGGAAGGGTATATTGCCAATTTGCCCGAACATATAACTGTAGATGTTCGCCAAAATAACCTTGAGGATTTGGTTCGAATTTGGAATCAGTGGGATTCAGACACTAGAGACATTTTCACTGAGAGGTATGGAGATATAGCTCACCTGATCACCATCCGTGTAGACGAACAGTTGATTCAAGCCATGGTTCGGTTCTGGGACCCAGCTTATCAGTGTTTCACCTTCAATCAAGAAGACATGACTCCAACCATAGAAGAGTATGCTGCTTTACTCCGCATCGACAATGTACAATTCGGTAAAATATATGTGAAGGAGCCTAAGCCGATGACCTTCAAGAAAAGTTAGTGAGACTAACAGACATGACTGATGCATGGGCCAAAAAACAGATAAAGAAGAAGAATGAAACCATTTGCATTCCATGGTCCTCCCTACGAGATTTGGCTCTGAACCATCCCAACATGCTGAAAAGGGTAAATCTATTCGCTTTGGCCGTTTACGGTTTGGTCATTTTCCCAAAAGTTCTCAGACATCTCAAAGTTGCAGTAGTTGATTTCTTCGAAAGGTTAAAACAAGGAATCAACCCTGTCCCGACCATCCTAGCCGAGACCTTCAGGTCCCTGAGTAGTTGTCGAAGAAAAGGGGAGGGACGATTTATCGGATGCGCGCAGTTGCTCAATGTTTGGATTTTGAGTCACTTCTGGAAGGTAGAGGCACTCCGTTCCATATGTTTTCTAAAACATTCTCCCCGCTAGAAGCTTACCTCAAGAAAGAATGGCCGAAGGAAGTCACCGAGCAACATTGGGTATCAGTTTTTCAGAATCTTCGCGCCGAGAATATAAATGGAGAGCACCCTGGATCCGTCCTTCAGTTCTGCTATACAAATGTGGAAGCCAAGATTGGGTACCTCTACTCGGGTTATGGGGAGGAGTTGGATATGCCCCGCTATTAGTCCAAAGGCAATTTTCTTCGCGATAATTCCTCCCCGTAACTGGAGGATTAGCACAGTTCGAGTTCGCTTTCGCGGGTGAAGGATATATGAAGAGAGTCTGAGACACTACAAAGTATTGGAAGGAAATTCATTTCATGGAATTAGCTTTGTATGCTGATACCCTTACCCAAGATTACGACATATGGAGGAAGCAACGGGTAAATAGTCAGCAAATCTCATCAACAAACTACACCATCCAGAATCCTTTCTCGGAGGAAACGCCGTCTGAGCTAGAAATGGCAAGACAAGAATTCGAACGAGAAAAGGCCAAGATGTCTCGGGACCTTAGTGCCCTTCAAGAAGAAAACTATCAACTGAAGATTGAAGTTCAGGTTGAAAGGTCCAGGACTGAAAAAGTACAAAGAGAAGCCGAGATTGTGAGAAACGACTTAAGGGACCTTCATTTGGAAACAAGAAATTAAGAAACACTATAAAGAATAGCGGGTTGGGCAAGTCGACAGCAGAATGGAAGGAAGAAATTAGCAATATCAAGGGGGAAAGGAGTTTTGGAAGGGAAAAGCAAAGAAAGAGGAGGAAAAGGCTGCGCGCGCTGTGATAGAGTTAAGAAGGAAGAACGCCGAGTATGAAATAGTGACTGCAAAATTGGCGAATAGTCAGTCTGAACATCAAGAATTAAAAAGGAAAACACGAGATCTAGAAAATATGTGCAATCTCGTCAACAACAATTAGATAACCTCTTGAAGGCTCTAGAAGAAAAGAGTGAGCAGTACGATAGGACATTCACGCGTATGAAGGAACCCTAAAGAAAAAGAAATGCAACTTGACTTCTTGATCAATGAAATTCGTAAAGCGGCTATGCAAGTTGTTCAATTATCAGATGAAGCCGAATTCCAGTTGCCAATTCCCTCCGAGCCAAAGATCGAGCATATCAGAGTTTTTAGAGCAAGTGAAGAAACAAGGCAATGTGGCTAGGAAATTTGTGTAACTGTTGGAAAAATGAGAACTTTGTGTAATAGACTATGTTGATAAATGAAATGCCTAAATATGGGGCTATCTTGAAATCAACACCAATTTCTTGCATTTCATTCATAACTGACATTCATTTGACATTCATGCATCATTCATGCATCAGTTCATTCATTGCATATCCCATACTCGTTCGCTGAGGTTAAAACGTACAATTCGCAGTTGCCAGACTTCAAGACTGGAACCACGTCATCCGTATAAAACGGCCGACAAGCTAGAGTAATGGAGAATGAATTCAATGAGAGAATGAAAGGATGGAAAGGGCTCAAAAGGAATTACAAGAGCAACTGGCCAAATCGCAACAAGAGACGAGAGACCTAATGGTGAGATCTCGAGAGGAATCCTCGAGCAAAGAGATCAGATGGCTAAAATGATGGAGATGATGACAACTTTGGTCAAAGGAAAAATGCAGAACCCCGATGTTATGGAACCTCGGTCAAGAATTCACCATGATCAGGATCCACTCTATCCCCCGGATTCACTCCACCGCCCGCATATACAATACAAAGAGGGTATACTCAAGAGGAACCCACTGGCTTGGAACATCGACCTATGCCACCTGCTCCACCCACTAATTTGGGGCAAGGAATGTTAGCGTCGAACCCAGGGGCTAGTTCTGCTAATCCACTAGTTCCAGATCTGGATGACCCAGCAGAGGTAGCCAAGTTGAAATTGGATAACCATGACGCAAAATATAGGAGTCTAGAGGAAAGACTCAAAGCAATAGAAGGCACTGAAGTCTTCTCCGCACTAGGTGCCAAGGAACTCAGTTTGGTACCTGATCTAATTTTGCCTCCGAAGTTCAAAGTGCCTGATTTTGAGAAGTATGATGGGACAAGGTGCCCGAAAGCACATCTCATTATGTTCTGTCGAAAAATGACCGGTTATGTGAACGAGGATAAACTACTCATACATTGCTTTCAAGATAGTCTAACAGGGTCAGCTCTTCGGTGGTACAATCAACTTAGTAGAGAAAAGATTCGATCCTGGAAGGACTTGGCGTCAGCATTTTGCGAACAGTACAAGCATGTATCGGATATGGTGCCAGACCGTATGACCTTGCAAATGATGGAGAAAAAGCCATCAGAGACCTTTAGACAGTATGCGCAGAGATGGAGAGACGTCTCAGCTCAAGTGGAACCCCCACTAACAAAAACGGAGATAACCGTTCTCTTTATCAATACTTTAAAGGCACGTTTTATGACAAATTAGTGGGAAGTGCCACGAAAGATTTCGCGGATATTGTAATATCCGGTGAACTCATAGAGAATGCCGTCAAGAGCGGTAGAATGGAAGGATCAGAAGGCTCAAGAAAAGCAGCACCCTTAAGGAAGAAAGAGCCAGAAGCCCACATGGTGGGAACTGGAGTCGTTACATTCCCAATTCGTATCCTAACCAACCCCGACCTCGAAATTATCCACCCCCGAATTCCTATTATCCCCCTCAAACCCCTTACTACCAAGCACCACATCCGTCCTGCCCCGTATACGCCACGAACAACCAAAGACCCGTCACCACTTTCCCACAAAACACGGTACCCGCCCAAAGCCAATCAAGGCATAATCCCGAGAGACCGCAATTTACCCCCATCCCTGTGTCGTATGGGGAATTGTACCCAAAACTTTTAGAAAAACAGCTAATTTCTCCCCATTACATGGCACCCCTTAAACCTCCATACCCAAAGTGGTACGATCCAAACGCTAGTTGTGCATACCACGCAGGGAACCAAGGGCACTCTACTGAGAACTGTCTCGCTTTCAAAAGGAGAGTTCAAGGACTCATTGACGCGGGTATCCTACGATTCGATAGTGCTAGTAACGCCACGGGGAACCCGTTCCCTAACCATACCGAAGGGAATGTGAGCACAGTGGGGAAAGAGGATGAATGGAAGGTCAGAAGATGTGTATCAGAAATAAGGACGCCTCTACAGAAAATCTGGGAGGTATTGGTTAAGAAAGGATTGCTCTGTCACTCTGATAGAATTTTTGGAGAAGAAGGTCAAAGTTTTTGCAATTTTCATGGGATTGTTGGACATGACATTCAGTCATGTGAGGACTTTAAAAGGTTACTTCAAGACCGGATGGATAATAAGGAGATCAAGGTCCTTAACAAGAGTGAAGATGCCAACGAAAGAGAAGTATGCGTCTCTGATAGCCAATCATCAGGGCCCCCTTATAGTGCTGATCGACCGTTGGTAATTTATTACGACGCGATGAGAGAGCCATTGAAACCACAGATGGTAATTGAAGTACCATCTCCTTTCCCGTATAAGGACAACAAAACAGTACCGTGGAAATATGATGTTAATATCGTTACACCGGAAGTTGAAAAGTCCAAAGCCATAACTGAAGATGTTGGGGAGGTAGGTCATTTTACTCGAAGTGGACGATGCTATTCTAAAGAAGTTGAACCGGTAAAGAAAAGTAGCGACTCGAAGCAAAAAGGGAAAGCAGTGATGTACGAGGTCGAAGTCGAGCAAGAAATTCCACCCGTGCAAGAAACTAAAAAGCCTGTGAATGAGGAAGAAGCTCAAGAATTCTTGAAATTTATTAAGCACAGCGAATATAGTGTGGTGGAACAATTGAGCAAGCAGCCAGCACGAATCTCAGTTCTATCTCTACTGTTAAATTCAGAGCCACACCGGAACGCTTTATTGAAGGTGTTAAATCAAGCTTACGTGGCCAACAACATATCTGTCGAAAAGCTTGATAGGTGGGTAAACAATCTGAATGCGGACAACTTCATCTCTTTTAGTGATGATGAGATACCGCCAAATGGTAGAGGCTCGGTGAAAGCGCTGCATATCACGACCCGCTGCAAGGGCTACATAATACCGAACGTACTCATCGATAATGGGTCAGCGATAAATGTTATGCCATTGGCTACACTTTCCAGAATACCGATGGATTTGTCCTACTTAAAGCCCTGTCATTCCACGGTAAGGGCATTCGACGGGACGAGCGCGAAGTCATGGGAAAGATCGAAATCCCTTTGGAAGTGGGCCCTACATCTATGAGGTCGAATTCCAAGTCATGGACATTACACCCTCTTATAACTGCCTTTTGGGAAGACCTTGGATTCATTCTGCTGGAGCAGTCCCATCATCCCTCCATCAAAAGGTGAAATTCATCATGGATGGCTGTTTGGTCACAGTCGAGGGCGAAGAAGACATCGTCGCATCTATCTCTGCTGATGCGCCATACCTGGAAGTAAGCAAGGACGCAGTGGAATGTTCCTTTCGATCCCTTGAATTCATCAATGCCACTTTCGTCGCTGAGGGAAATAGAATTCCGATGCCAAAACTGTCGAGAAATACCAGAATGGGTGTCAAGTTGACCGTAGGAAGGGGAGCTCGTGCGAGAAGAGGTTTAGGGAGACATCTGCAAGGAATAGTGAGGGCTTTAAAGCCAGTGCACCACAAGGCCCGATACGGTTTGGGGTTCCAGCCTGACATGCGCCAAAGAAGAAGACAGTGGAAGAAGGATCAAGAGAGAAGAATTGCAAGAACTTTGGGCCGAGAACCAGAATGGGAACCAATAGAGTACCCTCCTTTGTCAAAACATTTACATCTGCGGGAATGATGTACCCTGGACAAGATGATCCACGAAACATGCTGGGATTAATTGAAAGGGATTTTCAGAATGTCAGTATAAATGTCATTGACAAAGAAGCTGGTGCAAGTAAAGATGTCTCGAGGATACGCCCTTGCCCTCCTGGTTTCATGTTGAACAATTGGATTGCTGAGGAGCTTCTTGTAGTTTATAAGCCTTCAGAGTAATGCTAAACATCAACCTTCTATTGTGTCCTTAGATATAATAGAATTCTTTTGTAAGAGTTTGCATTCGCTCTTTATCATTTAAATGAATATCAATGAAGATGCATTTTGTCACGATTTTTCGCATTATCACTAATTTCATAATCATTTTCTCATCCTTACATTTGCCTCATTGCCATGACATAACATTTGTTTGTTGTTTCCAATACTTGGATGTCCCCTATAGCTTCCTTTTCCATTCAACTTTCAGGTGCTCAGATATTGACGACATGAATAAGCCCGTTACGAATCTTGAAATTGATTTTGAGAAGGCTGTTTGCTTAGGAGAATTTGAAGCCGAAGAAAATGCTGAAGATTATGTCTCGTCTCCTGAATTGTTAAGAATGGTGGAACAAGAGGATAAACAGGTTCTGCCTCATGAAGAATCTGTGGAAACAATAAATTTGGGCACTGAAGAGAGGAAACAAGAAGTGAAGATTGGGACTTCTATTTCAGAAAGTACCAGGCATAGTTTGATCACTTTACTCCGCGAATACAAAGATGTTTTCGCGTGGTCATACCAGGACATGCCAGGGCTAGATGAAGATTTAGTGGTCCATAAGCTCCCATTAAAGCCAGAATGCAAGCCCATCCAGCAAAAATTAAGACGGATGAGGCCCGAAATGCTGTTGAAAATAAAAGAGGAAGTCAAGAAGCAATTTGACGCTGGCTTCCTACAAGCCTCCAAATATCCAGAATGGGTGGCTAACATAGTCCCGGTACCAAAGAAAGATGGAAAAGTACGAATGTGCGTGGATTACCGTGACCTGAATCGAGCAAGCCCAAAAGATAATTTTCCCTTGCCACATATTGACACGTTGGTGGACAACACAGCAAAACATTCATTGTTTTCTTTCATGGATGGATTCTCGGGGTATAATCAGATCAAGATGGCCCCTGAGGATATGGAGAAAACTACCTTCATAACAATGTGGGGAACGTTCTGCTACAAGGTGATGCCATTCGGGTTAAAGAATGCTGGGGCAACATATCAGAGGGCTATGGTGACATTATTCCATGACATGATGCATAAGGAAATAGAGGTCTACGTCGATGATATGATTGCTAAATCTCGAGGAGAAGAAGAACATGTAATGAACCTCAAGAAGTTGTTCGAAAGGCTGAGAAAGTTTCAGCTAAAGCTTAATCCAGCCAAATGTACATTCGGGGCTACCTCGGGAAAATTGCTAGGCTTCATTGTTAGTGAAAGAGGTATCGAAGTTGATCTAGATAAAATAAAAGCCATCCAAGAATTACCTCCCCCGCGCACACAAAAGGAAGTCAGGGGATTTTTAGGGAGGTTGAATTACATTGCTCGATTCATTGCTCAACTTACCAACCAATGCGACCCAATTTTTCGACTCCTTCGAAAACATAACCCGGGAGAATGGAACGAGGAGTGCCAAGTGGCCTTCGATAAGATAAAACGGTATCTGTCTAATCCTCCTGTGCTAGTACCACCGACCCCTGGAAAACCCTTAATTTTGTACCTGACCGTGTTTGAAAACTCAATGGGTTGCGTACTGGGGCAACATGATGAGTCAGGGAGAAAGAAAAGGCGATCTACTACCTCAGCAAAAAGTTCACTGAATATGAGGCAAAATATTCGTCCATTGAGAAATATTGTTGCGCTCTGGTTTGGGTAGCTCGGAGACTCAGACAATATATGTTGTATCACACGACATGGCTAATTTCAAAGCTGGACCCAATAAAATACATGATGGAATCGCCGGCACTATCAGGAAGAATGGCACGATGGCAGATCCTCCTTTCGGAATATGACATTGCCTATGTAAGTCAGAAGTCGATAAAAGGGAGCGCAATAGCTGACTTCTTAGCAACTCGAACGACAGAGAATATGAGCCTTTAAGATTCGATTTCCCAGACGAAGACTTAATGTGCATCACAAAAATAGAATCCGAGTCATCAAAAGAGAAGTCATGGAAGATGTGCTTTGATGGTGCGTCAAATGCTTTAGGGCATGGAATTGGAGCAATCCTGGTATCACCAGACGGGAATCATTATCCGTTCACTGCAAGACTGAACTTCTTCTGTACCAATAATATCGCAGAATATGAGGCCTGTATCATGGGGCTTCGTGCAGCTATCGAACGAAACATCGAGATCTTGGAGGTGTACGGGGACTCACCCTAGTGATTTACCAAATCCGTGGAGAATGGGAAGTGAGGGACTCAAAATTGATTAAGTACAGCGATTTAGTGGCTGGATTGATCAAGGAATTCAAAGAAATAATTTTCATTACTTCCCACGAGAAGAGAACCAACTGGCTGATGCCCTAGCCACTTTGGCTTCAATGTTCAAAGCAAGTAGAGAAGCAGAAATAATGCCCCTCAAAATGAGCATATACGAGGTCCCTGCACACTGTTGTAGCATTGAGAAAGAAGTAGACGGACGACCTTGGTTCCATGATATCTTAGAATATACCAAGAATCAAAGGTATCCCGAACAAGCGAATGAGAACGATAAAAGAACAATTAGAAGAATGGCAGCGGGATTTGTTCTTGATGGGGATATCCTGTATAAAAGAGGAAAGGATCAGATGCTTTTGAGATGTGTGGATGATGTTGAAGCCAGAAAAATACTTGAAGAGGTCCATGAGGGAATTTGCGGAACGCATGCCAATGGTTTCAATATGGCCAGAAAGATCATGAGACTCGGTTATTATTGGCTGACAATGGAAAGTGACTGCATCAATTTTGCCAGAAAATGCCACAAATGTCAAATCTACGGCGATAAAATTCATGTAGCCCCTTCACCCCTTCATGTCATGACTTCTCCGTGGCCTTTTTCTATGTGGGGCATGGATGTCATAGGGCCAATTTCTCCAAAAGCTTCAAATGGACATCGATTCATTTTTGTGGTTATCGATTACTTCACAAAATGGATTGAAGCCGCTTCGTTTGCCAATGTGACGAAGACTGCAGTGTGCAAGTTTTTGAAAAAGGAAATCATTTGCCGATATGGTTTGCCTGAAAGAATCATCTCAGATAATGCCACGAATCTGAACAATAAGATGATGAAAGAAGTGTGCGAGCAGTTCCAAATAAAGCATCATAATTCCTCGCCCTATCGCCCAAAGATGAACGGGGCTGTTGAAGCAGCTAACAAGAACATTAAGAGGATCATTGGGAAAATGACTGAGACATATAAAGATTGGCACGAGAAACTTCCATTTGCTTTGTTTGCATATCGCACATCTGTGCGAACATCTACGGGAGCAACTCCTTTCTCTCTAGTCTATGGAATGGAAGCTGTGCTACCTATCGAGGTTGAGATCCCCTCTCTGCGAGTATTGATGGAATCAAAGTTAGAAGAAGCAGAATGGGTTCGAGCTCGATATGATCAGTTGAACCTCATTGAAGAAAAACGTCTAAGGGCAATTTGTCATGGGCAAATGTACCAAAAGAGAATGATCGCAGCCCATGACAAGAAGGTACGACCAAGAGAGTTCCATGAAGGAGAACTCGTTCTGAAAAGATTCTCCCAATAAAAAAGACCTGCGAGGAAAATGGGCACCAAATTGGGAAGGACCATACTTGTAAAAAAGGCATTCTCGGAGGAGCTTTATCCTTACCGAGATGGATGGGAAGGAGTTACCGAATCCGGTGAATTCAGATGCGGTGAAGAAATATTATGCTTAAGATGAAAACCCGAAAAGGGCATCTTAAAAAAAAAAGGGATCAGGGCGAAAACCCGAAAAGGGCGTCTTGATTAGTACAAAAAGATCAGGATGAAAACCCAAAGGGCGTCCTAATGAAACAAACCTGGTGGTCGAACGATAGGTCAAGTAGTGAGACTACAGTATTTGAAGCACTTCTGAAAGCTGAAATTTTCTACGCAAGAAGCCATGCTCGAAAAGATTATTGATTGAGGAACGTGGAAGAGTTCATGTGTTGAATATCTAGAGCATTTGTATCCGTTGAATACGACCTTTTCTTTCTTTTTGACATTTTTACTCTCATTGGTTAACTTTCTTTGTTTGCCGCATTTGAAATAAAGGAATATGAGATATCCTTTTTGTCCCTACCTGACCATTTTCATGCATCTCATTATGTGTTTATTTAATGATAAATAGTGAAATGACATACTCTAAACAAAAGAAATGTCAAGCATTACCCGGATAAGAATTTGATAAGTCAAGATCTTCAAATCAAGAACAAAGTTTAACCAAGGGCAAAAGGGTGATATCTGAGAAACGTCGATTACTCGTAAAGCTCGAAGACAGGTATGAGGCCTGAAGAGAAGGTCGAGAATCAAAGCAATGAACGCAGATCCTCAACAATCATGGCGAAAATGACATACGACCAATATGCTTAAGGAGCACTGCATAATCATGTAGGCATAAAGGCATTTAAGACAAACATGTGCATATCATGATGACATCATGCATGGCATATACAGGTAATCCGGTAAAGCAAGAAATCTTGAATGAGAGTCGCACTGAATCAAAGGAAAAGATACCGAGTTCTACCAAAGGACTGGTTTTGGTATTTTGATGTTTAATATTCTGCTTTCCAAGAAAAATCAACTCATATTGCGAGAGATGAGTTAAGCCTCAAGACACTTGAGGTATTTTAATTTTTTTTCAAAATCAACACATATTGCAAGAAGTCAGTTGAGCCTCGGGGCACGCCGAGGTATTTTAGTTTATGTTTTAAATTGACTCATATTGCGAGAGGTGAGTTAAGCCTTTTAATTTTTGTTTTTCAAAATCAACTCATATTGCGAGATGTGAGTTGAGCCTCAGGACACGCTGAGATAATTTCAATTTCTGTTGTTAAAAAAAATCAACTCATATTGCGAGAAATGAGTTGAACCTCAGACACGCTGAGGTAATTTCGATTTCTGTTTTCAAATTCAACTTATATTGCGAGAAATGAGTTGAGCATCAAGACACGTTAAGGTATTTTCAATTTCTGTTTTCAAAAAAATTGACTCATATTGCGAGAGGTGAGTTAAGCCTTTTAATTTTTGTTTTTCAAAATCAACTCATATTGCTAGAGGTGAGTTGAGCCTCAGGACACGCTGAGGTAATTTCAATTTCTGTTTTCAAAAAATTCAACTCATATTGCGAGAAATGAGTTGAGCCTCAAGACACGTTGAGGTATTTTCAATTTCTGTTTTCAAAATTCAACTCATATTGCGAGAAATGAGTTGAGCCTCAAGACACGTTGAGGTATTTTCAATTTCTGCTTTTCAAAATCAACTCATATTGCGAGAAATGAGTTGAGCCTCAAGACACGTTGAGGTATTTTCAATTTCTGCTTTTCAAATTCAACTCATATTGCGAGAAATGAGTTGGGCTCAAGATCACTTGCCGAGTAAGAATAAAGATTGAAGTTGATGAAAGACACCAGACTTGGTCTCCCTGAAGCTATAGTGGAACTGGTCAAAAGTTGCAAGTCTTATCTCCCTAAGCAATAGTGGAGCAGACAGAACCACAGATCTTATCTCCCTAAGCAATAGTGGAACAGACAGAACCACAGATCTTATCTCCCTAAGCAATAATGGAGCAAATCACATCCAGCCTTATCTCCCTAAGCATCAGTGGAGCAGACGAAAAAAACCAATCTCATCCCCATGGAGTTGTAGCAGAGTGGATCAAAGCCACAAGCATATCTCTTTTTGAAGTTGCCGTGAAGTGGATCAAAGCAAGAAGACGCAGTGGACTGAAATGAGGTACTTGAAGAAGATAAGCACCATAAAGTCAAGACTCGGTGAGACCGGGCAAAATTGGCCTTCTTAGTCTTTGCTCTGTTCTCGTTACACGACAACGAGCAAAGAGGGGCAGCTGTACGAGCCCATTTTGCCCGGGCCCATACCAACAAATAACTCAATAATAACCAAAAGTAACAGCCCATTACAACCCAAAATCTGACCCAAAATTAAACCAAACAAATCAAAACCTTAAGCCCAAATGGCCCAAAATCTAAAACATTTTTCAGCAAAATTTCAGCAGCAAACCCAGCTCTCCATGCCACCATGTCGCCACCATGCCCCTCAGCCTTGGCCACCACGCCCACGCGTCTGACACTCCCACCAACTCCTCCATGGCGCCCACCTGTTGATTTCCGTCACCTGCAGAATAAGACAAAAAGAAAGCAAACACTAAGACAGAGGCAGACGCAGGAAGCAATGGCAAGAAATTTAAATATTGTATTGAAATGGCTATAAATGCCAGATCTGAATGTAATAGAAGGGGGGGGATTTTTATGTTTTTTTTTGGAGATTTCAAAGGGAAGAATCGGTTGTATTTTGGGGGGACCCTTTTTTTTTCCTCTTCTCTCTTTCGATTTCTTAACCAAAAGCAAACAATTGATATCTGAAATACTACGATCTTAACATCAAAGGCAGAGATTCGAACACCCAAAATCAGTAAATCAAAAGTCAAAAATCAGAACTGGAAACCTAAGGTGGTTGTGAATCTATTCTTGTTTTGTCTTTTGTTCTATTTCCCATATATATATACTAAAAATATAAAAATAACAATATAATATAAACATAAAAAAATAGAAAAAAATTAAAAAAAATATTCTTTACCGCGTGGCCGGCGCCGGCGCCGGCGAGCCTCTGGTGGCCGTCCGGTGACCGGCCCCTGGCCGGATTCCCCTCTCTTCTCTCCCTTCTCTCTTCCCTCTCTCTTCTTTTTTTCTTTCCCTCTCCCCAAATGATTTTTTTGGTTATTTTAGGCCTTATATAGCCCTCCAAAACGACGTCGTTTTGGGGGCTACACTTAAGCCCCAAAACGACGTCGTTTTGGCCATGCCCGACCCATCCGACCCGACCCGCTAGAGGATCCGCGTGTTTTCGTTTGAATGGGATATTTATGCGCGCAGTCCTTCCGCTTTTTCAGGGTTTTGCAATTAAGTCATTTTTCTTGTTTCCAATTTGGCCCCATAATTTCTCGCGCTTTTCGATTTAGTCCCCGCCAATGTGCTGCGTTTTAATGGAAAGGAATAATTATTGTTTCGGTCCCCCAACGTTTCACGCGCGTACAATTAAGTCCCTTTTCTTTGTTTTCATTTCAAATTGGCCCCACAACTTTGTTTTAATTCAATTTTAGTCCTTTTTTCGTTGATTTTTATATCTTTATTAATATCCTTGTTACTTTTATATTATTAGTACTATTAGTATTACCATTATTATTATTATGTATTAGTATATATTTTTATTATGTACGTGTATACATATATATATTTTCATATTTAATATTTTTATTTCACTTTATTTTAATATTTTATTAATGTTATGTTTGTTTCTTTTATATTCCAATGTTATTATTATTATTATTATTATTATTATTTTTATTAGTCTATGCTTTGTTATATATTTATATATTTATAATACGTATATATACTTGATATATTTGTATATACCTCGGTAATATTATTACTAGTTTTTAATATACGCATATATTACCTAAATATTTTAGTATTATGTATATTCTTCATGTATTATATATATGTGTTCTTAATACTATACTTTATTTGTGTCATTTTTTTTATGTTGTATTATTATATTTTAATATTATATATATAATTATACATACATATATCTTTTATATATATTATCATTGTATATATTTTAATATTATTAGTTATATTTTTCTTTTACACTATTATACACATATTTCTAATATTATATTGTATATACTATTGTTTATATATATATGTATGTATGTATTTATGTAGTGTACAAAATAGTTTTATTATTATTCTTATCATTTCTAAGGTATGCATATACTGTATATGTTCTATGCGTGTTGTATGGATTTTTAATATTGCTATATATACATATATCATCGTACGCACGCATTCTTAATATTATTATTACGTGTATACATTCATTATTTTCATTTCGTGTTCAATTCCATTATTACATTATACCTTCATCTTTCTAATATTATTGTCACCTCGATTATCTGTTTCAATATATTCCTAGCTCTTTCATTTATTGATTTTTATTTCATATTATTTTACTTTGCATTATTTCGAAAATATTCTTATTCATGATTTAAATCAATTTCAATAATCAAGAGTACCATTAACATTAATCATGGTTCATTATTTTGGTCATGATGTGTAGATATTCT